>NW_026294402.1:20272403-20911153 GCF_007827085.1 Peromyscus californicus insignis
GTGCACAATGGGTCAGCACTGGACAACTAAGCTATACCTCAGCCAATAACATTTCTTTTTATCACTGAGTAATAATAGTCTGTTGTATAGATGATTGATGTGCCTTCATCTGTTCATCTAGTCCCCTGGTGTGGGACATCTTGGTTGTCCCCAAGTCTTGGTAATTATGAAGAAAAACTGCTATAAATTCATGTGAAAACTTTTGTCTGACAAGACCAGATCATCTGGGTAATAGCTAAAAAGCATAATAGTCATATGATAACAGAATGTTAGCCTGTGCAAAAACAGAAAACTTACTATGTCTGGACCATTTTTATTTCCCCCAGCAGTGATGGGATTCCTTTTGCTCTGTATCCACACTGCACCAGTGTTACCAGCACTTGGTATTGCAACCCATGTCCAGGGCTACTTAACTTGTTTTTTAATGTATGATTCACCAGTCACATGTAACGTTGCATACCTTTCCACATGTTTACTTTCCATTTCCATATTGTCTTACAAAATTTGTGTGTACGTATTCAGATATTTACCTTTATTTTATTAGGTTGCTCTCTTAATTCTGTTGGGTTTTAAATTGTCTTTTGCATTATGAATGAAAATCCTTCATCACATTTGTATTTTGAAAATATTTAGTCCTGGTCTTTGCCCACTGTTTTCATTCTTTTAGTATTGTCTATCATCAAAAAAAAAGTTTTTTTATTTTTTGCCTGGTATATGTCTGGTATGCATTTGTGAGTTAACATGTGTATGGGCACATGTATGCATGCAGGTGCATGTGCATGCCTGTACACATGCTTGTGGGGCCAGAGGATAACATAAGGTGTCTTTTTCCATTATTCTCCACCTCACATAAGGAGGTATAGTCTCTCACTTGAACTCAGAGTTCTCTGGTTGGGCTAGTCTAGCTGCCAGCTTACTCACTGGATCTTACCTCTGCCTCCTGATGATTAGATTATGGGTGACCTCATGCCGAAAATGAAATGACCTCGGCATTTTCATGGGTGCAGGAGAGGCAAACTCTGATCTTCATACTTTGTGCATTCACTGTTTTACCCACTGAGTTCCTCCTGAGCCCAAGAAGTTTTCATTTTAGCATAAGGTTGACTTATTGGGTTAACGAATCACACTTTTGGTGTTTTATTGTAAAATATTAAAACAAACAAAAGCAAAACCGCAAGTGGGCGGGCTAATTTCATGTCAACCTGGAGTCATCTGGAAAGAGGGAATCTCAACTGAGAAAATAACCCCACCAGACTATGCTATGGACAAGCCTGTGGTACATTTTCTTGACTAGTGATTGATGAGGGAGGGCCCAACTCATTGAGTGGTGCCATCCCTGGGCTGGTAGTTCTGGGTTCTATAAGAAAACAGACCTAGTAAGCCAATAAATAGCCTTCCTCTGTGGCTTCATCTTCAGTTCTTGTCTCCAGGTTCCTGCCCTGAGTTCCCTAGACGATGGACTTCACTCTGTAAGATGAAATAAACCTTTCCTCCTCAAGTGACTTTAAGTCATGCTGTTTTACCACCACAATAGAAACCTAGCTAAAATACCTAGAGGTTTCGCTTGTGATGTCTTGTGAAAGTTTTATAATGTTCCTATACAGTATTTTGATTTAATTTTTATAAGCTGTCAGGTCCGTGTCTGAACTCATAGTTTTGCATATGGATATTACACTATTCCAGGACCAATGATAAAAGATTACTCTCCACTGAATCATCTTTGCTCCTTGATTAATTATGTAGATGAGTTATTTATATTGTATTGGTGGGCTGTGATGACCTATTGCTTTGACCTTGTCCTGTTGTTTTTAACAACAACAAAATACTGAATGTCACATTGTCTATTTCACTGTACCTTTGTAGTAAGTTTTGAAGAGAGGCATGACTAGTCCTCTGACTCCATTAGTATTGCATTGGATTTATGTATCTTGTACCCTTTCTATATAAACTTTAGAATAAACTTATTTATAGAAATAAATCACTTGCTGGATTTTGAGTAGAATTGTGTTTAATCTATCTGTTCGAAGTTGTGAATTGACATCTTGGCGATATGGATCTTGTTTTCATAAACATGCTGCCATGAGCATATCTGCCCCCCAAATTTGGTTTCTAATACCCTTCCCCACTAAAAGGAGCCTGGGCAAGGCTTTAGAAAAGGCTAGTAAGGAAGGTACAAGATAGATCTGAGATAGTTCATTGTGACAGAAATTGAAGAATGGCTAAAAATAAATAAATAAATACATATCAAGAAGGGAAAAGATCTTAATGATCAAATCTGAAACAAATGGAGCTTTGAAGTGATTAAAAACAGACACATTATAAAGCACTGGCAATTTGGACACTTTTGTTATGAAACAGCTAGACAAGCTGAGGATCTGTATAAATGCAATATGTCAGCCTCAACTCAATGTATACTGAAAGAAAAACATGTTCAGTCAATTGACAAAATTACAATATAGATAATAGATCATTGTTAGATTTCCCAGAGTTGCCAAAACTACTATGACTATTTGTTTTTGTTTTTGTTTTTTTTTTTTTTTTTTTGGTTTTTCGAGACAGGGTTTCTCTGTGTAGCTTTGCGCCTTTCCTGGGACTCACGTGGTAGCCCAGGCTGGCCTCGAACTCACAGAGATCCGCCTGGCTCTGCCTCCCGAGTGGACTATTTGTTGTTTTTAAAAACATGCTTCTGATTACTTCGGGAAGTGGGTCATAGGTTCAACACATGCTCCGCCAGTTCAAAGCAGTTTCTGCACTATGCATGTGAGTTCACCTGCACCGCTGTGTGCGCTGCTCAGTGCACGTGTGACAAAGCAAATGGAGCTTAAGACTTAGAATTGGTGAATCCCAATAAAGGACACACAGGATTTCTTATGCTATACTTGCAATATTTCTCTTTAGTGTGGAATTCTTCCAAATAAGATTTATGAAAGCTTGAGTTCAGCATACACAAAAATGAGGAGACATTTGCAAGCAAAAGGTATGATAGCACCATGTATTCTGAAGAGCAATTGTGTGGAAGATGACTAAGGCCTTGAATTTGGCTGATCCTACTTGGTCAGCCTATTTGCTACAATATCACTATAGCATGGATCACTGCTCATGTCTTGGCTGAGGCAGTAGTTTTTAAGCTACATGAAATCAATGTCAGGGTCAATTGGTACAACAGACGTAAAATCACATATCTGAGGATTCGTTGGGTGGAATAAGTGAGGGAAGAGAGTTGAGTAGTAATAGAAAGAGAGAAAGGTAGAACTGTGAGGGCAGTCTTCCTTAAACAACAATGTCACAACATGGCATCATGTCCCAGAGATCATATCTAGGAATGGCTAGTTGAGCCCCAGTATCATCCAATACTCCTCTGTATCAGGTGAGAACATAGGCAGCAAAAGTCACTGTGTGTAGATAATAAAAAGTGTAAATGTGTTCATATGTATAAAAATACCACTCCATTCTTAACAAAAGAAACAAGTATCCACACATAAATGCTTCTGTACAATTCGGGATAATATATAATTTTAGCTGTTTACAAATAACATGTTATGCTTCAAATATTACATAAGGTTGATAATACATTTCTGGCAGAAATAAATATATTGCACTTAAACAGAACTTCATTAGATGTTACTTCATAGTATTAGGCTTATAATTTTTTCCCCATAAAACATTTCCCACGCCCTTCCCCCATCCCACACACTGCATTACAGTGACTTTTCCACACAATTCATTAAGCAAATGAAGACACAGCAAACAAGGAGATGGTGGCAGAGTCTGCCTAACAGGTGATACAGAATTTCATACTTTAGCTAACAAAAGAACTTCTTCAGATTTCTGACAATTTTTTAAAAAGCAACTTAATACCGTATGTCTTTGTGCCAGAAGTAAAATACAACAAATTGTATCTTTTGTCCAGATGTACTATTTCACACACACACACACACACACACACACACAATTTATTTTCTTTACAGGATGCTTTCTTTAAAGGGGGAAGAGATTGAAATTATATGAGAGAGGCAGATAAAGAAAGCTAAAAAATACTTAGGGATTATTAACCCATCAAATACTTACAAATGAGCCTTCTTATATGTAGCTTTCAGGGGAAAAATAAGTGTTTTGGTGTTTTCTAGTAGAACAGAATAGTAAGCCATGACAAAAGGGTTTTATGCTTCCTTAATGTTTTGAAGGTTTATAACCTTCCCTTTGCTTGTTTACAGCAATGCCTTTCATTCTAAGACAATACAAAAAATGAATATAAAACTCATCCTTCCTGCAGTAACTCTCTAGAGGAACAAGCTAAATTTTTTTCTTTTGTCTACAGCTTTGTCAGAGTGAGTATTGTTTTGTTTGTAACAGTTATCAATTCTCTGCCAGTTTAACAATGGAAGTAGTTTTTCTTACTCAATAGAATACTGAGTAAAAAACATGAGTTTTAATGTAGTATGTTAGCCTGCTCATTAATGACTAAGTCACTACTGAGCTTGCCTGCCTATCTGAAGGAGTGGGAAGTCCTCCCATCCGTTTTATTTATAGGTAATTTTCCTAACATAATTGTCCTTTGTCCTCTACATTAGCAATGTAGCTTGAAAAGTTACTCTGAAATAAAGAAATAAGATAAATATCCTAACATCTCCCTGAAATGCTCATAGGCAATGTGAGGCATGAGGTTTCATTTCTAATATTTCTTGAGCACATAAAGGATTCCCTTTGTTTTTATTACTGTGTTTAGGGAGGGGAGAGTTGTAACTGGAGAAGCAAAATGGCAGACATTTGGCTAGTGGTTGGGGAGACAAGATCTAAGAATGGCCCAGAAGCCAGTGCGGCTCTTACACAAAGCCCTACACAATGTTTCTGCTACATGATGAATCTCTTGTCAAGAGGTTTTATGTCTCTGTACCCACTCACTCAAATGCTGGTAACCCTTTCCAACAATACACCATTGTTACAAGCTGAAAATGCCAGCACTGAAGCACACCACTGAGCTAGGAAATGCTACCTAACATTTGTAGATATGCTAGACACAACTGGGTGTGTTTTCACAAGAACGGCCAAGGTCAGCAAGCTGGTGGGATGATTCACTAAATAAAGAATGGGCACAACTCAACTTAAAATTATTGAGTTACATTTCAAAACCAGAGCACAGGTCAGAATCCAGCAAGCTATGAACCAATCTGTTAGTGTTCAGTAATACTACAAGCCTGGCCTGGTGTCTTCGGCAGCACTGTGCTGGGCCATGCAAAGCGGAAGCCCTGACTTTATTCCAAAGTCTTGGTTATTATTATTCAATTGGATTTCCCTTTTAATATCTAATTCTTGTCTTCAGTTTTGGTGGAACAAACATTGGGATTTTAAATAGTAAATTTCCAAGGGATTTATAAAAATTGATGACCAGAATAAGTTCCAAAGTTACAGGTGGCTCCCAGGCTTGAGTGCCAGGCATTCCTGTGACCCCATTTCCCTTGGGTGGCTTCTGTCTGGTTCATGTAATACCAACTGAGGAAACAAACATCTAGTTAAGAATTTTAGGGCAAAAATTTCAAGAGCCCGCTTTGCTGGCCACCATGCCTTCCACTCAGTTTCATTCTCATATTGCTGAATTGCAAGCAAAATTCCAAAAAGTACCGGCAAAAGATCATATTTAACAACAGCAACAACAAAAACTCCACAAACCTACTGTGAGGCACACAGATTGGGAAAACTACAAAAACAGTATTAAAACAATCCTTTTGTTGTCATGAAAAAGAAAACGTTGACGTACATTGACTTTAGTATTACAGCATCCTGTAAAATAGCATCTTTGTTTTTCCTGCAGTGTTTTGTTCCAAGGTACTTTTGCAAGAGGCCAATCATTAAGTATCAATCCGATAACCTAGCTGTATGGGCATTTATTTTAAACATCATTAACAAGTGGTTTTTAAAGGAAATGAATGTCCATACTTGTCCGGAAACCAACTACCTGTGCATGTGACTGCGTGATCCACAAGAAGCTAGATTCACCCGAAGTGTGTGGCATGGGAGCTTACAATGGTTTTCCTGACAGGCCATGCTTCTTTGTAACTCAGCTATGGACTTTATGGAGATTATCAAGGGCAACATCTAAAGCCAGCATCCCACACTCAGGCTCTGTGTGGTACCATTTCACAGGTTGGACTCGGCCTGGAAAGTCATTCCATGTGGAAAAGCCCAACAAAACTACCCGATAAAATTGCAGAGTGATGTCGTATATTGCATTTATGCCTAAATACACTTCTACAGTCAGCAGTGCTGTTTCTCGTGTCTTCTAGCACATTCAATACATCTGAAACAGGAACAGAGCAGAATGAAAACTGCATATGAAAATTAAACCAAAATAAAGTTTAGGGGAACTGTGTGAAGCAAACCAGTCACAACCTCAAGGTGGAACACACTGTCTTCAAAGCTGAAGGTCTAATGACTTGAATAAATCTATATGATTAGGGAAATGCATTATTGCAAAATACCAGATTTGTTGCCCTGACTGTAAAGGCTAAGATACATGTTGTTCAAAAATAACATATTGATTATACAGAAGTAAAACATAATCTCTAGTGTACTTATAGAGAGGAGGCTTAGGAAGGAAGCAAGAGCTAGATGAAGCTCTAGTTTGCTGGTAAGAAGTTAGTGTTTCTGTCAGGGAGTCACAGAACCGACATGCAACTTCGTGTTGGCGGCTGAGGAAAATGGAAAGGAGTCTGTAAACGTATCACAGACAGATGAGAGAAGTCAGAGACAGGGCACATTCACGCCCGTAGGCATACATGAAAGCATGGTGGGAGAATGGTCATTGGCAAATCCCTGACGACAACGGCAACAGGAATAAAGCAGATTTTAAAAAATCAGATTTTGGCCCAGTGTGTTTTCATAGGCAAAAGATCCCCCACCACTGAAGTGAAAATGAAGGG
This sequence comes from Peromyscus californicus insignis, assembly GCF_007827085.1. Taxonomy (NCBI): domain Eukaryota; kingdom Metazoa; phylum Chordata; class Mammalia; order Rodentia; family Cricetidae; genus Peromyscus; species Peromyscus californicus. The sequence continues at coordinate 20,279,321 of NW_026294402.1, forward strand.
GACTTCGGCTCCTATGACAGAGAAATTCCCCTCCGAAGAGAACCACTGTATTTTGGTTGTAGTCTGTAAAGGAGAACCTCACCCATCACCTCGCGTGGGCTCTGGAGAGGTCCTCAGTGGCCATGCCAGCAGCTTATCAAGAATGCAGTGCCCCAAAAGCCGACTTCTTTGATAATAACAGAGCTTCTTACTTAAAAAAATAGCATACAGAGGGTTTCCCCTACATAACTGCAAAGTTTTTGCAAGAAAAAGAATTATTAGGAAAAAGAAAAGAAGAAGAACTGAAGACAGAGCTTACGGTGTCACAGCCTGCGGATACGGCAGGAACTTGGTAAAGGCATCACCGTATGTCCATTCACACCACAGGATGCATTCGTACCAACTCGGCCCCTTCCCCAGCAAACTGACATCAAGGAAACTAAACATGCTTAAGCTACAGCACTACAAACATTTCGCTATTGGCTCCCATTTTCTACTGGGAGAAATGGACTTGAGCATTTCAATATGCTATATAGTATTGCCTTCTGGACGATGCTTTGAACCTGTTGAAAGCAGAAAGAAAACCTATACACAAAGATTTCATACAACACTGCATCAACAGGACTTTTAACCGCTAGGAATAACGCACCTTGGGATTCCTTTGCCTTAGATCATTAAGCTTTCTAGGTAAACTGATATTCTGTTAGTTGTAGGAGTGGGCTGGCTAAACTTTACACTGATTCTCTTCTGAATCCAACTACAAGTGAATCCTGGCCCATGGTGCACTCCCTTACAAGTAGGTTTTACTGTGAGTCCAGCTCTCCGCTTTAATGAGTCCTGTATTTCCTGGAGAGCCCCCGCTCCAATACCCCACATCCCACCCACCCATCAATATCCTATGTTTTCATACCCATTTGCACATTCTGGATCTAGCTTCCCCCACTCTCAGAAGAGTCATACAAACGGTGTCATCACCGCAGAGGAGTGGCGTAGTCCTTGGATGGCTGCATAGGGCCCCTGCTGAAAGTAGTGATGGTATCGAGGCATGTGGAATGAAGGGAATGTGGGACCACTTCCCTGCATGGAGCTGGCAATGGCAGATGGGGTCAGAGGCATTCCCAGACGGCTATACGGTGGCAGAGAACCCTGTATAGGGTGAGGAATGGGTGTTGCTATGGACGCTGTGCTGGTGCCAAGAGCAGTCAGGGTCTGTGGATGTTGAAATCCAGGAAAACTGGAAGACGATGACACCCAGGAACTGAGAGACAAATTGTCAGATGTTGTAAAGGCTGATCCTGGAAGAAAAGCGTTCATTAGACTCAAGTAGCTACTTAAATATACCGAAGATCAGTTTATGTTCTTTTGTTGTTGTTTTGAGATAGGGTCCTTACTATGTAGCCCTGTTTGTCCTGGAACTCACTATATAGACCAGGCTAGCCTCAAATTCACTGAAATCTTACCTATCTTTGCCTCACAAGTGCTGGCATTTAAGGCGTGTGCCACTACACCCAGCTGAAGATCAGTTTATTAAAAAAAAAAAATTGCTAGCTCTCCACACCCAAGAGTAGGACTCCTTTTTTTTTTTTTTTTTTAAAAAAAAGAAAAGGGGTTGGAGAGTTGACTCAGAAGTTGAGAACACTGTCTTCCAGGGGACAGGTTCAATCCCAGCACCCACACGGCAGCTCACAACTGTCTGTAACTCCAGTCCCATGGGAATCTGATGCCATCTTCTCACCTCTGCAGGCACCGGGCATGTGCATGATACATATGCAGGCAAAGCACTTATATATATGTATATATATATATATATATATATATATATATATATATATATATATTAAAATAAATATAAAAAAGAGAGAGGAAAACTCAAAATTGGGTGGTTAGAGACATGAGGGTGGGTCTGGGAAGTTTGGAGAAGGGTGGTGAATATGATCAAAGTACACTATATGAAATTCTCAAAGAATTAATAAAACTGTTAACATTTTAAAAATAGGGAAAATGCTAGATTGGCAATTCAAAAAGACAAGCCGACAGGAGACTTATTGGAGGGCAAACCCAACTTTCTAGATAAGAGGACTCCATTGGCGTCCTCCGTGGAAGAATGAACTTCACAGGCAAACACTCAACCGACTGCATGGCCTGCATACTCCACAGTGGCCAAGCAGTGATACTTTGCAGAGAGCATGTCCTCATTTCCTTAAAGAGCTCCAAATAACTGTAGCACCTCTCTAAAGGAAGCTGAATATGTCTCAGCAAAGCCACCTTTTCCCAAAACCATCATGAGAACCTGAAAAATGAATTCTTCTACACCAGGAAAGCTGAATTTTCCAACCGAGTAATGGTTCATGGCTACCTTTCCCTGGGTTATAAGAAATGTCCTGTGTTTTCACTAATTGTGCTGCTTTGCATTTTAGAAACAGACACACAAAAAAGATAGAGATGTTTTCCCCATGAGATCATCTTAGGTCCATAGTGGGGCACCACCAGCCTCTCTCTTCCGTCTTTCCCTTCATTCACACTTCCTGTGTGCTCAGTCTTCTCCTGAGCTTTCTGCTCAAGGAAACTGCTCAGTTCTTTTGTTTTGTGTCACATCTGCAGTGTGCATTGGACACCCTCATGTGCCATTCCCAACCCCTTTTTTGAGATACAGTCTCTCACCATCCTGGAGCTCACTTAGTAGTCCAGGCTGGAAGCCAGTGAGCCCAGGGATTTGCCTGTCTTTGTTTCCCTAACACAGGGAATTATAAGTGACCAAGCCATCTCTCCAGCCCTTTGTTTAGTTCTTGCTTCAACTATTAGGACCAGTCATGGCCCTTTGTCATGATAATCCTCTTTTAAACGTGTTCATTTTGAACTTTGATCCTAATGAAATATCCCTAACTTTCAAATAATAAAGCTGAGATTCAAAATCAGTAAGAAACTTTCCAGAAGTGTGGTTGGGGGCTCTTTGACAGTAAGTCACAGACAAGCCCACCCCTACCCTGATTCAAAGGCTCTATGTTCTGTTACCAGAAAACATACCGTGGGTGGAGTGCCCATTCAAGCAAAATAATGAGGCATACAAGGATCAGCATTCGAGGTTGCCTTTCTGAAAAGTCTTGAAGGCACTTATTGATATATGTTCCAAGAGGACCAGACATTCCATCAGCAGCCCGCCTTCACCCCCTCTCAAGCGCTCTGGCCTCTAGCAGCGCCACATCTCCACTTGGTAGATGGCCTTACCTCGATTTGGAGTTGTTTGGCTCTCCTCCCCCAGTACGTCCTCTTCTCCATAGGTGCGGATGGGTGAGCGGGCATAGGAATGCTTCTGGATCAGGCTCTCCACACTCTCCCTGTGGAGCAGAGGGACAGACACATCACAGTTCACTTCGGAGAGGGGTTTAGTCATAATTCACTAGTCTATTTTTTCAGCCAAAGAGAAAGACAACATTCAAAGCTTGTACATTTACCCACTGCACAGAGTCTTCTGGGACATGAGTTCAGATACCTAAGTGCAAATAAATACAACTAGACAGAAATAGAAGGACACAGAGCAATGAAAAATGGCCATAGGAGAATGGAATTTAATGAAGCAAAAACTAATGGATGAATTTACTATAGGATGGCAATGAATCTTCATATTAACTTCAGCAGATAATGATTCAAAAGAGATATGAATTGATTCAAATGTACTGGCTCAGGATATGATAAAACACTGAGAAAAGTTCATAATATCAGTCATAAAATGACTAAATATTCACTAACAATGTAAATGCTCAGAGCACATGGCAATATCAAGAGTTTAGATAAAGAACCTTGTAGATCTTTGTGTGTTAAAACTGAAAATTACAGAAAAGCTGTGAAAAGAACATGAGCAGCCATTAAGAAACTGAGACCCTCAGAAACACTGCTACCCTGTCTTTGAAGAGGGTCTCCCAAGAGTGCAAATAACTCTTTTGAAAAAAATTAGCTGTGACCTAAAGGCAACACCAAATTAACCGCCAAAGGGCCAAAAATGGGTATTTTTTTTTAAATTGTGTGGAATGAGAAAGGAGAATCTGAACACCCAACTGCACACTGAGGAAATAAGAAAATAAATCAAATGTCACAATAACTATTCGTTGTAACATTTGACATTTCACATAGATATATCCACACTTGTGAAAAATACTGTCTAATTAACAGTGTGTTTGGAGTCCTAAAAGTTTACATAATCATGACAGTGTGAGGGGTCTTATTCCCAATAGATAGTGGGGAATGCTCACTTCTGCTCGCCAGTGTTTCCTTGATCTCTGTTTGTGGACTGTCACAGCAAAGCCACAATGTCCTAATTGCTGTTGCTGAATTAAAGTATTAAAATGAGTTTTCACCAGTACCCCCAACTTTATTTTTCTTTTTCAAATTTGCATTGGTTATTCTAGTTCCTTTATTTCCATATAAATTTAGTATTTATTGATTTATTTTTAAGCTAACTAAATTTTAATCAGGATTGTGTCTGAGATGTACATCAACTTATGGAGAATTACATTTGTAATACTGAGTCTTTTTCAGTCCATGAACAGTATGTCGTTCCATTTATTTATCACTAACGCTAAACAGATATAAATATTCAGGCCTGACACATCTGAGTCACATTTATCTCAAAATGTTTCATGTTCTACTACATGCTCTTCAATTTCAATTTCCAATTTTTCATTTATAGTAAATATAAATGCAATTTTCTTTTGCATGTTGATCTTGTATTTAGTAGTTTTGCTAACACATATTTGTCCCAGCAGCTTTTTTAAAGATTTGCATTTTGTGTACAATCATGATATCTATGATCATGATTTACATTCTTTGCTTCTGTTCATAATGAATTTTGTTTTAATGTTCCACGGTTTGCTACAACATCCATGATTCCCTGCACAGCTCTGAAGAGAAGTGGTCAGCTCCATTTAGTGAGCTCTCACACCATGTGCACAGCATGAGCCCCCAGGGCTTGTGGGTGTCTGTCATTGAACTTGGTGTAACGAAATTCAGAGAACTGGTCCCTTCTCATCCCATGTTGCTGAGAGGATTTTTATAAATAAGGGATAGATTTTTTATTTTGATTTCGTTTTTGTTCTCTTCTGTGTCTACTAAGATTCAAATGAGTTTTGCTTTTCAGTGGGTAAATCTGGTCAGTTTTGTTAGGTGAACTAGTGTTTAACTTTGTATTTCTGAGGAAAAAATTCTAGTTGATCATATTAATGTCCTTTTGTTGAACTCAGTCTCCCAGGATTATTTTAAGAATTTTCCCATGTATATTCACAAAGGACTACGGGACTCTAATTTTCTATTTTGTAATATCTTTCTTCAGTCTTAGTCTTAAGGTAATGATGTTCTTGTAGCTTCATCTTCAAAGTATCCTTGGTTTCTTTTCCTGTTGCCATGATAAAATGCCCTACCAAAGCAACTGAAGGGGAAAGGATTTATTCCAGTTCATAGTTCACAGTCCATCATGACAGGAAAATAAAGACAGAATGAGCCTGGGGTAGCAGGTCATACTGTGGCCACAGTCAGAAAAGAAAGAGATGTATGCATGCTGCTCCACTCACACAATCCAGGATCCCAGCCTGGGAATGATGTCACCTCACCCACAGTAGATGGGTTCGCAGTGAGTGCAATCAAGATAGCCATGCATGCTCAGAGGCCTGTCTCCCAAGCGACTGTAGGTCCTGTCACACTGTTTGTTAAAACTAACCGTCAGGCCGGGCGGTGGTGGCGCACGCCTTTAATCCCAGCACTCGGGAGGCAGAGCCAGGCAGATCTTTGTGAGTTCGAGGCCAGCCTTTCCTGGTCTACAGAGCGAGATCCAGGAAAGGCGCAAATCTACACAGAGAAACCCTGTCTCGAAAAGCCAAAATTAAATAAATAAATAGATAGATAGATAGATAGATAGATAGATAGATAGATAGATAGATAGATAAAATAATAAAATAAAACTAACCATCACATATCCCTTCCCTTCAGTTTTCTAGGAGAGCTTGGCAATTTCTGCTATGGTACATTCTTTAAATACTCTGTATAAGTCATCAGAGGCATCTTAGCTTTTATGAAAATGTTAATTACAAATTCACAGCTATCAAATTACATTTCTTCTTGAATGACATTTGATGGTTTTTTGTCTTCAAAAAACTTATATGCCTCAGTGACTCACAGTTCTTTTGTCCAAGCCTGGTATGGCGGCCCATGCCTCTGTCCTAGCACAGAAGGAGAAGGATCACAAGTTTGAGTCCAATTCTTCATAATTAGTTTCAGGTCAACTTAGTGAGAACATGTTCTGAAAACGAAATCTGAATGCGGCAGGTCACCTACATTGTGTTCAGAGACAAGTCCCTTCCAGCTGTGGCTGGCAAACGGTTCTGATGGACTTCACTCCTGGGCAGAGCACAGGGCCTCACTGGTGAGTTACCACCCAGCCTCGGGTGAACATTGTGAACTCGTACCCATCTGCCCTGGTTAAGTTTATGTTGCTATGATTAAAGCACCAAAACGCATATGCATTTATATATATATATATACATATACATATATATATGTATATATATATGCCTCATTCAAATTATTGGAATTTTAAGTATGCTGATTATTGTGCTATATGATAATATTCCTTTATTACTCTTCGTCTTAGCTTCTTGTCTTTTTGCTGTAATAAAGTACTCTGACAAAAGCAACTTACAGGGGAAGGGTCTTCCCATCTCAATTGATATAATCCAGACAATCCCCCACATGTGTACCATAGACCAGTGGCTCTTGACCTTCCCTAATGCTATGACCCTTTAATACAGTTTCTCAGACTGTGGTGACCCCAACCATAAAATTATTTTCATTGCAACATCATAACTGTAATTTTCTACTGTTATGAATTGTAATGTAAATATCTGTGTTTTCTGATGGTCTTAGGTGATCCCTATGAAAGGATCACTCAACCCCCAAAGGGTCACAACCCATAAGTTGAAAATCACTATCATAGACCAACCTGTTCTGGACAATATTTTGTGTAGGTCTTATACATTAGAGATTATGCAGACTCAACAGTGGTGTTATTCCCTTAATAATGCTTAATAATGGGGATTGTATTTTCTTTCTGGTCAGTTTGACTGGAGGAGTGTCAATTTTATTAATCTCTGCATTAACGTTCCACTGGGTTTTTTTCTCCCTTTCTTTTTTTTCTCCACAAATAAGACTTTTTATTTGTCACTATTAAAAATCTGGATTTCGCCGGGCGGTGGTGGCGCACGCCTTTAATCCCAGCACTCGGGAGGCAGAGCCAAGTGGATCTCTGTGAGTTCGAGGCCAGCCTGGACTACCAAGTGAGTTCCAGGAAAGGCGCAAAGCTACACAGAGAAACCCTGTCTCGAAAAACCAAAAAAAAAAAAAAAAAATCTGGATTTCAAACAGATTCTCAGACTGGTAGTTCATACCCATCAGCTCATTCATCTTCAGCACCTGTCTCATCACCAGTAATTTTTCCTTCACCATGGAGCTCCATGAGATTTTCCAATTCAAACTTGTGTTTCTTCAGCATTTTTACCTTTCTAATGAAGATATCATAAAGAGGGTAAATAGACTGGCAAACCTTTTCTATGTCTTTCCCAATGTTGTCTGGAATCAATTTATTAACCACTTCCTTCAAGTCATTTGTCTGCACTTCTCAAGTCATAATTTCCATCCTCTTCTTCCGGAACTGGCGGATCTGCTGGTGCTGTGCATAGGAGGTCTTGTGGACCTGATGGTTGCATTTTTTAGTGAAACTAACACAGAGCAGACAGAGCAAGTAACAATCAGTTGTCTTGACATCAACATGAGCTTCAATTATGGTCTGCCACTTTTTGACCATGGAACACATTTTGTCCCGGGTAAGATCCATGCCATGGAAGTTAGTCAGACAGTTTTTGCCCTGAACTGCCTCAGTAATTAGCTTGAATTTTCTAAATGCAACTTTGTCATTCTGTAGATAAGCAAGGCTTGCTTCAAACACATGACCCTTGAGGCCAACAGATGCAATTTTGGTTCCTTGAGTCCTTGTGACTAGTGTTTTTCCAACGTTTCTAACATTGAACACAGCCGAAGCTTTCACATCATGTGAATCTTTCTTCGAAAAATGGATCAACCACTTTCTTCTTGGCTCCCTTCTTGCCGCCATCAGGCACTTCAACGGGCACTTGTTCTTGCCAACTACCATGGTGCTGCTGAGAGCTCTAATGTCTTTCCTTCTACTTTGAATCTGATTTGTTCTTCTTTCCCTAGTTTTTTTGATTGAAGATGTGGGTCATTGGCCTTAGACATATCTTCATTTCTAATGAAGACTATACTACTCGGTAGTGTTTTAACAGCATCCCACATGTTTCCCTTTTCCGTCAGTCCAAAATACTTTCTAACTCTTTTGATGTTTTCCTCATGTATACCTGCTATATAGTTACAATCTTTAAGGACTTGTCAAGGTATCTTCATGTTAATGATTTCTCATACTGTTCCTTTATTGTCAGAGGCAGATTTCACAAGACTCATGTATCTTTTACTTTATTGAGCCTCGTTTTACAGTACAAATCTCAGTTATCATGGTAACTGTTCTGTCACTTATACAGAAGATGTATTCCACTACTGTAGAAGGGGGTGCTTTCTAAATGTAAACTGGGTCAGGCTGGTTAATAGAGTTGTTCAATTACTCTGACTCCCCATTTTTTGCCTACTCAGTCAACTATTGAGAGAGGGCCATTGAAACTTCCAACTCTGGTTGGTTGTTCATCTGTTTCCCTGGTAGTCCTGCCAGACCCAGAGTTCTGATGTTGGATGTATAAACAGGTATAATAGAGCATGCTTCTGAGAATGAGCTGACATTTTATCCCAGTCAAACCTACTTTGATGTTAATATGGCTACTCTAGTTTTCTTCTTTTTCTTTCTTTATTTTTTCTTTCTGAGACAAGGTTTCATGTAATTAACCCCGGATGTCCTAGAACTCCCAAACCACCTTCCTCTACTTCCTACCTGCTGGAACTTGAGGTTTGTGCCATCTTGCCCAGCTAGTTTGGTCTTCTTTTAGTGTTAACCTGTTACACTTGTTTGCTATTATTTTACTTTCAACTCATCTCTTTATGACTTCACATGTTTTTTTGTGGGCATAGTCCAAAGCGAGAGCCTCTGCCTTTTGATGAGGGTGCTTAGCATGTGTGCAGGAGATGCTGCTGGCTGGCTGATGGTGGCTTCTTTGGCCTGCTGCTTTGCTGTTTTTGTTTGTTTGTTTATTGTCTGCTGCTCTTTTGCTCCTGTTTATTCTCAGCTGTTCTTTTACCCTTTTCTTCTTTCCCTTGGGGTCACAGCTTCATAGTCCCTCTGATTTCCTTTTCTTGTTTAGCAGTTAAAGCTTCCTCTTGTTATTTTACTGACTGTCTCCACATTTATGGTAAATATTTTTTTTTTTTTTTTTTTTTTTTTTTTTTTGAAGGCTTATCAATATTTTATTTATTTTTTTTTTCAATGTCTAGTCCATTTGTATTTGACAAATTCAGAGAAAATAATTTCATTATCTATCCTATTTTGTTAAGTCCAAAATGTATCTAATTCACTTTCTATCCTAATTAATCTTCAACTATAACTAACTAACCTTCAACTGTAACTAACTAATCTTCAACTCCCTCAGAGACCCAAGAAGGAAATAATATTAGCTAACAAAAATAAAAACAGAAAGTGCATGCAAGCAACTTCCAAAAAATTTGTGAGTTGACAGAAACAGCCAGCTGCCTGGACAGTCACCTGAGGTTTCTCCACAGTGTTGGGGCATCATCTTCAGCCTATAGGCTTAGCATATCTGACAGACTCATTTGTGAAGTAGGATGTACACAAGGTCGACAGTTCAACCTCACATTGGGTGAGAGCAGTTATGGTAAATATTTAATTTGTCACAATCTTTCTTGAAGTGAAGAGCAGAAGAATCTTACTAGTCCCCAGCACCTAAAAAACTTGCAGTTATATATTTAATTTACCCCTTCTAGGTTTATCTCCGTCTTTTAAAAACTGTATGTTTTATAAATTCCATTCTATACTTTACGTCTTTTAAAGATTTAAATGATATGTAAACTTTTTGTCCATCCATGTCCTTTGCATTCCTGCCAGTCTTCGTTTCTTCCTGGAGATCCAGAATGGGACCTAGCACAATCACTTCAGCCTGAAGAACTTCCTTTCTATCTAAACAGCAACTTGATGGTGATGAAGTTGTCAGCTTTCATGTGTCTGGAAAACAAGCTTTATTTTTCTTTTGCTTTTAAGAAGTCATTTTGGTGGCTGTTATAACTCTAGCTGACAGACATTTCCCCTCAGTTCTTCTAAGACAGTGCCTTACTCACAAGAATTCAGTCATTGTTGTCATTGTCCTTAGCTCTGTTCCTCTGATGTAATGTCTTTAATCCCCTCTGTGCTTCCACTGTTTCCTTTTATCATTGATTTCCAGCCATTTGATTATGATGTAACTCTCACTCTTTCCTCATGCTTCTTGAGCTCAGCCTTGTTGGACCTTTTGGATTGTGTGTTTAATTGTTGTTAAATTTGGAAAAACTGCATTTCTTTCCCCATCCTCCTGTGACCTTCCATGGTGGCTGGTCACACATATATGGTGCCTCTTGAAGGTCTTTTTGTTTTCCAAGTTGTCTCTTTGCTCTCTTTCACTTTGGATAGTTTCTGTCGCTCTGTCCTCAATTTCACACATCTTGTCGTCAGCAGTGTCTAATCTGCCCTTAGTCCCACTCAGTCTATATTTGACTTTGAAAATAGTCATTTTCACTCTCAGAATTTGATTAGATCTTTTCATCTTCCGCATGTCTAACTTTCTTCATACATGAAATATGGTCATGACAATGATCTGATTATCTTTGTTGATTATAATATCTACATGATGTTTGCATTATTTTCAAATAATTTGTCCTCGTGATCAGGCATATTCTTTCATCTATTTCCACACCTGGTCCCTTTCCTTCTGCGCTGGTGTTTAGACTTGGCCTAGACACCAGGCATTGTGAACTGATCTTGCCAGGTATTGCATATCCTCATATTCCCATATATACGCTGAAACTTTGCTGTGGGATTTGGTTATATTAGTTGGAAATAATTTGCAATTTTTCTTCCAAGGCTGCATCAGGTAGGACGGTACCTAACCAAGGGCTGTTTTCCCTTCACTCACGAAGCACATCCTTCAGGAACTTTGCCTGTTGTCCTGTCAAGCAGAGCTCCTCCCTGTGTGAATCTGCTGTTGCTCATCCCTTCTGCCTCCTCCCCATTCTGGAAATCCCTTCACATATTTGTGCTTCGGAACGTTCCAAATGCCTGAGAAAGACTCTTTCTAGATCTCCGAGTTTCTTTTCCTTAAACCTTCCTGTCTCCTCTCCTCTCCCTCAGATATCCTCTGAAGTCTCCTATCGTAGGACTCTTCCGCTCTGACTTCTCAAGGAATCCTCCCTTTCTCTCTCCCCGTGCCATGGTCTGGACACTCTGAAGAGCGATGCACTGGGCATCACTCCCTCTCTTTATTGCTTTATCTTCCACAACTATGCTGCCTTTTGCTTCTTCAGGCCCAGTGTCATTAAAAAAATGTTTTCTGCGCTTTGTCTGTTTCTGGCCCTGGCTGCACTCCTCTTCTGGGAGCAGTGTTCCTCCTGATGCCCTCCTAAGAATCTCAAAGCCCAGCAGAACTCTGAGATCAACTCAGTCACAGCTTCCGGGGTGAAGCACTGGCCTCAGTAACTGGCAGAACTTCCCAGGTAATTCCAACAAGAAGGCAAGATTAGGAATGCATGGGAAGAAACTTTTCACAAAGCACTCTTCTCTAAGTTTTGAACTCTTGATGTATGTATTATTTACTCAAAAATAATTATAAAGTATTAAAACATCATGTGACTCAGCTTACCAATGGCAGCACAGAAAAGAACTGATGTCCAACACTAGCATTTCTGGGAGTTATTAAATTAACTAATAAAAATGATAATCATTATATCAGCTTTTATATCAACATAAAAGACATAGGAGGCTGCATGTTACATTGGAAATGCCATAAACTTAAATGCCATTCATTTGGCTGGATGAATGAATCCATGAGGTGATGGCCTACCTACAACACTTTCAACCCTTGCTTTATTACTTCCCTAACCTGACTTTGCTTGTAAACTGGAGAACTAAATATTTGCCTCACAGGTTCAGACATGTGTTCAAGCAAATAAACATATAAATGCGAGCACACACACACATATGTGCATATATGTAGAATCATTACCATGAACAATATAGTATAGAAATTGTAGAGTTATTAGTATATAAAATATAAAGATATCTGCCTCTTGAAGGAGAATGATGAAAAGAGAGAGGGGAGGGAGTGGAGGGAAAGAGAGGAGAGAGAGAAATGTGGTATATATATATATATATATATATATATATATATATATATATATATATTCATGGTAGTATAGTATGCTGTCATGAGGGGAAATGACATCTGGTCTGTTTTCAGCAAAACGATGGAACTAGAGGGCATGATGTTAGGTGACATCTTGCCTGTGGAAACACAAGTGCTGTGAGCTCTTTCATATGTGGCAGTAAACAGAAGAGAAAGGTTCTGACGGAAGCTGGTAACGATTAGAGGTTGGGAAGTAGGAGCACAGGATGGCAAATAATAGAGAACTGGATTTAATCTCTGTGTGTGTGCGTGTGCGTGTGCGTGTGCGTGTGTGTGTGTGTGTGTGTGTGTGTGTGTGTGTGTGTGTGCGTGATATGCATGTATTCAGACACAACACTGAAGCCAGCTTAATATAGATAATTAGTACATGTTAATAAAAAAGATGGTTTAATCATTACAGACAGCACTCTGGTACTGTTAAAGCTAGCAGCCTCCAGAGCTAATAACACTTATTAAGGCCTCAACACACTGTAATATCAGAACGGAACTCTTCTTAGGGTAAGTTAGGTCACTAGGAAGAAAGTCCGAACAACCTCATTATAACATGGCAATCAAAAAATACAACAAAATTTGTCTTTTAAGTTTGTGTCATGAGTCATAATGTTCATATTCAAAATAAAAATTTTAAAGAATTGGGTCATTACTTGTGCATAAGGGAAAGAACTTGCTTAAATAGCATAGACAAACACCTTTTTTTAATAATCATAAGGTAATATAGCAGTATATTTCTAAAGTATATTTCTTTTACCATGATTTTCATGTGTAAGCATTTAAATTCCAAAAGTGTGTGCAGTGTTTGCCTCTTCAAAAGTGCCTTTATAGACCATCATTCAAGGATCTTTACATTCAACAAAAGAAAACTCATTTTCCAAATGACACGATGAATCACTGCCTTGTGAAACATTTTGCTTTTCTATAAAAAGTACATTACATTCATTGTGTCCTTGCGAGATCGCCGCTATCATTACTTATGCTATTCCCTGGGAGTGGGGAAAAAAGGGATTTTATCGGAGTGGTTTACTTGTGTCAGGTCTGGAAGTGAACTGAAAGCAACAGCAGTTCTTATAGAAAGGATGGTCTAATTGCATTACTGCCTTTTAAGTGATTGAACACAGCGGTGCATATCAGAGCCATCTCCTCAGAGATGCCGCAAAGGGTAGACAGCCCAGGCTGTTGACTTCACAGCGACTCCCTGTTTGCAGCAGAAAGAAAGGAGCGAAGACTCCGCTTAGCCTAAGAAGCCATCAGAAGGGTTTCTTAAACACTGTCCCATGAAGAATGTAGAGTTCAGCTAGTGGGATAAATGATTCACGTAGTATACACTTTGTGATGCCCAGTTCTGCGGCATCATAGTGAGAGAGCCTGGCCTTGGAGTTCCCTGAGCACCACTGTGGATGAACAGTGTTTCTAGCATCTAATGGCAACCCCATCTGAGCAGAGGATGGCATCACTGCTGTAGGTGGTCTTCAGTGGATCGCTTCTGACTGCTCTGTAACTGTCAGTTCTGGGACAATTGTTAGGGACACAAGCAGACAGAAGATGGCAAACAGAGAGGATGGGGGCAGTGTTTCCATCCTCCCTGCACAGTGTACACAAGACAGAAACCATTCCAAAGATTTATTCAGAGTCTCGGCAAGCAAAGCCTGCACACCCTGCTGGGAGTGGAAACGGTTTCCTTTCTTTGTTCTTGGAACTAAAATGTTCATGTCTCAATGCTCAAAACCCCAAACCTTCCCTTTCCCTCACATTCTTCTTTGCTTACTGCCCTTCTAAACACCCTTTTGGTCAGCTTAAGGATCATTTGCATGACCCTCTCCTCAATTAGCTGACTGGAAAACAATATGGAGGTCATGCCTCCTTCTGGAGGCTTCAGTGTACAGTGCTTCTAAGTCACTTGAACACCTCCTCAAAACAGACTGTCAGCTCTGCCCTAGGGCTTTAGCGGTCGGGTGTGACCTGAGCATGTAGGATACTTCCATGTGATACAGACGTCAATGGCTGGAGGCCCCGCGTGGGGAGCCACTGCTCTGGGCAGCCTTCAGGATTGCATTTGCCCCAGTGTGTTTGCTTAACCTGGAGCCCAGTTTGACAGCTTGTCCTTGCAGGGTTGAGGACACATTATTTCACTACTCTACAGCTTCATCTTAGCACCACTAAAATGAAGACTTCAATGTGAGCTCATTCTTAATGTCATTATTCGATTATGCAGATTAATACAATCTTCATTGGTACCTGACACAAGGGTGTTCAATAAATATGTATAGATTAAAAAACTAAGTTGGATGCCAAGGCTGTGTCCTAATAAGCAAACTTATCTTATATGAAACTGGCACTTCAGGTCCCTACAGCCTTCCATGCCTTGCTTTTCCTATAATTCATAAGTCAGAAAGAAAATTAAGTAAAAAGCAAATGTCATTTCAATTTCATTCTTTCTCTTTTGAAGTTAGGCCTGCCTCCTCTCCAAGAACAAACAAACAGCAAATCAAAACACTGTGTTTAGAAAGAAAATGTTAAGTACATTAAAATCAATCGAATTTATAGGAAACAAAGCATTTACATTTTTCTTTTTCATTAATTTGTCCCTTATTTCATGTCTCATTATGTCTTTATAAATAACTTCTTGTTACAATATTTTACTAAAGATTTATGCAGATATGTTGTAAATTATAATACATCAGTATCTGTACATTCCATAAAGTATTTAATAAATGAAAACTTTGGGATAATACAATTTGAGATATATTATAAACCATTAATTTTAATTTAAGAACTGAAAAATATTATGTAATTCATTTTGGAAAAACAAATAACTCTAAATTCATCTTTTAAAAAGCTTTTAGACTTGATTTTTATTTATTTGACTAAATCCTATTGGTTTTTATTTTCCTTAGTAATATGTATTTCTAGTTTTGTATTATCAGTAACAACTTAAATAAGTAAAGAAACCACTGAAAAACACATAAGATGTGTTGTTTCAAAAAAAAAAGGATATGTTGTGTCATTTCCTAAAACCCCTGGCTCTGACTAGAAATCTCTTAGGCAGAATTCGAAGAACTCAATCTATAAATAAATCCTGGCAAACTGTGAGGTGTCCTTTATTGCAGACATTGCAGGCATTTCACCATTAGTTTTGCAAAATACATATTTGTAAATCCAACCAAAATACAGAAGAAAGATTAAGGGACTTAGCAAGCAAAGATACAAACCACAAAAATGTTATTTGCCAGGCTCGGGTTGCTTTTGCTTTCTCCCAGCCATGGTAGGTTCCCTCCTTTAAACCATGAAGTGGACAATAGTGCCTCGGCCCAAATCTACTCCACTGGCTTTCTTTCAAGGGCTCAGGAAAGTAAGAAAATTAACTCTGCTGTCTGCTCGGTGAACAACTATTGGGTTGAATTGGTAGGCTCACAGCACGCATGGCCTCTTCAGAAGCCCTGAGTGGAGGAGTCCTCTCTTTCTCAGAGCTAGACAGCACTGGGAAGAAAGCTCACACATGCAACTGAGAAGGATGAAGCCAAAGATGAGCTGAGGGCACACACGGTGCTACAGAAAGTCTCAGCTGCAGGGGAAATGACCATACGTCTAAAATAAAACGACTGTAACGTCTGAAGCAGCAGGGCAGAAGGGGATTGTTTTCAAGGACATGCTCTAGTGCAGGACAACCAGAGAGGCTCCTGAGTGCAGCATCCATTCCGTTCCGTTCTCCCACTGAGCTCCCTTGAAATGGCTCACATGCCAGAGAATGGGATGAGCTCCACGAAGGGAAGGGATCTTCCTCATCCTCACATTGTATTTTCCCCACAACTGTCCTCCCGCCTCTAAAGCTGTCAGCCACACTTTCGGCAACATGAAGAAGAGAACTGGGAAATGCACCAGAACTTAGTGTGGGGAGAGTCTTGGGCTGTCTTCAGAGGACGACTCGTCCTAAGGAGCCTGGTGTACGAAGGAATGGCAAAAGAGGTGTAGACTGATGCTACCCCTCCCACGTTGCGTCATCTATGGGTAAAAGACACAGGGGTGCAATAGGTGCAGAGAGTCCCGGTCTGAAAATCCTGCCCACAGATCAGCAAGAAATGGCAGCAAAGGAAACAAGGGATTTTCTAATCATTCAATGATGTAGGAGTGTTTTTACACCTGCTTTCTTCCATACCAATTGGTATTTCTTCCGTATCAATTCTTCAAAGGCCCTTCGAGTTCCCCTACATGTCCCCCTCCACGGTGCTCTGCTGGACCAGAGTACTTGAGGCTGGGTTCTTCCCAAAGAAAAGATGTTCGTCTGTCTTGTGGTTTTAAAGTTAAACATCCAAGAAAGAAAGATCTCACTTTTCTAGGGCCAAGATCAGATCCATCTGGTGAGAGCCTCATGCTGTGTCTTAACTTGGCAGACGACATCAAGCGACAGTATCGAGTGCTAGTGGCAAGGATACACCCAAAGGTAAGAGAGGGCGTAAGGTGGTAAGAAAAGCAAGAGGACATGCCAAGGAAGACAGGTTTGGTTTGGACCACTCACTCTTGAGGTAGATAATCAAATCTTTCCAGAACAAGAACTCATACCCGAAGGGAGAGAAAAACATCAGTCCCTCTCGATGGCCTAGTATTCTGTGACCTCTCAAAGACACCACTTCCCAACACAGCCACATGGGAGATAAAGTCGCATAGCAAACCATATATAACCATAGCAAAGCTATTTTCCAGCTATTCATAATAACAGGCACAAGACTAGAAAACAGGCAAAAATAACACAGTTTTTCAAAATGTCTAAGAGGTCTTGCAGGTGCACACCTCCTCATTATCACTTTCTCATTGTCATATTCATGCTGCCCTCCTCATCCTCATCCCACCCTCGTCATCCTCATCCCACCCTTGTCATCCTCATCCCACCCTCATCATCTTCATCCCACCCTCATCATCCTCATCCCACCCTCATCATCCTCATCCCACCCTCATCATCCTCATCCCACCCTCATCATCCCCATCCCACCCTCATCATCCTCATCCCACCCTCATCATCCTCATCCCACCCTCATCATCTTCATCCCACCCTCATCATCCTCATCCCACCCTCATCATCCTCATCCCGCCCTCATCATCTTCATCCCACCCTCGTCATCCTCATCCCACCCTCATCATCTTCATCCCGCCCTCGTCATCCTCATCCCACCCTCGTCATCCTCATCCCACCCTCGTCATCCTCATCCCACCCTCGTCATCCTCATCCCACCCTCATCATCTTCATCCCGCCCTCGTCATCTTCATCCCACCCTCATCATTCTCATCCCACCCTCATCATCTTCATCCCACCCTCGTCATCCTCATCCCGCCCTCATCATCCTCATCCCACCCTCATCATCTTCATCCCGCCCTCGTCATCCTTATCCCACCCTCGTCATCCTCATCCCACCCTCATCATCTTCATCCCACCCTCGTCATCCTCATCCCACCCTCGTCATCCTCATCCCACCCTCGTCATCCTCATCCCACCCTCGTCATCTTCATCCCACCCTCGTCATCCTCATCACCCTCGTCATCTTCATCCCACCCTCGTCATCCTCATCCCACCCTCGTCATCCTCATCCCACCCTCGTCATCCTCATCCCACCCTCGTCATCTTCATCCCACCCTCGTCATCCTCATCCCACCCTCGTCATCCTCATCCCGCCCTCGTCATCCTCATCCCACCCTCGTCATCCTCATCCCACCCTCGTCATCCTCATCCCACCCTCGTCATCCTCATCCCACCCTCGTCATCCTCATCCCACCCTCATCATCTTCATCCCACCCTCATCATCTTCATCCCACCCTCGTCATCCTTATCCCACCCTCGTCATCCTCATCCCACCCTCGTCATCCTCATCCCACCCTCATCATCCTCATCCCACCCTCGTCATCCTCATCCTGTCCTTGTCATCCTTATCCTGTCCTTGTCATCTTCTGGCCAAAGCCACAAGTGCTGAAACAACCCTAATACCATCTTCACTGCCAATGTAAAAACAAAAAACGGAAGCTAACAGATATCTGCAACCATCACTACCTGGACTTCAGCAAGCCTTTTAATTTAACCCAGAAGACAGGAAAGTCAAGCCTGGAGTGATGGCACATGTCTGTACTGCCAACATGCAGAAGGCTGGGGTGGGAAGATGGAGTTGAAGAATACTGTAATGTGATCCTGTCTCAAAAAGGGGGTGAAGAGAAAAGGAAAAAAAGGTCACCTGAAGGAAGTACGATTTCTTGGTGGGCAGTCACGTTGCTGTCAACATTCCCAGCCCCTTAAAACCATACCAGATAGCTAATATGTTTTTCTGTGGGTCCTACAGTCTCTATCACATGTACTCAACTCTGTGGTTGTAGCAGAGAAGAAGCTACATTCAATGGGTAAGCTAAAAACAAGACTGTGTTCTAACAAAAATCACTGCACCTCACTGGGCTTGTGTCCAAACCTCACATTCAGAAGTTTTATTCAATGTACAGGAGCTTTTTAATCATTTTCTGAGGCTCTCAATATGGCTTTTAAAGCAACATGGTAATATAAGCTTATGTATTCAATTTCCTGCCCCACTTACACGACTAGAGAAACCCAGAAAATGAAGGAGAGTGCCAACTGTACACTTGTACATTTCAGTCACGAGTAAGAAGGGAGATGGGGCGGCACACCCATGTGCCACCCACAAGTGTGTAAAGAGAAATGTTACCTGAGAACTACAAACCAGTTCATCTAAACCCCAGCTTGGACCAGTTGGTGGGAAGCAGGTTCCACACTCCTGAAGAGAGTAAGAGAAGACAGCAAGGAACTCTCATGTCAGAGTGCACTTGGTACCCTGAAGGGTGCCATCCCTGACCTGGATCTTGACTATCTCTAGGGAAGGGTGCATGCTCACTTAGCTGGGAGTGATTGGAGCTTAGCCCAGATGAGCTCTGCTGCCAAGGCAGACAGGGGAGCCACATGAATACAAAGGCTGTTCCCACCCATGGGATCCATCTCACTACACCACACAGAAACAAAGTTTCCACATTGCTGAAGTGACAATGAACTAATTACCCTTCTTCAGCTTCAGTGTGAAGAGCTAACCAAATGTCACATGATTTTACTCAGAATCCATCCTGATTTCTAATAGTAAGCAAACATTTTATGCTACAGATGTATTTGAAAGGGGGACATTATAAAATATTGAACAATCAAGAGAAGGAAAGTTACTAATAAAATATAACAAAATTCCTTTTAAAACAGATTTGCTACAAACAATAGGAAGACACAGTTTAAAATCTCTAGTTTGTACTTTGGAATTTTGACATTTAATAAAATTAGGTGAATAAAACATGAGTTAAGATCTATAAAATGGGAACATTTTGAACTTGTTAAAATATTTGGAAATAATAAAATAGTAATTGTCACATTTTATAGACCCTCAGTAGAAACTGTCAACAGAATACTAGGTGCACCAGAAAGCAGAATCAACAAATTATAAGACTGATAAATTCACCCCAAGACTCAGAACAAAGAGTGGAGGAGACAGAGGAATAGGGCAAAGACTCAGGGGTGCTGTGGATGCACAGCAGGAGTGTTAGAAGGTCTGACTGGAGCCATTAATGGGTGAGGATGAAAAGCAGCAACAGTGGGGAGAAGTGAAAAAGCAAGGATAAACTTTTCCTGAGCTTAATTAAGATTTCCTATCAACACAAAACATTCATCTTACGATGGGTGATATCGCTCTGTATGCTGTGAATATGTGTTGCTCTGATCAGTTGATAAATAAAATGCTGATTGGCCAGTAGCCAGGCAGGAAGTACAGGTAGGATAAGCAGACAAGGAGAATTCTGGGAAGAAGAAGGCTGAGTGAACAGATGCCAGCCCGCCATCCAGGGAGCAGCATGTAATGGCACATAGGTAAAGCCACAGAACATGTGGTGACATAGAGATGAACAGAAATGGGCTGAGTTTAAGTGCAAGAGCTAGTCAGTGGTAAGCCTGAGCTAATGGCCGAGCAGTTTTAGTTAATATAAGCCTCTGTGTGTTTACTTGGGTCTGAGGGGCAGGACACAGGAAAACTTTTAGATACAAATGGTGCCCAATGTGGGGCAAGCACTTCCACCCAAAACCTGAGAAAGTTTTTTTAAAAAAGGGTTCTAAAATGGAGCCCAAAGCAGCTTCTTAGTTGTGTCTTTCAGGAAAGCTGTGATATAGAGACGCCACAGCCTGCAGGCTTGAGGTACAGTATGGCAAGTTCACACTGGTGTGTGAGCTTGAGTGTAGCATGGCGTATTTCTGCTGCTACAGAGTGGCATCTCCAAACCACACAGTGCACTGTGTTGTGACAGATTTAGCTTTTGCTAGTACAGGAAAAAAAAAAAAAGGTTTCTGGGTTACACGCTGCTGGATGGAAGCATAGACCCACTGCTTCCCATAGTTGTTGTTGGTGCATGCCTTTAATCCCAGCACTCAGGAGGCAGAGCCAGGCAGATCTCTGTGAGTTCAAGGCCAGCCTGGTCTACATAGTGAGATCCAGGACAGACACCAAAACTACATAGAGAAACCCTGTCTGGGGGTGGGGGGGGGACTTTAAACTCACAAATATAGGATAGACAGAAATTTTTTTCTTTAATTTTACAAAATATAAATAGACTAGATATGGTAACTATAATTCTTGCTTGATGACTGTTTTGTTACATGTAATTTTACTAGGTTAAAGTTAAAACCTTCGTTTTGTTTAGAAAGGAAAGGAGAAGTGCTGAGAGAATGTCTTTCTGCATGCTGTGAATATATGTTGCTATGGTTGGCTGATAAATAAAGCCATTTGGCCTATGACAAGGCAGCTTAGAGGCAGGCAGAAAATCCAAACATATAGAGAGGAAGGAGAAAGACAGAGCAAGGGAGACGCCAGCAAGCCGCTCAAGGAGCAACATGTAATGGGAGGCAGGTAAAGCCATGGAACATGTGGCGATACATAGATTAATAGTTATGGGCTAATTTAAGATGTAGAGCTAGCTAGCTAAAAGCTTGAGCCATGGCCGTATAGTTATAATTAATATAAGCCTCTGTGTGTTTACTTGGGGGACATGAGTGGGAGAGATTTGTCCTGACCACTGACAGGGACGCAGGAAATCTTCTGGCTACAATCTTGTTTAAATGCTAACAAAAAGTCTACAATGGACATATATCTAGTAGTGTTTAAATTTTAAAGTTAAAGAAACAACTTCAGAAACATACAGAAAGAGGTAAGCTCTCTATATAAAAAAATGTATGTTTGGCATTAGCTTTTATCCCATTATCTACAAAAGCTAGATGACATACTGTTGTGTAGCAATTTCCTCTGAGATAAAACATTTCATCCTGGAAGGAAGCTCGTTAAGACACAAGATGTTGTAAATCATCCTGTCTTACAGGGAAGCTCCATAAAACCCAGGTAGCAAACAACTCAAACACTTCAGGAAGTCCCTGAAGCTAACCAGATGCACCGAGATCCTCCCTCCCCATATAAGACTGTAAGGACTGCTGGGAGAGGCTCTCAGATAAACCAAGCAGCTTAAAGGAGGCAGAGATTCAGCCCACGCTGAGGTGGGAATTTCATGATGCAGCTGTCATTGAATCATTTCTGTTCCTATAAGTAACACCTCACTCACTCCTGTAAGTAACCCCAATAAAATTGACTGGTTCAGCAAATTGGACTTTGTTTATATCCATATTTTGTCATCAGTTCTCATCTGAGATAAGCAGTCATTAGTTCATGTCTCCCCATGAACCATCTCACACAGCACACACATAAAGGGAAGATTGAAAGAGTTCTGAGGAAAAGACCATGACCTTCATCAAGGTCAGGTTCATACATAACAGACTTACTAGAACTCCTATTATGTCTTGGATTTTTGAATGGTCCCAAGGGCTGATGTAATAAAGGTTTGACCCCCTAACTACTGTTGTTATTGGAAGTTTAATAGTTTACAAGGATCCTGTTCTCATAAATGGATAGTCCATTGAGGAATTTCTAGCTGAATGGGTTACTATGGTGAGGTCTCACTGAAGGAAGTAGGTCACTAGGGCACTGCTTTTGAAAAGTATACCTTGCCCTCCTCCTTCATGAAAACCAAGAGGCATAGGGTGAAGAGTCTCCTCTGCCACAGATTCCCACAGCTATGACATTCTACTTTATCTGTGATCCAAAGTGACATAGCCTGACAACATGGTCTGAAATTGTGAACTAAAAATTAATCCCCATCCACATAAGTGTTCTTGGATACTTTGTCACAGAAACATGAATTAATAACACAATTCACGAAGAAGAGGATATACATGGCCTTCCAGAACCAATCATTGTATGTTTGCTAGCAACTGAGAGTCAAATGAATCCAATTCCAGGAGCCAGAAAGAGTGTGGAAGAAATAAGTATGAGAGGAGTTAAGACTGAACAGATTGTGGTTAATGTGTTATAAAAGCAAGGAAGGCAAAAAAGGCACAGGAATGAAAGCTCCTCACCTGACATCTCACCTGACATCTCCCCTGACATCTCCCCTGACATCTCACCTGACAGCCCTCACCTGACAGCCCTCACCTGACATCTCACCTGACAGCCCTCACCTGACATCTCACCTGACATCTCACCTGACAGCCCTCACCTGACATCTCCCCTGACAGCTCTGCCCTTGAACATCCTGTGGCTGGGTTCAACAACTCTTATGTGACCACCTTCATGACTCTTCCAGCTCTGCCTTCACTTTCATCAAGGTTCTCTTGAGTCCTGATATGATATTACCCCTTCCTTATCCACTTTCTCACTCCAGTGAAGTGTGTGTGTAATGTGAAGTGTAATGTGTGACCTGGATGTCAGTGATATTGTTCATCAAGGTTGGAATAGAATAAAGAATTTGCACTTCTCCAATGAGTAAACTCAAGACTCTCTGGTGAGTTAAAGCCTAAGAAATGATGGAGCTTGTGAATTTATTGGTGATAAGTCCTGACTATGGAAAGACAAACAGTCTATCTACATTGCCGGCATAGCTTGCTCAAGCAACCTTGGTTTCTGACAAACTAAACAGGTTTTATGCTCAGCTGCCACAAGTCATGTGAATAATGACAGAGTATCAATCTTGCTCAGCTTTATTTGTTACATCTATAAAATAAAGATAAACTTCCTAGTAAGTGACTGTTTTGAAGAGTAATAGAAATTCAAATTGCCAGCCGGGCGGTGGTGGCGCACACCTTTAATCCCAGCACTTGGGAGGCAGAGCCAGGTGGATCTCTGTGAGTTCGAGGCCAGCCTGGGCTACCAAGTGAGTTTCAGGAAAAGGCGCAAAGCTACACAGAGAAACCCTGTCTCGAAAAACCAAAAAAAAAAAAAAAAAAAAAAAAGAAATTCAAATTGCCAATATGTAACTCCCTGCTTAGCACAAATGGAGTGATCCTGTTACAGTACTAACAAACTAACAAAGTAAAACAGTAACAAAGTAACATAGCAACACAGAGTGAAGCAAACAGCTGTCTTACATAGGACACAAACTCAGAAACAGCTGTCCCACACAGGACACAGACTCAGAAACAGCTGTCCCACACAGGACACAGACTCAGAAACAGCTGGCCTACACAGGACACAGACTCTAACAGCTGTCCTACATTGGGTGCAGACTCTAACAACTGTCCTACACAGGACACAGACTCAGTAACAGCTGTCCTACACAGGACACAGACTCAGTAACAGCTGTCCTACATTGGATGCAAACTCTAACAGCTGTCCTACACAGGACACAGACCCAGCTCAGAGAAGCACCATACATATCAGCTGTCACTGACTTACAGAGGTCTAACAAAGAGAAAGCAAAGACTGTCACACATTTTCCAGACATACTGAATGATATTTTTTAAGGACATTTCATCAATAGGACAACTTGGCAACAATACTTGAGTGTTAATAATACCAGACTCTAAGTTCTGAAGACATTAGAAACACAATACAAAGGCTTACATCATTCAGACATGAGGGCAGTAAGTATAATGTTGGCAGAAGGGAAGGGTGGAGGGTGTTAGCCTGGGCATGCTGGAAGAAAGACAAGAGACCAGAGTGTCTAGAGCAAATGGGCAAGAGAGGGGCAGTGCACTCACTGGGACACTAGGTAGAATTCTCTGGACCTTCGAGGAGTAACTAGAGAACTATGCACAGGGGTGAGGCAACCTAGCTTCCTGTCATTGACAAAGTCCTTCCGGTTGCTTTATTGAAAACAGACAGAAGGACAGAAAGGGTTGAAGCAAACATATCAGATAGAATATTAATGTAATAATCTAGGAAAAGGAGGATCGTGGCTCCATCTGTGTGGTAGTAAGCAGCATGGCAGGTGGTTGGGGCTCTGTGGTGTATTCTGAGTGATTAAGTGATAAGAGTCATCAACTGTTTGAAGACAGAAAAAGAGGAGTCAGGGTGACACCACCCCCTGAGTTGTTTGGCCAGAGCATGGGGAAGATTCAGTCATGGCTGAATCAGGAGCAGTGAGGGGAGAGCAGTGTGCAGGCCGGTGGTAGCACATTCAGTTTTATGTGTGTGAAATCTGAGGTGCTTTCAGCAGAGAGGGAAAAGGAAAAGCAATAGCCAGTTAAATGTGGAAATCTGGAGGGAACCAAACAAGCCCTGTAGAGTTGGCCTCGATCTGGGACAGACCTCCCGGGAAGCACGTGCCGTCTCAGAAGGAAAGATGGAATATCTAAGGTCTATATCACATTGCTGCTACAGAGAAGACAATGAGGATGGAGCAGGAGGGAGGTAGAGAAAGAAGAGCCCACAGGTCTAATGAGAAACCAGAAGAGGGAGAGGTTGTGGAAGCCCGGGAAGGGAATGGACAGATGTGCTGGATTTGATGATGTGCAAGCAGCCTGAGGACTGGAAGTTGGGCTGGCAGTCGGTGGGTCATAGGCAACCAGGCAAAGGTGGATTGTGGGGCAGTAGGAATGTGGGGCAGTAGGAGTGTGGGGGAGTAGGAGTGAACCTTCACAAGACAGGGCACAAGAAAGGGAAGGAAAGAATTGAAGAAAGTATATGCAATTCTAAGAAGTCATAAAAAGGAACAAAAAAAACTAGGCAATGAAATCAGGAGATGGTTATTTTTGTCTTAAAGAAATGTTAGGATGTTTGTATGTTAAAAAAAGAGAGGAGAGTGTGTTCCTACCATGACTTCTCCTAAAAATCAAAGGGCATCAGAAGGAAAGATTAAAAGAGGGTACATGCATGGCTAGAAGAAGTTGAAGTCAAGACAAAGGCCCTAAATGAGACCAAGCCCATCTGTGGTTAGCTATAACTTGTGGAACAAACTAAGAATTTTAATAAAGAAGTGATCCTCTCAAAAAAAAAAATACTGCACCCAGTGTTTGTGCCAGCCTGATAAACTATTCAGGTAAATGGTTATTTCTTTTCTATTTAAACTAAATCCAAAAGCAAAAAGAAAGGAAACATTATATTTCCATTGAGCAAATTGAATCCGATAGTGATAATGAAGAAAATCTGAAAGGGCCAAAGAAAGAGGAACAAAGTTTTACCCCTTACAAATATTAACAAAAAGTCTTACATAAAATATAAATAACTAAAGTCTCTAGTGGAATGAAATGCTAGCCACATATGTAATTCTATAATAGTCTAGTGGCCACATAAATAATCAATAAAATATATTTTATTTAATCCAATAACTCAAATTATTTTAATACCTAATGAATATTGTGAACTATTAACAAGATCTTTTCATTTTGTTTACTAAGGCTTTAAAGTGAAGTTCAGATGGGTCGGGGGAGGGGTTCTTTTACTTTTGTTTCTAAATTCAGGATTGGGATAGCCTCCCTTCAAATCTTCACTAGCTACCATGGACCAGTACCTGTTGCACTGAATGTTGCAGCTTCATAGAGCCAGGTGTGTGTCTAAGAAAATGAATGTGGGATTTGAAAACCTGAAAATACCAAAATGCCTTCCAGTGTAAGAGGACGTTTTATTAAACAAGTAAACATGAGTAGTCCTGAAAGGAACTTCTTATACTATAAACACATCAATTCTCTCCTAAAAACTTGTATATAAGTTCAACAAAAATAAAAACAAAATCCCTATGGCATTTTTTGGGGAAGATTAGCCAAATGATTCTGAAGACTGGATGCAGATGCATCAAGAAAGTTTGACAACAAGAGGAAAACGGAGATTTGACATCTCAGACACTGGAGTGTTTACAAACATTATCAATTTATGCAAAGGACAAAAGCAGCAACTTGAAAGACTGCAAGACCTAGTGTAGATAAGAATTAGGAAAACTACTATCTTACACCCGTCAGAATGGCTAAGATCAAAAACACTGACGACAGCTTATGTTGGAGAGGATGCAGAGTAAGGGGAACACTCCTCCACTGTTCTTGGGAGTACAAACTTGTATAGTCACTTTGGAAATCAATATAGCAGTTTCTCAGAAAATTGGGAATGAAAGAAAAATTGGGAATCTACCTCAAGACCTAGCTATACCAATCTTGGGCACATAACCAAAAGATGCTCAATCATACCATAAGATCACATGCTCAACTTTATCTGGACACTTGCTCAACTATGTCCATAGCAGTACTGTTTGTAATAACCAGAGCCTGGAAACAACCTAGATGCCCCTCAACTGAAGAATTGATAAGGAAAATGTGGTACATTTATACAATGGAGTATTATTACTCAGCTGTAAAAACAACAACAACAACAAAAATGACCTCATGAAATTTGTGGGCAAATGGATGGAACTAGAAAAAAAAAATCCTGAGTGAGGTAACCCAGACCCAGAAAGACAAACATGGTATATGCTCACTCATAAGTGGATATTAGGAGTAAAGTATAAGATAAACAAACTACAATCCACAGCCCCAGAGAAACTACAAGGAGGACCTAAATAGGGATGCATGGATTTCCCTGGGAAGGGGAAATAGAAGAGATCTCCTGGGTAAACTGGGGATGGGGATGATGGGGGGTGGTGATGGGAACTTGAGGGAGTTGGTTATGTGGGCTGGGTGCAGGAGGTGGGTTGGGGGCAGGATGGAAGGGGAGAGTAACGAAAGAGACAAAAGAGATATCTTGATGGGGGGCACATTTTTGGGGTTAGAGAGAAATCTGGTGCCAGGGAAACTCCCAAGAATCCACAAGGATAACCCCAGATAAGACCCCTAACAATAGTAGAGAAGGTGCCTGAACTGGCCATCTACTGTAATTAGATTGGTGACTACCCTAATAGTTATCAGAGAGCTTTCATCCAGTGACTGATGGAAGAAGATACAGAGATCCACAGCAAAGCACTGGGTCAAGCTCCCTGGGAGTCCTGCTGGAGAAAGGGAAGAGGGTGTGTACAAGCCGGGGGGCGGGGGTCAAGGTCATGGCGGGAAAATCAACAGAGACAGCTGACCTGAGCTCATGGGAGCTCATGGACTCTGGACCTGAATTAGGGAGCCTGCAGAGAACCGACCTTGGCCCTCTGCATGTGACAGTCATGTAGCTTAGTCTTGTTTGTAAGGCTCCCAGCAATGAGTTCAGGACCTGTCTCTGGCACTTAGCTTCCTTTTAAGAACCTGTTCCCCATGCTGGATTACCTCATCCAGCTTTTATGGTGTGTGTGTGGGGGGGGGGGGGGGTCCTACCTTAACTTAATGTGCCATGCTTTGTTCAAGTCCATGGGAGGTCTGCCCCTTTCTGAATGAAGACTGAGGAGAGAAGATGGGGAGGGGAGTAGATGGGAGGGGGAGGAACCATGGTTGGTATGTAAAATAAATGAAAAAATGTTAATTAAATTTAAAAAAGAATTAGGTAAACAATCAAGGGAGACTCATAATTAAGTAAAAAATTGATGTATAGGTAGTATATGGTATAGGAAAAAATATAAAGTAATATGTTTCTTTTATATCATATCAAAACAAATATTTGAATGAGCCAAAAATTCAAATAGTTTTAAGGAGCCAGGAGGCAGACCCCCTCCAATAATTTTTTTTTGTGGGGGCAGGGCTGTGCATAGAACCATACTCTGTAGAATCTATTTTACTCACTGACCTGTTTAAGGACATGTTACCCAAATAAAAGATGTTTCTATCAAAAAATTACTTAAACAGGGCCAGGCGGTGGTGGCGCACGCCTCTAATCCCAGCACTCGGGAGGCAGAGCCAGGCGGATCTCTGTGAGTTCGAGGCCAGCTTGGGCTACCAAGTGAGTTCCAGGAGAGGCGCAAAGCTACACAGAAAAACCCTGTCTCAAAAAACCAAAAAAAAAAAAAAATTACTTAAATAGTAAAGTAGAAGAAAATGTGATGATTCATGCTGTCAACCTGGAGAATCAAGAATCTCACGGGAAAATGGCCTCTGATATGCATGTGGGGGACAAATGAGTTGACTGTATTAATTGAGGTGGGAATACCCACATCCTGTGGATGGCTCCATTCCCTGGCTGGGACCATGGGCTGCATGTATAGAGAAGGGAATTGAGCAGAAGCAAGCATCCATCAGTCTCTGCTCCCCGGTACTAGATATGATGTGACCAGCTGCTTCAATGTCCTTCTGCCTTGATTCCTACCTAATAGGAATAGACTGTACCTTGAACCGTGGGCTAAAACAAACCCTTTCTTCCTTAAAGGGTATTTGTGATACGTAAATGGTTTTCATGGGTTGCTAAGAGACAGACAATGCAAAAAAAAAAAAAAAAAAAAAAAAGAGTTCAAGAAATAAATAGGCCAATTCCTAAAAGAAAATTTGTATTTATCCCATCATATTAACAAAAATGAAATGATGACCACCATTTTTGACATGGCCCAAATATATGGGCAGTCAATCTTTCTTCTTTCTTCTTAATGCCCAGATGATCTTTCTTGAAAAAACTTGGCTGTGTTAGACATGTATGAGAAC
Organism: Peromyscus californicus insignis; assembly: GCF_007827085.1. Taxonomy (NCBI): domain Eukaryota; kingdom Metazoa; phylum Chordata; class Mammalia; order Rodentia; family Cricetidae; genus Peromyscus; species Peromyscus californicus. The sequence continues at coordinate 20,308,607 of NW_026294402.1, forward strand.
ATGTACCTGGCCACTTACAAGGATAATTAAGTAGGCAGATTCACACAGACGGAAACTAACATGGGGCAACCAAGGGTTTGGGCCAGAAGGAGAAAGAAGAGGGAAGGGCCTGAGCATACCATCCCTTTGTGATACTGAGAACATTCTGGAAAATGATAGAGGTGATGGTTGCATGACATTATGAATCTACTTAATGTCACAGAATAGCATGCTTAAAAATGATTAAAATGGTATTTTGAATTTTATATATTTAAACAGTGTTCTAAGTCACATGACTATAAAATTTATTAAATCATTTCTTATTACTGAACACTTAGGTTCTTTCCACAAAAAATTGACATTAAAAAAAGCAATATAGCAGAAAAATTAATAAAAGTGCATGTTTTCCCCCAGCATTTTTAGCTGTGGTTACTTATCCTATGAACATAATGAAGAATACATGTAAAGAAATAACACTTTCTTGCCAGGGGGTGGTGGCGCACACCTTTAATCCCAGCACTCGGGAGGCAGAGGCAGGTGGATCTTTGTGAGTTTGAGGCCAGCCTGGTCTACAGAGCGAGATCCAGGAAAGACACAAAGCTATACAGAGAAACCCTGTCTTGAAAAAAAAAGAAAAAGAAAGAAAGAAAGAAATAACATTTTCTTCCTGGCATTGTTCATAATGGGAAAAAAATAAGAACCCTGAGCAACTAAAAGTGTGGTAGAAAATGAAAAAATAATCATTAAAAAATTATAAGGTAGATATATCTATAGGGAAATGGTTAAAAATGGTATTTGGTGACTAATGTCCTCATAGCGAAGAACCCGGGAGAATGCCCAGGTATGGAAGTCGGCTGTCCCTTTCGTGTTTCTTCCTGCCTTATCAATATTTCGTTTATGTTTTTGTTTGTTTCTACAGTTGAGCAGTAACTTTTTGTCAAAGGAAAGAGGCTAACAAAAGCCCTTAATTTTGAAGAAAATATTCTAAATCTTTTCCTGTTATCTTCTCTTCCTCAGAAGCAACACTGAGCTTTTGTGTGTATATGAAGCTACCCGAAAAGAGAGGGGCTGGAGAACACCACCGGGCAGGAGGCTGTCCTCGGCTACTGACTACACAGAACCAGCAACAATTCTTCCCTGGTCTAAATGGCTAGAAATTCGTTTCTACGAAGCCATCCCTTTCTAGTGTGCTTCTTAACTGTCCGCTGGACATGTGCTTCTCTTCCTGATAAGGACACGAGTTTTCTTTTACAAATCAGGAGAACTCTGACCCTGCACAATGAGGCTGCACGTGGAGGGCGGATAGGACACATCCAGCTAAGTAGAGCCTGCTAAACCCAGATCCAGGACAACCGTAATGTCTCATGAAGCACCCAGAGCTGACAGTCACAACAAGGCCACGCTGAGGTCTAAGCGCACAGGTCCCATCCTGAAGGTATTTTGGGTTGGTTGTCCTACACAGTAAGTTATAAATCTAGAACAGGAAACTTGAAATCATTAAAGTCACATATTTATTACATCATATTCAGTTAGGTTAGAAAAATGTAGTATCTTTCATCATGTCATAAAAAAATGTGTTTTCCTCTCAGATCTCTTATGAAGAAAAGCTCCCAGGATTGTTACAGATAGGGCTGTTTTCAATCAGTTACAGGGAACAATTCAATTACTCCATGGTTTAGTGCAGTAACTGACTCCAGACTAATTTAATTTCTTTAGGTCTCTAAAGATCAATTGATCTGATTTGTCCCATCCCCAAAGGCTATTTAGGAAAAATTCAGGCTTAAATACCTGGAAATGAAATCCAAAACCTTGGCCAGTTTCACACCACTTAGGTCATCTTGCAAACTTTCAGCTAGTCACATCAGAGTGCTCTCTTGGCCTTAGGACCATCGTAGGCCACTTAGCTCCACATACAAGTGAGTGCTCCCACATCAGAACGCTTATTTAATAAGTGGAAAATGTGGCCACATGCATTATCAAATCTGCTGTTCTAAAGGGCAGCCAGGCCGGGCTCCTATCTCATGAGCATGTGTGTAACTGGAGGGCTATTTTTACTCTAAGATCAGTTGACAGAGACCATTCAAAGTTCCCCGGATAGGGTCGAAAGGGTTAGACGCAAGGTTAGTCTAAGATGAGAGACTCAGAAACATTTTTGCATTTTTATAAACATCATCATCCACAATTCTCCAACCAACCTGCTCTCTGAAACTTAGGCAATAGATGTCCATCCAGCAACCTAAGGTTCATTCCTGGCTTCACCACCTCTGAACACTGGTCAGATTCTCCAGCAATTAGTCTTTTTTACTCAAACTCTCTGGCTCCCTACACAGCCTCTACATCCATTCCCTCCAATTATACCACCATTCCATGCTCTGCCGCTTTGGCAGGTTTAAGAAGAATCGGCCAGAAGTTGATAAAACATAATTAACCTTTCATTTGAGTTGCCAAGACTGGTTGGCCAGAAGTGCCAAGGTCAGATGTACCCATGTGGTAGGCAATAAAAAGAAAAGCAGAAATGTGTGGCAGTTGACAGGAGAGTCACACAAAGATATTCAGAGACAATACATAATGGGGCTGGTAGCTATGGGGTGTTCCACCCATCAGCAAACATATCAGACCCAGTATAGAGATGAAGGATAGAAATTTACCGTGTATAAAGAGTATAAATAAACAATTGGGTCAAAGTCTTCTTAAAAAAATACATTTCAGCATTCATAATGGACTGATAGCTATGGCTCTCAATCACCCAAAGGTCTCAAATGACAATGAGCAACTATCATTGTGAATGGGCTAAGTTTCACAGGCATGACTGTTTCTTGTCTGCTTACCAGTCCTCAGACTTGATATTTATTATTCCTATAATGTTAGCAGTCTACTCTACAGATAAAACTGTGTGACATGAAATGACATCTCCTTGTTCCAAGGTTCTGAACTGCCCCTCTATTCTTTGTGTTGACAAATGCATCCTGTTCTGACGGCAAAGGACAATAAAGTGTCCACTTCCCTGCAGAGCGCTGCTCAGTAAGACAATGTTCAGTTATAACTAGGAGTCACTCTCTGGTCACAGCAAAACCCGATGTTTTACAATGGCCTATGTGTTCATATCAAACAAACCTCTTTGCTGGGGAACCAAGCGTTTATGAGATTCAGCAGGAGCCACACTGGAGACTTAGGAGCTGTACAGTGACAGGGTTTTGGTTGGAAGGGAAGGTGTAGAGACGATGGAAACTACCGTACTGCAAGACCACGCTTCATTGGCATTAAAAGGCACATGTTCTTACAACCCACTCTTGAATCTTATCTGGACAAAAAAGCAAGCAGAAAATTCTCATTACCTCTCAATGTCAGTGAGCCTGGAGGAGTCCCGGAATCCTTTGGCAAACGGATTGCTGTCTATTTTCAGCTTGGTTATCTGGGAAGGAATGAATGGGTACAAAACAATCTCATTTCCAAGGTCAAAGAAACAGCATCAGAAATAGTTTTTCTTTTTTTCATTTCCCACAGATCCCAGTAATACAGTCATATCTGTAAGCATCATGAGAAGTGACTTGAGGGACAAGTTCACAGGGGTATTGGGTCATGGCTGCGATAGCGAAGGTTTGGTGGCCTTTCTGGCAAGGGTGGACATGAAGCTAGATTGTGAAGTATTTAAAATGCTAGGGTAAGGCTAGGACTCAACTGGGGAAGGGGGAACTATTTAGACGGGAGAACTGTGTAGAATTGTGTGGGGAGGGTGACAAATGAAAGCAAATGATGCTGTCTTATGTCTGGAAGCATCTCAGAGCTTTTTGAGCAGTTAAATATATGCTGTAATAGACAAGAAGATTAAATGCCCAATAATAGCCCATGTTCAATACTATACTGATAGTGATGTCTTTTACATAAACACAGGATATGAAGCTCTCAGAATACCAATTTACTGCCCTTATCCTTTCCCTCTGACTAAGTTAGAATCAAAACAGTCACTTTGTCAGCCTTGGTTTAACATCACCTGTGTAACTATGCTTATGGAGAAACAATCACTTTCTAGTAAGAATCCGTCTCCAACATCAAGTGTCTACACTTGGGAATTTATAAATCTTACAGTATTACTATTAGCACACGAAGCCCCGTTAGACCCTGGGTACCATGCCTCTGAGGAAAAACCACACCAGGCTGTGAAGCAAAAACCAGAGGAAGCACTGAGGAGAAGAGACTCGAAACAGCGATTCCTGTCAGCACTGAAAGGAACCTCCCAGAAAAGCAAGCCTATGCCCTCATCTGATGAACAGTCCCAGTGAGCGCAAGGACCCGATACAGCCCGTTCCTAACTGAATTACTAACAAGGAAGCCTTCCAAGAGGGTCTGAGCTCGTAAGATCAAATTTGGAATACAAGTTCATCTTTGGAGGGAGACACACAAAATATTCTGAGCAGGGAAAAGGGAATGTGGGATGTCTTCCTGTTTCACACTGATGAGAAAACAATTAAAACATGTTTTATATGATAACTATAAAATTTATAAAAATAATTGTATTATTTATTTATAAAACAAAGTTTTATAACAAATACTATTTGGAAAAAAAACTGATCAGGCGGTATGCAAAATTCAATGCCTCAAGTTTCTCTTTTACCATAAAGAAAGTTGTCATTTTCTTTTTAAAGTATGCTCAATGTGAACTGCATTTGCAAGGCTGCAAAGAAGCTTTTACCTCCCTTAACATGTCCTCCACCTCACAGAGAGACACTCTTCTCTACCTCCAACACTGGCAGGCCACAGAAGGAGCCTGTGACTATTGGGAGCCTTGAGGGTAACTGCTCAGAACATCCACTGGAGAGCAGCAAAAGAATAGTGAAGTTCCTTTTTAGCAAAATTATGGATACTGGTAAACAGGAGGGAAGTATGCTAGACAAATAAAACCTGTTCACAACGAAAAGCAACAACTAAAATATGCACAGAGCTAAGTCCTTGGAGGGCTGAGGTGGCTTGCACAGTGCCCATACCCAGCGCTTCAGGAGAATCTCTTCTCACATATGGCTGCCCTTCTGAAGACTGTCTGTTCAGCCATTTGTTCACACTTGAACTTGTATCTGAACGTCAGCTTTCAAGAAGAATGATACTGTTTATTCAATACAAGTTATAAAAATCTTTTAAAGCCTAGACAACAATTATGCTCTAAGATTCTAAGTCCCAGCAGGATTTCAAAATCTTCAAGGAGAAAAATGCTCTTCTTTCTGCTCAGCAACTGTAATTTAAAATACTCTAATAATGCCGAAATGTCTTAAGGCTCCTAAAATGTTTGGGCAATCATTAGCAGGCACCTATGTAATGAGGATTGGTTGCTCTGGTGCAGGGTAACACTGGGAAGAGAACACCTGCTCTCTGTCTTGAGAGAGCCTGAGGCTCTATGGAGCAAGTACAGAAAGACACTGGGAAGAGACCTGGGCGGGGATGTGGCTCAGCAACAGGAAAGGCAACTCCAACCCAGATGAGAATTACAACTGTGTGACCAAACAACCCAGGCAACTCTTGCTCTGAGTAACACAGTCTGAAATGGAGAAGTGACTGGATTTCCTGGTGGTTAAAATTGTCTGGACATGACGGCAGACGGTGTGTCTAACATGGAGGCTAACACCAGAAATTCCTGAAGCCTTTTCTCTTCGATGTGAACCATAGCAAGTTTTACTCGTTTGCAAATAAGCTACACCACAGAAAGAAGTATCTCTGTTATGATGGTTGCTTTGTCCTGGAAAGGATTTTGAAAAATTTGTACTTGGTTTTCATAGCTACCAAGGTTAAAGTTCAGTGGCTCTGAATGAGGTGAGTGTGGCTAAAATCATCCAGTGCCCTGATGTAAGTGGAGAAATGTATGCCAATTAATGTGTCTGTGATCTAACACTATTGCCATAACTTTCTGCCTGGGAATGAATTAAATGCAGCATGAGTTTCATTATTTCTTTAAATTATCTTTCATTACTATAATTATCTACCAGTAATTTTTTTGAACTTTACTCTTTATATAACCTTCACTGGTTGTCAATGATAGCCTTTTTTCTCCATGTCCTGATATAATTTCAACCTTTAGGAAAACTGTAAAAGAACATAGTCCACTGTATATCTAGACCTACTAATAAAGTGCAATGATGATTCAATTTAGAACATTAATGAGAAAAGAATGCAAGACAATCACTCAATGTTTACTTTCTCTATGGATGAGTTTGACTAAATCCAGAAAAAAAAAAAATCACTGGTTTTGAGCATTAGAGGAGGAGAAAAGCTGGCTGGATCTGGAATTGTGATTGTTTCACCTCCAGTGAATACAGCAGCACAGAGATTGTAGTTACACTTGAGAATCCACCTTTTGTGGCTCAGCTCATCCAGACCCAGCAGACAACCACAGTAGTAACTTCACACAAGTTTGTTGAGCTTTATATTAAGAACAAACCATCAAATTATCATTTAATGATTTTTACAGACTAGGTTAAATTGTGTGTTGCTAAAAAAGCATTCTATTTTGTTTTCTTATTTCAAGATAAGACAATACACACACATATACATACATATGTGTGTACATGCACTTGAATGTGTGTGTGTGTGTGTGTGTGTGTGTGTGTGTGTGTTGATTTTTGAAACAGGATCTCTCGACATACTCCTTGCTGTCCTGGAACTCACTATGTAGACCATGCTGGTCTCAAACTCATAGAGATCAGCCTGCCTCTGCCTCCTGAGTGTTGAAACTAAGGGTTTGTACCATCATACTCAGCTGTAAAATAATTTTTAAATAATAAAATTTTTTGCATTCTAAGTAACAACAGATCATAAAAAGGTCAGACATTAGTATTTAACTTAAAAATATGGAAACTTGCTTCTGAAGGTGTAGTTTGACATCCCTCCGTATTGAAGATAATGGAAAGACTGCCTATGGGAACAGATGAAAGGAAGTGGGTAGGTGCAATGACCTCACCTGGACCTCTGCCTAGGACGTTTGCAGCCTGCAAAGCTGCTGCTGCCCTGTGTTATCCTTCCAAAACCAGAGACACAGGGGTTTTTTTTTATTACTCAAAAACAATTTTGTTAGGATTTATTTTTATTTTATATGTATGTGTATGCCTGTGTGAGCTGATGTTTACCACGTGAGTGAGTGCCTGCAGGAGCCGGAAGAGGGCATCTGATCCTCCTCCGGAACTGGAGTCAGAGGCAGTTGAAAATTTCCATATGTGAATTCTGGGAACCAAACCCTGGTCCTCTGCAAGAGTGGTACATGCTCTAGATCAAGGCGCCATCTCTCTACTCCCCCAGTCGGTCTTTAAAAGCAGCAGTAGTCTTCACTTAGTGAAGAGACTTATTGACACATAAGAACGGCACTATGTACCTAAGAAGTCCCTCCACCTGTATGTTCGCGTGCACGCAGAGACTTGTGTTTTTACTGTCTCTACAATAACACAGAGCATGATGCACGTGATAACCAGAGAAATTCATTCTTCCCGCCGTTCCTGTCCTCTGAAAGTGAATGCACGCACAGTTAGAGGGCAGATGTTTGACGCCACCGGCTGTGCATTGAAGGACAACTTTACAGTGGTGATTATTCCTATCTGCTGTCACAAGACTGGACTCTGAACCCAGCTGGGGTCCCAGCCATAAGGTACAATTGGCCCTTGGAGACCATTTCTCCAATTATCAGGAAAAGATCTGACCAAAGGCATTTAGAAATGAAACCTGACCTACACTTCAACTCCACAGCAATGATCTGCCGGCTCAAAAACAATGCATGACCTTTAAATCTTAAATTATAAAATAGTTTGTTGAAAGTATAATGTATTTAGCGTTTATCTAATAATGTAAAGAAATGCAATCATCCCCTTGCAAAAAGCAGAAGAAGAAATGGGTAAAAAGGTCTCATTTTCATTAATTCTAAATAAAACTATCAGCCTCAATAAGTAAGAAGGTTTCACACACACACACACACACACACACACACACACACACACACACACACTCACACACATACTTTGGGGAACTTTTATTTGAATTTATCAGACATAAAAATAACAGTCATAACAAAAAAACAAAGGGAAATGGGTCCAAATGGGAACTTTTAAATCCTCAATTTCCATCTTAGTTCTTCATGCATGGATAACTTTTGGTTGATGGTATACATAGTAAGTATTTCCTTTGTGTAGTACTTATTTTACTGTGTTTATTATGGGTAAATTAATACACGCAGTATGGCAATGAGAAAGCAGTTAACTACAGGAGGTCTGCAGGTAGGGTAATGAGAAGACAGCATCCGACCTATTGAAAATGACAATTCCTGAACTGATTTCTAAGAGACCTGTATCAGTTTTGTTCACTGAAGGAAATCTATCAGCCATTTGAGAAACTGCCCTGCCATACTAAACCACACTTATGGATGGTTTTATGCGAAGGATGGCATTAAAGGTGGATTACAGAAATAAACTCGGGTCTAGTGAGGAAGAGACTTTTATCGTGAGCTCATCCATGGTGAAATGGGCTACTAATGCTATTAATCATTATACTTTATGATGCAGTAAAAGATTGATGGGCTCTTGTGACTGAACTTTGAACCCACTTGTACTATCAATTAGAAAACAAACATCAGTGAGAGGAGTGATGAGTGTTAGAATCTGCATTAGTTAGCATTTTAACTTATTTTAATATAGTAACATTTCAAATTCAGCTTTCAAGCTATTGACTTGAAAGTGATTACTTCATTGGCCTTGCAATCCAACCCAAAAGGTGGAGTTGGGAGCCAGAAGGTCAAACCTTCCTGTCAGATCTGGCCCTTATCAAATATGTAGCTGTGAGTGTGCGTCCTAACCACTTGGAACTTCAGTTTCATCATCTACAAAATGACACTCACAGGACTTCCGTTGGGGATTAATGTCAGAATTAAATAAGATTATTGAGGAGAATGTGAAAGGATTTTTCCGAATTAAAATAACCAGCCTAGAGTGTGAATTTTAGCTGGAGCATAATACAGAGGAGAAGAAAGATCACAATGGCCATTATTAGTCAATACTAAAATGTAAATGAACTGCCATAGTATGAAGGAATATTTCTAATTGATCTTCTGGGCTGTCATGAAGGCAATATGGTCACAACAACAACATCCTCACTGTGGGAGCATGCTTGCTGGATGGATCGGCCTCAATTGATGAGACTAGCATCTTTGTTTGGAATGGCAGAACAGTACAGACAGGGAAGAGAGGAGTGGACAGAGTGAAGCAAACTTGGTAGAAGTTCATTGTGAAATCTGAGTGGAGAGTTCATGGGGTTCATTTGACCATCTGTTTATAAGACTTCCTTTTTGTTTTTGTTTTTTTTTTTTTGTTTTTCGAGACAGGGTTTCTCTGTGTAGCTTTGCGCCTTTCCTGGAACTCACTTGGTAGCCCAGGCTGGCCTCGAACTCACAGAGATCCGCCTGGCTCTGCCTCCCGAGTGCTGGGATTAAAGGCGTGCGCCACCACCGCCCGGCTTAAGACTTCCTTTTTGACATGGAAGTTTTTCTGAGTAAACAGATTAGTGAAAAATTAATTCCATGAGACAATCACATTAATGCACGTGGTATCTATTGGCTACAGTGAGCCTAGCTGACACTTGGCCCTTTTGTTGAGGAGAACAACCCCCACATTACACTCGCCAGTAACTGTGAACACAACCCCACACAGCAGATAAACAGTGAGTACTTTGTGTGGGTGTGGGGGGGGCATATAATAACTTAAAACCCTCTGGGAAAGATGTCTGAGGGTCCATCAGGGCTAGAAGCTGAGAGAAAAAGCATTCTGCCCCCTGAGAAGGGATGCTCATCTCAGAGGTCAAGGACTACAACTGCCTTGTGACTATAAAATTCACACTCTAGGCTGGTTATTTTAATTCAGAAAAGTCCTTTCACAGTCTCAAGCCACCATCAGTGACTCATTTAACTCATGCCTCAATTTCCCCAACTGTATATTGCATAACAAAAGTACTATTTCTCTGATTTAATAACATTCCTGCAAAGATTAGATTAAATATATATATATATATCCTTTAAGTGGCACTCTGTGCAATAGCAAGCCCCCGAATTCTAGCCATCCTTATGTAATCGATGTACTACAGCAGAAGGTCTGCTGGTATTTTTTCAGGATGGCTCCCCTGCCTATGAAAACAAATCTAAGGCATTGAACGTGGAAACTCCCCTCCATATTTGTTCCAACCCATTGCATTTCAGTCTTTGAAAACAAAGTTGTAATTTACTTTTTCTCCCTTTGGCCCTCTTTAAAGGGAATTCTGAAAATGGCATTGAAATTTCCATGGGACAACTTTTTATTTCATCCCAAAACATCTACAAAGTTTTTTTAAAATGTTATGCATCTAGTATTGCATCATATAATTACACATTCACTTAGTGTAAATGAGCTTAGTATTTCTCTAGCCTGTGAGACCCACTTCCCACATGCTTTCAAATACCAGTGTGACTGTGGCTTCGATCTTCAGGGCTTTAGGGTGCTGTGGACTTTGGTCTATTCATAAAGTTCTACATTGATATTTTCTGAAAGTCTCTCATTTTGTGTTATCATTTTGGAGCACAAAAGAGATGACACTTTGTTTATATAATAAGGTAATTTACATAACAACTGTGCATTGATTTATCTTAGCAAACATGCCAATAAATTCTTATTTTCAATTATTTAAGTGTGTGTGTGTGTGTGTGTGTGTGTGTTTCCTAGGGATCTGACCTACTGAGTCATCTATGTGGAACAGTCACTGACATTTTCATGTCCAAATGTGGATGAGCACAGTTGGCATTCCTGAACAGTCCAACAACACGGTTCCCAAGACATGTTTGTACCCATCATCACATCTGAGTTTCACCACAGTCTCCAAAAATGGTCTGGTTGGGTCTTAGCCCCAGCTTACAAGTAAGGGAAATTGCAGTGATAGTTGTGAAATGAACCTCAACACAAGCCTTCTCCATCCTCTCTGGCTATTCTTAAATATGCCTTCTGTCTGGTTCCACTTTCTTCTTTTTTAAGATTTTATTTATTTATTTTATGTATATGAGTGCTCTATTTCAGAAGAGGGTATTAGATCCCACTATAGATGGTTATGTGCCACCATGTGGGTGCTGGGAATTGAACTCAGGACCTCTGGAAGAGCAGCCAGTGCTCTTAACGGCTGAGCCATCTCTCCACTCCCCGCAACCCCCGACCCCTTTTCCACTTTCTTATTTGCACAGAACTAACTGTACTTTCAGATTCCTCCTGCCTTTCGGAGTCTCTGAGTCCCCTCTGCCTACCCACCCATGTTGGATTCTCAGCCACTAGGCAGCGCCTGATAGTTATCCATTCAGAACCCACAACACACCAACAGTGTATGAAGAGGAAGACAAGCATCCTAGCTACTGAGAGCTAGTCAAACAAGAGCCTAATTGTTAACTAAATTAAGGTGCGAATACCTCTTACTAAGTACACTCAAAAGAATTCTACTTCCTGCTTTTTTTGCCTGCAGGAAAACTCTGCCCTCTGTGTTCCCCTCCGCTTCCTCACTGTTCAGCATCAGTGCTGCTTCGAACGTTCTGCCGACCAAGAAGGAATAAAACTTTCTGTGCAAGTGCCTAACGGCACTTGGCCTTAGTGGGCCATCGATAAATATTTACTAAGACTAAATCTTATGCATGAAAATAATGCTCAAGTTGGAAATAAAGTGTATGACAGAGAGTAGTGGAAGATATAACCTGATGCTGTGAAAGGGATGTCTTCATGTCAATGAAATACCCGGCTGAAGCTTAATATTTAAAGAGACATTCACAGCCATTTTCCTTATCTTAACTTGTGGCTAAGCTAGTCTCACAAAGTATCTTAAGTGTGAGTAATTTGGGCAGCTGTGTGCAAGGTTTGTGTTTGTCAAAAAAAAAAAAAAAACTTGAACATGCTACTGCAAGAGGAGGAAAAGGTAGCAGGAGCTGCCTGCAGAAGGCACAGTGGGGTGGATTCAGGTCAGGGATCAGCCACCAGACCGCCTGCACTGCAGAGCAAAGGTCTTAGAAGATGAGCTGGTGAAATATCTGACCCCTCAGGACATGATGCTGCGATGCTGACATTCAATGGCTCTCTCCAAAGGAACTTCCATTTTGAGTACTGGGGAAACCCTTGCGCAGGAACAGAACTGCAAAGGACCCACTCACCAGCTGGTTCTGGTAGGCCGTGACCGCTGTGAAGACTGTCTCTGGAAAGATGAATGTTCTGAATTCTTCCGACTTCAGATTGAGCAGGGAAGCTGTGTGGTCTTTCTTCTTTATGATGTGCACCCGCGGCTGGTACTTATGCATTGAATTCAAAATTATCTACAGTGAGAAGATGGGAAATCCTGAGTTTCATATCCTTAACCCATCCAATCTGCAACTTCAGGTTCAATTCTAGGACTAGAACCAGCCCTCTCCCTTCCTCTGCCAAGTCATTTTCATACAATTACAGAGTCATCGAGGTGAATGACATTTTACCAAAACAACCGCGAATCCCAGAAGCCATCTTCTAAAACGATGGAGGCAAGAGAGAAGTCATGGGGGGGGGTGGTTCTATGTATTATAGTGTGTGTGTGTGTGTGTGTGTGTAGTGTGTGTGCACACACGTTTCTGCTGGTGTTCCTGTTTGTGTGGGCACATACACTTATGCATGTGGAGGCCAGAGGTGAATGCTGGGTGTTTTCCTCAGTCTATTTCTCTGGACAGAGTCTCTCACTGCACCTGGAACTCACTGACTAGATTGGCCACTGAGCTCCAGGATCCGACTGACTCCACTCTACAGCGCCCCCTGCTGAAACTTGACTTTTATGTTGGTGCTGGGGGGGGGGGGGGTGTCCCAAACTCAGGTCCTTATGTGGCAGGCATGTGAGCAACTGAAGCATCTCCTCAGACCAAGTTTTATTCATTTTTCAAAATCAAGGGGGCTGGAGATATGGCTCAGTGGTTAAGAGCACTGGCTGCTCTTGCAGCAGACCCAAGTTCTATTCCCATGTAGTGACTCACAGCCACCCATAAGTCCAATTCCATGGGACCTGACACCATCTTCCACTTTTGACTTCCATATGACCACCAAGTATGCACATGGTGCATATACATGCGGGCAAAACAAACATATAACAATAAATGAATTTTAAAAATAATAATAAAAAGTCTTTAAAGTATTTTTTTGGTTTTTAATCTATTTAGACCATAAAATGCATGTTTAATTTTCTAAATAAAAAGTAGTATTTTGTAGCAGGCCAGATTGTTATTTACAAAGGAAAAAAGTAAAATGATTTAGAAATACAGTATTGCATTAGGCAGACATGGATTAAAATCCCAAAACTTTCACTTCATGGCTCTTTTATCTTGGCCAAGTGAGCAAGCCTCTCCAACCTAAGTAGCCTCAAATGTGAACTAGGCACTAACTTCACAGGGCCAGGGTGAGGATAGAGGATGTTACTTTTAATTTTGTTTGTATTATTTGTGTGTGCACACAGTTGTACAGGTACACATGGAGACCAGAAGAGGGCACTAGATCCCTTTGAGCTGCATCCACAGGCATTTGAGAGCTACCTCCAGGGGCTGGGATCTAATCTCAGATTCTCAAGACAGAGAAGCAAGTACTCTTTGCCCACTGGACCATCTCGACAGTCCCTGAAGACTGTAGCCCTTCCGAAGTACACAGGAAATAGGAAGTGCTCCAAAATAGGGACTTAAAAAAAAAAAAAAATAACTGACAATTTCTTTAACCACTAACTTCTAATTTCAAAACTAAAATGTGGCTGGAGAGATGGTTCAGAGGTTAAGAGCACTGACTGCTCTTCCAGAGGTCCTGAGTTCAATTCCCAGCAACCACATGGTGGCTGACAACCATCTGTAATGAGATCTGGCGCCCTCTTCTGTATACATAATAAATAAATAAATCTTTAAAAAAAAAAAAAAAAAAACTAAAATGTAATCAGTGCCATGGCCATTCTCCATTCTGTAGCTACTAAAAATTGCAAGTTAGTAATCTTAGTAATGATAATTTGTCTTGGTTAAAAGGGCAGCTACAAAATAGTATTTTCATTCGTTCTACAACTAAAATATAAATATTTTGCCACTGTACAAAATGAGCAACAAAACCTTTCTGTCCTTGTTTGCTCACGTACGTGTTTGTTTCCAGACAGGGTTTACCTCTGTACCCCAGGCTAACCTTGTCTTGAGACCTTGGGAAGTTTCCTGCCTCCGCCTCTTGAGTGCTAGAATTATAGGCATGAGCTACCACATTTGACTGAACAAAACTCATTGTTAGGTATAGTGTTTCCCACGTGTCTCTACTGACAGACAGCTACTTACATGTACAAACGCGGTCTGCCTTTTCTGAAATTGGGGGTTCAGTTCTATCCTCTCCTCAAACACCTTGCGAATCCTCTGGTCTCAGGAAGCACCCCATACACAGTGCATTGGGCCCACTAGGTGATGTTTGCTATTTGACATGGTGACTGAAGGACCCCTTGCTTTCTTGACTAATGTGGATGGGTATGGTATAGGAGGGAGAGTTTCTGATGAGTGCATTTGCAAACTCAAAAATAGATACTGAGGGTAATTGATACTTGGTGGACATCTTCATCTTTGGGTGGTGCCTTTGTAGATTTAAACCACCTTAAATAGGGCCAGGCATGGTTGTGCATGCCTCTAATCCCAGCACTTGGGAGGCAAAGGCAGAGATAGGTGGATATCTGTGACTTCGAGTTCAAGACCACTCTGGTCTACATAGTGAGTTCTAGGACAACCAGGATTACATAGAGGAAACCCTGTCTCAAAAAACCAAAAAAAAAAATCAAATAAAATAACAACTTTAGATCAAAAATATTGTGCCTACACTGAACATATATACTCTTTTCCTTGCCTTTATTCCCTAAACAATTCCGATCAATAACTATTCACATAACATTTGCATTGCATTAGGTATTCCCAGTAGCCTACGTACTACTTAGGAGAAAATTATATGTAAATAGTTGTTCTAATTTGTATAAGTGACTTGGACCATGGCGTCATTATTTTCAGGACACCTTAGAACCAATATCCATAGAAGTAAGAGAACACTCGACCACATAGTATCTCTCTGCCCTCTGACTTGTAAGTCAACCTCAAGTCATTGAATGGGATTGAATTTTGTATCTGCCACTCTTTCAGTCTCAAACCAGAATAAGAGCAACTAAGGAAAAAGAACTCTTCAAATATATGGAAATTAAGTTTTGAAAGAGAGCATTATTTCTCTATATAATGTACTTCCTCCAAGGAGTCCAAGACAATGAGACTTGATCATAGATCTAGAGTCCAGCGGAAGTAACAAAAGCAAATATTTGTCTCCTACTATAAAATGTTTTCCAGCATTCCTTATATGTTCAACTGAGAAGACAAGAAGAACTATTAAATAACATTCCCAGTCACCCACATATACACATACCAAAATGAGAACAAAAAAAAAAACTAACACTTCAAACCTTAAATAACACCCCTCCCACTCCTAAGCCTTCCAGTCTGTTTCCTCTAGCAAGGGGTGCTGAACAACCTCAGACTCTGAGGCTGCTGACTCTGCTCCAGACCTCACAGAGCCAAGAACTACCAACAGAAATGCAAACTGTGCTTTGCTGAGGAAATACCTTCCTGGGAACAGTGGATGCTCCTGTAGGAGACTAAAAACTACATCTGTGATAAAAATGAGAATCTTTGGGCCTGGGGAAATGGCTTAGGGGTTAAGAGCACAGGCTGCTCTTCCAGAGGACCTGGGTTTGGTTCCCAGCATCCACATGGCAGCTCACACACACCTGTCTCTAACTCCAGTTCCAAGGGATTTAACACCCTCACACAGACAAAGCACCAGTGCACATCAAATAAAAATAATTTTTTTTTGCTTTTCGAGACAGGGTTTCTCTGTAGCTTTGGAGCTTGTCCTGGACTAGCTCTGTAGACCAGGCTGGCCTCGAACTCACAGAGATCCACCTGCCTCTGCCTCCCGAGTGCTGGGATTACAGGCGTGCGCCACCACCGCCCGGCTAAAAATAATTTTTTTAAAAAAAGAGAGAGAACCTTCATCAAACTGATTCCAAGAAGCTGGTCAAATAATAAAGTACCTAAGACCCCTTCTTTCTCAGTTTCAGAGGATACTTATTCTGGTGACAAAGGGTAAAATTAAATCATACAAGTTGTAAGGCTAAAATAAACATAAGTGGCCACCAGCAACTGAATAATTTGACAAGATCCAATTGCCACACAATTGGGGTAGATCTCAGAACTCCTAAACCCCAGCTACCCTTGGAGATGATGCTAAAATAAAACATTTAAATTCTGGCTAAATACTGAAGTCTAAAGTCTTTCTGGAGAATACAAAGGAATTCTAAAACTTTCACATGTAGAAAATCCAAAGAAATTTTTTTAAATTGTATTTTCTCTCTGCAAAGATTTCAGTTGGGACATAATCTACTTTAATATGAACCACATTGAATAAGACTGATGACTGGCCTACAAAGAATATCTCAGATAGTTCATAAATCTCAAGCCGAAGATCCACTGAGTGGGAGCAAATTAGGCCAACATTGAAAAGATCTATTATCTTTCCAACAGGTGTAACAGCAGAAGCTCCGTAGCCCACTTCCATGTCTCTCCATGCTACCCACAGTCGCAAGATAACCCGCTCACCCTGATGTGGTTGTAGTAAGCAAGGAAGGTCTCCTGGGGCACAAGGATAGAGACACCTACTCAAGTCAATTCAACTGTTTGAAACCATCTCTAGAACTCTCATTTACTGTCCATTTACATCCATTCTCCTCTATATTCCACAGATCCAATAAAAGAACTAAGCCTTAAAGTCACAAGAACCTTACTTAGTAAAAATAATAATAATAATAAGAGAGATTATATAATTATTATGAAGCTATAATAATTATCCAAAGAAGGAAACTATGAAGGAAATCGTGTTCTTTCTAACAATGAAGGCAAAAACACAGAAATAATCTGTTCAAAAGAAGCATGCAAGTCTGACTTGAGTTTCTCACATAAAATCTAAATGAGAATCTGTCCATATATTTCTATTTAAGAGCACTGAATCATAGGGGCTTGAGAGGTAGCCCAGTGAGTAAGAGTGCTTGTCCTGAAAGCAGAAGGCCCTAAGTTCAAATCCCCAGCATCCATGTAAGAGCTTGGCACCGCTGTGTGCTCCTGCAACCCCGGCACTAGGGGATGGGGACTAAGAGAGGAGGATCCAAGCTCACTTGTCAACTCACCAGACGAGGCAGCGAGCTTTGATTGGGGGAGAGATTCTGCCTTAATACAATAAAGTGAAGACAGGTAAAGGAGACACCAGATGCCTGTCTCTGTCCTCAACATGCATGGCATGGGCACACACACTTATAGACATATGAGTACACACACACACTGGCACGCATGTACATTCAATCACATCCAAGACAGTGCCCTAACAAGGAGCTTAGCAAATGGCAAGGGCCCTTTTGTCAGTGGTTATTTGCTCTATCAACTGCTGACAGAGGATCTGAACTGTATTTTCTCTTTTTCCCACAGCCAATGACTCCTTTTCCCAGATTACAATCAACTCTTTACTCACACAAAATGAAATGTGTTTTTGTTTGGTTTAGTTTGCTTTTTGAGACAGGGACACGGTTGGGACAAGTTATTTGGACCAGGTTAACCTCCTCCTGCCTCCACCTCCCCTGGAGAGATGACAGGTGAGCACTATGTCCTCTGCTCTGTTTGTAATTATTACCAGTATTGTCTGTTTTAACACTTAGGCAGCCAGAACAGCAGAAACTAAAACTTGGAGTTCTGGAAGAGAAGAGTGATAACAGAGCCTGCAGGGAGACATGCAGACTCTCTGGGTGCCTTTTAGGGAAAAAAAGAGAACAACTTTATTTTACAGTTGGATGAAGCCAGACTTCATCTAGAGCCTTAGTAGTCAAGGTCTCTGAGCTCCCTCCCAGACATTCTTCCTCTGAGAGACACACCTGAAGGTGTTTTCCTCCTGGCTTTCACATTGCCTTGCTGTATTCCAGAGAGACATGTGAATGCCAAAGGGAAGATTAACTGAGTCAGAGTTTGCCCTGGACTTCAGGTTTGACCTTCGTGAACTCTTCACAGACTTTTACCAGTCTGTACAGCAACATACAATGTGAATCAACAGCTTTGCACGCTTGTTTGGAAATAAGGCCCTCTCAGTCTGCTACACCTCACTCAGATGATGCACTCTGCAGAACGCACTTAGCAGGCTCCCAAAGGAAGTCTTAGTCTCACTTTTTTATGCAATATTATTAATATACTAACATACATAAGATGTTTAACCAAAAAAAAAAAATGTTTGCTGGCCTCCCCAAATGCACAGTTCCTTTGTTTTGTTGGGAAATGTGGCCAAGTGTTTGCAAAACTGTTAGGAGATCCTTGGCACAGAAGATCCTAGACCCCCTTGTACAACAGTGCCCCATGGCTTCCCCATGAATGGCTTTAACAAAAGCAGTCAAGGTCCCCTGGAGAACATATGCATGTTTCATACAATGACTCAGAGATGGATAGCAGCAAGTTCAGAAGATGTGGGAGAGGGAAAGGCAGAGGGAGGGGAGAAAGGATATTTCACATGACGTGTCCCTTACATCAAGAGAAACAGCAGATCCAAGGCTCTGTACTTACATGGCCATGTTGATCGAGTTCGTTGTTGGTGAGTTTCACCTTTTCAAAAGACACCATCTGTTTGAGGAGCTGCTCACCAGTAAAGGGGGAGTCTGGGTGCACATAGAGCCTGGGAAGAGCATTGGAGAACTTTAATGAGGTGTGTGTTAAGACTCTGTCTTGAATTAAGCATGTTGGCACACGTATCTGTCATCTCAGCACTCGGAAGGCTGAGGCAGGATTAGAGTTTGAAACCAGCCTGGGCTACATAGTGGGATCCTGGATCAAACACATTCGGTCTTTATTCTAAATGTTTTGATCCTAACGGACACATAAACATCATGCAAGGAACACATTTCACTTGTCCCATGTACCTTGGATTTATTAAAATAGCAATGTTGAGATAACTCCAAAGCATCTAACATACTTCATGTCCCAGAGATATTGGAGTAATTAATACATTTTCTATTATCTGCTGAGCAAGCCATTTTTCAAGGATGAGTTTGTTCATTCTCTCTCTCTCTCTCTCTCTCTCTCTCTCTCTCTCTCTCTCTCTCTCTGTCTCTCTCTTTCCTTCTAGTCTACTGGTCTACATTTATCAAATACTTGACCTTACTATTAGAGGCCTTTAAAAAAAACTGTTACAGTAATGTCTAAGTTTCTAATATAGGCATTACTGTCAAGCGATGAAAAGAAACAATTCAAATGAGGAAATAACTTTAGAGAACCAACTCATTTAAACTTAAAAGTGACTCAGTTTAATTTACTAATACAAGTCTGGCTAACTTTCAGTGCAGGACACAGTGAATGCTTTCTAGTTTATGGATCTGAGCTGAGAGCTTCCTGTCCTGCCCACTTTACACGCCAGCACACGGCTGCATTACAACTGTTTATGTGCTGAAAGTTTTAACAATCTAAATAAAAAAAAAAATTAAAGAAAAAACTTAAGCAAAAAAAAAAGCTTTGGCAAGGAAATCTCGTGTTTACTGGTTCGCTGCGCTGCATAAGGAATGCACACTCACTGTAGAAGGAAGGCCAGCCATTCTGTCACCCTGCGGTCACACTAAGTGCGGCCCTTCCTAAACCCTCCCCCACTGCCTTCCTCACGCAATCCTTCAAAATCAAAGTGAGATGATGAATGCGAAGGAGGGCGAAATCCTCTTTTGCATAAGACAATTACATTTTCCCTTTCTTTCGTTTTTTTTTTCTTTCTTTTTCTGTTCTTCTTTTGTTTTTGTTTATGTGCTGGGAATTGACCTCTGGGCTCAATGCATGCGAAGCTCACATCGTATCAAGGAGCCCTTTATCAGCAGCCCTGACAAATTCCTTTACTCACATGTCAGCTTATTTGTGTATAAATTCTACATACCATCCTTAT
This sequence comes from Peromyscus californicus insignis, assembly GCF_007827085.1. Lineage (NCBI taxonomy): Eukaryota > Metazoa > Chordata > Mammalia > Rodentia > Cricetidae > Peromyscus > Peromyscus californicus. Next base: position 20,328,607 of record NW_026294402.1, read on the forward strand.
AGCTGGAATTCATAAATAGTTTTGTTGGGAAAAGCAGGAAGAAAGGTCATAGAACAAACATTACTGGCAATATTTGGGTAAAGAATGAGTACTCTGTGCCACGGTCTACCATACAGAAAGACTAAGATCAGAAGAATCTGTTCCGTTGCTGAAATGGATGAAACAGGTCGGGAGTGAACCTCCTTGAGGCTGACAGTACCGGAGTCCCACCCCACCCGCAGGGGAACTCTGCAGGCCTCAGAAGCTTGTTTCTCTCTCCGTTTTCTGGAGGGTGCTCATAATTGTCTTGTAAATACAAGTATACTTTGATAGTTCGAATACAATACCATGTCAAGTTTTAGCTCTCCAAAGGTATAATTTTACAAATCCTGTTATTTTATTGATCAGTATCACATCATCCTTCTCTCCTAGGATCCCAGTTTACTAAAAGATCTAGAAATTGATGACATGCTCCTCCTTTATCATATTCACTATATGTAATCACATTAGCATAGATATGAATTTATTTAAATATAAATTACAGTAGTGGTATGAAAATGTAGCATTACTTTGGTCATGAATAATGTTGTGCCTGTTACAACTACCAAATAATATTATGAAGTATTGTGTTTCCTGATTACAAATCACTGACTTCGGTCTGAGGGGGAAAAAAGGGCTTCTTTGATTCAGAAGTTTCTTAGAAACTGACTTTCTACCATCAGCTCAAGCATTCTGATTTCCCAAGTTCCTTCCTCTATGGAGGTGGAAAATCTAGGAACTATTTTCTGTAATAATAATAACCACCAGGAATTTCCATTAATTACCTGAAATGTTTCCATGTCATGGTTTTATCTAATATTAATTTAAATAAGCCAAACCAGGATACATGAAACAACATAGAGGACCCCCCTCCTCCCTCACCCCCTCCTCCCTCACCCTCTCCTCCCTCACCCTCTCCTCCCTCACCCCCCTCCTCCCGACCTAAAATTCCAGCAATAGCTTACACATGCTTCAGTTAAGATAGCACACTGGTAGGCACTTTTTCTCTAACCAGAACAGATTAGAAACATAAACAAGCATGTCATATTTATGAAGTCCCGCTGGCTTGCAGCGTCTAGCCATATTTTCAGAGAGGAAGAAAATAGGAGATAAATAAGAGTAAAAGACAAAAGAAAAAGAAAGGCTAGAAAAGCCAAAACCAATGTGTGCTTAGAAAAATGGTTAGGAATCTGCTCAAGTTCCTTCTCTCCCCCCTTTCTCTTTTCTCTTTCAGATCTCTGTTAAAAAGAAATTAGAAACTGAGCACTTGTGAGCCCAGTCATTATCTATGAGTTTGAGGACAGCCTGACTGCATAATAAGACCCTGTCTCAAAAAAAAAAAAAAAAAAAAGAATTTTTTAACTGAATTGGCTTTTCAAAAGTAAATAATAGAAAACGCCAATTCTACTAATTTTAATATCTATTACAAAGCATTGCTTTTTCACTTGGAAGAACAAATGGCCATTTACAAGTATTTCTTAGTCCTAACTGTTTTTACTATGCTGACTCGGAAGGCTCGGAGGCAGCTTTCCTGGTCTGTTTTAAGAACGAAAAGCCAGAGTGCTGTTATCTGCTTCCTGGTGCCTCGAACAGGCTGGAAGACAATAATGTGATCTCTGCTGGTGGAGGTGGTGCTCCCCGGGACTGTGTCCGCCACCCCGCTGGGTGTCTGTAGTGTCTGTGGCTGCAGACTAGATGCCTACAAAGAACCAGCCACACCTTCAAGGATCTGTACATCGAAGTAAATGTTTACCTGTGATCTAACTTTCAATCAATTACCAAAAATTCGTCATGAAACAGGCAGTTTCTTTGGAAACAATGGAGTCAACACATGCTGTTCGCTTTATATTAACATCTGCAGACAGACCCCTATAACTCCAGCTCTTACACTATTCCTCCTGAATGCTCCTTTGAGTAAAACGCTCATGAGGAAGGCTCATAGAGACATTTAAAAACATTATTAGCAAAGGTAACCAAGAATACAAACTGCATTGTCTCCAATATATTAGCTGTGTTTAATGTAAAAGAATATTAACTTATTGAATTATGCTTATCCATCAAAATTGTGGAGGGGGAAGAAGAAATTGCTGTCCTTACCTAAAACCTGTGAGTCTTCTGTGGGTCAAAAACAACCAGTTTTACCCAAATGATGCTAAGCATATGCAGATGTAATCACACTGATAACAAATGGCTAAAAATGTCATAAATATTTTATGCACATGAAGATTTTAGGGCAGCTATCAGCATATTTATTTATTCTTACTCTAAGCACTCTATCAGAAATATTATACATATACATATATCTCAAAAAGGTCACGTTTCTAACAAATATTTAAATTGAAATTTCACGAATATCTGGGATTAATTTTGAGAGATAAAATTAAAGGCAATGTTTTCTCTATGCACAAACTTCACCTTTCTTGAAGACTAACCGACATGTTTTGTTTTCATTCCTGCGGTGTCCGGGCTTGGAAATCTCTCACGCCAGAGCCCGGTGGTTAAAAACAATTCGCTTAAAATTCACATAAATCAGAAAGGTTAATACCACTTTAATCTTCAAGAAGTCCAAAGTCACGAACCTGGCTGGCAAGGGAGGGTCAGCCTTGCCGGCTACCAGCCATGAGGACCGGTGGTAGGCGTAGCGATACCTCTTGTTGTCCACCGGGACGATGTCCATCAGGACTATGTACTTGGCCTCAGGATCCACTCCAGAAAATGACACGCGGATCGTCGGGAACATCCTCCTGGCAGAGAGAGGAAGAGGCGGGCTTCACTCTTTGTAAAGAGCTGACCCGAATTAGGGGGGAAAGGAAGAAAGTTGGAACCACCCTCTATGGAGTCTCAATTTCCCCTTTGGTTGTTGTTGGTTTTGTTTGTTTGTCCTGTTTTATTTCGTTTATGAACCCTCATAGATGTGCCTACAGAGACAGAACTTTCCCCTCTAAAAAAGATTCTGTTTCTTTTTCGGGGGCCCCAACTGATAGGTAAAAAATTTGAGCTTGTTTTGTTTTCTCCCAAACAACCAGAGGTGACTCAGTTGCATAACCCATCAAAAATCCCGGGCATTCCTGAGGGAGGGGATTCGTGGAGTTGGTTTCAGAGACTAGACAGGAATCGCCCAGGGTCAGGCTCTAGCGAGCATCCCGGCTCACACGCCCGGGGGGCCGCCACCCGGGCCTCCACTACCCGGAGTTCATCGGTCTTCCGCTAGGGTTTTCAGCTGGGTTTTTATTGGAAGCAGGAGGCTTCGGCAGACTGAATATAGCGCGGAGCCTCTCCTTCCCCTTCCTGCAGTCCCCAGCCAAGCTCCCGCCAACCGGGCCTTGCTTCGAACCCAAGATACCTGGGTGGGAGCAAAGACCTGGTTGCGTGGCAAGGTCTCCTTCTCTGGGTGTGGGGTCTTGCAGCCAGACCCTGCGATTGCAAGACCTTCTTCCAATTCCGTGACTCTTTCTCAGGGAGCTGGCGGGAAGCGGAGGCCTCTCAGCTCAGCCACTGCTCTGACCCCTGCCCGGGCAGCTCCCACTCCAGCCCCCCCGGGAGCGCAGCCTGAACCCTTTGCTCAGTCCGGCTCCCGTCCGCGCCAACTACCTTCCGGACTTGGTGATGATCATCTCTGTGCCCAGTTCATGGAATTTGTCCCAGAGCTCCTTCGTTTCCAAGCTGCAGGCGATTTTAGCCATCTCCTCGCTGGGGATGATGGGGGTGGTGGGGATCAGTGGCTCTGTGCAGAGAGAGGATGAGGAAGGGCTGCCGCCCCCGCTGCCGAACTCCGCGTGAGCATCCAGGCTGGTGAGCTCACCCAGGGGCTGGGCGCAGGACGACTTCTCCACGAATTGTTCTGGAGGCAATGAGAAGAAAGATTGACTGCTGACACTCGTCAACAAGGAAGGAGCTGGGCAGAGCACCCAAAACAAGCCCTTGGGTCTGGTGCCGCTAAACTTGGAAACTCAAGCAGAAAAGTGTGATCCATCACAGTGCAAAAATGTACCTGAGACATGCCCGGTGCTGGACACTAACCGAATCTAATAAGCAGGATCTGTCTGGAACCAGGGCCTATTACCGACGTGGATGAAGCTACCTTAGGAACAGAATATGAGTGAAGAAAGGGAAAACTTGTGATCTTGAGGGATAGAATGTAAATATCACAACAATCATCCCAAATTCTAGGCTTTTCAGCTACAGAGGGAGGCACTAGAAAGATACCAGCATCCAGTTTGTTAAATCACAGCGGTGGGCTCTAAAAGACGTGTGTGTGTGTGTGTGTGTGTGTGTGTGTGTGTGTGTGTGTGTGTGTGTGTGTGAAGACTGACACAGATTACTGGAGAGATAATCTATGCGACTGTTTGTTTCCTCCAAATAGGCAGGAAAGTGAGGGAAACAACTTCAATCCTGGTCTATTAAATTAAAGAGAGAAGAAGGTTTTGCCATCTACCAGTGGGTTGAAAATATCACCCTATGAACCAGACACTCTCCTGTACAGCTGATAAAAGACCTCCACAGGAACTTTGGTGGAATACAGGGGAAGCTTTCAAAATCCGGCCAACCAGCTTTCATTTCTTAAAAAAGAAACTACCTGAATCTGCAGTGTGTAGCTAAACCCCCAACCAAACCAGTATACTCTAACTACTCTCAAGGAAAACCACAGAGTTCTAGTTACCTGCATGCACATGTGTGGTGTGTGCTTGAGTTTGTTATGAAATGATTTTTTTTATTCCTCATGCTTCTTAACGTGAGGCTAATGGAAAATAGGGTTTTGCCCTTTCTTCTCATAAAGTAATAATCCAGCTCATGGAAATGTTTTAAATGAAGGATAACCAAATTAACTGTTGTGCAGGTTGTTTCCAAATCAGAGGAAACCAGAGAGTACCGACACTTTATTTTCTGGAAACACCTTAGGAAGGGAACCCACACCCACATATTTACAGGGAATCAAAAAGGAACCTGAACTTCTCCATTTTCCAAGGACTGACAGGTGAGCTTTCTCAGCCCCACCTGGCCTGAGCATCACGGAAGGTGGAGAAGGAAGACAAGAAAGCAGAATTACTCAAGTGGTTATGTTGAGTAGAATTAATGTACTTGAGTGGTGGAGCGAGCGTGGGACACAGAAACCCACCCCTTACACTTCTGTTTTCTTTTTCAGTGAAGACATCCCACTGCCTCTCAACGGATCCCTCAGTGTTTCTGCCTTCAAGTCTTCGATTTAGTCATTTCTTGTGCTCTGTTGGACTGGTGAGTGTAACGGATAAGAAGGTAATAAACAAGAGCTATTCCCAAAATTCCCAAACAAGTGAACGAACTCCATTCGGACACCGGACAGGGTAGGGGTGGGGGGGGAGGGAGGTTGTGGAGAGCTGGGATTGGCTTAGCATTTAGAATTTGTAATTTTGATTGAAAGGAGGGGTGCTTAGAAAAATTAAAGAAAAGACTAATGTAGATATGATAGTAGTGGAGTTGGCAAGCCTCCCAGACCACTGCTCACATGTCTGTCAGGAATTTTAACCTGAGATATTCATTTCCTACTGGGTACCAAAATGAGATGGAGGTATTCAAGAAGAATTCTCTCCCCTAAGTAGGAAGGACAATGGTACTGATACATCTCAGCAGTCCAATTTTGAAATTAGTAGCCAATGATATGTCTGGAAAAAAAATGAGGATTTGGTGGCTAGCTCACTTGCTCTCCAAGGTTTTGACTTAGATGGAAGTTGGTGAGAACCGGGGAGGCAGCTCAGAGCTCATGTTTAGACATGGGTTTAGGGGAACTTGCGTTTCCTTCTTAGTTTCAAGCTGTTTTGCTTTTCAGCTCTCTCCTGTCCCTGTGTAAGCTCCTTATTTTTCCGAGCCCCTTAAGGTTTCTTCTTGGCTGTTATCTTGGATGTGATATGTATTAGAGTCGGGAAAAGATAGAGAAAAGAAAGAAAAATTAGTGAAAGTTTTAAAAAAATGCCTTAAGTTAGTTATTTGATTCCTGTCAATATTTTAAGAATAGTGGTGATTAGGTTGTGTGATAATTATTTCCTAAGACCCGAGAGTGAAAGACAACTCTTTCTCTAAGGGTTGTAAGGGGTTATCAGAACCCTTGTCAGGGGCATTTGTTTGCATATTTCATACAACTCAAGTGTGCTCCTGAGAACCTCACCTCTCCTCCCTTCAGTCTGATCCTAGTGTCTTCTATAAAGAAAACAGTTTATGCAAAAACAGTGTAACTAAATGTCGAGGAATTTGGGGAGGCCTTTTGCTAATCTCGACTGAAAATGGCCAGTGTCAGTGAGGGTTACTGATGAGCCCCGCGCTTCCTTGGAGAAAGCGGCTCCTGTATGGAAGACTTATTTTACAGCCCTTTGTAGAGCTGTTAAGCCTGTTTATTGTGATGGAAAAATTAAACTGGTTTCTTGTGAAGTTGCGCAGCGGCTTCCATTCCAAGCGCATGCTCAGGTGTTACACGCACTGTGAATTCTGGGTCTTAAAAAAACAAAACAAAACAAAACAAAAACTTCTTATTTGTCCTTGAACTTGTTTTCATTCAAATTTGCACATCATGCATACTGTCTACTTGACCTCGGGATTCCAGGAAACTGGGGAGAGCGACTACAAACACAGCCTGGATTCCCACGACCTTTAGTTGATGGAGAAGCCCCAAAGAAAACTTGGGCAGAGAAGGAAAAAAAAAATCTCCCTCCCCGGGACCTATACCTGGTCAACTCAGAAGCGCATCTGGCCAGGAGAAAAGGCCACCCTTGCTGCCCACGGAGCAAACCGCCTGTAGCCAGGGGACGTAGAGAAACACGGCCCCTACGGACGGCCTAGCACCCCGACTTACCCAGGGGTTTGATGGTGTTTTCTGCTGCCTCCTTCTCCTTGGGGCCACCGCTGGACATGAGCGCGGCGATGGAGAAGGCATTGGCTCGAGAGGAGAGCTGGGGCTTGGGCGACGCCGTGAACTCCATGGTCCCCAGCGTGCGGTCCTGGTCAGGGACCGGGCCTGCCAAACCGCAGTCCAGCTTCTCCCAAGGGAGACAAAGACCCGAAACGCAGCTCAAAGTTCCCGAGTGCCGTCAGAGCGGAACTGGGGACTCCCGAAGAGTCCGTCCCCACGTCCCCAGAGCTCCACGCTGGCCTCTCCAGCCCGCTAGAGCAAAGCCAGGGAGCTGCGCGGAGACTTGGAACCAGCAGGAAAGCAGGGTGTGGACCAGCCGCGAACTCAAAACTGTGTGCTAGCCGCCGGGCACGCCAAACATCAACTGCGCAAAATGCAGGGTGCCCAGCACCCACGCCGAGTCCCCCCTCCCTCCCCTGCTGGGGACCGAAGAGTGGCCCAGGCCACCGAGAAGTGATGACCCGCTGTGGGACTCTCGAGGGTGCGGAAACCAGGGAGCCGGATCGCCGTTGTGCTGAGCGCAGCAAGGCGCGACCAACACTGCGCCTGGGCGCCCGCTGCCCCGCGCCTTAATTTGCTGGCCGTGGCCGTCCCTGCCCGCAGCAGCCAGTCAGTGTGGTCTCACGTCACCGCTTCCTGGCTGTGCGGCACGGGGCGGGGCCAAGCGGCGCCTGGAGCCAGCGCCTGGGGCGCGTCGCCCTCCTGCCTCAGCGCTCCGGGAGAAGAGCTGGGCACCCCTCACAGTAAACATTGCCACCAACAGGGTGACGCAGCTGCCTCTGCCACCTCTCTCAGATCCCGTAGCCTGGAGCGGCACGGGATGCCTGGAGCGGCACTTGCACTGCCGCCCAGAACCAGGGATGCGCGTGTGGTGCAGGATCCAACGCCACCAGAGGAAGCCTCAGCGAGTTTTACAGTTTCCACTATGTCCTACGGCGTTCAAAAGTTCCCAAATAGATGAGAAGAGTAAAGCAAGTTCCTCATCGCTGAGCGGCATTAACCTCGCAACGCCTCACAGTCCCTAGTTCTGGGTTCCCCACTTGACGGTCCCCAAGTTACATCTACTTTCAGAGAGCTGGAGAGCTACATCCCTGGGAAAGAAATTTTGAGCTGCAGGGATCGTGTAGGAAGATGCTTTTTGGCGAACCAGGGCTTCTGCTGCGCACCGGTTTCTTCTAGGCTGAGTTTTCTATTCCGAAGACCGACTCTGAAAAGTAGGGCAGTGGCCCGAAGCAAAGACCAGGGCAGGGCAGGGAGCCCTGCGGGGGCCACGCGACAGTCACTGGGAGAGTGTGACCTTTCCAACGTTCTGGCTTTCGGGGACACGGAACCATCTGCCTTGCAGACCCCGCTAGGACCAGGGCTTCCCACGACCTTGTGGAAGGAGTTCTGTTGGTCTTGCCCAGTCTAAATAACTCAAATTCTCCAAATTCGCAGGGTAATCCGCTTCCCTTGCAGCCGTGTAAACTCTAGAGGACATACACACACACTCTCAAGCTATACTTGTAAATATTTGCTCTCCTTTCCAGCCAGTTGGTCTAGCGATTAGGAACCTCTTGGTAGGACTTAAGGTGGGGGGAAAGAAAGAACGGGAAAAAAACAAAAACGAAAATAGTCCTGTCTCCCACTGCATCCTCTCTCTTCACAGCTCCTGAAACAAAGTTATAAAGGAAACCAAAATAACTATTAAGACCATCCCGTGTAAGCAAAACGTTGGCATCTGAGGAAGTTCTGATTTAGGCTGGCCTGGCCATCCTGTCAGTGTCTCCTCGGTTCAACATCTCTGTCCAAATGTGAAGTATCAATGTTGGGAAAATTCGAAATTAGTAGAACTACAGACTTTTCATGCTAGGTTGTTTGTTTACTCCTTGTCTGGGCCACCTCTCACTTTTAAACAGTCAAAGGTGACAATTTTGTCAGAGCATCGCCTCTTCCCTCCAGGTCTCCTCCCAGCTAGAAAGAGCCTGAAGCTCCAGGCTCACACTCCAGTCCAGGTCCTGATCAGATCCAGTCTCTGCAGCTGTGGCTGTGGAGGAGTTCCTAAGGGGGCTAAGGCCAGATGGCAGAAAGCTTAGAAGATACACGCAGGGATACATATCCCTGCGTATATCATATATATATATATATATATATATATATATATATATATCCCTGTATACAATGTATTTTTATATTTTTGGTTGTGAGCCTAGCCTTTAACAGCTGAGCCATCTCTCCAGCCCACAATGTATTTTTTTATTATTTACTTTGTGCTGTGTGTGCCCGTGAGTACCGCATGCGTGCATGCAGGAGGAAGCCAGAACAGAATATCAGATGCCCTGGAGCTGAGATTACAAGCTGTTGTAAACCCTCCCTGCGGGTGCTGGGAGTGAACTCTTCCAAGTCCTTGGGAAGAGAAGCAAATGCTTTTAGCTGCTGAGCCATCTCTTCTGGCCTTATATACAATATCCTAATCAAGGTAACATTTTCTTTTTATTATAAGGTTCACACTGTCTTGCTTCTTGTTTTGAATTTTTAGGATTTGTCAAGGAAGATGGATTTCTCTCAAGAAGTGGGGTTTTTATTTGGGAGAGAGAAGAGGTTAATAAAGACCGATAAAATGCTTCAACTAATATTGCAGGTTTTGTTCGCTATATCTAGTTTTCAATAACTTGCTGTGTCATTATACCTCAATTGATAGAACTTCCTATTTCATCTTGTATAAGGGGGTACTACTTTATTACCTTAATGACTTAGATTAGAGTTGGAACAGCACCTGGGAGATACATTTCAGAGACACTCATGGAGCACAGGAAAGCTGAATTGCGGAACTCACTGTCCACATTCTTACACGCGCCACCTTATCCCAGTTCTGGGACTTTTGTGGGCAGGAAATCACCCAAAGGCAGGAGAGGCTGAGCAAGTGGGAGGAGGGAGCAAACTAAAGGAACGGAGACGGACTCTTAAAGAAATCCAGGGGCCAGAGGTGTGCCACTTGGGTGTCCCTAAGCGATGCGTCTTGGTGTTGAAACCATCACCCCAGTGAAACATTGCTGCAGGGTTATTATCCTGGTAAACCATTCCTCCTCTTAATTCACGGCCTTTGCAAATCAACGTGTTGCTCTAAGAAGGGGAGCCAGTGCCGGCAGAGAGGTGTTGCCACGTGGTAATTCAAACTTTCCGCCTTAGGAAGCTAAGGGTAACTAGTTCTGAGGTCCCTTTGAAACCCTCAGGGAGCAAGGGTTAACACGTAAAACCACCCATGGAGCTAGAACAAAGCAATCACGTCCACACTTCCCTCGACCCTGCCCAGGCTGATGACAGGCTGTGTGTTCAGGCTGCTTTCAGATACCGGCAAAGGCATTGGATTTGAAGAAAGCTTTGAGTCTTGACTTTTAACAAGGGTTAGCGCTGGAGTTTTGTAGGCTTCCCAAACCCATCAAAACTTCAGTTCCATCATCGACTTTAAAATGGGACTAATACTTCCATGTGGTAGATAGTTCTGTGAGTTAACAAAATCCTCAGTGTGTATAAAACACCCAACGATAAGTAACATCGATTACTCTACAAAAGCAAAACAACGCAGCGTTTTAATTATTTGATTTTGAGCTGCATACTCTTAATGGCAGAGACATCAGATAGTTTTGGGATATATGCTGAAGATTGGGACCACGTAAAGGTGCTGGGACTACCACAGACAGTTAAGCTTCAGAGCTGACAGAGCCATCTAAGGTTTTGATATTTGTCTAGAAGGACTGGACAATGCCCGCTCATATAAGACATGTATTTTAGAAAATTCTCTTTTGCAGCCCCCAGAACCTAGGAGCTTCGTCAACCCCCAAAACTCCAGGGAGTAATCCGCGACCCGCATTCTGCCAAGGTCCCTCACTTAACGAATGCTGTCTGAACGCTTTGCGAGGAGCTGCTGGGACAGATCCCGCGTAGGTCTAGCTGACAGTCCGCAGGCGCCGCGGGCAAGAGCTGAGCCCGGGCTTTGGGCCAGGTACCAAGCAGAGGGCGCCACTAAGCAACTGGGGTTGGGAGGCAGAAGCCAAGGGCAAAAGGGACATCCGCTTCTCAGCAAACAGGCAACTACTTCCGAAAATGACCCGAAGTCTTGTCCGGATTCTCCTTCGGTTCTTCCGGGTAAACTCTGTAAAAGAGACAGTAAAAGGCCACTGTGCCTTTGGATCATTAAATTTCGTTTAAAGAGGAGGAAAGACGCCCCAAGAAGTGGGAGGAGCTAGGCGAACTTAGCCCTAAAAAGCCTTAGAGGCGCGTTCCCTGCGCTGCGCGGGGCTGGGTAGGGAGTGCTGCAGCTGGCCTGGAGAGATCCCAGCCTGTGCACCCAAGGCCTGGGTTGGTGCCCAAGCACACGGTCAGCCTTAGGTATTCTTGAACTCCTGTGGTTCGTTGGAAGCAAGAGCGTGAGTCCCAGCCAAAAACGCAGGACGTGGCCCTGAACATTCAGATCAGACCTGCTGGGGACCCTGGTTGCCCTATGGCTCCGGCTCCGGACGACTTCATCCAGTTCCCTTTCTGAGGTCAAAGCACAACCATCCTGTGCTGGGGGGCTGGGTGAGCGCGAGCGATTCACCTGGGATCTCACATTCCTGCTCAGCTTAGACTGGGAGGAGATGGATGCGGTAGGGACATTAGGCAATTGGCATCCAGGGTCCACGTGATCTGGAGATTAGGGACGTTAGTGCGGACGTTTATTTCCTCAGCTGCAAGCCAGTAGCTGAGGAGGGCGCAGCCTCCAAGGCCTCGCAAGTCCTTGTGGGTCCGGTCCTCTGCTTGTCCTGAGTATCTACCTGGTCCCATCCCGCAACTAGCGCCATCGGACCTGAGGCTACTCAGGCTCACATTCGCTCCACACTGTGCCTCTTCACGTCTTCCTCCCCTTTTTCTATGAAGTGCATCCCTCTGGCCCCAAACCACCCGGCTACTGAAGGCTGCTATTTAAAATTCAAGGATTCCAAACATTTCGACTTTCAAAATCACATTAAAGTATTTGCTTGATTGCTGAGGTTTGGGATACTTCTAAATGGGGGGGGGGGGGGGCTCTCACCTGGTCCCAGGCTTGTTAGGAAGGTTAAGAATTTCATCGGAATGATGCCGATTCAAGGCAAAGATGTGCAGTTTGGAAGATTTGCCCCTGCAATTACAGCACTCACTCTTTGAGGAGCCCCCTCGGCAGCTGGTGGAGACCCAGACACAAGTTGTCTGCACGGGCTTTCAGCAGTGAAGATCCTGTTGGACGAATTCTCTCCCGGTGCAGGAAGACGCGCATAGGCCTATGTGGATGGCTGTCTCGACAACTGGCCAAAGGGTCTTTCCAGAGCTGCCGTTTCTTAGGCGTTTTAAACTAAACAAGTTCTAAGTACATATAGAAGAGCAGCCACAGCTGCCTTATTGCACCCTTTCACGGTCGGTAGGTTAAGGCCAGTTTGGGAGGTGTAACCCCGTTAATCAAAGCAGTATTGCGAGGTTCAGATGGTTCCTTCTGCCGCCACAGCTGTGCACTGCCCCTTCTGGTGACTGCAGGAGCGGCTCCCGCGTTTGCCACTTTGCCTTTGGCATGAACTCCAACCAGCTGTTTAACTACAATATAGATCCACATCTTTATCCGGAGGTTTAGGAGGTTAAGGTGAAGACCTGTCAGGAACTAGCCTCCAAGGTCTCTTCCACTAACCTTAACAAGACACGGGAGAAGCCAATGTTGGAAGCCGCTACCTCCCCCCAGCAGCTGACAATACCCCTCTATTGAGGTTTGGGTACCAATTCCCAAATGTCAACTGGCTTCAGGCAGCCTGAAGCAAACACAAGGGAGCAAACGCCTATGCACTTCGTAAACAAAAATGCACAGCATTTGTTCATTTGCCAATATTGACCTAGTGCTTACTTGGTTCTGGTTACTGCGCCAAGCTTAGCGATCAGAATCCCAAACGCCTTGCTTCAGTGCATCTCAATATAGGACACAGAGAACAAGCACACGGACACAGCATAGAAATTGGAGGGAAGATTTAAGGAAATTAAGAGGGAAACTTAGAGAATTCAGTCTGTTAGTGGCCACTCATTCATACCTGGCCAGACAGACACTGGCGTGTGTGTGTGTGTGTGTGTGTGTGTGTGTGTGTGTGTGTGTGTGTGTCTATTTGCATATGCTTACTGCCCATACATTTGGAGACTTTTTTTTTCTTGTTAAAGCATTCATACGGAAAATAGGGGTGGCATTTCATTAGAAGTTTTGCTAAGAGAACTCCAGGGATATAGGGGTGCAAACTGCTTAAATTTGAACACACAACAGGACAAATAAACAACTTTCAAACCCTTGCAGAGGAAGCGAGTGGGGTCTGGCACTGGGCTTCGTTTCCACATCTGTAAATATGGAGACTGAAGAGATACCCACATCAGCTATTAAATGAAGCCACGCCCATCTGCGTAAGAGCAAGAGTCTTCATAGGCATTCCTACTGGCCAACACGCCTTTTTTAATTTAGAAATTATATAATTATATTTTATCAATAAGCTGTGTCCAAAAGCCACAATTCCAGCCATATACCTAAGGAGTTTGAGAAACAGCCTGCTCTCTGGCGTCTGTGTACCCACTCTCTGGAACTTTGTAGGGGAGAGAAAGGCCTGAGTATGGAATGGAGGAGGGCAGCTTCCTGCAGAGTCAAGAAGCTGTTACTGTGGACACCTTGTTAGAATGTCTGGAGACCCACAGCCTCGTCGCTGAATTGTTACTCACTAGCTCACACTTTAGGGGTGTTTGTACCGTTTAGTTTTCCATGAATCCCGAAAAGCATCTACTCCTTGTACGCTTAGTATTGCCAGGCTCAGCAATGGCTGAGTAAGTCACTGGCCCAGGGCAAGGAGTTTAAAAGTATAGTCGGATGCACCCCCTGATCCGTGTGACCGATTTGTTGACTCCTCAGTGTTAACCTCCAGCCTACATCAATTTCGACTACTAGCTGCCCGATTCCTGGGGCACTAAATAGTCTCAGAGCACAGAAGCATGCAGTGTCTGTGATAAAAACTTGGGCGAAGTCGTGGACCACCGGCCTCTACAGCTTTTGTGATTGTTTTCTGAAAGTTACTACCTCGTATCCCCCAGGTACTGCCCAAGCAGCAGAGGCTAGTTTGTCTGTGGTGACGTTTGTCTTCATGCAGGGGACCCTCACAATCAAGTGCTCCACCCGGGAGGGGCAACCTTTCTTCAGCTTCCCAGCGTCTCCTCTACCCCTAAATTTGGGAGGCACACTGCCAAGGTTGTCAGCTTGGTCCGTTTTGGTCGTGTGACCCTGGGCCACTGTGTTGCTCTAGGCCTTATTTTCCTTGGTTTTTAAAGGAGGGGGCAGGTGTTGTTTAGCCCCGAGTTTATGGAGCGCAGGTCCAATGATCCTGCGTGGGCAGGACTTGCGCAGCGCTGGGCACCGGCTGAGCTGCGTCTGAGTTAGGCAGGAGGCGCTGGCTAGTTGGCGCTGTGATTGGCAGGCGGCACACGCCTGCTTTTTCTGAGCAGAGTACGACACGCAAAGCCACCTCTCAATTCTGGGTGCCTTGGTCCCCTCCTCTCCTTTCCCAGTAGTCCCAAACCTAGATCGCAAAGGGATCACCGATCCAGCCCACGCGGTGACGGAGCTCTAGGTGGTTCTACTCTCCGAGACGCCCCCAGACCAGCGCTTCGGGGATCCCTGCAGCCCTCTCTTGGGGCCTGTGCCCGGGTCACCTCTGCCTCATGGCCTTTCCACCAGGCCCAGAGGCCGGGGACTGTGCCTTCGGCTGCAGCTGCGGTGGCCCTTGGGCTAGGAGGCAGACGCCTAGGCGGAGCCTCCGCCACCGCTGGTCCCTGCTCGGCCGGCGCGGGGACCTGGCCCTGGCGGCGGCGGGGCCTTCCCATGGCTGCTCCGCCATTTAATCAGGGCTATTATCAGACTGGGCTTGCAGGATGGCGCCGGCCAGCTTTACCCCCATTAGCACAGGGCCGGGTGGGGGTTGGGCCCCGGCTGCAGCTGCGGCGCTTCTGGGGTATTGTGAGAAAGGGCCACAGATCCGTCTGGCGGGGTGGCCGCCTCTACCCAGCCTTTTACAGGCCCACCTTTTATTAGAATTTGATTTCCTACCTCTTCGTCTGACTTCCTAGTTTTATGCGGTGGACACTCACAAACTATTCTGGATCTCAGTTTCCTCGTGTGAAAAATGGGTCTCGAGAGATGTTTCTCCCCAGTTATAAAGATGAAATTAAGATGGCACACCTGAGATGTTTAAGTGTCACGTGGAAGGCTGGCTGCACACATCTGCCGGCGTCTCTGCTGTTACATTGGAATTGGGCGCCTTAAAAAGAATGTTTTTTGGAGACAGTCCTGGCCAGCCCGCAACTCAAGGCGACCCTTCTGCCTCAGCCTCCTAAATGCTGGAACTACAAGTTAAAATCTCGGGGGTGGGGTGGCGGCAGAACTTAGTTTTTTTTTTTAAAGACTCTCTCTCTCTCTCTCTCTCTCTCTCTCTCTCTCTCTCTCTCTCTCTCACACACACACACACACACACACACACACACACACACACACACACACACACTTAAAAAGGAGGACAGGGAACAGAGGTTGAAAGAAGTTGAGTGCTTGGGGGTTGCTGTTTTTTCACTACTGACTGGGTTCAAGCTATAGCAGCCTCGCAGGGACCTGTGTGACCCTGGGCAGATCCCTTCATCTCTCCGTGCCTCATTGGTTATAACTGTAAAGTGGATGGAGGTCTAGCACCCATGTCACATGATTATGATTAGCCTGTGGGCACATCAAATGAGTCAAAACCCTGGGAGCCTGAATGGAAAATACATCCAGGACCTATTTACCGATTGCTATTAGCAAAATGGCTTTACAAGCCACAGATGGTTTTAAAAAGACCTTTCTAAGCTTATACCAGCTAGTTTCCCCCTGATCCCAAGGGGTGTCTATGGGGAAAGGATCCCAGGACTGGCTTAGTGAGAGGGGCCTTGAGTCACCCAAAACTCTGATTTTCAGTTTCTTCACAGTTCATGCATGACACCTTATTGATAGTCCTAAAAACAACAGCCCAGCATAGAGATCAGTCAGCACAGACAGTCACTTAAAAGCCCTCCTGAGCACTCACTGCAAGCCTGGAATTATCAGCATTGTTTCTAATCAGTAAAGTGTAATTAGCAAAGCAGGGCTAATTAGTAAAGTGGCCTTTCTAAGTAGTGAATGTTTGTGAATCGTTCTTAAGTGGGATGTGCTGGGCGCACAGCCCAATCCCACAGC
This sequence comes from Peromyscus californicus insignis, assembly GCF_007827085.1. Lineage (NCBI taxonomy): Eukaryota > Metazoa > Chordata > Mammalia > Rodentia > Cricetidae > Peromyscus > Peromyscus californicus. The sequence continues at coordinate 20,344,764 of NW_026294402.1, forward strand.
CTGCATGGGATTCCTTCCTCCCGAGCCGAGAGTTTCGGTCTGTAGCGGCTCTTCAGTCTCCCCCACAGCCTTAATTGTAGCTATGGTTTTGAGCTGACTTCTCCCTTTGTCACGTAAAACAGCCATCTATAATAGTGGTTACAAGTACTTAAATGTACTGAGGAGCAACAGAAGCACCTTGCCTGTCTTAGTTAATTTATTTCCCCCATTTAACTGATGACAGAACGGAGATTCAGATAGGAAACTCCTGTATTTCACTCAGCTACTGATGGTAGGGCATTGGCTTGAACTCAGATCCTCCTCATCTCAAGCTCTCAGCCTCCAGCACTGCTAGCCCAGTCCTCCTGGGTTGTAGAGAGGCCTTGAAGTGGGTGGTAATGATCAGAGACAGGAGGGAACAGCATGGGGACTGGCTCCCTGCCGCTTCTTCCCGGAAGTCACAATGGCCGAGTCTTCAACATGGCATTAGGTTCTGAAGGCTTGTTTAATGGGTGTGACCACCTCACCTCGACTACTAGCCTTGCAGCTGCCATTTACTCCCTCCCAAAATGGAACTGCATGCTTCTGAAACTGTTCACTTGTCTTGTCGTCTAAGTGTCATTTGCTGGGATCTAATGTATTTAAAGCCCATGTACAGGCGGTGTGTGTGGTGTGTGTGGTGTGTGTGTGTGTGTGTGTGTGTGTGTGTGTGTGTGTGTGTGTGTGTAGGTGACACATGTATAATTTCACTCTGAAATAAATTTAATAAATTTTACTCCGTTGTAAATATCATCTACTTTACAGGGCTTTGGTTTTAGCAAACCAGATTATTCAGAAATATTAAAAAAGCGTTTGCTAGAAAATTTTTTTATTATTTATTTTAAGCATTCTGAAAAAAAAAAGCCACAGTAGATTTCCCTGCACAATTGAAGGTCTTCAAGGATGTGAAGAATGCAGATGCACACTTATAACCCAATGCTGGAGAAGCCAGGCAGTGGGATTCCAAACTGGAGGCCAGCCTGGGTTACAAAGCAAGAAATGTCTGAAAAGGAGTCAGGTGACATTCCACATTTTAGGGGAGCCGAGACTCTGAGGATCACACCTATAAGCTATACTTGAGTTTGTGAAATCTAACTTTAAGTATTCCTTCTTTTTTTCTCTTTTTAGGAGACCTGCACTGTTTTCCCAGTGATGTGTGGTAGAATATAGGCCACTTCCGATGTCCTCAGGCTTTGAATACTTGAGGAGTTAAGAATGGTTTAAAATGAAAAGAACATTCCATGACATGAAAATTACATAAAATGTAGTTCTTGCTGTACCTAAATAATTTTTTATTGTAGGGGCTTACCAGATTTTTCTGTAAAAAGCCACATGGTTAACATTTAGATTTTGGGAGCCGTGTGGTTTCTGTCATAATTACCCTACTCTCCCTTATAGCATAAAAACAACCTCAGACAATAAAAATAAATATAGCATTTCTACTAAAATTTTAACTGTAACCAGTGTAATTTAAATTTTGAAGAGTTTTCAAATTCAGATTTTAAAAACCATAAATGTGCTGGGCCGTAGTGGTGCATATCTTTAATCCCAGCTCTCAGGGTGGCAGAGGTAGGTGGATCTCTGTGAGTTTGAGGCCAGCCTGGTCTAGAGAGTGAGTTCCAGGACAGCCAGAACTACACAGAGAAACCCTCTCTCAAAAAACAAAAATAAAACAAAACAAAAAAAATCATAAATGCCAGGCATGGTGACATAAGCCTTTAATCCCAGCACTTGGGAGGCAGAGGCAGACAGATCCGTATTCAACACAGGTATACCTGTGTTCAAGGACAGCCTGGTCTACATAGGGAGTTCCAGGGCAGCCAAGGCTACATAGGGAGACCCTGTCTCAAAAGAAAAAAAAAATTAAGAATGCAAAACCCAGAGCTGGATAGATGGCAAAATGGATAAAGTGTTTGCTGAGCAAAGGTGAGGATATGAACTCATCTCCACAGCGCTCATGTAGAAGTCAGGCATGGCAGCTCACATCTGTAGCCCCAATATTAGAGACTCATTGGTCAACCTGCTAACCTTTCTCAAATTCCAAGCCCTAGATGCAGTGAGAGACCCTATCTCAAAAACCAAGGTGGAGAGCAACAGAGAAAACACCTGATGCTGACCTCCAGCCTGGGCCTCCAGGAGAGGATGCAGGGAATCCAGCCCAGGACTTCACAACATTTGTTTTTTGGGAACCATTGATCTAGATGCTTTGACAAAGAATCAATAACAAGTCCATTGAGAAGTTCACATTGGCCAGACAGTTGACTTGGTACTGATGGGGCTTCGCTGGCTTTTGTTCAACAAAAGATTAGTAGCGTAATTTAGAACCAGAAATCATCTAGTTCTTAAGACAGAAGTATTTCTTATTGGATATTGAATCCCCAGGGAACAAACGCTCCTCAAACCCCCCTCATTTGACATGAAGGCAGCCATTAGGCATGCTAAGTTTTCTCCAAGTAGGCCTCCCCGACATCTTTCACAAGTCACTCCACACATTTATAACCTGCCAGACCTATTAATGGACAAATGGTTTAAAGAAAAAGGGTAGGATTTTATATTCTCCGTCTATCTCCAGTTCTTTAAATAAAGCTCCATTAAACTCCTGCATTGATTCATTTCTGCTCCCCAGCATGCACCTGGATGCCTATTGATCTCTAGTCTCTGTGTTTTGATTCTTTTTCCAACATCACTAAACTTCTGAGCAATCAGCTTTCCAAGCACAGGAAACGTTGATATCATAGCCAAGAAAGAGAGAGGAACGGCATAGAATTTTGCGAGGCTTAGAATTCAGACTTGCAGAATGGAACTTAACTCTGCTTCACCTTCCAACCAAAAACAGACAGCTTGGAAGCCGGGAGAGCAGAAAGCAACCAGCGGAGGAAACAGAATAATCTTGTCCCTCAATGAGTAGGACTGAACTGTGGCACGTGCTGTTCAGTGGAATGACCTACTGTGACTTGTTTTTTTTTCTACATGCCAGTAACTCAAAGCTGGCTCACTAATTCCACCTTTACTCTTGGTCATATGAGCCAGGACTCTGGGTACTGTTTATTCCTTTTTCTTTTCTTTTCTTTTTATTTTGGAGATAGGGTGTCTCGGTGGCCCTGGCTGTCCTGGAACTTGCTTTGTAGACCAGGAAGGTCTCAAACACACTGAGACCTGCCTGCCTCTGCCTCCAGAGTGCTCGGATAAAGGGCCTGTGGTACAATTATTCTTACCCTGAGAGGGATGGCCCCTGCTGGCCACAAGCCACTCACTTATAGGCTACACATAAGGAATTACTAATTTCTTATCAATTGAAGTTCACATTGTTTCAGATTAGACCCTGATGGTCATTTTTATTTTTATTTAAATTAGTAGACTTTCTTAGGGAAAGAAAATCAAGTTGTTGACATTTAATCATAATTTCTTGTTGTTGTTCTTTTGAAAAGAATCTTGAATGTTCTTAAATTATTAAACGCTTATTTAACCAAGTTAATACAGAAAAAGCAACGTTCTACCACACACACATACACACACACACACACACACACACACACACACACACACACACACACACGAGCACACACACAGCTGATATGCTGAGGTGTGCTCTGTGAGCAAGGAGAGCATCCCCTTCTTGACTTATTGCTTACTGTAATGCAGAGTGATTAGCCTCTCTGCTTAAAAGGCTGTAGAATGAAAGAAACCTGAAAATGAAACCCTGCTAGACCTCTCAGAATAAATCATGCTAAGTCATGCGGCTGGCCTAAGAGGCTGGTCCTCTTAAAGGGAGATCACACACTTTAGCTATGGCCGTGCATCCAGCAATTACTGGTTCTATTTTTCATTGGTGACCTGATACCAGTGAAAAGGACAACCTTACATCCTCCAAGGAGTATAGTTCTGAGACAAACGCCAGGTGAATTTGGGATCTGTTTACGTTTCAAAGACAATAAGCAAAGTGACAAAGAAACCATAGGACTAGGGATCTGAAACTCATCAGGCCAAATCCACCGAGCACACTCCCAGCCCCGTCCTTCCCATCTGTAAGAGGAAAAGAAAAGGGTCAGCCCAGTTTCCCTGATGTTCTTAAAATTTTCTCATGGTACAGTTAGCAGTATTTTTTATGAGGTCCAAATAGAACCATGAATGCAAAAATCCCCTTTAAAAATGAAAAATTCTCAAAAAGGTATTTGGGAGATTCAAAGGATTCAAATACACCTCCAGGAACTTTAATTAGCAACACTGACATGAATATTTTAGCAATAAATCATTTTCTCTTCTTTCCCTCTTCTAGACCCAGATTTCTTGACATAATTGTGTGTTAGTGTGTGTGTGTGTGTGTGTGTGTGTGTGTGTGTGTGTGTGTGTGGTATGTGTTGTATGTGTGTATTGTGTGCTATGTGTATGTATGGTGTGTGTGTGATGTGGTGTGTGTGTACATGCTGTGTGTGTATGGTGTGTGTGTGAGTGTGTATTGAGTGTATTGTGTGTATGTGTTGTATGTGTGGTGTGTGTGTGCGTGTGATATGTGCTGTATTATGTTATATATAATATAAGAAAGATTTGGAGGCTGACCTTTCCTTATGATGAGTAATCAGTCTTTGAGTTCACAGCCTCCCTGGTCCCTGTTGAACCTGCTTCTGGATATGACATCCTTATGCAGTTACCCACCTCTTTATATTGTGCCAGGTTTGGGCCAAGTGGCCAAAACAGTACAGTAGGGGAGATGTATCATTTTTAAGATTAAGTTATAGAATATGCAGTTTCAACTCCCCCTTCTCCCTCTCACCCTCCATCTCCTTCCCTCTCTTTCCATTCTTCTCCCTCTCTCTCTATCCTCTCTTCGCTCTCTGTGGAGGAAGCAGTATGCTATGTTATAAGCTGCCCTGTGCAGTTTATCTAGCTACCAACTGAAGTTTCCCGCCAATGGCAAACAGTAGTCATTTTTGTTTCAAAAGGGAAAACTATAGAAGTAAGCTTTCAAGTGAGTTCTCTAGCCAACTCAAGCTTTTAGATATTTCAATCCTGCCAGTCAATTCAACTGTAACTTCATGAGAGATTTGAGACTAGAGTCACCCAGGCAAACTGCCCTGAGAATCCTGACTCATGGCTACATCATGAAATAATAAATGTTTAGTATTATAAATTGCTAAAATTGTCATAATTTGTTATGTAGCAATAGACACCTTGCACAATTTCTCACAGAGAGAGAAAGTTGTCACACATGATAAATTCTGTTAGCTAGAAAAAGCTTGATCTGTTGGGCACACACCTCCCTCACTTATCAGTCTGGCTTTGGTAAGCATATGAGAGACAAATGTCAATGTACAGTTGTTGAATTTAAGGGCACGTTTTGATGCTGATGTTGCTCTTAATGAAACACACAGATGAGAATTAGAATTCACCAAAGCCCCCTGGAATGTCGACATGGTCAGGGACCTTAGTGTGCAATGTTATGATGGCAAGCAGGGGATCTGACAGCCCCAGATAGACAGGAAAGGTGTGCTGCTGCCACTCTCAAGTAAACGACAGGTTTGAGGGCTGACACAGAAGGAAAAGCATTTTCAGATCACTAGTCACATAAAAGTGCCGGGGATTTGTTTAATGTTTCCAGCTCCATCCAGAGATTTTCTGAGCTGTACAACTTTTATCAACCCAGAACAATTATATTTAAGTCCGATGAGCAATTTTGAATAAATGCTTGTGGCAATAAGACCTGCTTTCCTGTCAGTTCAAGGAGTCTTGTTTTGTCAAGTTGACAGCTGCGTAGCCATGGCTGTCCTTGGCTAGAAGTGATGAAGAACCTTAGGTTGTCTGATGGCTGATGGGCCTTGAATTGAGGGTCCTGGAGGCTGGAGAGATGGCTTGCTTTGCAAGAATGAGGAGCTGTGTTTGGCTCTCTGGGACTCAGAAGGTGGGGTGTGGTGTGCCTGTAGTCTCAGTACTGAGGATGCAGAGACAGGAGGACCTGGCCTTGCTTGCAAGCCAGGCTGCCTGGATGCATGAGCTCTCAGTTCAGTGGCAGACTTGTCTCAAAAGAATAAGAACAATAGAACAATCAAGGAAGACTCCCTGTGTTGACCTTTGGATTCCACACACAAGCACACACACACATAGGCACACAGACACAGGTATACACACACACATGGGCACACACACAATAGAGCACACGCACAAAAACAATTGATGTTAGAATTTCAATTTTGTTAGCTTTTCAGCACCATTAGAAATCACTGACCCGTTCCGGGGTGTTTGAAATCTTCATCCCTCCTGTAAAAGCTAGATGCAACAGTTTTTAACTAGTGATTAACGCCCCAATAGTTACAAGTTGGTTTTGTTTTTGTCTGTCTGTTGGCCTTTCGAGACAGGGTTTCTCCGTGTAGCCCCGGTCATCCTGGAACTTGCTCTGTAGCCCAGGCTGGCCCTGAACTCAGAGATCCACCTGCCTCTGCCTCCCAAGTTCTGGAATTAAGGGTGTGTACCACCACCGCCCGGCAGTTACAGGGTTTTTAAAATTAAAGTCATCTTGCTGCTATTAAACGCTGCATATCCTCAGGACTCCTTTTCCTGCTAGCAATGAGTTTTAGACTGTTGTCAGCATCTGTTTTACTTCATGCATGGTATAAACCCCAGGAGACAGTATTATTGTAAATGCCATAAAATATGTATTTTTCAAATATGCCTTTTTAGTGATCTTATCTCTGCCTGAAGTTCTAGTCTCTCACCTCACATGAAGAGCCTCATTTAGCACCTTTTGTGGTTAAGACCTGATGAGAAATAATTTTCTCAGCTTTGCTTGAAGAGTCTCCCCTTGGTTTTTTTTTTTTTAATAGAACTGTTTTTAGATTAATAGAAAAATCACTAATGTGGATTTCTCAAATGCACCATACTGTGGGCTGGAGAGGTGGCTCTGTGGTTATGAATGCTATGATGGTTTTTTGTTTGTTTGTTGGTTTGTTTGTTTTGTTTTGCTTTTTGTTTGTTTGTTTGTTTGTCAATTCCCCATGAGCTGGGATCCTCTAGGAAGATAAAACATCCATTGAGAAAACGCCTCCATCAAACTGGCCAGTAGGCAAGTCTGTAGGGCATTTTCTTGATTAGTGATTGATGTGGAAGGGGTGGGCTCACTGTGGATAGTGATGCCCCTGGGTTTTAAAAAACAAAACAAAGGACAAGAAAGGCCGAGTGAGCCATGGAGAACAAGCCAGTAAGCAGCCTTTCTCCATGGCCCCTATTTCAGTTCCTAAGTCTAGGTTCCTGTCTTGAGCTCCTGTCCTGACTTCCCTTCGTGATATAAGCTGTAAGCTGAAACAAACTCTTACAAGTTACTTTTGCTCATGATGCTTTATCACAGCTATAGTGTTGTGGTTAGAACGATATTGAACCCCACAGGTTCATATATTTGTATGTTTGATCCCCATTGATGATCTGTTAGGGAAGAATCAGGAGGTGTGGCCTTTTTGGAGGAGGTGTGTCACTGGGCTTAGGCTTTGAGGTTTCAAAAGCCCACACAAGGTGTAGTCTCCCTCCCACCCCCTTCTTTCTCTTGCTCTCTTGATTTCTCCCTACTTGTTAGTCAGGATGTAGCTCTCAGCTGCTTCTCTAGCACCATGCCTGCCATGCTTCCTGTCTTGATGATAGTAGACTAACCCTCTGAAACTGTAGTTAAGCCCTCAATTAAATGGTTTCTTTTTGCCTTGGTCATAGTGTCTCTTCACAGCAACAGAATAGTGACTAAGACAACTAGAAACCTGAAACAGAAATTGGTACTAGGTTTATAGGGCATTGGTGTGCCTGGACATGTTGTTTCTGGGAGGGTTATGGAAGTGTTTGGAACTCTGGGCTGAAAAAGCCATCTAATACTCAGAAAGTGATGTGCTATTGTACTGACAGTAAAAGCTAAGCATCGAACAGACATCTATTAAATATTTATATCAAACAGGTTTAAAAAAATTCTACTGCCTCCTCCTGACACTTGGAGAAGCCCTATTCTTACCTTACATATTTGGATAAGCACCTTGTATATAAGATTCTATTTGAGATGGGTATAATGATGTTAAGATACCAGGAGAAGTCCCTCTGGTCATATCAAGCAGCAGATTTGCTTTTTAATGTGTGCAGATAGATTCAAGGTGAGCAAAGCAGTAAACTAATGATCAGCTGATTAATAGAAGAGTTCATGGGACTGGAGAAATGATTCAACAGTTAAGAGCATTGGCTCTTAACATCAACTTAGGCTGCTCTTTCAGATGTCCTAAGTTCAATTCCCAGCAACCACATGGTGGCTCACAACCAACTATAATGGGACCTGATGCTTTCTTCTGGCGTGCAGGTATACATGCAGATAGAGCATGTATATAAAATAAATCATATATATATATATAAAATCTTAAAAAAAGAAGAGTTCATTATACCTCAATCCCTGCCAGGCAGTAGCAACCATAGAATCTCTCTAGCTATCCATATCTTGTATGCCACTATTTCTTAAGAATGATTTTAACAGCAATTATACAAAATAACACCCCTTCAATATAGGTTTAAATGACAAAGTGCTTGTCACATATGTACATTCCATCCCTCATGCCCTGGGTGCATGTGAAGCTTATCTTTGAGACCTTCCATCCCAAGCATGGGTCACCTTCCCGGGCCAGAAGAAGGGGATCAGGGCTGAAATGCAGAGAGCCATGCTGATACCCCAGAACGTCAGCCAAATGCTCACACAGTTGGATGACAGTCTGTCAGCGCCTTTGGTAACAATCTCTCTGGCAGCTTCATGCAGCCCACACTAAATAATGGGCAGCATTATGACCAAGCTTCTCTCTCTCTCTCCTTCTCTCTCTCTCTCTCTCTCTCTCTCTCTCTCTCTCTCTCTCTCTCTCTCTCTGTCTCTCTTTCTCTCTCTCTCTCTCCCTCCTCTTTCTCTCTCTCCCTAACACAAATATAGAGTGAAAATCTCGAGTTGTCCCAGGCTACACAATTTGTACAACATAGACTTTGTCTTTGGGAGCCCACAGGTGAGGTGGGCATTAGAGGAAATGGTCCCAGCAAGACATCACATAGTACAGGAATGGGGAGGTACTATGGGCTTATTGTCTGAGAGAACTTCCTATAGATCTCAAAAAATGATTAAGACCTTGCAGCACAGCTAACTAATCTGGGGCAAATGATGAAATGAGTTTATTAAATAGCTTTATCCAGCTAGTAAGTGAAGGGAGGCCAGAGGAAGCAATTTCTGGTTCTGCCTTTCATTTGCCAGGCCACAGGATGATGCATCTATCTTTGCTTAATAGTTAAATGAGAAAAATAAAGTGTGCTTGTGGTTTCAATAAAGACAGACATTTCATACAAGGTTGGCTCCAACTCCAAATTGGAAAATGAGAGACTAGAATTATACTAATGGTCATGTAGTCACAGTGTCCTTGGGTGGAGAATCACCTGCAGAAAGAAATATAACTTGTCTGAAAGCCAAATCTGAAAATGCACTTACATACAGTGGAAGGTGGGGCTGTCCTGCTGTGAGAATCCAGGTGAGACACATACTGGTCCAGCCCTTTCTTCCTCTAGACCTGGTTCCTAATGAACCCTCAAAAGTGGGGGGCACAGCAAAGGGAACTGTTTCTTCAGCACCCGGAGCTACCTGCTGTGGAATATTACTTAAATAGGCAAAATGTGTTATATTTGTTTATGCTGCATTTGTTTAATTATGTAAAGATATATTGCTGTTTCAACTTGCCTGCCTAAGGCACCTGATTGGTCTAATAAAAAGCTGCACAGCCAATAGCTAGGCAGAGGAGGGAAAGGCAGGGCTGGCAGGGAGAGAGAATAAGTAGGGGAAGGAATCTAGGCTCAAGAGGAATAGAGAGAAGAGAGAATGAGGGAACAAGAGAGGGAGACATCTGGGGCCAGACAGACAGACACGGAGGAAGCAGTAGGACATACAGAATGAAAGAAAGGTAAAAAGCACTGAGACAAAATGTAGATGATGAGAAACAGGTTTAAATAAGTTTCAGAGCTAGTGGGACAAGCATAAGATAAGGCAGAGCATTCATAACTAATAGTAAGTCTCCATGTCGTGACTTGGGGTCTGGCAGTCTGAGAAAGTCTGCTACAGCTGTCTCATCAAGGTGCTGTGCCAATGTCCTCCCTAATCTTTTCCAATGACAGGCCTGGTGACCTTTGGTGGCACTTGGACTTTTTAAGGGGACAAAAGGAATCATGAAGCACAGAAGCTAAACAATCCACTCCCCAGGATTAGCAACCCATGTCTAGCCTTCATAATGAATTCTTCATCTTGCTCAGTTTCTCATTAACATGAGACAACATATAAAAGCCCAAGAGTCAGAGTGCAGGGGTTTCTTCTTGGTGCATTTCTGTAACATAATTAAAATGCTCATTTCTCAGCTCAAGTAGCCAAAAAGGAATCCAAGTGTAACTCTTAGAGGAACATTTCGTGAGTCAGCAAGGGAAGCTCATGGTATTAATACGTACCTACCTGTTCCCAATTCCCCTTCGGTAACATGTCAGGGAGCAAAGGTTCCCTATGAGATCTGACAAGCATGGGCTGTTGAGGAAGTGGAGGGGAAGCTCTCTGTTCATATGACTAATTAGACAGGCTTCATGCTGGCTTGCTCTTTTTTGATGCTGGTCCTAGTCCTAATTGTCAGTTTGTTCCCTGGAAAAGTATGGTTGAGTTCAAATGCTTATGGAGCCTGTTTTCTCTTAGCATTCTGAGCTGAAACTGATGCAAGTTGACAGCAAACAGAGGGAAGAGAGACTCATTGCACTCAGCAAAGCTTTTCAAGTTCCCCAAGCAAGCTTAGAACTAGAAGCAGCTCCAGGGGGCGGGATTTACCACTTGCTGCGCCTCACACCAGCCAGGAGCTGCATCCAGGAGATGGCAGGCCTCTGTGATGGGCAGCCAAGAGTCCAGACATGCTGATTAGAGGCCAAGGTGGATGTGTGAGCTACACATGGCCTACGTATCTGGGAGAATACTGAGAAACAGACTGTGAGATTGATGCAAGAATGGTCGGACTTCCTTACCTGACCCTATCATTATGCCTTTTGCAGCACGGCCTTGCGGTTATTCCCAGTAAGGAGCGGATTTGTGTCCTCAGCCAAGTCTAGGTAGGTCTTTTGACTTGTATGAACTGGTAGAAAACACTGCATAGGATTTTATGTTTGTTCCAAGCCAACAACATGAAAATCCAGAGAACATGGATTCCTCCTCAGAGAATACTGCATGCACAAACCTGAGGGCAGAGAGTTGTAGGTCTCTAAACTGGAGCTTCCTAACTGGGCTCCTTCTGGGTGATTCTGTGAGAAGCTAATCCACCATCTGACTGTGATCCCAGTCAATGCTAACTTAGCCTTTCTTGGATCAGAGTCTGAGTTGGAAGTTGGTCTCCATCAACACACGAATACCTATGAACAAAAAGAAATGCTTATTGACTGTAATGATTGTACTTCAGACTGTGCGTTAATTCAGGTCTTCTGAGCAGAACATGAAACATGGAGTTAGGTAAGCAATAGACTGATTGTATGAAACAGCAGTACTGGGGGTAAAATAGAGATAGGGACAACCTCAGGCTGAGATATAGGTTGGACTTTCATGAAATAAGGAAGGGGTGTTGAGCAAGACAGCCTCAGACTACATCATGGTTTCATGAAAGTTCTGGCTAATATGATGAGTCCATCTTGAGCCAATGGTACTGGAAAGGAGCCCTGCACCTTACCGAAGTGGGTCTGTACTAGTAACCTCTCTATGCTCAGTTATGGGCTGGGAGCAGCCTAGAGGAAGTGGAGCTGCACTGTGAACTTAGCAATGGATCTAGAAGGCCATTAACAGGAGCCCTTGGTCACTGAGCAAGAGATCTGTGCTGAGACTGTTTTGTCAAGCAGCTGTATTGGGAAGGTAGACCAGATAGCTCTGATACATGAGATAGATAGGATTCTAACCTCCAGAGACCTTCACTGTGACCTGAGCTTGGTATCTTTCACTTTATGTGTTGACTCTGATCAAAACTAGAGAAGAAGCTTTTCCTGTAATAACATCAAAGTTTCTCACTGTTCTTTACTAACTTCAGCACTAAAGCCAGGAGTGTCCTGAGAAAATGCAACAGATCCAGAATCCCACTCCTTAGAGGGCACAGAGGTGTGTATGTTATTCGTCACTTTGCCTAAAAGAAGTCACATGGTGCTCTCCACAGCAGGCCAAAAAGAAACTGAGTCCTTAGCCAAGAGGCTTTCAATTACCTAGAGCTGAAATTGGCTTCAACCTGTGTGATAAAACACAGAATATTGTTGGTGGCAAACTCTTTGTGCACCTGTGTAGACTGGGTTAGGACACTTCACTTCTATTGTTTTTATAAAGCAATTTAATTACAAACATTTGTAATCAGTATTATTAATTAGTTTTTATGGACATCTAGGGAGAAGATACAACCTCAGATTCAATTAACATTTATGGAGCTCTGTTTATGTGCTAGGCAGCTTGCCAAGGATGTATTTTATTGAATTTTCACCAAAACCATGGGAGGTCCTTATTATTATCTCTATTTATTTCAAGGATCACACTGTTACATAGAATGCAAAGTCCCCTGACTTCATAAGACATACACTCAACACACTTTCATTAAGCATACAGCAAATTCTATGAGCTAGGCTATTTGATAGTCATATCAATACAGTCCATGCTCTCTTAAATTCCTCACAGACTGGGAGGTAGAAAGATATCATGGTCAAATACTCTATGAGCTGTGTGCTGCATCTGAGAAATGCAAGGCTACTGTGGGCATTGAAAAATGGCTATGGGCTGGTTCCCCACCAATTTGTATGCTGAAGCCTTAACCTCAGTAATTCAGAATATGACTTCTTTTGATGGTAGGTCTTTCAGAGGGATGATTAAGGTAAAAGGAGGTCATATGATTGGTTTCTAATCCAAAATGGCTGATGTCCTATTGACTAAGAGAGCAGGACACAGACGTGTGTATGTACATAGGAGTGGCCATTTGGGGATACAAAAGAAAGCCAAGGGAGAGGCCTCAGGAGGAAATGCCCCTGCTGGCACATTGGCTGGGGATTCTGGCCCCATGAGCTTAGAAGAAATAATGCCAAGAGCATTTCTGAGTGAGGCAGGTACTGCAGCTGAGCAAGAACTGTATAAGTGGAGTCAGGCTGTGAGCTGCCTGTCTGTGGGTTCACCCAAGAGCCTTCAGCAAATCTCCTTTTGTTGCTCAACCTTAGATCACTTATCTGTGAAATGAGGGACTAGCACAGAAGTGTTTCCCAAAGTATGTTTCAAGGACCATTGGTCCCCAGAGACACATCTCTAGAAAGGGAGTGGGGGAAGTTCTTTGTGAGATATTTGGGAGCACTGTACACTAGACTCTTTCCTGGGTATTCTGACTTGGAGCATTATGCCAAAGGTTATGAGGAGTCCTTGGGCAGAAAAACCTTGTTTTATGTAGAATGCATCAACTTTATTTAGCCATTTAATGAATTTCTATAGTTCACTTAAAACTCACGTTGCAAAAGACTTGTGTTGGGAGACTCAGACCCAAGGGCCTGCTGTTTTTAATACCCTAAGCCTTATAGTTATATAAGTTATATAGTTAGTAACAATAACATTTATACCTCAAGTCTGAGATCCAAGGCTGAGGGTGAATCCTATGGTTTAATCATTAAGATTTAATCATTAAGAACTACTCCTAACATGGATAGATGGAGAAGAGGTTAAGAATTACACCTAGGAGCTGGAGAGATTGTTCAGTGGTTAAGAGCACTGACTGTTCTCCCAGAGGTCCTGAGTTCAGTTCCCAGCAACCACATGGTGGCTCACAACCATCTATAAAAATGAGATCGGGCCGGGCGGTAGTGGCGCACGCCTTTAATCCCAGCACTCGGGAGGCAGAGCCAGGCGGATCTCTGTGAGTTCGAGGCCAGCCTGGGCTACAGGGTGAGTTCCAAGAAAAGGCGCAAAGCTGCACAGAGAAACCCTGTCTCGAAAAACCAAAAAAAAAAAAAAAAAAAAAAAAAATGAGATCGGGTGCTCCCTTTTGGCCTTCAGGCATACACACAGGCAGAACACTGTATACATAATAAATAAATAAATCTTAAAAAAAGAACCTCCTCCTAGCATGGACAGAGGGAGAAGAGGTGGCATTCATTTGGCCTATGTTCTCTGGTTTAATATTTTATGTTTTGTTTTAGTACTCAAAGTTTGTTCTTTCGTTTGCCTATTTCTTTGGCAAAAAATTTACCTGCCAATGCTGAGTAATATTGGTAATAGTATTGATCTGGACTTATTTTTGCCTTAAACATACCGAAGTGTTTCACCATCAACTTGACGGTAGCTGTTCCCTGAAAAACTATCTTTTATTGAGTTAATGAAAATTTCATTTCTTATTTTAAAGGAGTTTTAACAGAGATGATTGTTGGTTTTTAACAAACCTTTTTGTCTTCTAAGGGGTGATATGACTTTTAGCCTTTGAATTAGTATAATAAATTAATTGATAAGATGATTCTGATGTTACTAGGATAACAGTGCCTGGGTATGATTTATTAGTGTGAATACATTAACTCATTTCAGAATTCCAACGTAAGTACTGGCTTTTCGCTAACTGTAACCAGAAGTATATATCTTTAAAACACTTAAACAAAACAGGTCTGTGCTAATGAGAGTTTTACCAGTGTGCCTTAGTTCTCATTAAGTAAGTAAACTATCCAGGCCTAGTTCAAGGTGAAATCAGTCAACTGTTAATCTGTTTTAATAGCCAAGACTGAATGCGTAGAATTCAACAAAAACTGGCCAATCTCCACAGAGATAGCTAAAGAAAATTCTGTTGTACATACCTCAGTTTATGAACATTAGTTGTAGCAACAACAAATATTGTTGAAAGAACTATAATTTTAAGTTAAATTAAAAATTAGACAACGAAAAGATTTTTTTAAAGTTAGGCCAGAGGCTGGAGAGATGGATCAGTGATTAAGAGCTTCTGTTGCTCTTGCAGAGGACCCCGATTTAATTCTCAGCTTCCACAACCAGATGTAACTGATGTTCCAGAGGAGCTGATGCCTTCTTCGGGCCTCTGGTGACATCAGACACACATGCAGTACACAGGCACACATGCAGGCAAAACATACAGTACACATATATTCTTTAAGTTTAATTTTAAAAGATACATCAGCAATTTTCTGCAAGTTCCTGCTTCTGATCCCACAAAAATTGATGCATAAAGTCATTTTTCAATACACAGTTATAGTTTTGGCTGTTAAAACCACCATATCTAATATCCGCTAACAAATGTACCTAGGAGTTCTTTTTTCAATGTAATTTTTTATTTTGAGGATTTTATATGTGACTACTATATTTTACATCATTTCCACTCCTCCTGCTTCCTCTCCAGCTCCCCCTATGTCCTCTCAAATTCACGACTTTGTATTCTGTAATTATTCTTGATACACACACCACCTACTGAATCAGTTAGTGTTGCTCATGTTTAGGCTGACCACTTGAGATTGGATAACCTATCAGGGAGTTTGTCTCTGGAAAAAAAGCCTGGTTCTCCTCTTAGCAACCGTCAATTACCTGTATTTCTTTGGCATTGTTACATAGACCCACAACTGGTTCAAAATTCGAAGAGTCAGTGACTATGTTGGTACAATCTACAGCACCAGCCAATTTCTTGTCACATGATGCTAGCTGAGAAAACGTATCTTATCTCCATCCTTTCTCAGACTAACTAGACTATTTAAACAATATAGCTGGACTAATTATGATGATAAAATGGAAAGATCCCCAAGGCTGATATTTCATGTTTCTTTTCCTATTAATGTAAAACAAAGAAAGAACACAAGACAGCAGGAAAATTGCATTGGGCTGGTTGATTTGGCTTTTAACCGGTTTATTTTGCATTTATTATTGATTTAAATGCTTATTCAAATCTTGATAGGCATACTCAGATACACATCAGGGGAGGATTATTAATTTATACTCATCTCAGTAATGTTTCTCAGCTATAGAGACAATCAAGGTTTTGGGATCTTCAGAAAAACACACACTAAACAGTAACATCATTAACTCCTTAATTTCCTTACAACCAAAGCAATAACCACAACCCTCAGCCCTTGAAATTGCTGCTGCTGAGTCTGAGGAAACACTGATATGGGTTTTTCAATCCCCAAATTCCTGGATCACTACTCCACTAAAATGAGAAGCAGGACTCAACGAATCACAGAATACCAAGGCTGGGAAGGAGCCCAGTTTCTCTGACTTCATCACCAGAACAGTTTAATACTTCTAGTCTTTGATGATGAATCTCTATTCCCGTGTGATGATTTTTTGAATGTTAGTGAAATCAATGAAGATAGATGCCATATCAGGAAGTTAAAGAAAGATACTGGATAATGGGAAGTAACACCCCTCTTTTATTTTAATTTTTTTTCAGCCCAAGTTAGGGATAAAGATGCTCCTTGACTCATGATGTATTATATTCAAGTGAACCTAATATAGGTCGAAAATGCCTTCAATGCATTTACCTTTCCTAACAGCCTAGCTTAGCAACACGGTGGTCTGCAGAGCTGTATTCACTGTCATGGATGACTAAGAATTTCGGCTCATTGCTGCTGTGCAGTATCTGAAAACATCAGCCCATATATCCCTAGCCCACGGAAACATGCAACTTCACATATCAGCCCATATATCTATCTCTAGCCCATGGAAACATGCAACTTCACTATTGGAGGCACAGTTTCTGTTGGATATATATCACTTTTATACCACCTTAAAGCTGAAGAATGCTAAGTCCACTGTGAGGATGGGCCAATCTATGCTCCTTAGCAATCACAGAATGTCAGAACGGGCTGTGAAATGCTTCATTCCAACAAGTTCTTTTTATACTGTAAACCGAGTGCCAGAGTGCTTAAATAAAATAGTTTGGTCTTGTGTTCCACTGTTACATTTTTCTGGCCTGTGAAGACTGGATTTCCAAAATGTAGTGAGATCAGCATTAGGTGCCTACCACTGGGAAACAGGAAAAGCATTGTGTGTGGGCCAACCTGGGCATTGTGGGCCAACCTGGGCATTGTGGGCCATCCTAGGCATTGTGGGCCAACCTGGGCATTGTGGGCCATCCTAGGCATTGTAGGCCATCCTGGGCATTGTGGGCCAACCTAGACATTGTGGGCCAACCTGGGCATTGTGGGCCATCCTGGGCACTGTGGGCCATCCTAGGTATTGTGGGCCATCCTGGGCATTGTGGGCCAACCTGGGCATTGTGGGCCATCCTAGGCATTGTAGGCCATCCTGGGCATTGTGGGCCAACCTGGACATTGTGGGCCATCCTGGGCATTGTGGGCCAACCTGGGCATTGTGGGCAAACCTGGGCATTGTGGGCCAACCTGGACATTGTGGGCCATCCTGGGCATTGTGGGCCATCCTAGGCATTGTGGGCCAACCTGGGCATTGTGGGCCATCCTGGGCATTGTGGGCCATCCTGTACCTGGCCAGCCTCCTCTGCTATTCATGAGTGGGAAGCAAAGAATCTTGTGGCATTCAGGGCTCAGGGAATCCTAGAAGGTGACAGTGCAGTGAGATGGAGGCAGGGCAGTGGCTGCAGAGCATGCCTTTGATGACTGGATGTCATGTGCCGCAGCAGTTAAGGGACTTACCATGACACTTATGATCATGTAGCAGTGGAGTTGAAATCAAGACTCCCAACACCCTGTCTTTGTGTTGATTGTAGATCACCCTCTAGGCAGAACTATTCATCTCCACAGACCTCCAGGAGTATTTTTTTCCTCTAGGGAAGGTTCTTTCTGTTTGAAATCTGAACTAACAAGTGATGACTAGCTGTATTGGACTTCTCACAACAGTGTGCTTGTTTATCCTCTCAGATATAGCTGATGGGTCGCTGGGCAATTCAGTACTGTGAAATAAACTACCCTTTTGATGGCCTGGAAGGCAGAGAGGAACTTAACACTGTTTAGAGACTTCTGGAAACTTCCCAGGGATGAAGGGAAATGACTTAGTCTGCTGGGGAAGGTAGTTAACAGGATTTTAGTGAGTTCTTACTTCATCATTAGCTTGAAAAATGATTAAAGAACTGTAGGTGGGGAATAATCCATATGATACCCACTCTACCTTTCAAATACATATTGAGCTCATAACAAGCCCTGGATGGCCCATCTCCAGGAGTTCATGACTGGATCCAATAATCATCTCATGCTCCTAGGGAGAGTTGAGACAATGCTTATTCCTTCTAAGCATTGGGGTTAGACTCACTGATGTACTTCATTGTTCTGGAAACATTAAATTCTGTTTCTTGGTTGATTTTCTGTAGAATATTTTTCTTCATATTTTTTTTCTGGTAAGTATGGTCCATTTACAGGCTTTTGGTGTGAATCAAAATATGATATACTTTGAGTCTTCTGATATCATTTACTTTCTTGGGAAATTAAAACTTTTTGGAAAAAATAAAATTCCTGATACTTTCTTTGTTTTTGAGTTGAACCATTGGTACACTGTTTGGGCCCTGGGCTGGTGAGTTGGGATGCTTTCCCAGAGACTGAGGCATGATTATCAGGGTGATGAGGAAGTAGTCTGATTCAAATCAAATCTGCTTCACAAGTTAGAAAAGGAAAACAAAAATGCATCCCAATAAAGTAAAAAGAAAGATAAAATGAAGATGAGTATATAGATTAAGACATATACAAGAGCTGGAGAGATGACTCAGCAGGACCCACGCTCAATCCCCAACACCCACATCAGGTATCTCACCACTGCCTGTAGCTCCAGCTCCCAGGAACACAATGCCTTCTTCTGGCTCCCTTGAGAACCTGCACTTCAATGCTCATACCCACAAATATACAATTAAAAATAAAAATAAATCTTTTTTAAAAAGACACATACAGGTCAGGTAGTGGAGGCACATGCTTTTAATCCCAGTACTCAGGAGGTGGATCTTGGTGAGTTCAAGGACAGCCTGGTCTACAAAGTGAGTTCCAGGACAACTAGAGTTGTAACATAGAGAAACTCTGTTTCAAAAAACCAAAAACCAAACACCAAAACCAACCAAACAAAAAAGACAAATGCAGTAAAGTGGATCAACCAAACCAAACACTTGTTCTTTGAAAGGGCTGATGTGATATTGATTTGATAAAAACCAATGATTGATATATTTTCAAATGCCTATAACTTATAAAAATACATATAAATAGCATGACATAAAACATAGGACTTATTTTTAAACACTTGAAAAAACTCTGAAAACTGTTGAGTGTTCCAAGTGTGATGTGATAGTTGATGGGGAACCTGGGAGGTAGATGTGTTTGGAATAGAAATGTCTAATATCAATTGACAAACTGATTGAGAGAAACAGGGACCACCTCTCTTGTTTACTAAAATATTATTTTAATGCTATAGTTTTCTCACTTAAAAACTTACTTGGTTATATTCCACACTCACTAGAAGTAGTTTCTATTTTTTGCCATCATTGTGTTCATGCTTAATTTCCTTTAAAAATTTGTAAAATTTATTTTCATTGTGTGTGTGTACATGTACATAACGGATGTGTGCAGACTCCTACGCCATGGTGCAGGTCTGGAAGAGCTGGTTCTCTGTTTCCACTTCTATGTGGATTCTGGGGATCCAACTCAGGCTGTCAAGTTTGCAGGCAAGTGCCTTCCCCACTGAGCCATCTCACCAACCCTAGGACAGCCCTCAGACTGAAATTCTCAAGTACATTATGATTTCTTATTTGATCCACAGATTACTGAATATATTCCAAGTATCTGAGTATCTACTAATTCCTCATATGATTTCAAATTAAAATTTGATGAGGCTTTATGCCCTAGTTCATGTTACTTTCTATTTTAAATATACCATATATGTGCGAAAGCTATGGATTTGGTGGTACTCTGCCTGCGTGGTGCTACAGTATTTCTGTCCCACATTCTCCTTGATGTGTGCCAGAAAGGAGGCAGATTTCAGCATGATCACAAACAGCTGTCAGTTTCTGAGAGGGATGGCAGTTAGAATTTTCTAGTTCTCTCTCTTTGTCTCGTGTGTGTGTGTGTGTGTGTGTGTGTGTGTGTGTGTGTGTGTGTGTGTGTAGGTGTGTACCTGGCTCCCTGCACAGAACAAATGCCAGGGCCAGCCTGTCTTCATGTTCAGAACACAACGAGGGGTGGTCTCTTTATCCCGTCTTTCTCAGAGACAGGCAACAACTGGTATGCACAGATGTGGGAATTACCGTATTTTCTGAGCCAGGATCTCCCACTGACAACCGGGTTTGCCAATTTGGCTAGAACAGGAAGCCAGCAAATGCCAGGGATCCTTCCGTCTCTCCCTTCCCAGCTCTAAGTTTAGGGATAGCTGTGTCTGACTTTTTAAGTAGCTGCTGGGATCCGTGCTCAGGTCCTCACCCTTGCAATACGAGCTCTTTACTGATCACCCTCCAGCCCCTTGGTTTTCCTCTTTATCAGATCTCTGTCCATATTCTGAGGTAGTTTTAGGTGTATGCACTTTGACTTAATAAAGTCCTTATTATTATACAGTATACTTTTAATCTCTAGAAACATTTTGGCCCTAAAGCCTAATTTTTATAAGTAACTTAGTTGCATTCATTTAGATACTGATTTCATAGAAGTGTTGAATACTTACATATAATATTGCTATTGTACATAATTATGTTTTACTTTCTATATTTCCTATTTCTTATGTTCTAGGGATGTATCTTATCAACTTTTTTATCGATCATCTTTTTATACAAATGGGAGCATTTAAACCGTAAGGATTACTTTAATAGAACAATATAGTTGAGCTTGTTTTAAAAAGTTTTAGTCTCATGAAGTGGTGGTGGTGGTGGTGGCACACACCTTTGATCCCAGCACTTGGGAGGCAGAGGCAGGTGGATCTCTATGAGTTTGAGGCCAGCCTGGTCTACAGAGTGAGTTCCAGGACAGCCGGGACTACACAGAGAAACCCTGTCTAAAAAAACAAAAACAAGTCTTGCTTTAGCAGATTGACTTGCAGTTGTGGGTAGTAAGATTTCAGCCACTGGCTGGGAAAGGCCTCCTGTGTCTCTGGGTGATACCCCAAACAAGTCAGCTTTTTTTAAAAAATCTTTTTTAGCAAGATCTATACTATCTGATGAAGTACATGCCTGGTCAGCACATCAGTCCCATCCACCCGACCTCCCTACACAGGACGAATGCCAGGGCCACCTTGCCCTTGTGTCCAGAGCACCCTGAGGGGTGTTCCGTTCCTTCTGTGTCCTTAGGGGTGAGTGGCCATGTGCAGAATTTCAACCTTCTGTGTTTTGCTGGGGCTGTGATGTGTGAGATGGATGTTTCTACTTTTGATGTTTATGAGGGGGAGGGTGGAACTTCCTTCGGAGGGATGATAACATGCTCCCCTTCTCGATTCCAGATTGAAAGTACAGTGACATAATTCCGGTGCACTGTGGCCGGATGATGCTTGGACGGGAAATCTCACATGTGCTTCTCACTACAATATTTACGTCCAATTGTCCCTGTTGTCTATTCCTCCCAGTTCTAAGATTCCCTCTCGTCCATCTTTGCTCTCTTCTGCTTGCCAGCATGTGGTGGGCATCCGATTCAGTGGTAGCAATGTGGAAACTGAGTAGCCTGTGTAAGAGCTGATTCACTGAAGAGCACTGAAAACGTTAAAGAAACTCAGTGAGGTGACAGGAAAGGTTCTCCCATACCGACTGGCTAGCCTTTCAGGAGGGATTTCTCTTTAGAGGAAGACGGGCTTAATCATTAGTGCATCTTCGGGTTTGAAGCAATCTCTTCCTTTTGTCTCCAGTGCGTAATGAATGTCTTTATTCTTCTCAGTGTTCTCCCCAGCAGCTTTTGGGGTTTTGTTTCCCCTGAGAAGAGTTGAGGGTGGAGACTGCTGTCAAGTGGGGCAGCTGTCTGGTGTGAACTGGTTAGAATCTAACCCTGTCTGTGACAGGCAAGCTCCATCGGAAGGAGTGTGACCAAGAATTTTTTGTCTGTGGTTGCTAAGATATAGATTCTTTAAAGGCAAAATCACCACATCTAAATAACACTTAAAGCTGTGTAACAGTTGGCCTGCATTCCTGTGAACACGAGGCTCGGTATCTTCTCCCCAACTGTACACATTAGCAAGTGGAACGTATGGCCCTTTATTCTAGTTCGCTTTTCGGTGGCTATTGTAAAACAGTCTAACCAAAAGCAACTTAGGGAGGAAAAGGTTTACTTGGCTTACATTTCTAGGTAACAGTTCATCACACAAAAAAAATCAAGGCAAGAACTCAAAACAGGAACCTGGAAGCAGAGACCGTGGAGGACTGCTGCTTACTGGCTCTCTCACTGGCTCGTGGTCAGCTGTAGCTTTCTTATACAGCCCAGGCCTGACTGCCTAGAGATGATGGCACCCACAGGGAGTGGGGTCTCCCACATCAATAATCAGTTAAACAATCTCTCACAGACACGGCCACTGGCCAGTCTGATCTGGGCAATTCCTCAACTTTATTTTCCTCTTCTTAGGTGACTCTAAAGTGTCAAGTTAACAATAAAATCTAATTAGCACACTCTTCAACCAAAGCCGCTGCAGGATTTTCAAGGACCCGTCCCTGATGAAGACAGCTCTATGGTAGAGGAGGGAGGGTTGGTAGGAACCCAAGGGCAAGCGGAAGCCTAAATGGTAAGCTCTGATAGCGGTGCGCTGTTGTTGATGGTCATATGGAATGTGGTCGGGGCTTTAGGTGTAGAAAATGCCTCAGTAGGGTTTGGAGAGATGGCTCAGTGGCTAAGAGCACTGGCTGTTCTTCCAGAGGTCCTGAGTTCAATTCCCAGCACCCATATAGTGGCTCACAACCATCTATAGTGGGATCTGAGGCTGTCTTCTGGTATAAAGGCATACATACAGATAGAGAACTCAGATACATAAAATAAATTAATAAATCTCTAAAAAAGGAAGGAAAATAACTTGTTCTAGTTAATGGGATGTTAGTAGAGGAAAAAGATCAAGACCTAGTGGAATGTATGCTGTACATTAAAAACAAAATAAGTCTGGTATATTCTTAGATGTTCTAAGACAAGACACAAAAGTCAAGACAAAATATCATGTTTGTTTAAAGTTTGGCCAAGGTCTCAAGGCCTGCCATGGCTCTGAGGACATTTGGGACACACATCCCATCCCAAAGGTAGCCTTTGTCTGGAACTTCAAGGAAGGGAATTCACCTATGGATTGCAGAAGTAGAAGTAGATGGATTGGTTTTGAGTTAGGAGAGTTCACAAAGATGATACCAATAATTTTAGTGTTCATGAACGTAGCAAGGAAATAAATGGTCACGTCATCATGGTAGGGTGGAGGAGGGTTCTTCACGTTTTTTCTATTGGTACTGCATTGGCATCATTGGGAAGATAACTCTCCCTGAGAGGATGTTTAGTTTTCCTAGTCAGTAGGCCAGTAGCATCTCCCAGACATTGTCCAGCAATCTGAGAAGTTCCCATACACTTCTAAAATCTTACTGGTGGGGTGTTAGCACCATCTGTGTAGGGCCAATGGTACATGCTGAAGAATCCTGACTCTCTAAGTTGTTCTTTGCCAGTCTCTTAATGTGAGTCTCTAGACAATCATTTGTAGGTATGTAGACTTTTGTTTCCTCATCTAGAAAGTTAGAAGCATTGGAAGTTCTGTATGAATTTCTGTACCTTTTGTATCCATGCAATCTGTAATTTCTCTACTAGTGATGCTTCTGTTACTGTGACAAAATAGTGGAAACTATTAACGTATAAGGAGGGCTTACTTCGGCTAAAGGTTTTCAGAAGTTTCTGACTATGGGCGCTTTGCTCTGGCTCCAGAACTCTTGCAGCCCAGTACATCATGGCAGAGGTACAAGGCAGAGGCAGCTGGTGAAGAGACAGGGATGTGGAGGCAGGCAAGTGGCTCCTGAAGAGCTGATGGCACCCGTCTTCCTTTAACCACCCCAGAAAGGAGTAGCTTATGCTGGGCTTATTGACCGGGGCTGGCGAAAAACTCCAGCAAAAGAGGCGAGTCAAAAGTTTCATGATTTTCCGTGGGTTCAACTGGTTCAATGGGCAGCTCTCTGCCATTGTTGGCCTCCTGTTCATTTCCATTTTAATTCTCTCCTCCTTCACCTTAGCCCTCCCTCCAAGAACCAGGCTTTTATCACTGAGAGCATTTGTTAAAAGTCCAATCTTGCTGTGTAAGATTGCAAAAAGGAACTATGTAGCCAGGAACATTCTCACCATTTCCAAGTATCAATTTTTGTCTCACTTGCTTGATAGAAACGTTTCCCCTTGGGGTGTTCTTACTCACTGGAGTGCTTTAAGTCTACATTAATACACTTATTTCAACTAGACCTTTAATCAATATTTCATGGAATGTATTGAGGAGACACATTGAATCGCTTCTCATCTCGGCAGGTGTCAGAGTGACACAGCACTGCCCCAGGAAGGCAGGCGTCATTTACACACAGATGAAGATGTTCCTTGTGAGCGAAAGCTTGTTGGGATGATCCCACTTGCAATGAATCATTTATAGGAAGTGGACAAGGCATTTTATGTTTTACAGAATGGAAATTTTTGATCCATAAATACATATCTGAGACCCATTACCGACAGAGTCAAGGACAACCACAGACGGACCTAGCAAGGAAAAACAGCAACACAAATAAAAAGATTAGTTAGGCCACTTGGGGTCACAGATGATTGCCATATTCGTGATATGATATATTTTAAAGAGATCTTGGGTTTCTGTTGTCCATAGATAAGAAAGACTGGATGAATGAGAATGTTGAGTGGTCTTTGGAATGGTAATTCCAGTTTGGTTCATGGCGGGAAATGGCCCGAGCCGTTCCTTCTCTTGATGTGATAAGCAGCGTGACTGAAAGCTACTTGGGGAGGAAAGGGTTAATTTCACCTTGCAAGTTACAGTTCATCCTGTAAAGAAGTCAGACAAGGAACTCAAGTCAGGACCCTGAAGGCAGGAACTGAAGCAGAGCCACAAAGGAGAGCTGCTTACTGGCTTGCTCCCCATGGCTTGCTCAGGTTGCTCTCATATCAGTCAGGACCATCTGCCCAGGACTGTCACTTCCCCCAGTGAACTGAGCCTCCCCCATCCTCATCAATCATTAATCAAGAAAATCCCAGAGACGATCTGACGCAGGCATCTGCACAACCGAGGCTCCTCTTCCCAGATAACTCTAGCTTGTGTCAAGTTGACAAAAGAAACCTGACCAGGACAGACTGAGTTTTGTATTGGGGAGTGGGGTTGGGGCAGCTAACACTCTGGCTCTAGCACTGATCATCTACATGTCTATAAACGTTCTGCTTTACATCCCTCCGGAGTCAGGACCTAAACTGTGACATCTTGGCTTAATAGCGAACACATGTTAAGCACTTGTGAGCAAGATGCTCCCCTAAGTCCTTACGAGACATTACTTTTTACAATCCTAAAATTACCCTTCAGAGGAAACACTATTGATGACTGGTAGCCATGCAGTCAGCCTATAAAGGGGGTTCCTCTCACTTCTCTGTCCTTCAGTTTTCAAAATCTGTTAGCACTTTTAGCTCCTTAGTTATTTTCTTAATATAAATTTTAGAGTAAGTTTGTTTAATTGTTTTTCTAGGATTTTACAAAGAATTCTATTTGCTGGGTCAGTGTGGGGAAAGTCATGTTTACTAGGTTGAGTTGTTTAGTGCATAAAAATGGTCCATCTGCTCATTCAGATCTCTAGGGTTTTTGTTTTTGTTTTTTTTTTCATAAACTCCCTGGAATTCTCAGCATGTAAAATCTTGTAAATGCTGTGCTACATTTCAGTGTAACTACTGCATTTTTGGAGTGATCATAACTGGTGCCATGTTTTTAAAATTGCCATCAGGCAGCTTTTACCTATTTCATACAGTCGGTTCTTTTTTGTTTGTTGTCCTCAAATTCTGCAACTTTGCTAAATTCACTTACTTTGGGATTTTTTTTTTTCTGCAGAGAATACCAGGGATCTTCTATGCAGACAATCACTTTATTAGCAAGTGGGTTCCTTAGCTTATGATGCCTTACACTCTGAGCTGAAGCCTGCACATAAACCACCATGAGCAGGACATCAGTAAGCTGTTTGAGCTCTTCTGTCCTTGGACACAGCCAAGGAGTATCGTTAAAGTCTCTTCATTGCTGCCATGTCAACATTTCTGGAAGATTCTGACCAGCTGCAAAGCGCTTCATGGGAAGACTGAGCTTTGAAAGACTTCATAAGATCTGGGGAGCATTTACCAGCTGTGTGGGAGTGAAAGACCCAAGCTCCCAGAGCACCAGGGCCTTTATGTCTGTCATTTACTCTGCATGTGTTGGATAGAATAGTTGTCAAACCAAAGACACCTGTGTCAGGTGAAGGTTTCTAGAGACCAGGTGACCGCTGATTAAAAAACAACAAAAACCTTTATTGGTGGCATTAAAGAAAACTCCAAAGAATCCTGCCTGCAAGGCTATTTTGAAGATAGGAGAACAGAAGTGACAGAAATTGTGACTGAATGAGGCCATGAGAGGACGAGGAGCTTTGCTTTTATACCCTCTGTTGACAATGACTCTGGACGAACTGGTTCTTCAGAAATAGAAACTGAGTGGCACAGTATGAAGCAAGGACAGCCTGTGGACACAAAAGATGGCTCCTACTTCATCCGTACATGGAGGTTGAAGTGGTTCTGGAAACTTTGGTGCTAGCCATGGAGGTGGTAACAATGACAATTTGGTGGTGAAGGAAACTTGAGTGGCCATGGTGGCCTTAGTGGCACCTGTAGCGGTGAGAAATGTGGCAGTGGGATGATGACAATGGGTTTAGTCACAACAGAAGCACTTTTAAAGGTGCTGAAATCTACAGCGACATAAATTACAGCAACCAACATCAAGTGTTTGGACATGCGAAGGGAGGAGACTTTGGAGGCGTAAGCCCTGGTCCCTCTGGTAGCGTAAGCCAGCCCTTTGTCAAACACAGGAACAGTCGGGCTATGGCGGTTCCAGCAGCAGCACCAGCAGCCATGGCATTGGAAGATGTTTTTATTAGTGGCGGGAGCAAAACTTAGCAGGAAAGGAGAGTCAGAGAAGTGGGAGGAATCAACAGGTTATAGTGCAATGATGCACACTGTCATGCTAACTGGCCCAGCTGCATCAAGAAGAAACCTGTTAGATGGTGCTCATGTGGATGTGTGGGAAATTCAAGGACTGCATTTGTGACTAATTAGATAGCAAGTTATCTTACTTTCTGTTCCATGGAAAGTGAAACATTCCAACACAGAATTTTACTATAGACATACTTTTCAATCATACTGTTGATGGCTAAACTTCCTATTCTGGCTTTAATGAGTCTTTTTCTAGTCTGCCTGTCAGCTCCCAAATAATGACATGGAGACTTCTTATTAACTATGATAGCTCAGCATGTAGCTTAGACTTGTTCCTAACTAGCTCTTATAACTTAAATTAACCCATTTATAATAATCCATTCTATCACACGGCATTACCTCTCTTCCATCTTGCACCTCCTGTTTCCTTTCCGTGTCTCCCGTCTTCTCTCTAATGCTCCTAGATTCCTCCTCTTACTTTCTCTCTCTGCCTGGAAGTCCCTCCTACACTCTCCTGCTTAGCTATTGGCTGTTCAGCTTTTTATTACACCAATTACAGCAATACACCTTCACACAGTGTACAAATATCAAATATCCCACCATCTGGCTATGATGATGCTGAATAAGTGGCTTTTTTTTTTTTTTGAGGCAGAATTTCTCTGTGTAACCGCCCTGGTGGTCCTGGAACTCGTCCTGTAGACCAGACTGGCCTTGAACTCACAGAGATCTGCCTGTCTCGGCTTCCTGAGTGCTGCGATGAAAGGCACGGGCCACGGCCACCACCACCCAGCTAAATGTCTTTTTTCAAACAAAAGCATTTAACAAAAACATAACCTTGCAGTTTAGCCTTGCCTTCCTTGACTATGCTCAGGATACTTACTTAACCTTCTGTGAGGACCACAGGAAGGGCTGAGTAAGTGAAGTGCACTGAGTGAATATGTTTTGTTTACGTAAGCAAGGACTCCAAACCTCAGACTCATGGAGAAATGCCAATGTCTTCCTCTGGTCATGTGTAGGTGTTGTTAGTGTGTGTAGAAGATGCCCACCAAAAGTTCCCACTATTCCACACTACTCCCCACTGTTAACCCCAGAGACTGCCCTGTAGCATGAATCCTAATTGGTCTTAATAATAAAACTCAGTGCTGTGGGATGGTCTTCCTGTAAACTGTGAATATGTGTTGTTACCATTGGTTAATAAAGAAGCTGCTGTGGCCTGTGGCAAGGCAGAATAGAGGTAGGTGGGGAATCCAAGGAGGGAAGAAAGATGGAGTAGGGAGACACTGAGCTCTGCTAGGGGAGCAAGATGTATTAGAATACAGGCAAAACCACAAGACATGTGGTAGTACATAGATTAATAGAAATGGGTTAATTTAAGATGTAATAGCTAGCTAGCAATAAGCCTGAGCCATAGACCAAACAGTTTGTAATTAATACCGGAGCCAGATATCGGGCTCTAGATCAGTAAAGGAGCCAGTCACTAGAGAGACTTCTTACCTCTACTGAATTCTCAGCCTGAAAAGACTGATCACCTGTCTCCTCCCACTTTATATTCCTCTCTCTGCCCAGCCATTTCACTTCCTGTTCTCCACCTCCCTAGTGCTGGGATTAAAGGTGTGAGCCACCACTGCCTGGCTGTTTCTCTTTTAGACTGGATCAATCTTGTGTAGCCCAGGGTGGCCTTGAACTCTTGATCTTCCTGCTTTCTTTTTCCAAGTGCTGGGATTAAAGGTGTGCACCACCACTGCCTGGCCTCTATGCTTACTAATGACCAGCTCCATCCTCTGATCTTCAAGCAAGCATTTTTTGTTAGAGCACAAACAAAATATCACCACACAGCTCCTACTGAGGTTAGCTAAACCTGTCCTCTCGATCCAGCTGTATACCATAAACTCCGCCTCCTTGTTTATCTGAGTGTAATCACTAAGCCTCCTAGTTACTGTCAGCAGAAAGCCTGGCTTCTATTCAAGTCTGTGTAATAAACACTCTGAGCTTCCAGAGCTTCTGTTTCATCTTCTCGAGTAGAGCCCAGACCACAGGATTCCAGCTTTCTGTCTGCCTATGTGTCTATCATTTCTTCATTCCCTATCATTTCTTCATTTTCTCATAGTCCCCAGTCAGGTCCAGGTCTCTCGAGGCCATGGATGGACATCGCAGCCAAGAGATGAGCAAAACCATCTAACATGAGGCCTGTTTTGTAATAAAGCATTGCACACCTCGTGTGTCCCCAGTGCGGTTCACTGAGCAGTGCTGTGGGCTCCTTGACTCGAGTATGAATGACTGACACACTGGAGCAGTGTAGCTTGCTATCCCCAGGGACCGAGAAGCCATACCACATCCGGGAACTACAAAAAGACTCAGTTTCTACCAGATGCTCACTGCTTCCACCCCACTGAAATTTTAAAAAGAAAGTGTAAATCTAACCACCACAAGCTTGGAACCACCTGTATTTTTTTCCCATTACGTTTTGAATGCCTTTCATCTCGTTTATTGCCTGTGCTGACTGAGACTTACAGCGTTGTGCTGAATGACATTTGGGGAAAAAAAAAAAAGAAGAGTCATCTTAATCCAAAAAATATGTCATTCACCTCATAAATATTCATAAAACTTCTTTAAAAATTCTTCAAAAAGAACCCACTGGGCTGCTTCCACCTTGGGCCACCCAGTCCAACATCTCTTTGCTTATAGCTTTGCTAGAGTAAGTTCTGCTAAACTAAGTTCTGCTTCAATTGCCCCTCCCCATCTCCCAGTCATTCCCTGCTTTCATTTTTTAAATTTATTTTAATTACCTTACAGAATAACCATTTTCCTTATGGCATTTTCATATGTCCTTAATTTTGGTTGATTCTCTCTCTCCCTGGCTCTCTGCCACCCCATGTCCCTGCCTTTCCACCCCCTTCCATTTCTTAATAAGAATTGTTATTTTATTTTAGGTGCATTGGTGTTTTGACTATATGTTTGTCTGTGTGAGGATGCTGGATCCCCTGGAACCAAAGTTATAAACTACTGTGACCTGACAAGTGAGTGCTGGGAATTGAACCCGAGTCCTTTGGAAGAGCAGCCAGTGCTCTTAACCTCCCATCCATCTCTCCAGGCCCTGTGGTGCCCTTCTTACTCCCTCCTTTAAAGCCTCTTTCACTCATCACTTGATTGAATTGTTTCCTTCAAGAAGACAAGAACAGAAGGGTCCTCATCACATTTGCAGACGTTGCTTAACAAGCCTTCTATTTCAGATTTACAGAGAACTTTTTAAAAATTCAAAAGTGAATGTTGAGTATTGTGCCATGCTTTTTTTTTTTTTTTTGCTTCATTGATATGATCATATGGGTTGTTTCTCTCTCTTTTTTTTTTTTTTCCTGAGACAGGGTTTCTCCGTGTAGTCTTGGTGCCTGTCCTGGATCTCACTCTGTAGACCAGGCTGGCCTCGAACTCACAGAGATCAGCCTGCCTCTGCCTCTTGAGTGGTGGGATTAAAGTTGTGCACCACCGCTGCCTGGCTGGGTTGTTTCTTTTTTTCAGTCTACAAAGATAACAAACCACATTAGTTGGCTTTTAAATTTGAGCTGCCCTTGAATTTCTTTCAGGAATGTATTTGCTTCCTCATGACTCTGGGTGTGTTTATCCTTCTCTTCAGACTGCTGTTCCTCTCACTGTTCCCTGTATTGCTAGTCTAGTGGCATACATTTCTTTAATCTCTTTGTATCATAGCAGATTTTAAAACTTTTCCTTCAATTTAAAAGATAGTTTCTGTGACAATAACAATCTAGGTTGACACTTGTGATCTTTCAGAACTTGGAGTATACCTTCCCAGGCCTTTTTGGCTATAATAGTTTCTGTCAAATGATCAGATGTCATTCTGATGGGCCCACCTTCATAAACAACTTGACCTTTCTCTCTTGAAGCTTTCAATGCCTTTCTTTAGTCTGTATTTTTAATGCTTTTGCTATAAAATATCTTGGTGAGTTTCCTCTGGTCCTGCCCACTTGGTGTTCTGTAGGTCTTTTCTTTTTTGGGGGGGGGGGAAGCGGCTAAATTGGCACCTCCTTCTCTAGGTGTGGAATTTTTTCTTCTATGACTTTACTGAAAGTATATCCAATGCCTTTGATAAGATATCTCATCTTTCAGTGCCCACAATTCAAAGATTACACATTTTCAGTGTCCCAAAGCTCCCCCAACTTCTCCTCAAGGATTTTTAATAAATGCATCATTAACCCTGACTGAGTGAGGCAATTACTCTACATTGCCTTCCAGGCCAGATACTCTGTTTTCTGCATGACCCTTTATGTTGGTGAAGTTTTCCACTGAGATTTTTATTTGGATTATTGAGTATTTCTTCCAGGATCATTTAGTTTGGTTTTCCTTCAGGATTTCTATCTCTTCCGTGAACTCAGTTATAATATCTTGTATTGACTTCCTTATTTTATAGGGTAATTAGCCACTTTCTATCTAATTTGAGGCTTCCTCTATAGGAAAGAATTTCATACCTGCTA
The DNA here is from genome assembly GCF_007827085.1 of Peromyscus californicus insignis. NCBI lineage: Eukaryota > Metazoa > Chordata > Mammalia > Rodentia > Cricetidae > Peromyscus > Peromyscus californicus. The sequence goes on from NW_026294402.1 coordinate 20,376,377, forward strand.
TTGGAATACCAGTCCAAAGTCCTTGGCTGGGGAAGTCATAAACCCTAGGATAGAACCTGTTATTGTTATTTTGCTACGTGATCACATTGTCAATTTGCCTTCTAAGCAAATTTATGTTTATAACCCATAGTCCCAGGCTTCTCTCAACCTTGACCAAAGAAACTTCTTCTTACAGTGGGGAAGAGTGAAAGGAGAGACTCATAACTGGCCAAAGTGATAAAATTCAGAGACTGAGTAGGACATCTGTATTAACCCCCCCCCCACCCCCACAGACTCAGGGAACATCACTGAAGAGGAGGCATGATGAAGGTAATGAGCAAGAGGATGGGGAGGAGAGATGGGAAATGCCATCTCCTGGACACGGCTTGGCTGTCACAACAGTGTATTCACAGCAGTCATGGTTACCTGAACAAGAGCTACACAAGAGCAGACCAGTCCAAATCCCGGCATAGATGACACAGATTATTTCCAGGCTCTGCCTTTTACTGAGGTGCTATTGGCAGTGGTCCTGAGGGAGGGAGAACCACTTTCTGTTAAGGATGTGGCCACTGGAAAGGTTTGCATGCTCTAGTGGACAGCCCCACACCCATGCGCAAGAGGAGAAAGCACTGACTGGATTTAGTGAGTTGTCAGGAAAAAAAAAAACCAAAAACATCCAGGCGAGAATTTGGGAGGGCCATGTTGGAGGGATGGGGAAGAGCTGGAGGGGCTAAATGAGACACAGATGTGATAATATTTTATACATAGAAAGCTGTCAAAAGTAAAGAAAAAATGGAAAGGAATCTAGTTGGCTGTACCGTAATATATATTATATATACATAATTGGTTAATATTTTGAGGATAATTTTTGCATTTTTGTATATGGGAAATGGTGATTTGCCGTTGATTCATAATTCAAATTTTGTTATTGAGATTTAATAATCTTAATGTACATATTTAAGTTGGTATATAGGAAAGCTATTAATATTTTCATTTTGTTCTATACCCATTTTTCTCCTTAAATAAAAAAAAAACTTTTAAGTTACATTGTTTATTTACTCGTTGATTGGTTGATTGGTTTGGGGGAGCATGTGCTGTGTTGTACACAGGGTCAGAGGACAACTTTGCAGAGTTGGTTGTGTCCTTCCTCTTCTGCAAGGATTCTGGGAACAGAACCCAGGTCATCAGGCTTCACGGGAAGGGCCTTCACCCACTGAGTCATCTCACTTGCCCCTGTTTTCTTGACATTTTGCTTTAATTATCATAATTTTAAAATTTACTTTTTATTGTTCTGGATGAACACGTATAGCGTTACCTTTTAAAACATGTCAGTTGGCCATCTTCTGTAACCAGGAAAGACTTGCAGTGGAGGACTGGGACTCTAACCCAGCCACCAAACCTTCGATCTACGATTTGTCCTGTCTGCAAGATGTGCTGGGGTAAAGGTGGCGCAGAAATTGTGTGACTTGTACAGCTTGAGACCCATATCATGAGAGGGATCGCACCACTGATACTGCCTGGAGGGCCAGGACCCAGAGGCTGGATAGTCCAGAGACCTAGGACAGAACCAAACATGACTGGGAAAAAAAATAAATCAATGAAATGACTCCTAACAATATTCTGCTATACCCATGGATTGGTGCCTAGCCCAACTGTCACCAGAGAGACTTCACCCAGCAACTGATGCAGAGACCCACAACCAAACATCATGTGGAGCTGGGGGAATCCTGTGGAAGAGGGAGAGGAAGTATTGTAGGAGCCACGGGGGTCAAGGACACCACAAGAAAACTCATAAAATCAACTAACCTGAGCTCACAGAGACTGAATTTAACAACCAGGGAGCCTGCATGGGATTGACCTAAGCCCTCTGCATAGATGTTCCAGTTGTGTAGCTTGGTCTTCTTGTGGGACTCCAAAAAGTGGGAACAGACACTGTGTCCACCTCTTCTGCCTGCTTCTGGGATCCTTTCCTCCTACCAGACAGCCCTGTCCAGCCTCAGTCAAAGGGGTGCCTAGTGTACTGCAACTTGATATGCTATGGCTGGTTGATATCCCCAGGAGGCCTGCTCTTTGCTGAAGAGAAGAGAAATGGAAGAGGAGTGGATAGGGGGGAGGAAGGGAGAGAAGGGAGGAAAAACTGTAGTTAGGATGTAAAAAAAATTAAATAAAGTCACGAAAATGAATAATAACAAAAACATGTCAATCTTTCTCATACTTGCCAAGTGATATATTCCTTTAGCTGTTTGCTATGCAGTGCCTCTGAGGTCCTTACAATTTCAGTGATTCATAGTTTGTAAGCAGAAAACTATATACTAGTGTTCATAGTATTTGCTAGTATCCTCCACTGTAATATCACACTGAATAATCTCTCTGTCTAAAACTCTGCTGTGCCCTGCCCGGTCTGCTCATGACCTCTGGCAGTCACTGATACTGCTTTCCATGTTTTGCGCTTTCCAGGTCACATAGGTGGAATCACCAAGTGTCTGGCCTTTTCAGATTAAGTCCTTTTTAGTTGATATACAGAAGGGTGGGTTTCTTTATGAGATTCCCAAACACACACATCAGTGTACACTGTTCTTTCTTATTCATTCCCCACTGCCCTCCCTAGCCCTTGCCCATTTAATGTAGATAACAGCATTTTGTTTAAGTTCCCCTGAAGTCTTTTCACTGCCTGGTGGTTCACTTCATGTTAGAACATTTAATTTAGCACATTTGGTCCATTTATTCAGAGATAGTGTTCTTTATCAATTCCCAGCTCAAGAATATCTTGATCCTTTTGAGTTTTTAACAATTTGTATTATTTATTTATTTATTTGTTTGTTTGTTTGTTTATTTAGTGTGTGTGTGTGTGTGTGTGTGTGTGTGTGTGTGTGTGTGTGTGTGTGTGCCTGCATGCCACAGTGCACGTGTAGAAATCAGAGAACACATTTTAGGAGTAGGCGCTCTCCTTCCACCACACTGGATTTGGGGTTCAATCTCAGGCTGTCTGGTAAAGTCACCGGGGTCCTCAGCCAATGAGCTATGTTGCCATCCCAACCCTTAGTTCGGAATAAAACAGCTACAGATGTCCTTGGGCGAGTTTGTATGTGGATGTTCATTTTTAACTGTTTGGTTATCAAGGCACGTGACTGGTAGAGTGTACGGTAAGAAACTGGGAAGTGATGGTGGTTTTGCCTTCCCAAGAGCAGTGAGCATTTCCACTACTCTACATTCACACCGGCAGTGGATGCTGCTAGCATCCAGATTTTGATCATTTTCACAGGTGTGCAGGTATCTCATTCTGTGCTAAATTCTATTTCCCTAATAACATAATACACAATATTTCTTCATTTGCTACATTTAATCCTTTTTGGCAAGCAGTTTTATTATCCTGATGACTGGTAACAACTATTCTTAAGATTTGTAAAACCTGGAGTGGTGGCACACGCCTTTAGTCTCAGCACTCAGGAGGCAGAGACAGGTGGATATCTTTGAGTTTGAGGCCAGCCTGGTCTACATAGGGAAACCAACAATCCCCCTCAACAAAAAATGAACCTCTTTGTAAATACATTTGTTGTTTTTTTAAGTCTAAAAGCAACACAAACTTGATTGAATTTCTGTGACTCCAGAAGTCTAAACAGTAAAAGCAGAAGTCTATCCAGTTTTAGTTTAAGAGCATTCACTCTTTATTTTACACTTTTCCTCAGTACTTCCTGACACCTACATCAATCAAGGCCACATCAAAGTCCTCTCCTCACAATTATTCTTCTGTGGTTACCGTTGCTCATCACCAAGCCTTTTTTTTCTAGTCTTTCTCTTGATTTTACTTTTTGTTTTGCTGGAGAATTTATTTCCTTATATAATTTGTTTCAGAAAGGGCTTTTGTATAATAAATGTTTGAGTCCTTGTCTTTTTAAAAACAATACCTATTTTACCTGGTATGTAAATGATAATTTCATTGCCTTCTAGCATTCCATGTTACAAAAATAGGGTTCAATGTTGGCCAAATTCTAACTCCATTATAAATAATTGATTCCTTTATTTTCAAGGTAAGTTCAGAAATTTCACAAGTACATATCTAACAAAAATCTTTGTTCCTTTTGTTCACAGGTCAAGACTGAAGTCTCAAGCCCTTGGTCAGCTCAGTAAGACAGTGCTGTATCGGCACTTTTCCCACAACCCCCCATTTCTTTAGTCTGCTTTCAAGTTCTTCTTTTCTTACTGAGTATATTATTTCTATTATTTAAACATGCCTAGATAAAACAGTTCTCAGTTCTTCCATTTTTATTCTATCTTATGGGGTATTTTCATTTTCCAGATTCTCACTTCAAATAGGTGGTCCATTTTCACTTGGACTTTCCTGTGGAGCCAACACTACCTTGATTTGTGCTTTTAAAAATAGTGCCCTGTTCACTTTTCACAAGTGAAAAATCCTCCAGAAACTTTCTGGATGATACTTAGTAAAAAAGTTTAATTTGTATCGTAGTGTTCATCTCTCTTCCTTTCTACTTGTTTGTCAGAGCAATCTCACCCTTGCAAATTGTGTTTCTCAACCATCTGGGGATCTTCAGGTTCCTCTTCCCACTGACAGATGCACGAGTTTCCTTTCTAGGCATAGTTTATCCATAATTAAGCCCCACCCACCCCTGTCAATGGAAGGGATGACTGTTGTGGAATATTAGTTTAAGATGTGTTACATTCGTTTATGTTGTGGAACATTTGTTTAATGATGCAAAGATGTACTGCATTTTTTTAATGTTGCATTTGTTTAACTCTGTGAAGCTGTGTTACTTTGCCTGTCTAAAGCACCTGATTGGTCTAATAAAGAGCTGACCGGCCAAGAGCTAGGTAGGAGAGAGAAATAGGTGGGGCTGCCAGACAGAGAGAATGAATAGAAAGAGAAATCTAGGCTAAAGAAGACCGTGAGGAGCAAAGAGTGAGAAAAGGAGAAGGAGGGGAGGACGCCAGGGGACAGCCACACAGCCACACAGTCACCCAGCCACACAGCCACACAGCCACACAGCCACACAACCAGCCACAAAGTAGAAAGGAAAGAAAGATGTATAGAATAAACAAAGGTAAAAGGCCCAGAGGCAAAACATAGCTAAAGAGAAACAGGATAATTTAAGTTAGAAAAGCTGGCTAGAAACAAGCCAAACTAAGGTCAGGCATTCATAAGTAAGAATAAATCTCCATGTATTTATTTGGGAGCTGAGTGATGGGCCCCCAAAGAGTAAAAAACAACCAGCTACAGATGACCATGGGTCAGGCCTGCTGACAGGCGTGTTTCTCTCTGGAGAGGAGGTGAGGCAGAGTCGGAGAGGCTTGCGAGAGGCAGACCCTATTCTGTTCGTTAAAAACGTTCTAGGTTTCCATTCCTGAAAATGTCATCTTTTTTTTCACTGCTCTTCAGTTCCTCATTTCTCTCCACTTAAATCCCAAACTCCTTTCTTTCCTCCTCCCTGCAGAGGGACTTGCTACCAGGGGAAGTATTCTGCAGGTCTTTCCAAGAAGTTAGTGCAGTGGACCAGCCTGTACGCAGAAATACGCAGAGGCCACAGACCCTGCTGCTGCGTGGTCCTCTTTTCATTGGTTTTTCCCAAGGACTGTCAGTCTTGGGTCTGCTCAGGTCCTTGTGTATGTATTCCAGCTGTAGAAGTTCCAGAACTGTTGGACCATCATTGCTATTCTGTCCATCCGGACCCATGGCTGCTGGTCTGTGAGGTCTGTTTCCTCTACTCTGGTGTCTTTACACTCATTAACTTCCAGTAACTCTCTGAAATATATCCTTTCCTGTTTCCTACACCATTACAGATTTATTCTAAGAGTATGTACAATGTATGTATCATTTTAAATAGCTTTGGGGAGGAAGGCTGTGCTAACTAGAAGGCTTCACCTAGTGTTGATCCAGAGTTAAAGTTGTATAGGACAAGCCGGGAGGCAGTGGTGCATGCCTTTAATCCCAGCACTTGGGAGGCAGAGACAGGCGATCTCTGTGAGTTCGAGGCCAGCCTGGTCTACAGAGTGAGATCCAGGACAGGCTCCAAAACTACACAGAGAAACCCTGTCTCGAAAAACCAAACCAAAACAAACAAAAAAGTTGTATAGGGCAATCAACTAAAAGCTAGAAATAAACCCTAAATTCTTGTTTGAATTATCTCTAGTTTCTAGATGAAATCTCTATGCCAGGGGTTCTTATCCCAGGGTGTTGAGGATGCTAGCAATGCATTAACCCTATGCTCTTAAATAGGTCCCAACACATACTTTAAAGGACTTTTAGGAAAATCATACTAGAATAAATCCTTTAAATTTTTTTCATAAATGGCAGTAGACAACAGAACTGGGGGGATAGTTCAGTGGTTAAGAACACTTGCTGCTCTTACAGAAAACTTGGGTCCCATCGCCAGCATATGGTGGGAAGCTCACAATCATCTACAACTCCAGTTTTGGGAAATCTGATGCCCTGTTCTGGCCTCCATGGACACCAGGCATGCATACATGTGCGCGTGTATATATGTGTATGTATGTATGTATGTGTATATATATATATACACACACACACAAAATATTCACATGCACGAAGTAAAAGCAAATAACTTTTAAAACAATAGCAGTACATGGTGGTGGTGGCATGCCTTTAATCCTAGCACTCGGGAGGCAGAGTCAGGTGGATCTCTGTGAGTTCAAAGCCAGCCTGGTCAACAGAGTGAGTTCCAGGACAGCCAGAGCTGTTACACAGAGAGACCCTGTCTTGAAAAACCAGAAAACAAACAAACTAACAAGAAATAGCAGTAGACAATTTACAAACGAATTCTACAATGGGATTTTCCCAGCAGTATGTTGGAAAAAACTTAAAAATTACACAGAGGATAGTCATTGACTTATTTCAGTTTTACAATATACCTAAAGTATTTGCTTTATCCCATTTTTCTCCATTCCTCTTTTTAGTTCTTTTCTTTTTGGTGCATTTCTAGGGAACAAGCATTGGACACTTTAGCAGGTATTTTTTACGTTTTCTCTTCTATCCCTTTGCCTTGCTTCCTTACCTCCTTTGTTATTGCATTTTCACAGTGGGAAAAGGTGAGCACCCCTCAGAATCTCACACCTCTGTGTGCCTGACTGGCTAACTGGGAAGGAGGGGGCAAGAAGAGAAGATTGACTGCTTTAAGGGGCAGCTGAAAGGCTACCTCTTCTGCAAAGCCTTCTTTGACAATTGAACACATTGACAATCTCCTGTGATCTCCAAGCACTTGGACAGACCCCTGCTCAGCCGTTTATCAGATAGACAACACAATTCCTCCGTTATGTGAATGTCTCTCACTGGGTTCTACTCATTTCTATGTCCAATAACTAAACCAGTTCGTGGGACATACAAGGCAAATGAATCAGTAGGTGAACAATGCTTCCTTGCTCCAGATAGACAAAACAGTTTGAATCCATTTTTGCTGATCATGGCTTTTTCTTTTATTACTTTGGTAGGTCAAATTATAATGGTTGCTTTGCTTAAGGATATTTATAATCTACACGATTTTAGTGTAATGCATAAGGAAGGCAAGGTAATGCCCTATTAAACTACAAACCACAATTCCAGGTTTATATCTCAAAATCAAGGGTGACTGTTACTGTGCAAAAATGGAGTGACGGTATCAAGCCCTGATCTCTGACTCATGGCACACGTCACACCATCTGTGTTATTCTTTGGTAAAGTGGCCAGGACCCTTTCAGGTTCTCCATTGGATTAATAGAGTCCACACTATTCTGAAGATATTATTTCTGGTTTTCATTTTTCTCATCTTAAAAAATTTCCCATGACTAGAATTAGCAATGGCTCTAACAATACCCCCATCCACGGCTGCAGAGAAACTCTGAGTCTTGATGAAGTGAGCTGCTCTCCATGATAAGCCTCTCTTCGAGTGCCAGTGATTCAGCAGCCAGGCGCACAAGGGAGCCCAAGGCAGGTAGCAAGGAGGAGCCAAGGTTCAGGGAAAGTGTATGATGTGTTTTGTTGATGTGCTAGGCTGTTTCCAAGGGTTGCTTCTGTCCTAAATGCCCTCCCAGTGAGGGGAGACTGGACTTGCTGATAGATATCCCTGAGGTGCGCTGTTTCCATGGCTCATCATCATTATTTTCTTGCTGACTCACAGCGAAGGAAACACGCTTCTTTCTCAGTGTCTTCACTGTTTACAAGTGATGGTCAAGAGTACTGCCAGAGAGCAGAGACACCTAAGCAAGGCTACAGGGCAAAGTCAATTCAATACCGTGTTTGCTGTTGAATAAGGAAGCACACTAGCATATTGCCTTGGTGCAGGACCAGGGGAAAAACTCCAGGCTTAGCTGTGGCTTTGTGATCAACCACCAGTTCCTGAAGACACCAGCTTCTCCCTGCTCTTTGTCCTCACTTGCCGTAAGCAGCCTGCAGCCCCTTCCTTCTATTTTGTAGCTTGAGAGTTTATTGGATCAAACATAACCAATGTGACCCAGAAGGGAACAGTGGAAACCAAGTGTGTTTCACACTTACAGAAATGAACTAGCTAGGGTCTTCTGGGCCCAGTTCACCTGGTTGAAGAGTCCCAGGAGCATGCCCCAGCCTGGGGCTCCAACATGCTTCCTGTGACTGTCTTCCCCGCTCTGCAGCTTTGGGGCAATCTGTGTTTGTGGGAGCAGATAAGAAATGAGTTTAGAGGGACCCTTTATCAGCTGCCATGTTCACAGAGGCCAGATGATCTTGAAGAAGTTCTTGGGCATTTAAAGCACTGATGTGACAGGGATGCTTTGATTTCAGTGCTCCAGCCATCCCCCTGAAGCCAGTGTTTACACAAACTTGAAAAAGCCTGCCACTACTGCTCATCACCCTCGTTTTTCAGTCTTAATGGTAATTGCATTCCAAGGACTAGGAGAGATTTAACCTTCCCTTCAAGTGCTGGATTGAAAACTCCCATTAACATGGCCTAGAAGCATTAGAGCCTGGTCCTAGAGGACACTGCACGTATGCTGCTGGAGTCAGGGAAACTGCTGCCCAAGAGTGTTGACGTTGGTCCCTGGAAAACTTTGGTTCATTTACATATTATTATTGAGCATGCAAAGTTCTGACTTTTTAAATTTAATGCACCAAAATATAACAAAATGTTGAATAAAACCAAAATTCATGAGTTAGAAGTAAAAGCTTCCTTACTGCATCCGGTGGGGGATGCAAGCCCTTTCCAAGCCAGTATCCTCCTCCTTCTCTGCAGCTTTTCACTCTCAAACTCAAATCCCATTTTCTCTCTGGTCCTTTTTAATGACAGAAATGGAATTCTGAAAGGGACAAACCTGTGACATCAGTTCAGAAGGGTATCTTTTTCTTCCAGAATCTACATTTATCCTTATTTTCAATCTCCAAAAGGAAAAACAAAAGGATTTTGGATGGATCATAGGATTATGTGTGAGGATAAAATTATGTTTCACTTCTTCTTCACTGCCCTTTCATGGTCAGGTTCTACAGGATGGAGGCAGGGGACTCAGGGTGATCAGATCCTGGGTCTTGAACATCCTCTATCCTCCAGGGATGCTCTCTTACATCTTCTTGGCAACCTGAGTGCCATCAAGGCCTGACCAGGCACAGTGCATTGATGGGCCCTGATTTCAGGCTGACCACTGGAATGGTGCCAAAGTCTCTGGGCACAGCCTCCCAGATGAAAGAATCTTGGGTCTTATTCTTGGAATCAAGAGCAAGCACGCTGATGGAGCCTTTTCTTCCTTCTAAAGGCTCAGCCTCTGGCAGGGTTTTGCTCTCCCTGTCCAGAAAAGCCAGCTTTCAACGGCTGAGGTCTTAAGATGCATCATCACATTCTCCTAGGGCAGAGCTCTTGGCTTTTGCTTTTTTCAAATCACCCCGCTTGCCTGGGAATATGAATTCCATAGACTTGGTATACAGATCTGACATTTTCCAACTTTATCTTCAGAAAAAAATGCATAGGAAGGTGTGAGGGTGGTTTTTTGTTGTTGTTTGCTTACTTGCATGGAATCATGTGTGAATGTGTGTGTTTATGTGCATTCCATGACACATGTATAGAAGTGACTGGGTAATGTATGAAACTGTTTTCTCCTTCCACCATGTAGGTCCTGGGGATGCAGCGGCTCAGGTCGCAGACTTAGGTGCTTTCATCCTCTGAGGCTGCAGAAGATGCAGGTTTTGTGTGGTCTGGAGTCTTATGAAATGCTAGAGGTCGACTTCAAGGAAATTACAAAGGTAAAGTAAGTGATGTATAAGTTTGTTTTATTTTCACTATAGTAAAACACCCGGCAGAAACGACTTAGAGGAAAGACCTGTCTGTCCATGGGGCTGCTCCTTATGGTGGACTAGAAGAGTGAAAGACAGTAAAGAGACAAAGCAGGATGCCCTTCAAAGACACACCCCCTGTGACTTCCTCCCGCTGGCTTCACCTCCCAGTTTCCCTGCCTCCATCTGAGTTCAAATTCCCAGTCCATCAATGGATTCAAGCAATTGATTTTACCAGAATGCTCATGATCTGATTGTTTCTGGAAATTCCCTCACACATTCCCCAGAAGTGTCTCTCAGTCCAACCAGGTTGACAATCAAGACTACATAGCACAACAAGTACTCAGCACGCTGGTGTGGAGAAGTGCCTCAGAAGGCTACTGCACTGACAGCCTGGTCCCCTAGTGTGGCTGGGAGTTGGTGGAAGCCTTGGGAAGGGGTGCCTAATGTGAGGGGGCTGTATCACTGGGGATGTGCCTTGTCCTCTTCCTGCCTCTCACTCCCTTCCAGCTGCCACAAGGGAATGGCTCCTCCCCCTCCTCATCCATTCATCACTCTATACAAGCTCAACACAAGCCCAAAGCAATGAGTCAGCTGACCATAGCTGGAAACCTCTATAATAGAGACCCAAATAAACCTTTACACTTTTAAGTTTAATTACAGCAGGTATTTTTTGACAGTCCCCCAAATTCCTATGAACATTTCAGAACTACCAACCCTGCTGGAAGTACGGTGAGGTAGAAGGGCCAGGAAGAGGGAGAGAGTTGTGCAAGAGTCATGACTTGCAGCTTAAGTCTCACTAGCTGGACTGTGGATCTGTGGCTGTTGGAACAGTCCCCTTTAAACACAGCCTCTTGTCCTCTCAAACCACATTTATGTTTCTGAAAATGCTTAGCGGGTGATCTTCATGAAGAGTGTACCTGTACTCTTCATCCCAATAGTTATATTTTAGAAAATATAATCTAGGAAAAATTCCTAAATCATGAAAAATCTTTATGCATAAAAATGTCTATGGAAGCATTCTTTATAGTTGCTTAAAGCTTGGAAATTCTAATGATTAATAGCACAAAAATAAGGAAACTATGACAGATTCACCTTGGGGAGTTTTTAAAAAAGTTTTATTAATGAGCTATTTGTTTTTATCTTATTTTATGTGCATTGGTATTTTTCCTGCATGTACATCTGGAGGAGGGTGTTGGATCCTCTGGAACTGGAATTACACACAGTTGTGAGCTGCCATCTGGGTGCTGGGAATTGAACCCAGGTCCTTTAGGAGAGGAGCCAGTGATATTAACTTCTGAGTCATTTCTCCAGCCCCATCTTAGGGAGTTTTATTCCTTTAGTGTCAATGACTTTTTCTCTTTTAGATACAAGATCTTGCTATATAGCTCAGGATGACCTCAAACACAGAGCCCCCAAGAGCTGGAACTGTAAGTGTACACCAGTCAAGAATATCAACGATTGAAAAATCAAAACCCAAAACATGAAATGCCTATGACACCTGGGGAACGTGAGTATATGGATGTTACCTGAGAAGAGGGGAGGAAGAAAACTTGGTTGGCAGAGCGCTTGCCCAGTGTGTATGAAGCCTTGGACTTGGTCTCCAGAACAACATAAAACTGCTGTGGTAATCCTAACACTGCAGAGGCTTGAGGATCAGCAAGAATCAAGGTCACCCTCTGCTACGAGGAAAGTTTAAGGCCAGTCTGGCCTATGTGAGACCTTGTCCCTAAAATACAAAAGAGAATAAAACAACAAATCTCACTAACAGAGAGAGAGAGAGAGGAAAAAGAGTTAAGAAAGCAAAAACGAGACTAGATGGGATTTTTCTCCACAAGCAAGCCAGCAGTATTCACACCAAGATGCTTGGCTGAGCTGAGTCCTGCCAGGGAAGCCGACTCAGGTCTCAAGCGAGCCAGGACTGTTCCTGCGGCACACAGCGTACCCAGAGGGACAAGTGGAGCTAGGCATGCTGAAGGGGTGTGGGGGTCTGTCATGGAGAGATTTGCAGCTCCCCATTTCTCCACCGCCTATCATTGCTTGGATTGGCCACATGTGGAAGAACTTGGCACAGCACCCTGATGGCAGCATTCCGAAGTCACCTTCTTCTCCGACCCTCGCCATCGCAGAGAGGAGCTATAGGCAGTCACAGGAAGTTGGTGGGAGAAACTGCTGTGTTATCCCAAGGGACTGAGAAAATGTAAACATAGTTGGGTGAGCCCGCCACATGACCACAGAAGCCCCGTGCACTGACCCCAAAGCACCAGAGTCTGGCTGTCATTAGCAAACGCGGGAAATCAGGCAGGGAAGTCTGAGGAAAGCAGTCTCCAGCCTCAGAAACCCGGCTCCCACGAGTACACACTTCACTTGTTGGAACTACGGAGACCAGTAGCCCCTCCCCCCACTTGTGGCGCCTGATTGAAAAGAAAACACAGGCTGTGTTTGTCCAGCCGTGAAGAAATCCTGACTGAGATGAGCAAATACCACTTTCTATTTCATTTTATTAATTTTAATCAAAAAGTTTTTTACTTTCTACATATACTTCGGTGGGGTTTTTGTTTGTTTGTTTTATCTTTATTTGTTGGTTGTTTTTGGTTTTTATGAGACAGGGTCTTTCTGTGTAGTCCTGGCTGTCCTGAAACTCACTGTGTAGACCAGGCTGGCCTCTGGAGTGCTGAGATTAAAGGCTTGTGCCACCACTGCCCAGCTACTTCTGTATTTTAATTGTTAGGTTGTTGTGTTTTAATTTGTATCTTGATGTTCAAAGCTTCTGTATCTGTTTTTATTTGTTCTTTCTCTATACCTAATATCCAATAATCTCCCTATGACTTTCATACCTCTAACCACTATTCTTTTCTAATTCTTTTTTTTTTTTTTTTTTTTTTTTGGTCTTTTGAGACAGGGTTTCTCTGTGTAGTCTAGCCTTGGCTGTCCTGGAACTCACTCTGTAGACCAGGCTGGCCTCCAACTCACAGAGATCCCCCTGCCTCTGTCTCCAGAGTGCTGGGATTAAAGGTGTGCGCCACCACCACCCAGCCCCTTCTAATTCTTATCCCATTTCCTCCTCATCCCACTCCCTTCTTACTTCCTTGATCACTTCAGTTCTAAAAAAAAAAAATCTCTAAACTGTTCTTTCCACCCTGTACCCTAGGTCTGCCATCTCTGAACACTGAGGACAGAAGGGAGGCACACGGTGTCTTCTCCTGCATCTTCTGTACTCACCTCCAGACTGCTGTCAAACCATCAGACTTTTTCCTGTAGTTGGTTTTCTTCACCTCAAAAGTAAATCCTTGTCAAGACTGTAAGGAGTCTTTCTCTGTCCTGCCAACCAGCTTCCAAATAACGACCCAGAGACTTCTTATTAATTATGAAAGCTCAGTAAATACCCAGGGCTTGTTCCTAACTAGCTTTTATAACATAAATTAACCCATTATATTAATCTACGTTTTGTCTCATTTTTTTTAACCTTTCTTTCTCATTCTGTGTGTCCGACTTGTTCTAAGTCTCCTTGGCATTAGACCAATGCCTAGATTCATCTCCTACTTTCTTTCTCTCTGCCCAGAAGTCCCACCTATACCTCCTGCCTAGCTATTGGCCTTTCAGTTCTTTATTAAACCAATCACAGTAATATATCTTCACACAGTGTATAAATATCCCACAACACAAGACAATTAACCAGGAAGATTCACATAAAACAATGCAAACAAAACGAATAGGAAATGGGGGAAAGTAAAACCAGAGGATATATTGATCTCAACATATGTGCAAAGACAACAAATGAACATGTACATCATGACACAGAAATCTACTATGACTGTCCCAGCAGCTTGTAACTTCTCAGTGCTGGACAACAAGGAGCTTGCTGAAGTTATGTCAAAAGATTGCAACATCCTACTGTTGTTTTGTTTTACAGACAGGGTCTCATGAACTGCCTTGACCTCTCTGGGTAGTGAAAAGGATGGACTTCAGATCTTACTGCCTCTGCCTCCCAAGTACTGAAACTGTAGGCATTTGTCATTATGACCAGTTTATTTGGTGCTGGAAATCAAACCCAAAGCTTCAAGGCTTCATGCATGCTAGACATGTACTATGCTGACTGAAAGGACTCTGGCCAGCTCTAGTGTGGCAAGAATGGCTCTGGCAGGCCTTGCCCTTCTGCCCTATTCCCTCTGCCTTGCTAAAAGCCATTAGATTACATTCCTAAAGCTACTCACCAAGGTCTATTCCCTTATTTGGCCACTTCCTTCTCCTGAGACTGACTACCAAAGTCCAGCTATGAAAGTAGTGAAGTCCAACAATCAAAAGCCTTCTTTGGTTCAACTAATTAATGTTCCCAATCAAAACATACCAACTTGTAGCTAGAGTTTTCCTGGTCCTGCCTGGCCCACAGTCAGGACAAATCTCTCTCACCCTCCAGTCCCGCAGCCACTCAGACCCAACCAAGTAAACACACAGAGACTTATATTTCTTATAAACTGTATGGCCATGGCAGGCTTCTTGCTAACTGTTCTTATATCTTAAATCAACTCATTTCTATTAATCTATAAGTTGCCACATGGCTTGTGGCTTACCCATATCTTTACATGTTGCTTGTTATGGCGGTGGCTGGCAGCATCTCCTCACTCAGCCTTCCTGTTCCCAGAATTCTCTTCTCTGCTTGTCCCACCTATACTTCCTGCCTGGCTACTGGCCAATCAGCATTTTATTTATACAGAGCGTTATCCACAGCACCAACTCATCCTAGCACATTTTAACACAGAGCTCCCTTTTTTCCCTTAAAAATTACACCTGTAAGGGGCTGCTGTTCTTCTGCCTGAGTCAGAAAGCAGCCACTTTAACTTTTCCTCCGTGCTTAATAATCTCTCCATGAAAATGGATGGGTGTGGTTAGTGCCTAATCCAGGGGACTGGGAAGGAACCCCCACTGTGCAGGGGGTCTCCTTCAACAACTGTACTAAATTTTCAGCCAAAATCTGACTTTTAAAATGGATCAGTGTTGACACAGATGACTCAAATAAGCAGATGAATCTAGTAAGGAAGTCAGTTCAGGATCTAGACAAGAGTTACCAAGGTAGATGATGCAGTCGATCATGGACTTGGAAGAGAAAAGGATAAACACAGAGGAAAGACTTAGCAAGGAAATTGAGATGCAGGACAATAACTGAACATAGATTTTGGAAATGAAAGAATCAGTCAATCGAAGGAAAACACACCAACAGAGAAGAGTAGGTAGAAAATGAATTTCAGAGATTTGGGACAAGGTTGAGACAGTAATACTTCCTGACATATGAAGAAAAAATGTAATGACCATGATCCAAGCTTCCAAGATCTCTGGGTTTTATTCAACAACCCCAAACTGGGAATACATGCAGTAGAAAGAGGAGCTGATATAACATGTAAAGATTTAGGTCATTTATTCAACGAAATTGTAGTTGATATTTTCTCAAATCTAGAGAGAAACAAAAAGACATCAAAACACAAGAGACCAGAAAATATGTGACTAAAGAATGACTGCTCCATGTCACATCATAGTCAAGATGTCAAAATTGCAAAGCAAACAAAGGATGCTGAAAGCTGAATGGGGAAAAAAAGAACACCAACATACACACAAAGGCAGAAACAGAACATCAGATCTTCTTTTAGCAACCTTTAAAAAAAACAAATTAAAAAAAAACCTGTGGAGTGATATATTTGAAGACCTGAAAATAAGTAACTATCAAAACAAGTTATTTTTTGAAATAACATATATTCATTTTTATTATGTGTGCATGTGTGTGCACTTGCAAGTGTGCATGTTTGCATGTATGCCATAACACCTGTAGATGTCAAAGGATGACATGTAGGAACAGTCCTCTCTTTCCACCATATGGGTCCTGGGGATTGAACTCAGGTCATGAGGCTTGGCAGCAAGACCCTTTCTTCACTGAACTCGCTTTCTGATACAGCAAGATCATCTCTAAAAATTGATGGATAAATAAGAACATTTCAAGACAAGCTTGCCCAAGGCAGTTCATTACAGTCAAGCCAACACTGCCCATAGTTCTAAAGAACTGTGTGTAATGCACAGAGGCAGGAAGAAGACAGTCTCATCTATAAAAAGTACATGGCATGAGAAACACTGATGAGTAGAGGGAAGCCAGGAAGGAGTCAGTTTCATCTAATACTGCAAACCAGCAAACCCATACTACGAACAAGATTGTAGGGAAATAAATACCAGTAGTCCAACCTTACCAGAACAGCTACCAACAAAAAACCACGGGAAATAGAAATCCTTTCTCAATAACAATCTTAAAAACAAATAGACTCAACTCACCAATTAAAAAACAAATAAACAAACAAACAAATTAAGAGCACAGACTGCTCTTGCAATTCACATCAGTTCAGTTCCCAGCAACTAAGTCTGGGAGCTCCCAAACAGCTGTACAGCTGTAACTCCAACTCCTGGGCATCTAATGTCTTTGTCTAGACTCTCAGTGTACCTGGACACACGCACACACAAATACATACATACATACATACATACATACATACATACATACATATTAAGGGGAAAAAGGAGAAAAAAACAGGACCCTATCTGTTGTCTCCAAGAAACAAATATATCTAGCAAAGACATTCCAAAGCTGAGAGTCAATGCCTGGGAATCAATCTACCAGGCAAACTGAAGCTGTCAACAAGTTGGTGTAACAAGTGTCACATCTTATAAAGCAGACTTCAAACTAGATCTAATCAGAATAAATAAAGCAGCCATTACATATTAATAATGGAAGCAATTCATCAAGAAGACACAACAATATTTATGTCCTAAATCTTGGGAATTTGAGTTCCATAAAACAAACACTGAAAGGCATAAGAGGTCATGTGGGTCCTGACACAGTGACAGTTGGAGACTTCAACACCTCCCTCTCACATCTAGACAGGTCTTTCAAACAAAAAACCAGCAGAGATTGCAAATCTACACTGTATATCATCTGCATTTAATAAAGACCTACTGAGTATTCCACTCAAGAGACAAGGAAAGCCTGCTCTTCCTAGCAGCACACAGAATAGAAACTTTTCTAAAACTGATCACTTTTCAGGACACACAGCAAGCTTTAACAAATACAATAATAATAATAGAAAGAATCACTTTTATCTTATAAGCTAACAGTGGAAAAAAAACTTGAACAGCAAGAGAACTCTCAGAAACTACACAATTACTTGAAGATGGAATAATGCACTGTAGAATGAACAGTATGTCATTGAAGAAATCAAGGAGGAAAGTTAAAATTCCTGGAATCAAAAGGCAATGAGAGCACAGTGTAGCAGTCTTCAGTGTTTATAATAGCTATATGTGCTCAAATGAAAAAAATCAGAGAGATCTCAAATACCTAACCAATGATGTATGTCAAAGTTCAAGCAAACCAAAAAGGTCAAGCCCAAACACAGTACATAGCAATTAATAAAAAAAATTAGGGCATAACTTAACTAAAGATTAATATGCATATATATAAACACATATATTAAGTCAAACAAAGAGTTGGTTCTTTGAAGAGATTAGCCAAACAGAAAGAAAGGGAAAAGAATTGAAATTTAAAATTAGAGATGGAAAGGGGAACTGTTACAAACAGATATCAATGAAATTCAAAAGATCATTAGGAAACATTTTCAAAATGTATATTTCAAAAAGCTAAAAAAAATCTAGAAGTGGATGTTTTTAAACTTATCTAATTTACAAATAAAATTCTGAAGACAGAAATAATTTAAACATAACTAAGCAAACAAAGAAACTGAAGCCATAATGAAAAATATCTCCATGGCTTGAACCTGCCTCAACTGAATGTACCAGGCTCTGCTGACTCTCCATAGGAGGTTTTGTCTTGTCGGAGGAGGGAATGGGGGTAGGTTGGGGGGGAAGGCTGAGGGGATATGAGGAAGCAAGAGAGGGCTATCTGTGGTTGGTATGTAAAATGAATAGAAGAATTCTTAATTTAAAAAAAAGTATCTCCACAAAGCAAAGCCCAGATGGATTCACCACTGAATTCCAGCAGACATCCAAGGAAGATCTCTTAACAGCACTTCTTAAACTGTCCTTCAAGACAGAAAGGGAACCAACACCACCACAGACTCATTAAATGAAGCCAGTATTACTTGATACTAAAACCAGATAAAGACACAATAACAATGAGAGAGAGAGAGAGGGAGAGAGGGAGGGGAGAGAGAGAGAGAGAGAGAGAGAGAGAGAGAGAGAGAGAGAGAGAGAGAGAGAGAGAGCTATAGGTCAGTCTCCCTGATGACTATAGATGCATAAACATTCTCAACAAAATACTTGGTAACTTTATTCTGGAACCCATTCTGACCATACATCAGTACCAATGGATAGACGTTATATCCAATGTTCACAAATCACACAGTCATCTTGATAGGCACAGCAAAAGTGTTTGACAAAGGTCAACATGCTTTCATAATGAAAGGAATTAGGATGCAACATACTTCAACACAATAAAGGCTTTATGTGGCAAACCTAGAACCAATAATATTGTACTAAATGAGGGGTTAAAATGGTTATCATATTCTCTGAAGTTCTGAATGAGAGAAGGCTGCCCATTCCCTTCACACTTATCAATACAGTGCTTAAAGGTTTAGCTAGAGCCACAAGGTAAGAGAAAGATATAAAGGGATAGAAATAAGAAAAAAGCCAAATTAACCCTATTTGTAGATTACATCTTAATGCAAATTCTCTACTTAAAGACAATATAGCTTCCACCATGAAACTTATAGATCTGGTAAACACATTCAGGAAAATAGGAGAATTCAAATCAACATACAAAATTTAGTAGCTTTTTAAATATATAAACTTCTTGTAAAAGAAATCAGGAAAAATGGTGCATTAATAAGCACATTCATAAGCTTCAAAATGAAAGACCACTCTAATCAAAACTCTAAGATGCTGAAAGGAAATTGAAGATGACACTGGGTGTTGGAAAAATCTCTTATGCTCCTGGACTAGCAGAATTAATTGTGAAAATGGATGTATTAGCAAAAGTAATCTACAAATTCAATGGAATCTTCATCCAAGTTCTGATGACATTTTACACACAACTCAAAAGCAGTCCTGAAATTCATCTGGACGTGGATGCAGTAGTGCACAGCTAAAGTGCAGTTAGCTTAAGCAGGAGGAACATTGCTGAAGGTATTGCAATGCTTGACCTACAGTTACGCTACAGAGTCATGCTCACAAAAACAGCATGGCACAAAACCAGACATGTATATCAAGAGAACATGATAGAGGATCCCCAAATAAACCAACACAGCAATGACCACCCAGGTTTTCACAAAAGTGTGAGAAACACACACTGGACAAAAAGTAATTCAAAAATGCATCAAGGACTTTTAAAGCTGAAATGCTTGGAAAGCATTTTAAGATACAGACACAGACAAGAACTTGCGCGTGCATGCCTCCCTGAGTTTTCATGCATCATGTGCATGCAGGACCCTCTAGAGCCCAGAAGAGGGCATCAGATCTCCTGGAACCAGAGTTACAGGCAATTGTGACCTGCCACATGAGGCTGAGAACTGAACCCCATTCTTTTGCAACAGCAACAAAAGCTCTTAACATTTGAGCCAACTCTCCAGTACCAGATAAAAACTTTTTTAGATCCGATTCTAATAGCAAAGACAATCACCCCAAGAACTGAGAGATGGGGGATTACATAAAATTAAAAAGCTTCTACATGGCAAAGGAAACTATCAGAATGCGTAGAGGAAAACCTTTGCCAGTTGTACTATAGGCACAGAGTTAATCTCTAGAATGTATAAGATCTGCAAAAAATTATACATTCAGACAAAAGCAGATCTGCCAACCAGCAAATGAGCTGATACATCAAATAGCTAGATCTTCAGAGAAGAAACCCAGATGGTCAGTAAATGTTCTTTAAAGTGTTGAATACAGTTAGCCACCATGGAAGTGAAAATCAAAACTACTTTGAGATTCCATCTCATCCCATTGAGAATGGTTGACCCTGTGAAAACAAATGGCAGCAAATGCTGGTGAGAGTGAGTTGATACCGCCATGATAGAAGTTAGTGCGTATGATTGCTCAGAAAACTACAAATAGAACAAGCACATTATTCAGCTCTACCACTTCTAGGAGTCTATACATCCGATCACACTCCTAGATACTTACACATCAATATTGCAACTACTCGAGTCACAACAGCAAGGATATGGAACCAGCCTAGGTGTTTATCAGTGGGTAGAGTAATGAAAATGTGGTACAAATTTCCTTAGCCATAAAGAAACAGTGATGATGTCAGGAATATACGTGTATCTGGAAATCCTTATATTTAATGAGGAAACCTGGATTCAGAAAGACAAATAGAGCACACTGTCTCCCATGGAGAGCCTCGCTTTGATTCTTATAGATGTGGGCATACATGGCTGTGAGTATGGGGCTAGATCATGAAACCAGAGAAGGGGCCATGATAGAAAAGAGAGGTTTTAGGAAAGGGGAGAGAGGGCTATAGGATGTGTGTAACGTGAAAGGAGACTTTCAGGTACAGCACAACAAGGGGACAATGGGAAGAGGGAATGGATATGAAAGCAGGAGCAACCAAAGTGATGTGCCTCAATGTCACAATGAAACTTGGTGTGCTTACTTAAAATAAGCAAACAAGGAAAATAATAACACAAAAAAAATGATGTACGCGGTAG
Source organism: Peromyscus californicus insignis (assembly GCF_007827085.1). NCBI lineage: Eukaryota > Metazoa > Chordata > Mammalia > Rodentia > Cricetidae > Peromyscus > Peromyscus californicus. Next base: position 20,397,284 of record NW_026294402.1, read on the forward strand.
GCTTAAGTAGCTGGCTAACTGCCGTCACACTGGTGGTGCTCCTCGGGAGTGTTCTTGCAGTTCACAGTCTCCTGGGGAGAAAAGAAGGCAGGACCAAACTTCTAGGATCCTTGAAAGTTCCAAAGTTGAGAGTGAGCTCTCACTCTACTAGAAGGATGTTTTCTTCTAAAATAACATCCCGTTTTTAAGAAATAATTCCTCATTATGGTCTGAGCCAATGGTGTCATTACATCCCAGAGGCCTCTTCAGGGATTAGATGGGAATTGGAGGACCTAGAATGCAAATGCACAAGGGCTTTCTTTAATGAGAAGACTTAATTCAAGGATAAATGAATGAGTATTGGTAAGGATCCATAAGGAGACATATTCTTAACATGGAGCTATAATTATACTTCTATTCAGCAAACCCCGAGATAACAGCTTGTGATAGTTAAATTATTAACTTTACAGGATCTGGAATTACCCAGGAGTTGAACCTGCAAGGGATTATCTAGGCAGGGTAATTGATGTGGGAAGATATATCTTAAATGTGAGCAGGAGCTTTCCCTGGGCAGGGACTGTATAAGATGGAAAGGAAAAGCAAAACATTAGCATTTGTGGTTCTTCTTTTCTGATTGTAGATGGGATGTGACCAGCTGCTTCAAGTTCCTGTTGCTGGATTTCCCCACCACAATGGACTGTACCCTTGAAGTGTGACCCAGACAAACCCTGTCTCCTTTAAGTGGCTGATGTTGAGACATTTTTCTCACAGTAACAGAAAAAGAGACCAAGACACGGTTTTAGTTCAGTAACATTATTTACATTCATAATTGTCTTTAGGTCCAAATAGGCATATAATAATAATTAATCAAGATAGGAAGATTCAGGTATGTGCCTCAAGCTGCATTCCGGGTATTCTAACCCTTAGCCCAGAGTTCTATGCCACAGAGAAACGTATTATTATTATTTTAAAATTCCAATCAGTTAATGGAACAAAAGACAAAAACTATATGATTACTTCAAGTGTAGAAGAAACATTTCATAAGTTCACTGTAGTTTCATGATCAATAACAGCAATGAGCCTTCTAGCATCTTTTTCTAATCTACAAAATAGAAGCAAGTTTCCCTAATAATAATTGACATAGGTGAAAATAATTAGAAAATGATATCTAATGGTTGTAGCTAGAGTTTTCCTGCCTGGCCCACAGTCAGGACAAATCTCTCTCACCTGCCAGTCCCACAGCCGCTCAAACCCGACCAAGTAAACACAAAGATTTATATTGGTTACAAACTGTATGGCCATGGCAGACTTCTTGCTAACTGTTCTTACAGCTTAAATTAATCCATTTCCATTAATCTATACCTTGCCACATGGCTCGTGGCTTACCGGCATCTTCACATGCTGTTTCTCATCGTGGCGGCTGGCAGTGTCTCTGACTCAGCCTTCCACTTCCCAGCTTTATTCTCCTCCTTGTCCTGCCTATACTTCCTGCCTAGCCAATGGCCAATTAGTGTTTTATTTATTGACTAATCAGCAACACATTTGACATACAGACCATCCCACAGCAAATGGTGATTAGGAATTGATATTTCCCTCTTAAGTTTGGGAAATAGACACAAATACTACTATTCTCACCTATATTTAACATTTTTGTAGGGTAGTAGAAAAGGAGCTAAATACTTTAAGGTGGCTGCCGCTTACTCCTGCTGTCTTCTCATGAGGAAACACAACAGACTCAGTGTGGTGTAAACTCTGTGGACTCAACACTCTACTATGGAGGCAAACACAGTATCTGTAATGCAAAATGAGCAGAATACAATTTTAGAAAATGAAAAAATTTTAAATGTTATTCAATGAGAGAATGAAATAACTCAAAACTGCCAGAATTATATCCAGTTCAGAGTCCTCACCTGTAAAGCCGGCAGGCGTTATTGGCAGAACTTCAAGAAGGCTCACATAGGAGAAAAATTATGGATTTTACATTGAAATAAGACTAAGATGTGAGGTCTTCATCCAGTTGTCCTAGAGAACCAATGTGATCCCAAGCACAGTCCCACAAACCTTTTCTTTCTTTGTAGAAATTGGGTAGTTAATTTCAGAATGTATAAAGATTTGCAAAAGATCTAAAGACAAGACAATCTTGAAGAAGGCAGAGCTGGAGGAATTACTTTAATATGCAAACAGATAATGTGGAGTTATTTGTACTCACTAGTTATATTATAGTGGAAATGAATCGGATGTCCACTTGTAGACTCATAAATAGCTCACACATCTATGCAATGAAAAATCTGTATAATAACAACAGTGAAGGAACATTGCTGCACACAACACTATGATGTTGAGTGAAACAAGACAGATGTGAACATTCTATGTGTTGTGATTCCATTTTTGTTGAGTTATAATTGGGTGATATTAACCTACGATGTCCACAGTCAGGTTAAAAGAGAAGGGGGTAATGATTTGGGTGGGAATTGACAGGGCTTCGAGACTGTAGGCTATTCTCATAGGGCAGTTACAAAGGACTATCTGCTTTCAACATTCACAAACCACTATATGTGACCTGCACCCCTCTCAGAATGCACTCTGGACAATAACTGACATGCATGTCTGCCTAGGATGCTCTAGGAGGCTTCTTTTACATGCCAATGGAATTATTTGTCAGATTATTTATTTATTTATTTATTTATTTATTTATTTATTTATTTATTTATTTATTTTTATTTCATGTACCTTGGTGTTTTGCCATGGGTGTTGGCTCTCCAGGAACTGGAATTACAGACAGTTATGAGCTGCCATGTGGGTGCTGGGAATTGAACCCAGGTCCTCTGGAAGAGCAACCAGTGCTCTTAACCACTGAGCCATCTCTTCAGCCTCTATTTGTCAGATTTATATGTGACTAAGCTTCACTTAAACTCTGTTTCTTTTTTAAATAAAGACTTATTTTTAATTATGTGTATGTGTGTGTGTAGTGGGGAGTTCATGAACACTAAGGCAAATGCCTATGGAGACCAGTCACAGTCCCCTAGAGCTGGATTTACAGGAAGTTGTGAGCGGCCTGATGCGGGTGCTGGGAACCAAGTGTCGTTCCTCTGCAAGCATAGTAGACACTCTTAATTGCTAAGACATCTCTCCAGCACCTAAATTCTGTTTCTTTTTCCATCAACTTTGGCTATGATTTTTATTAAGGGCGTGTGTTATGTTTTGTATTTCTGTTGAAAGTATACATACTGTAAATAGGTGCATATTTCAGAAGTTACAAAGTCATTTCAAGCCTTCTACATGAAGGTGGATGACTGCTTCAGACAATATGTCTGGATGCAAGACTGTGACTGCCCATCCCCCATTGACTTTTGAAGACCTTTCACTTCTGTCTTTAGCTGGCTGGAAGCTGTCTCCAGCTGTCCCTTTGATACCTGTCTCCCCTGTGCTTGAATGGTATCTGTGTTCCACATGTCTGTGTAGTCGGAAGTTTTTCTGTGTCCCATCTGGTCCACGGTGGGGACAAATCTCTCACCCACAGTCCCACAGCCTTTTATAAAATAATCACACAGAAGCTTAATATTAATTATAACTGCTTGGCCATTAGCTCAGGCTTATTACTGACTAGCTTTTACACTTAAATTAACCCATAATTCTTATCTATGTTTAGCCATGTGGCTTGATACCTTTTCTCAGTTCTGCCTTCACATCTTGCTTCCCCTGTGTCTGGCTGGCGACTCCTGACTCTGCTCTTCTTCTTTCCAGCATTCCTTTAGTCTGCTTGCCCTGCCTATACTTCCTGCCTAGGTACTGGCCAATCAGTGTTTTATTAAACCAGTGTACAAAAGCATTATCCCATAGCACTTCTGTTGATGGTGCAGGATCTCCCAGTTGCATGCCTCTTGTTTTGGTTGCTCCTATTTGGTTTTCTTTCAGTGCTTTGGGGAACATTCTAGACTCCTCACCCTAATTCTACTGCTGAACTCTATTTCAACCATCAGTCATCTCTTTAACTCTTAAAACTCTCTTCCATTCTGATTATTCCTTTGCATAGTTTTTAATCTCATAACCTGTGGGTTAAATCGCTGCAAATCTTATAGGACCTGTATTCTCAGATGTTTTTTCAATCACTGACCTTGAATTTTGTCATGTCTTTCAAACTACTGTTGTTAGTGAAATGTCTGAGGAGTGTTTGGTGACAAGTATGTCAGGCCAGTCAGGAGTTCCCTGTGGCTGATCACTAGCTTCATTAACTCGAGGTAATTTCTTATTGTAGCACAAGAGAGGCTGACTGCCATGCCAAGGCCTCCAAACACTAGTGTGAGGACTGATATACTGAGGTACTCATGGGCACAAACACCAGCAGGAGCTTCTTTAGTTCACATCAAGTATGTAGGAGTATCCTTTTTCTAACAGAGGGATTGAGTTTAGTTACTCACACCTGCTAGGCAAGCACTTTGCCATGAACCACATCTTTACTTTTTTTCTTTGCTTTAAAATATTTTATTTTATTAGAATCTTTTGGATTAAAATCAGGCACTTTCACAATAACATGTTATGTAAATGTCCATTCTGTGTGCATGGTGGGGAAGAAGCTTCCATTACGTTGTCCATATTGTTCTTATTCTCAACTTTCACTTTTTAAAGTTTTCAGACAGAGCCTCACAAAGTTGCCCAGGTTGACCTTGAACTTACTATGTATCCCAGGCAGGCCTTGAACCTGTTATCCTCCACTTCTTCTTCCTTCTTTCTTCTCTGTCTTTCTAGTCCCTGCTCTCCTCTCCTCTTCTCCAGTGCTCCCCCCGCTGCCCATTCTCACTGATGATGATTCTGGATCCATTCTGAATCTGTCTTAGAAATATATCAAAACATGTGTCGACTGGTGGGGAGTCTTCCTAGTCTCTTAGCTGTTGTGTTTATGTCTTCACTGCTTTATTCTTGTCGTCTTCAGATAGAAAACCATGTAGCAGGGTTTCTATCATGGGGACTAAGTCTATCATCTTCAAGTACATTTGTGCACCTAAGAGGAGTCCCTTGTTTCCATAGATGTTTCATTTAAGGTAGGTTTGAGACAAAGAAGCAGAACTTGGACAGATACAGAGGACTGTAGAACACAGTGCAGACAGGGGGCGCAGTGCGGGGTAGGGGTCAACATGAAAGTCAGCAGGGGCCCAGAGTCCCCGAGGGAGAGTCACAGGTACAGAGCTGGAAGAGCCATTTAGTTCAGGACTTTTAGTTCCCACCAGGAATTTTTGGCTATGGAATTTTGAAGAGAGCGAAACCGCAATGAAATCAATATTTTAGAAAGATTCATTTGGCAGGACAAGAAAAATGTTTGGAAGGGTACATAGAATTGAGGCAGAGGGCCAGTTAGGAAACAGCCATCACTATCCATTTGTAAGATGGGGATGAAAACAGCAGGAGTGGAGGAGAAGGCGGTGATGTGGGCAAATTAAAATAAGCTGTCTTGGTACCAAGGGACTGGCTGGATTTGAAGGACTGATAAAGTTGAGACACTCGTAGGCACGTATCGTACAGCCATCTCTCCTTTCTTCAAGACCGCTTTGCCAAAGTAGAATCTTTCATTTTTCCATCTGTATTTTTGTAGGTAGTGGAGCCAGGAAGGGTGGCGGCAGGGATGATGGTGATGGGGTAGTGATGGAGGGGATGGCAGGAGCAGTGGGGACAGTGAGGTGATAATCATGGAAGGTGTGCTGGGGTTGGTGACACAGTGACTGACACTGATGTCTGCAGTGGTGGCCAAGCTAACGGTCACTGCTAGGTCTCAGGCAGTCCATAGATCTAGAAATGAGCCCAAGCTGGACTATAGAAGGATTTCTGGAAGTTTGAAACGCCAGCATTCTTGGGGAACTCTTGAAACCCGCCCCCATATGCCAAAAAGAGTCATTTCCCTTACCACTGACAGAAGAGATGTATGGTTACCTGTGGTGCCTATCAGCATATGTCCATGATGTCCATGACGATATCCATGATGTCCACATGCTCATGATGTCCATGTCTACATGCTCTCTCAGTATCACAAGGACTTGTTATACATTTCAAAGTCCATTCTAGCATCCTGCCCTTCCCTCTCAGCAGCTACTGTTCTCCTTATAACACACATGATTTGTCCGCCCGCCCCCTCTCTACTTCTCTATCTCTGGCTGTCCTCCTGCTCTCTCGCTAGCCTCTCTCTCTCTTTCTCTCTCTCTCTCTCTCTCTCTCTCTCTCTCTCTCTCTCTCTCTCTCTCTCTCTCATCTCTTGCTATGCTTCTCTTTTCAATCTCTTACTATCACACTATGTTCACTATTCTCTCCTGCTTTCCGGTCACCACTGCCCCAGCCCTGGCCATGTCCAGTCTGCTTCTCTTTCTCTCTGTTCTGGATTTTTCCAGATGCCTCTGGATATTTTATCTCTCTTATTTGGAATATGAATTATCTTCCCCTAACAATGGAGCGGTTGTGTCAGCTATTTCTTTACTGCACCCCAAACAGTGACACTTGTAATTAAGGAGGGAGTGGTGACAGCGATGTTGAGGGCGGTGCAAGGGAAGGTAACCATGGTAAAGAGAGAGCAGGAAATTTCTCTTCCTGTGCTGGAGATTCTATGTCTTGGGAGCTAACCATGATTCGCTTCAATGGCCATAGATGTTTTTCAAGGTTCTAACATGTACACACACACACAGAGAGAGAGAGAGAGAGAGAGAGAGAGAGAGAGAGAGAGAGAGAGAGAGAGAGAGAGAGCCCACTAGAGCTGAGAAGGACTCCCCCTCTCCAAGATCCCTACAACGTTGGGCCTGAAGTCTGTTTATGTGGGTCTCAATAAATCAGATTTGGTAACTTGCCCCAACAACCAAACGGGAAAAGTGATGGGGAAGGAGGAAAGAGGCAGCCAATCGGATGACTCAGGGCTAAGATCACTTGATCTCTTGCAGAGGTCACAGGCTCAGTTCCCAGGGACTCTGGGGGAGGTGTTCTATAAGCTCCCACACTATACAGGGAAGGGGGTCCAAAAGCATGGCTAAGTGGTCTTGAAAAAGCTGCGACATGGTTGGCATTATCTCAAGATTGTTCAGGAGGAGGCTTGTCATAAAATGACACTCCTTGCTACCCAGAGGAAATTTCAGCTCTTGTCACAAGGTATTTATCCATCAGATCTGTTGTTCCCAGAATCCAAGATGACAGCAAGAGAGACTGTCTCCAAAAGGACAAATCAGAATGAGGGCACAGATGTCAAGCTTTTCATCCCCCTCTTAGTTACCTATTGGGCGCATGTAGCATCAGTGGGTTTTAACAAAGCCACCTGTAAGCCCTTGTCGTAGAAGGGATGAAACAAAACCAACTTGTTAAACACTATGGCTGTTTCCCTAAGTAACCATTCTCTTCTCTCTTGATGAACCTCGGTTTGCTTGGTATAGAAATAGATCTCCCTCAAAGGCTCAGCATTGCAGGCCTCCTGAATAGAGGTGTGGCCATATAACAGCCAGTGTGATGAGAGGGAAGGGTGGTGTAGGCTGGGCCTCTGGCAGGGCTGCTGGAGTTTAAAACTGGAAGGGAGATGCTCTTCTCCTTGGCTCCTCCTTTCTACTCACAGCTCAAATGGAACCAAACCAAATGCCCTGACTCTGAGGAAGGCCTGAAGACAGAACTCACCTTCTAGAACAGCAGAGATTGGGCATTGACACATGAGTTGTGGAGCACCTGTGCTGGACTCATTCCGTGGAAGAGAGATAGACACCCATTTTCAGTTACTTTGATCTATAATAAGGGCTGATCACTTCTCATACATTAGACACAGTGCTAGTGCTTTGTTAGGCTAGTCAGACGAGGATCCAAATTTTCAGAAAGCCCATGGAATGAAGGGTTCTGAACCAGGGTGTTCCAACTTTATCACTCTAATTGAGTAAAACTCTAAATTTCCAAACATATATAAAATGTCTATTTGTCTATTGCCTACTTTCAAGTCATAGATTTTTATGTTATTCCCTCTTTCTAGAATTCCCTACCTTGCTTTTCCATTGGGAACTCCTGCTCATCCTGCCTGTCTTCTGAAGATTCCCGAATGGTGACTCTCTTCTCACCCCGCTGTGTTCCTATTGCTCCATGCTGAGCTTTATGAGGATATCATGGCAGGGTGAGTCTTTACATGCCAGTCGCAGATGCTGAAATCCATCTTCTTTAGGAACAACATCCTCCTGTCTCTGCTCTTAGCTTTAGTTGACGGCTCAGTTGGAAAAGGAGGAGTGGAGTAATAAAAATGAAATAAATTTATTGAATAACTGCCTGAATGAAAAAACTTGGCAATCCAGTTGAATAATTAATTATGCTACTCTTCAGAGTGTAACTCCAGCATACCAGGGCTAATCTTCTTGTCTGTCTCCTAAGCCACTTGAAACACACACGGGGACTATGGCACTGGTGGTCTACTTTAAAGAGAGACCTCTAAGAACTGATGTCTCCATAGAGACCCTTGCTCACTCTGCATTTCCACAGCCTCCACATCTGAAGACAACTGTGGCAGATTTCCAGTTCAAAATACCTTTTCACTGCGGAATGTGGCTGGAGAGATAATAGAGATGTGATTTTTGTTTTACTTCTTTCAAGAAATTGAATCAACTCTGATGCTACATCTCTTTTTCCAGATTTTTAAACAAGACTCTTAAACAAGACTGTGATTGGCAAACCTGAGGGACCATTAGTGAACAGTTAAATACTAATTAGCCAAGCCCTTGCTAATCTCCAGCTGTCAAAGCAGAGATAGAGACAAAAGCTTCAATTAAACCTAAGTTGGTCCCAGAGGAGGGAGAGGTCAAAGGGGAATGTTCAGTCAACTGTGAGATTGTGTGAACCAAGTCCCAGGGAATTATCATGAAGAAATAAAAAACTCACATGTCCCTTTACCCATTTAAAAAGACATCATATTGAGCTGGAAAATCTTTTGTCACTGTCCTTCACACAAACTTTCCACATTTAAATGGCTCCCACCACGTTTGGGACCAAGTTCAAAGCCTTTCCTCTAGAGCTGCCCCAATGGAGATTTCCAGCTGTTTTCACTTCCTCCTCCGGGGCTTCCCATCTGTCCTTGCTGTGTGCCTCCTCAGGTGCAGCTCACTCAGACAGAACCTGCTCCAACCCGCCCTGTGCAGTCCAGAGTTGAGCCATTCAGCACAAATGCGCCTTAAAAATCCACTACATGAAAAAGTGACACTCGAACATAATACAATAAATTACAAATAAGATTAGGCACAAACCCTCATGTGAAGGCTGGACAAGCTGACCCAACAGGAGGAAAAGGGTCCCGAGGACAGGCAAAAGAGTCAGACACACCCTCACTTCCGCTGTTAGGGGTCCCAAGGCCTGTTTTGTTTTTCTTTTGAAGGGAAATGGAGGAGGAGTGGATCTAGGGGATAGGGGTATTGTGGGGGCTGGGAGGAGTGGAGGTAAGGAAGGAATCTACAGTTGGGATGTAATGCATGTAAAGAATAAAAAATTTTAAAAAAGCAATTGACAAAGCAGTTTCACTTAAGTCACTTCCCATCTTTCCCACAGCTTTAACGATTAGGGAAGTCACCAAGAGAAGGAGACCAGGAGGGATTGCATTGTTTGATTAATGTCACACAGGTCTGGATGAAGAACCAGGGCTCGACTCCAGACCTGGCCTGCCAGGCCTGCCCTTCCCGCACTATCAGCCACCCAGCCTGTGCCAGTTTCAGGGACAAATATAAATATTAGGAATTCTTCACAAAGTTAAATTTGGTCAATTTAGTGGATACTCTTTTATTCTAAAGCAATACCTTAGAGGTTAAAATGTACTTTCTTTTTATTAACTAGTCATGCATTTTCTAAATAATAATAAGGAGTTCTTTTTAATCCTTATTTGGTAAAATAAAAAGGTATTAAATTCAGACTCCATTTTTTTAAAGCATCAGTAGTTTATTAAATTCCAAAGTTTGGAGTATACTAGAGTTGTATGTCTTTAGTAACACCTTCCCTGAGTATACATTTTTAAACTAAATCTCTGCCTTTTTGCTCTTCAAAAGTAATAAATTATTTGACATTAAAGCTGAGTATATGTCACATTCATAAGCCATTTAATTGCTGTCATGAGAAATTCTCCCCTATGACTCCTTATTGGCTGAATTTACTTTTCCCTCTTTCAGTAACTCGTGTGATACTGGCTCCCACTTTTATTTTGGCCATGCTCCTCGAATACAACTCTGGGAGTGTGAACCCAGAGAACAGGTCTCTGTGGATGTCCGGTGACCACCAGAGAAAGGAGCTACTCAATTTTCCATGTCTATCTACAGCCCTGATGATAGCACCTGGTACCTATGGAGCATCTGCTGTGTGCTTCCACTTGATGATAGCACCTGGTAGCTATGGAGCATCTGCTGTATGCTTCCAGTTGCTCTTGCTGCTCTATGTGGATTGTCTCATTCAAGGTAGCATCTAGGAATCAGGTCATTGCAGTTTCAAACCAGAGGCCGGTTTAGTTCCAGCATTTAGACTAATGGGGGAAAAAAAACTTTCACAAACTAGATCATGCTTAGCCTTGAAGATATGTAGGTTGGGGACAATATAGAGTCAACTACATGGTGGAATTAAAAAAAATGGAAAACAGCATGACTATGAAACCCCTTTGCTCTTTCTAAATTCCACTACTGGCATTCAGCCCTTACCAACTCATTGGTTTTCCTCTAATGACTTCATTCAAAGTGCAAATAATCTTGGAAAGGTTACTCTAAGGTGTAAGAAAAGATGGAGACGCTGTAGTTGTAAGAGGTAGCAGTGATGGTGTGGAGAGTAATGGAGAGAAAAGGGGGGGGAAGCCTCACGTGGTCTATAGAAAGACTTTACCTCTGCCACTGGGAGTTAAATCTCTACAGTTCACTTTTCCTCATTGTCTTCTAATTGTTCAACAATTTTGAACAATTGCAACCGAGCATTTTGATTTTGTCTAAGTCACTTTGTGCTAACACCTGTCCTCTGAGGTGCCCATTGACTCATAAAAGGCTCTTTCACCCCCTCCTTGGTAAGCAGGTAAATTGGGGTGTCTCATAGCTTTCATATGTATCATAAATATTTTAGAGTTCCAAGGATTATGAAACATTAGCCTGGAGAGATTAATAGAAAGGATTCAAGCCAGCTTTTTGAAATTATGGTCCATGGAACACTGGTGTTAGGATCATCTTGGGCCTTGTTTTTGTTTTTTCATACAGATTTGTGTAGTCCAAGCAGAACTATTGTCTTAAAAGTGTGAACTGTTGTTTCTGGGTGTGACACAGCCAATGTATCATGATTCCACAACAGCTATGGCTGCTTGCAGTGGGCCTGCATATGACTGGGGGGGTCAGTCATCACTCACAGGTCAGCAAGGGGTCCATAGGGCTTTGCCGTTCCCAGGGGAACTATTGGCTTCTGAAGGACTCTGGAAGAGGAACAGCAACTGTCTTCAGAGTTCTACTCACTAAGGAGTACATCAGGCTCCCATGGAGAGCTCCAAACTCAGGGCCACACTGACCCCCGGCTAGACTCAATGGGACGCAAAGCAAAATGAGAAGACAAGACTTGAGTGTTGGAAAGATATTTACATGGAGAATGTAGGAGTAACAGGGGTAGTGTATTATAGGGTGGGTGGGTGGGGTGATAGGATAAGGGGGGTCAGAGAAGGTGAGGGTGAAATTTACAATCAAATGCACAATTTGTTTGTATGAAATTGTCAAAGAACAAATTCAATACCAGTTATTCTTTTAAACATCTGGTAGAACAACCCCAGAATCTTCATTTTAAATCGTGTTAGAAAATGTACTTTAAAATTTGAGAACTACTTACTGTAAGTTGATTCGGTTTCACTTTAGCTTGCTTAATAATTATCTATTTGTCTGAATCTTAATACTGAGGCAGTTAATTCCCAGGGTTTTTCTTAAAAAAAATCATATCATGAAAAATAACTATAACTTCCAGCTTTTTTCAAATGTTATGATTATTACTTCTTTCTATTCTTTTATTGCACTGGCAATTCTGTAGAATATAGGGCCTGGCAAGTCATGGACCAAGTCATTTTCACATTTGAAAATGTTTATGTAAGTACCCATGTTATAGCCACCATGCTTCCTCTTGGCTAGCAAATTCTAAATATTTATTATGTGAACATTTACTTTAAAAGCATGACTCAGTCGTGTGCCACCCAGAGCCTGGCTTTGAGGAAGGACAAGCCATGCAGCTTCTTCCAAGGCTGGCTTCAGCTGCAGACAACATGCTGTCCGACAGAAACCCTTCTAGGGCAGCCTGCAGTGGACATGGAAGCAAAGTGTGTGGGAAGACCTAAGCCGTTTCCGCTCTGGGCAGGATACTCAGTGGACAGAATTTGCTCCAGACTTGTCATAGGCTGGCCAAGCTCCTTGAGACCAAGTCACAGTTGGACTATAGTCTTTTCAAATTCCTGTTTCCCACCCGTTACCAGCAACATATTGACTGACTTTTCAAATATCTCGTGTCCAAAGTGATGCTTCAACATGTGTTTTGAGAGATCCAACCTTTAGCAGGCTGAAACTTAGAGTACAATATTAATAAAATTGGTAAAAATGAGCCCTATATTTTATTCCTAACTTGGGGAGATATACCTGTTGTTTATTGCTATGTAGAATGTTTGGTACCTATTACAAGTGGATATTCATTGTGTCTTTTAGGAAGTCTATGGATATCTAAAATAATCACATTTCTATTTATTATGGCATTTATTAAAATTGATTTTAAATTTTACCACATACATTTTTTAGCACTTTCTAGTTTTTTTTGTTAATGTGATAGATTATATCTTAGAGATTTTATAATAGTCCAACATATTGCATTATAAATTAAATACAGGTAATAATATAGTCTTTTATTTAATTTATTTTATAGCATCTAAATTTTTTCACTTTAACATTTAAAAATTAAAATACTTTGAAGTGAACTCTTTGTCTTTAGTTAATATACCACCACCACCATATCAGGATAGGGCACCATCATATCAGCTGATTTATTTTCACCTCAATTAATTCTTTGTTGCTGAACTCTTCCACAACCACTAACTCATAGTAATCACTGATTTTTTTCTGCATTTCTGTGATGTCTGTCTTTGTATCCATATCCTATTGAATGCTTTGAGAACAGCTTCTTTAGTTTAGTGTACTCATTTATTTTCCCGGGCTGTTGCATGTATCTGCTCTTGGTTTCATTGATTAGTAGTTAAAATGTATGAATGCACCCATTATTTTCCCATCTGTCCATTGAAAAACATTCATTTGGGGCTCTTACGAATGCAGCTTTCCTATACATTCATAATTAAGTTTTTGGATGAGTAGAGTTTGCATTTCTGTAGGGTAAACAGTTAATAATGCTATTTCTGATGGCTTATATCCGAATCAGCTCCTCCATCTTGCTTTCCAACCACTAAAGAATGAAAAGGCTTGTTACTTCGAATTCCTGTGGACATTTAGTTGTTTTATTCAGCTTCAATTTACCAATTCTAACAGGTGTTTAAAAGTATCATTATGATTCTAACTTGCATTTGTTTAATGATTAATGATTTCAAATATTTCAGCAAGTGCTTTTGTATCCTTTGGAACACTTAAAAACATTAAACATATGTTTCCTTACTGATGGATTTTGTGTATTTTAAAAGTACATATTCTAGAAATAAGTCCTTTGCCAGAAACATAATTTACAAGTTAATTTTAGTTCTACTAATAGTCTTTTTGTACAGAGTACAAGTTTTTAACTAATTTCCCCCTGAGGGCTAGAGAACTGGCTTAATGAGTAAGAGCACTTGCTGCTCCTTCAGAAGACCCAGGTCAGTTCCTTGAACCACATCAGGTGACTCACACACAACTGTAACTCCAGTTCCAGGAGCGCTAATGCCCTGTGGCCTCAGCTGGCACCTGCACACACCCGTTGCACATATATACACTCCAGCACATGTGTGTACACATAGAATAAAACACCCTTTTCTGTATTATATTACTCACATAGCAAAAAACTATTCCAACTCAAGGTCACACAGAATTTTTTCTGAGCTTGCTTCTTATTGACATGGCTTACCTTTGGGTCTATGATTGGTGGAATTAATGTTTGTATGATATAGAAAAATCTGAGGGTTGCTACTGTTTGAATTTTCTTAAGTGTGTTCAATTTTTTCAAAAACATTTGCTAAAAAGACTATCCAAAATTTGACCTATTTATGTGGGTTGGTGTCTTTTTCCCCCCCTCTAAATTTTCTTTCCTTTTTGCAAATTGTTTTTGCTATTCTCATTCATTACCTTGTCCCACAAGTCTTAGAGCTAGCCATCTGTGTTGACAAAACTCTCAGTAAGATTTCAATTACAACTGAGTTAAACCTATGGGTCAATTTAATGAGAATGGAAATGCTGCTGGTGGATTGTTCAACTCATGAGCACCTTCGTAGCATCTCCCTTATTCAGACCCCAGAACATTTCATGAGATTTGTTGACACACAGGAAATCCTGCCAACACCTCATCAGCATCCTTGCTAAGCATTTCTCTCTCCGTTTGAGCTATCAAAATGGCAAAAGTTTTTTTTTCTTGCAGTTTCCAATCATTAATTGCTAATAAATAGAAACACAACTGATTTTTATGTGTTGGTTTGTGACTTATGATCTTGGTAACTTATTTTTCAGGCCGTGAGCTTCACTGTGTTCAACTTTGCAAGTCCTCTTACTGTGGCAGCCAACTGTGATCCTGTGGTTTTGATTCTGCAGAAAGTAGAATGGATTGATTTTTAAAGCTAAACTTGGCTTGTATTTAGGACATAAACCCACTTGTTGTAATTGTCCTTTTAGACATTTATTTAATTGGTTTGATAATGTTTGTTGAGACTTTTCATATCCCTTTTCTTGAGGAATCTATAGCCCTAGTATTCTCTTCTTATACCATCTTTATCTGGCTTAAGATCTGGTTAATGCTGGCTGTTGTGTGAGATGATTTAGGAAGTGGTATTTTCTACCTTCTGTAAGAAACTACATAGACTTTCTATTTCATCCTTAAATGTTAGAATTTACAAATGAAACCATGGGGACCTGGCACCATTTGAGGGCAAAATTTAAATGATACATTCAATGCAGGATAACCAGATTATTTATTTGTGGATGGGTTCGGTAGTTGTGGTTTTCCAGAAATGTGACCATTTTGTTTATAAAGATTTCATTTATTTATTTATTTATTTATTTATTTATTTATATTATATTATATGTCTGAGTGTTTTGCCTGCAAGTGTGTATGTGTACCATGTGTATGGCTGATGCCCACAGAGACCAGCAAAGGGCATCAGATCCCTTGGAGCTGGTGTTACAGGTGGTTGTGAACCACCATGTAGTTTCTGGGACTGGAACGCCAATTCTCTGCAAGAACAGCAAGTGCTTTTAACTAGCAAGCCACTCCAAACCAACTAGTTAGTTTTTTTATTCTGGTTATTCCATTATATCTCAGTACTTAACCACCTAATTTTTCTCTCAACTCTTAAAAGGTGTATAAACAATTATTCTTTCTACCAAATATACAAGTAAGATTTTTTTTTAAGTCCTGTCTATCTAAAAAGGTTTCTTTATTGGGCATACATGAAAAACACCTTAACTTAGTATAAAATTTCCGATTATAGTATTTTCCCTAAAGATATTTTGTAGATGTGACTTTACTCTCATTTAGAATTTAGCATACAAAAATAATTACAGTCAGGTCTGGGTTTTGCTCCACAATAGGAAATGTATTTTCCACCCTGATAGTGACTTTTTCCCACTTCTTTTTGTAATTCAAAGCCTAAAACCATTGTTTCCAAGCACATGTCAATTTCCAATAATTTTTATTTGGAATCCAGTGAGTTCGTTTAATCTCAGGGTCATTCAGATAATGTCTCTGGCTGTCTGTAATCCTCGCCTCTTTCTTGCAAATACCATCATGCAGTGCCGGTTTCTCCTTCTGGATTGGCTTCAGGCCTCATCGCTTTCCTATTGACTCTCTGCAATCGCTATTGCTGTCTTTTTTTTGATACTTTTCTATCTCATCTTTGACTCTTGAATTTAGATATTTTGGCCCTTGTCTGTCGAGTTCTTTTCTTGTTGTTTTGTTTGTTTGTTTGTTTGTTTGTTTGTTTGTTTTGAGACAGGATCTCTCTGTATAACAGCTCTGGCTGTCCTGAAATCTCTCTGTAGACCAGGCTGGCCTCGAACTCATAGAGGTCCTCCTGCCTCTGCCTCCCAAGTGTGATTAAAGGTGTGAGTTGACACCGCCCAGCCTCAAGTTTGTTTTTTTATTTGAACTCTTCTGAATAGGCCAACTACTTTGTGAAATTTTACCTTGACTTTTGCAGTAGATATTTATCTCCTAGGTTTACACATTTAGTCTGTCTTTGTTACATTGCTCTTTTTTCTTTGTTTTTCAATACTTAAAATTAACTTACATTGGTTTTCTTATCTCTATTTAGTACTGCCTGGGACAAGACCCAACGTACAATAATTTAATGGACACTTGTTTAGAGAATAACTGGTAAGGAAAGTTAGGTATTTTCAGGCACACACAGGATGTGATGTACTACTGACTTTGCTTTTTTACTAATTATGCAATAGTCAAATCCTCCTTTCGGAGCTATAGCTGTAGGCTAATTCACACACACAGTCTCCAATTGAATTGCTAGGCTTTCAGCTAATGTGGCTTTCATCTTAGGACCTCTTCTACCTTTCTGGTATGTGAACGGACAGATTTCATGGACGAGCAGAGCTCTCCTGGCTACGACTTTCTTCTCTGCTTGCTCAGCCACTGTGCTTTTCTGTGGCACCTGGAGAGCCCATACACAACGAAATAACTGTCTTCACGTGCTTCCTGTCCAGCTGACCACTGACCTTAGCGTTTTGACTGTAGGGAGACGTTATCAAGATCAGAGAGGTTTGTGAGCAGATATATGCAATCTATGAAGGGAAAGCAGGTGCCTAATTTCCTGAATGATACTGACTGGACTTTCTGAGTATGCAGGGGCACAAAGCATAGCATAATTTTACTTTTCATCTCTTCTTTTTATGTGCTGATTCAATTTGTTTGGAAGTTAGGAAATACGAAATACAGACCTATAAGCCAACATGATTTTTGAACCAGAATTCTTCTTCTGGTGTTAGGATTTATTGGAAAATGCAGCCAGAACCAAGCCATTTATTCTGAATGCAGACACACTGCTGCTCTCTCTTGTCATGTTCAGCTCCTCCCACACAGTCTTATCCAGAAAGTCACCAAAATTAAGTGTTCACACTGCACAACCACCCCAGCAAGACGATAAGGGATGTTTGAAATGGGTGACAAACGTTTATTAGGGCAAAATAACAGGAGTTCTTGCCAAAACTAGCATCCCACCTCAGATTATTCGCAGCCGAAGATCTCCAAAGTCACTTTATTATCAACTCATATTTTAGTTTTATTATAATGCTGACGCGATATTCGTTCTCAAATCAGTTCAGAGTTATCAACTTGCTCCCTCATGAATTCTCAGTCCGATTAGTGGACTTTCATGTGTTTGATTACACTAGCTCTCACTGTCTTACTAAGGTCTATTTCTACAACAATCTGCTTTTAGTTTGCAGTTCTAATGCTTGGAAATTTTTATAATACATCTTATTTGACCTTTAGATCTTTTACTTTACTTTAGCTAACCAAAGTGGATTTAATCATGCCATTTTTACACACACATCCCTGTAGTCTGTTCACACACACCTTACTCCCCTCATTCACCACTCCCCCAGTAATTGACTTCCTCTGACCAGAGTCACCAAAGAATTTAATTTCAAAATAAAAAGTGATAAGAAAGTTGTAGAAAAATGCGTGCTTTCTTCTCAGGAGAGATTTAACATGTAGGATCCCCATGGGTCTCTTCTGCGTCTTCTTGTAGATCTCCCTTTTTAGTTCAGAACACATGCCTAGATCATGTATCAGCTACAGAACCAAATGCTCTGAAATTCTCAGTGAAAACAACCAGCAAAACTTCAAGGGCAGGAGGACATGGGCCGAACATATATGGAGGTGAATTTTTTATTTAAACATCTATGGCAGCAATTTTACTGATTGATTTTACCAATCTCTAAAGGCTTTTTAAAAATAAACAAACGAAAGCAGTTAACACAGTCCAAACTGCTGCATTCACGATTCTCAGGTCTGATGTTTTTCTTTAAACAATGGCTGTAATCATGTTTTCTCAGGTCTCTCAGAAGTTAACACTACTAAGAAGTAGCAGGCAGTTTTGTCCCGTGCATTTCAAGAGCAGATTTCTCATATGGCAAGACAAGAAAGGGGAAAACAATCATTGAACATAAAATGAGGCCCTGTATCTGAGGCCCTTGTGAGGTCATGTCTGTGCAGCAGATCAGAGTCCTGTTCAAGCTTTTCTACTGCAGACATGAATGACTTGATGATTACAGAGGGACTCTGCTCTGGGACTGTCAAGTTTTAGTTAGATGACAAGTTCAAAAAAGCCAATCCCTCACACAGCTTGCCAAGGGCAGAAGGGGAGTCGAGACCTCTCTAAATCCCTTCCATGATTTTTATCAATCTCCTTAAAAACAGGCATTGCTGTAAGTATTAGGAGTCTGTAGTTCTTCCCATCATAGTGGACAAAGTACAAAGTTTACTTTGAAGTTCATGTCAAGCCAAACCCAACTGTAATTGTGCCTATAGTACCAGCCGCTGTTTCATCCTTCAGCAGTATGCACACATAGACACTTGCGTGAGTGTATAGGTAGACACACAAAAGGAGCGGTTTCAAACTGGTAGACAGATTTGTCAGGGTTCAGCCTGCCTTGTCTCAGCATAGCCACAGCCGGATGTTCGGTGGAAAACCATAGCTCATGGGCTGAGAGAGGGCTGATGGAGAAAGAGAAGAGCAGATGAGTTTCGGATGGGTTTCTAGAGAATTCCTCCAGTTCTGACTAGAGAAAAGTGGGTAGGGCGGAGTGAAGAAAGCTAAGTCGGGGAAGTGGCTGGAGGCTGACTCTGACATCTTCTAGAGTTCTCCACGCCAAATGAAATGAAGATATTTTTTAATAATAGCTTTGCTTAAAATCTAGTCTGAATTTATTTATTACGTGGTTGATTCTCTTTATTTGACAGAGTTGAGTCCTATAAAGTGGCTACAACTGCTGACTGAGCACTGCTCTGAGGAACAGGGCTAGGCAGGTTCTCATGAGACCTTGGTCACACATCTTATTAAATGCTAAGGTTAGCCTTGCTTTCTGCATTTTATTTAAGGATGCCTTGTTTAATATGTATTGTTGGTTCATTAACACTGACCTCATGCCCTCAGCACTCACACTTCCATGCAGCTTAGGTAATGGACAGAATTTGGCTTCAACACTGTGGTTAGGGCTATTTGTTTGTTAATTATTCTTGAGGTTTCCCAGGCTGATCTTGAACTCACTGTGTAGTCCAGGCAGTCCTGGAGCTCAAAATCTTCCTGCTTTACCCCTTCTCCCAAGTGTACTGGGATTACCAGCATGTACCACCATGCCTGGCTTGGTAGCCATTTTAAATAGAAGAAACACGAACATGAAACCCAGAATATGGGACAAAATAGCATGAACAGACTCTAGAAAGGAAGTTTGTTTTACTCAAACTGGACTTTTCCCAGCTGGGACTGTATGTGTTAGGTGACTTGGGTATTTTGTCTTTCTGTAAATGTTCATAAAAACAAACAGCAAACAAATTTTCGGTGTAAGTATAGCAAAATCAACCTTTGGAACACAGGAAAGCTAAAAATGTACTTGTTGCTCTGAAGTTCAGATTTAATTGGGTGGCCTCTATTCACTTGATTACTGTATGATCTTTGGTATATCTAAGTCCCAAGATTATGTTTATACATGTATTTATTTTATTTTATTATTTTATTTTGTGGGTATCAATATTATACCTGCAGATATTTAAGTGCCCTGTGTTTGTGTAAAGCCTGTGGAGGCCAGAAATGGATACCATATCCCATGGAACTGGAATTACAGACAGTTGTGAACCACCACGTGAGTTCTAGGTACCAAACCCAGGTCCTCTTGAAGAAGAACACATGCTTATAACCCCTTAGCCATCTCCTCAGCCCCTCCAAAAGTATTTGTTTTTTTAATGGTGTGTGAGTTCACATTCAATCAGAGGAGCAGAACCACAGAGATAAAAGATGAGAGCTAGGGCAGAGATATTAGCCTTCACACAGCTCTGGAAAGCATTGGGTACATAAAAGTTGAAGGACGAAAGAATCACCAACTTGTCAATCTGAGAAGCCAAGTACTTCCATGCATCTGGTGAAGCACAGGCTCCAGAGAGGTTTATGGGCAAGGAGGGTGTCCACAGAACTGCTGCCTCTCAGGAGCTGCTACTTAAGTGTCCATGGGCCTGATGGTAGCCATGTCTTCCTACAATGACCTTCACAGAGCAGTGGCCACTGCCTCATTTCTACTCCCAAATGTTGCCTATACTCATCTTTGGCTACTTTTAACTCAGAACAACATGGAAGAATAGTTTCTGGAGAACACATTTCCAGCTTAACTGACTGGAAACACTGCAAGCAACCTCGCTTGGGAAGTTATGGACTTACTGAGAAGCTATTGAAATCAGTACCAGAATCTGAAGATACCAGGGAAGCAAGCCAATATCCTTCTTATTTATCAGTAATGATGAGTTAGACAATATAATGGGGGAAGTGTGGCCGGCTAAGGTATGAAATACGTAGGAGGAATAATGTGAATAAGAATTGAGGTGTGCCCGTGTGCAGTAAATGTCAACACGTTATGAAGAAACATAAGAGCAAGACTGTATGAGTTCAGGTTCCTGGAAATATCAACCTTGTTCTTACATGGAACTGAGTACTGTAGAGAAGTCAGATCTTTGTTTTATTTGTTAATGTATGTGATAGTTTGAATGAGAATGGTCCTGATAAGTTCATATGCTTGAATATTTGATTTCCAGTTTGTGGATCATTTAGGAAAGATTAAGGCCTCAAAGGTGGTCTTTGAGGTTTCAAAAGACCACAGCCAGGAAGGCCTAGTCTCATTGGCCCTCTGCCTCTGGCTTGTGGATCAGGTGTCAGCTCTCAGCTACTGCTCCAGTGCAGTGACTACCTGTCTGCGACCATGCTTCCCACCATGATGACCATGGGCTAATACTCTGAAACTGTAAGCAATCCCCCAATTAAATGCTTTCTTTTTAAGTTGCCTTGGTCATGGTGTCTCCTCACAGCAATAGAGCAATAACTAAGAAAATGTGGTACAATTCCAATGGCATTATTTTTTGAGATTCCCATGAAAATGATTGAAAAGTCATCAGCAGGTATCAGCAAAGAAGAACAATAAAGATCATGTAGAAAGGAATAATGAGAGAGGGCGGCCCACTAAGATACTGTGTAAAGTTACAATCAGTGAAACAGCATGATACACCAATCACTGGAACAGAATACCAAGATACAAAGCACATATGCAAGAACTGATAAAATTGACTTTAAGAGCAACAGATCATAAATAGATCATTCAATAAATTATACTGAAGCAGATAGTAAATTCATTTAGAAGAATGAAACTATAATTCAAAGAAATCTACCAAAGTAACTTTCAGATTAAACTGCTAGAAAATACAAAAGAAATAATTGAATTCAATTTTTAATATTAGGGTAGAAAAAGGCTGTTTCTTTCAGAAATCATAAAGAAATCACATGCATAAATCATAAAGGAATGATGAATTAATTTATTGCATAGATATTTAGAAATATATATACATATAAATATGTAGAGAGAGAGAGAGAGAGAGAGAGAGAGAGAGAGAGAGAGAGAGAGAGAGAGAGAGAGGAGAGAATGGGGAAAATTAATCCCAAACAAAAAAAAACTGGAAAAATTGTAATCTTTAATATTCTTAATGAGAGAGAGAGAGAGAGAGAGAGAGAGAGAGAGAGAGAGAGAGAGAGAGAGAGAGAGAGAGAGAGAGAGAGAGAGAGAGAATGGGGAAAATTAGTCCCAAACAAAAAAAAAACTGGAAAAATTGTAATCTTTAATATTCTTAATACCTATACTTTTTTAAAAATGAACAACCTGTGGAAACACATGAGCTTGGACTATGAACTAAATGTTCATGTCACCCAAATTCACAGGATGAACCCTTAGTGTTCAGTGTGATGAAGCTTTGGGAGGTAAATGGATCCCGAGTGTAGAGCCTTCAGGCTAGGACTCAGGCTTCCCTATGAAAGAAAGTACTTGCTCTTCTCTCTAGTGTATGTGGACACAAGCTGACAGCCATCCTCAAGCCAGGACATGGCCTGTACCAGACTCTGTATTTCTCAGTTGCCTACAAGACATTCGGTCTATGCTTTTGTTATAGTAATTGAGACAAGCTAAGGTAGCAAGTACATCTACCTCTGCCCAAAGGAGAGCTAAAGGCTAAAATTAAATGAAATTAATTCAAGGTTATCCAACAATCAAGAAGCGAGAATTAGTATGAAGTAACATTTTACTTCTCATCAGACGAGCAAAGATGTGAGAAAGACAGCATCCACAGTGCTGTTGTGCTGGCCAACTAGGTATTCATCTCCTGCAGACAGAACCCAGGACTGGAAGACCAGAGTCAGCAATGGACATCAAGTCTTAAAGTATGCTCACCTGGCCTCTGTGCTCATGCTTTAGTTAATGGCCCCACAGCATTAACTCAGCTCAGTTGGTTACAAAAAAAAAAAGAAAAGGAAAGAAAGGAAGGAAGGAAGGAAGGGAGGAAGGAAGAAAGGGAAAAAGAGAGAAAGAAAGGGAAATGAAGGTGGTGTAGGAAGTATTCTAGGGGTTTTAAGAGGAGTGGGAGGATTGGTGTTAGATATCATCAAATATATTATATACATGTATGCAACTGTCAAAGAACAAATACAAAATTTTTTTTAAATGCACACACCCTTTGGTCCAGAAAAGACCATTTCTAGTATTTCTTCCCAAGGACATTATCAGAATTGTACATCTTTAAATGTGAGAGTTTTTTTTTTTTTTATCACAGCTCTTTTAAAAATTCATTTCTAGCCTGGTCAAGTAAGGAATGGCATCTCTGCCCAACAAAATGCCAGGTAGTCATTAAGAGATAGCTTTAATTCATGGGCAGGTACGAGCAGTGTGCTGTGTGATGAAGAGCAAAACAAATTTGCAAAGTGACGTCTTTAGTCACCCGGGACTTCTGTAACTCAGTAAGTGTCTGCTAAGTTTTTCACATGCAATGCAACAAAACATGATGTCACCATTAGCACCCGTTGCCCTCCATTAAACTATGCACACACAAACATACAAGGTGCACAGAAAAGGAAGAAGAGTCATGGGAGCATCGGGACTGCTTGCTCTGAGTACCCCGACTCATTTCTTCTACTTGATTCTGGTCTCCACCATTGTACAATGAGCTCATTTACCCTGCAATATCAAAAGCATAAAAACGAATAGCTCCTTCCTCTTGCACTCGTCTCTTGCATCCTTTAAGCCACTGTCCCCTTCCCTCCTGCATACTTGTCAAGATTCAGAATAGGAAAATCAGGTTTGCCTCAGACATGAAGGGAAGCCCAAGGCTGAAGCTGAGGCCGAGGGGCTTCACTGGGAAAGAATGCCAAGTGTGGCACAGTGCCTTTCTGTTTGTACAGGGAGGAGAAGGGTGTGAATCTGGTTTTTCAAAATTCAATCTACAGCCAGAGCCTCTTTTGAGCACCAGATCTGTCTATGCCCTGTTGCTTCCCAGCTCCCTGAGGCTGGCTCCTTCCATTTCCAATCCTTCCTGAGTCCAACGCCCTCCTGCTGGGTAACAAGAGTCCAGGTCCTCAGCCCAACACTCAAGGCCCTTCCATCTGGCTTCTGCCTTCCTGCTCCTCATGATTTCCAGCATACCTTTCAGTGAGCAGACCTTTCAGTGAGCATACACAACTTTCCCAGTACACTTGCTTCAGGCTTTCCCTGGAATTATAAATCTGTCCTAGTTCTGTCCTAGCTCCTGTACCCCTGACATCACAGTTCTTAGCATTTAAGCTGATCTTTTCGGTGTCATCCACAGTGCACATTTGTTCCGCTGAATTTAGTGTACTAAGTAGGAATCAGCATAATTGTGCTTGCCATTCAACAGTCTAAACATTGTATTTTTAACAAAATGGTAAGATGCTTACACAATGACCTATTGGGGTTTTTCTTTCTATTGGTACACTAAGAGCTGGTCATTTTATCAGTTGCTCATTCCTTGGGAAACCAGTTTATCCAACACTCCACATAATTGAGATGCAGAGTTGAGTAATGAAATCTGATTTCTTCTCAGTGCTGCTCTTTAAATGACATGGTTCCATTTAGGAGTGCCATAGGCCTTGGTATATAAGAGTTATAGCCTTCAAATCCACTGCCATTGTAAAAATGAGGACAGGAGATTCAGGTTAATTTGAGCTTGACTAGATGGGACCTTTTTGTGATGGTTTTGTTTGGCAAAGCAGAGTTCTCAGCATGGGAATTACTCAGCTGGCCAGCATACATGTGTGCCCTGTGGAGTGGCTTCCATTGATCCTCTTTTCCCAGGTGGGGCATGGCCCCCTGGACCCTGTTAACGCTGTGGACTTGCCTTGAGGCCATGGGCCCTGTCTATTTCCTACAGTCTAGTCTGGT
The DNA here is from genome assembly GCF_007827085.1 of Peromyscus californicus insignis. NCBI lineage: Eukaryota > Metazoa > Chordata > Mammalia > Rodentia > Cricetidae > Peromyscus > Peromyscus californicus. The sequence goes on from NW_026294402.1 coordinate 20,421,898, forward strand.
GTTTAGGCCCAGAGCAAGCGAGAGGCAAGTGAGTCCGCAGGGCCTGCTTGTTCACAGCGCCCTTATCAGTTGTTGATGAGACCCTGTCTAGGCTCACAGACAGGCCGTTTCCTCCAGTCCCAAGCCCCAGCCTGCCGTGGAGCCAGAAGAAGGTGATAAGCCCCCGGGAAGATTTTTTAGGAGCCTTGCCTATCTTTCACACCAAGTCGCCAGTGTACATTTTCCATGGTCGCCATTTACAGATAGGGTGGCTGCTCTGGATAAGGCTGGGGGTGGAGGTAGGCGGAGGTCATTAAAGGGAGCAAATGACTTTCCAATTAGCTTCCCCTAGGAATTCTTCAGGACCCTGCAAGCTTTGTCAACAATTAACCATCTATTCTTTCTTTCTTTCTTTCTTTCTTTCTTTCTTTCTTTCTTCTTTCTTTCTTTCTTTCTTTCTTTCTTTCTTTCTTTCTTTCTTTCTCTCTCTCTCTCTCTCTCTCTCTCTCTCTCCTCTCTCTCGCTTCCTTTCTTTCTTTCTTCCCTCCCAAGCCAGCTCAGGAACTCCACATTGACTCCAAAGCAAGCAGACAGGGCAGGCCTCCTGGTAAAGGAGTAGAGTCTTACTGGGTTTCAGCCATGGGGAACATTCTGTCCGAGTCTGCTGGGCAGGAAGGCTGTGGAACAGGACTGGCCTGTCTGCCACAGGGAGCCCCAAGGAAAGGCCAGTGCCAGAGACTATGGGATTAGAAAAACTGGGTTTGTAGACCTAATTGCTGGCTTCTTAAAGTCTTCTAAAATGCATTTCAACGACGCCCAAACCAGAGAGAGCTGGGCCAGAAGGTGGGCTTCTGCTCCAGGGCCCTGAAAACCCATCCCCTCTCTGGACTCTAGGCACTGGAAATGAACGATGGAGAGGATCCACTGCGGATGAACAGCACACACAGGAAGTGGAATGAGGACCGCACTTGGGATTTAGAATGGACATTGTTGTGGTTTCATGTTTGAACAAGTAAATATGTGTTCAAGAGTAACAGAGAGCAGAGTACTGAAAAACAGCAAATGTAGAGATTGGATATTTACTGTCTCCATTGCCAGGGAGACTGTGGACACTGTCTCACTGAACTGTTCCTGCGACTGTTTCCAGAGTTTAGCCACACGCCCAAGTCACTCACCTCCCAGGGGGCAGAGCTCAGTGTTCAGTTGATCATCTCTTTCTTCTGGCTGTTCATTCTGCTTCAGGTTCTTTCACTGTTTGGGTTCATCCAGTGCTCCAGCGAGCAGACCCAGAATGCAACCTTCAGGGTGGTTTGAAGCTAGAAAAAGAGCTTGGGGGAGAGAACATGGGGGGGGTGTAAGTTTGGCAGGTCTGAGAAATAGACGAAGATAGTTTGTGTCTGTCATCTGAAAGATCACCCCCATTTTTGACGGGTGGTTTCCAGATGACACACCAAACGATGTCCATGTGTGGAAGCACTCTGCCTGTCCTCACCTATATTGTAATGGTGCCCGGTTTCTCAGATACCCCTGCACAGAGGGCAGTTTGCTTCTAGTTCCTGTATTTCAGTGAGGTGATGCTTGCATTGCTGAGAGGCATATAGAGAGTGGACAGTAAGTAGTGGCTATGGTGTTCACCACTGTCACTATAGTCGTGGTTCATCACTATCACTATAGTCATGGCATGAGAAGTGACTGAACCATTTACTACAGTGAGAAATCCATCAGCAGAGTGGAAGCAGACAACAGAAAGGACAGGGCTTCATCTAAATCTCCCAGCCAGTCCTGAGAAGTGCTTATTGCCTGGGAGCACTCTGCAGTTGGAGACACAGTGCTCCCATTCCCTGTCTTTGAAGAGTTGACACGTCTTCATGGATTTTATTTATCCTCAGAAACTTAAAATGTATGGAGAGAGACTACGTATAATGCCACTCCATTCCCCCTGGAAGAAACCAAGAATTGGTGATCTGGAGAGTAGGTGCCCAGCACTAATGTTTACCTTCCTATCTAGCTTTGTCTGTTTCGGAACCTGATAACTCAAGACAACCTCAGGAAAGACACCAGCTACTCGCCCTGCAGGGAGAGCTCCACCCAATGCTGGCCTGTTTGGTTGACTCTTACGGTGGGAAATAGGAGGCCTAGCCTTGGCTCCAGATGTCAGCTCTGTTGCCCATTGGACTCCCAAAGTCATCTCAGGCAACATTTTTTTTCTATTGACAATTTGGGGCCCATCTGAAATGCTCATCACATTACTTGGAGATCCCATGAACCCTTTCAAACTTTGAGGACAGACTGACACAAAGGGTGCCTGGAGAATCATTTTCTGACATCAGTAGTTTCGCTTGTCAGAACAGTGCTGGTGGTGTGATTCGTGACTTCTGTGTCGGTGAAGGATACGGAGACCTTGGCAAATCTGGTTTCTTTAGACTAATCACCAGGCCTGGCTGGAGAGCGTAGTGTGCATTAAGTATGCTTACGCTACGGCTGAGGAAATAGAACAAAGAGTTTTACAGCACTCTAGGGTACTTAGTCCTAGCAGAGTTGCGACCACACTGCCACGGTTCCTCTGGCCGTGCATTCCCAGCTTTGTGCTCTGCTGTGTGTAATTTGCCTCATGGTGACAGTAAGACATTTAAGTGTTCTCAGGGACCACCTGCCTGTGACTCAGTGCCCTCCCCTGATCACTGACACTGTCACCTGCTCTTCCTTATGGTGCAACACCATCCCCAGTTGTCTCTCTCACTGAGATGGAATGTGGCTGATGGCTCCCTGGGAAGCCGCATAACTCTAGTTACTATGTGTCCTAGCATTTACAAGCCTTCCTTTTCAAACATTTTTTTTACAATAAAACTAAGAAATAGAAATTATCCATTAAAAAATAACAAAGTGCATAATTTTATTTTTCTTAAGTAATAGAGCCTCCTGTAGCCATCCATCATCAAATCAACTAGAAAGGCATCTACCCAACATTTTCAAAATGCACTGATTTTTGTAGTTTTTTTAAAGTAAGATAAATAATAATAGTGTAAACAAGCTTTTATCAGAAAAGTCTTTCAAAAGTAGATTTCAGAGTTCATAGCAGTAGGACCAGTTATATCTGTCACTCACACCCAAACCAGGGTTCCCTACAACATGTGTCCTGGAACCACCTAGGCCTGAGATCCCACCCAGGATCCAGATTTCACTGCCAGACTTCCCAAAGCTTGCTTCAGAGCTCTGCTGGGACCTCCAGGAGTGATCTGTCATTCACAAAACCACATCTAAGCCATCCAGCCCGAGTTAAGGGGCAAACAGAATTCTACCCTCAGACCCTGAGAACTATTTTGGTGGAAGTAACCATGGACTTTCAGGTTCCCTGGAGCTCTTGGCTTTCTTGTCCTGGAAGATCTGGGGGCTTTTTCAAATGTGAAAAAGGCAGGTGACTTGCTTTTCTTTTCCAGAGTTTGCCAAGTTGCTTTCAGTGAGTGTCCAAGATGGATTCATTTTTGTTTGATGCTCAGGTTCAGGCCTTAGAGAGTTTCCCTTCCTCTTGCTGAAGTAACTTCAGAAGTCAAACATTTATCTTTAAAAATCCTTGTAATCTTGGTCAAGTTAATGTGCACCTTTAATCCAATCACTCAGAGGCAGAGACAGGTAGATATTGTAGGTAAACCAAACAACTCAAACTTCATCAATGAATAAACGCATACCCAAGATGTAGAAGGTGCGTACAATAGAATATTACTCAACCTTAAAGAAAGATGGAAGTTCCAACACATGGAGACACACGGATGAGATTTGAGGACATTGTGCTAAGTGAAATAAGCCAGGCACAAAAGGACAAACGTTGTGCGACTCCACTTAAGTGAGGCACTTAAAGTAGTCAAACTCATGGAATCAGGAAGTTGAATGACGGTTTCCAGGGTCCCGGGGGAGGGCAGAAGGAGTGGGTGTTTAATATGTATGGGGTGTTCATTAGCAAGAGAAGGTTCTGGAGACAGATGGTAATGATTACACAATGGTAGGAATGAACTTCATGCACCCAACGGAACACTTAAAATGACTCATGGCATAATGTATATATGTTACACTGTAAGCACCTCTATATCATGTGGACACATGCCAGCCCTTGACTACAGATCTTCAGCAGAAATGCCAGCTCTCTCCTCAACACCAGGGCCAGTGCCATAACTTTCAGGTCCTCCTAGCACCCAGGGCCAGGCGTGCTATGAGGCAGATGGCAGAGTTCAACAGCCTGCTGTCAGGATCCCTGATGTCCAAGAGGCTTAGCAGAGGCTTTTTCCTGGGTCCATTTCTTGGCAAAGTGATAATGCTCATAATTAGCAGAGTGACCCATGCGCAGACATCCTGTCAAGCCAGGCTCTCATGCTGGACTAGAGTGGAAGGCAGGATGATAGCATCCAGCAGCCAGCCAGGGTGGGTCTTCATTCAGAACGGCTCCTAAGACATGGAGGGCTGGAAGGAAAAGGGGCCCAGACAGAGAGGGCATGATGACAAGGCTTTGCTGACAGAAAGGAGATTTGAGACCAACTTCTAAAGCCAGTAATGTCTTAATCTCATTGGTAGAGAGCAACAAAGGGGATCAATTTAGAGACTTCTGTGTGCTCCCTGTCCAGGGAGCATCTCTCCTCTCCTTTCCTCCTCCACCCTCCCCTCTCCTTCCCTCCTGCTCCTTCTCCTCACCTCTTCTTCATTCTCTTCCCTCTTCCCACAAATACCTTATCAAATGATTGAAAGCAAATAGGGAGAGTCTCATCTATAACAATGTGGCATCCATCCCTCTAATGGTGGAGGTTGTCACTAATGACAACAAAATACTGAAAGTGACGTGGTACACCTTTACCATTGTTGCTGTGGTTTTTCTCACCAATAACAGCCCTGGTGAAGGGTGAGCTTCTTCTTAACATCCAACACTCTTTTTTTAAGGTCAGGTCTGAGAATAAACCTAAGGCCTTGAGTGGCACTCTGCTGTGTGCCCGGTGCTGGGGACAGCTGATTCTCATGAAATACCTGTTGCTGAGTCTTTCTGATCTGTTCTCTGTTCTCAAAGGGAGTGTGTACCCCTACTTCTGAGTGTGTACATGTATAGCAGTTGACCTCACCAACCTCATCCCTATGGTTCGTTCATGCTGAACTGGGTTCATTCAAACTTGGTGTCAAGGCCAATGCGGGCAGCTCCACTGTGCTCCCTCAGCACACCCGGAGGCTGTTACCCTGTGGGCATGAGTGCCCACTGCCTTTATCAGAATGCCTCTCCCTTCATCACTGGTTTTTACGAAAAGCACTTTACTTTATGGGATGACAAGTCCGGGTTTTGTGACTATGCTGGAGAGTGTCCTGTAATCTCCCAGCCTGACAGTCATTGCAGAATAGCCATTTTCAAAAATCAAAAATGTGAGTTCCTCTGTTCTCTTACTGCCTGGCTACACTCACCAAATTAAGTACTCATAAGACTTAGTTTGAAAACTGAAACAAAACAAAATACAACCTGCAGAGGTGGAAGCCGATGCTCGAGGGCACAGGTCCTGCAGCTCACTGAAAACTCCACTGCTTTCTGCACAAACCTGGGGGCCACTCCTCACTCACCCCATGGAGCTGGCCTGGGAGAGTGCTTCGGATAATGGATAACCTGTCCTCAGATGTCAGACTGGAGGACGACTCGTCATATCCTCCTTCACTTTACTGGACTTCATTTTGCTTTTCCTCACTGCCCCCTCCCCCCTCCCCCCACTCTCTAGGTGAAATTTGTTTGGAATGGACATTGATGATGGGAGGGCACCCAGGACAGAGGCCCCTCTGTGTAAGATCTGCATGCAGGTCTCAGCTTCTCCGTCACTCAGGCTTATTCGGAGCCTTTTCAATCTCCTGACATTTGCTCTGGTTTAGCCCTCACTGCACAGTAACAAAAAGCTTTTCCATGGGCCCTTGGGAAATTGCTAGCCTGTCTCTGATTGGTGTTCTCAGATCATGTGACCCTGGGTGGTTCTCTGTGCAAAGGATTTGGTCAGAGTTGGCAATGATCTGCTTTCCAGGGCACACACCTTCCTCATGGTACTCTAGCCTTTTGCATATAAAACCCAAGGGAATCCTCATTCAGGGGACTGTGGATAATTGGACCCCAGAGAACTACGTTGAGGATCAGCTCCTTTCCCAGTTTCAGTCTTCACAGGCAAGGAAGGGTGAGGCCAGAGTGAGGGACAGTGGAAGCTGATCTCCTGGAAAACAAGGCCAAGTAAGTGTGTTCAGGAGCCAAACATGAGCTAGTGTCCTTGTAGGACTCAGCCCAACATGTACATTGTCAAGAAGGGCAGACTGCGCATTTGCTGGGAGGCGTGGGTGTGAAGGGACAGGGGAGGCGAGTTCTCAGTCGTGAGTTTGCGCTGTGCACTTGGGAGGGAGTCCTCGGCATCCTGCCACACTACACTCCAAGGGTCATGGCACTGTGTGAATTCCATTTACAGGTCCCTTTTTAAAAGGCAGAGTTGGCCTTCCTTAATGGAGAAGAGCCACTCTGAGCTCACAACAGAGAGGAAGCAGCTCCCCAGGCACATGGGAGACATTGATGTCGCCCACTTCACTTCTGTGCTCGGCTGGCTCTGCCACCTCCTTCCCTGTTTTCCATTCTCCGCATCCTGTGCACAGATCCTAAAGGTTTCTTCTACAGAAACATCAGTTCGTGATCCGAAAGATATGGAGCATGATAACTGATCCAGTAAAGCTCTTGGTGGGGGGGGGGGGGGGGGGGGAGTGTACTTTTGCCACTAGGCATAGGTAAAATTTCCATAAGACCAAGATCAGTAAACACAGGGGAAAGATGAGGAGGAGGAGGAGGAGGAGGAGGAGGAGGAGGAGGGGGGGGGGGGAGAAGGAGGAGGAGGAGAAGCAACCAAATTGGAATTCAATAAAGTTAACATTTTTACTCATTTAAAGATACTATTAGAAAAATAAAAGTGCCAGAGAGTGAGAAAAACTTTCTACTGTGTATAGCCACAGAAGACATGAGCATACATAAGAACTCATTTGGGTCAGCAATGAAAAGATAAAACAATATAAGATTAGCTAAAGGTTTGAGCAGTCACTCTCCAGACACATACTCTGTAAACATACATAATGTGCACAGACGGCTGTAATTACAAAGACTGACTGTATCCAAAGTATGTCAACTGAATGTAGAAAAGCACAAGTTGCCTATATTTCTGCTAGGGGAGGGTTTTAGTTTGTGTCCTACTGATGTGATAGAACACTGTGACTAAAAGCAACTTGGGGGAGAAAGGGTTTGTTTGACTTACTTCTGCATCATGGTCCATCATGGTCCATCATCCTAGGAAGTTAGGGCAGGAATTCAGGCAGGGCAGGAAGCTGGAGGCAGGAACTGAAGCGGAAACAGGGAAGAGCCCTGCTTACTGACTTGTTCTCCATGACGTGCTCTCTGGTTTCTTATACAATCTAGGATGACCTGCGCAGGGATGGCACTGTCCATAGTGCTCTGGGACCTCTCAAATCAATCTTTAATCAAGAAAATGCCTCCACAGGCTCACCTCAAGCTAGTGTGATGGAGGCATTTCCTCAGTTGAGATTTCCTCTTCCCAGATGACCCTAGCTTGTTTCAAGTTGACAGAAGACTAATCAGTTCAGAGAAAAATGGTTTATCCACTTGAGCCAATTGGTATCAGTTAACTTTTGAGAAAACAATTACACCATGGCTCTCTAAGTCTACTTCTAGGTATTTATCTGAGGAAAATGAAAATTCGTGTCCATACCAAGACTCATTCAAGAATGTTCACAAATGCCATATCAAAAGCCCAAAACAACTGAAATGCTAATCAGTTTTGGAGATGAAGAGTGGACAACAAGATGAATGTGAAGATTCATCTATGGCAGTAGAGAGAGCGTGTGACAACTGAAGGGATGCTGTTACTGCTTCCACTGTTGTTAATGGATGAACAACTCATGGTACAGTAATATAGTAGAATAATACCAACAGTTTAAATGAATCCCAACATACACAAAAATATTACTGAATCTAGAAAACATATATACCAGAAACAACGTGTGTGTGTGTGTGTGTGTGTGTGTGTGTGTGTGTGTGTGTGTGTGTGTGTAGAACTTGCAAAAATAGTCTGTAGATATGGAATTAAAATAATAGTTTTCTCTTGGTCATGGTGTTGGGCGAGCCCAAGGGTCTGAAGGACTGTCTGGAGTAATGGAAATGTTGGCCTTAATATTGGCTATAGGATACACTGGATTAACATGATTCCTGTTAAGATGCTGCTTCCAGACTAACATAACCTCACCCTACCTCCTGGGACCGCCATCTAGAACAACCACATCTTTCCCCACTGGGCACTGCCTTTGGCTGCAGGGAACTATTCTGTCCGGTCACTTTCCTTACAAAGAGAGCTCTGACTAATGATATTCCAGTATAGGTCCAAGTCTCATGTCTCAGTGAGCATCTCTGAAGGCCACAGCATCTCCAAAGTTCCCCATGGTGTTACCCAAGATCTCGTGTGAGGCAGCTTCTCTCCCTCCCCAGCCCTGCCTTTGTTTCTTCACAAGTGTACTAACCAGAGCGTGTGTAGAGAACTCTCTACACACAATAGGAAACAGAACCAGAAGTGGTCCCAGAGCACGACCTTTCAAATGGAATTTTGAAGAAAAATGAATGGGTCACAGGATGACAATGAAGACCCATCGCAGTGGCAGGGAGAGAATGAGTAGTTTGCGGTAGGCTGTGATTGTACACGTCCTGGCGGCGGTAGATGTGGTTGGGACACCACTGACGGGTGTAAGTGGAACAAAGGAAGAGGTGGCCGCAAGGACTTTGGCATGGAGTTGTTGTTGCTGCATGTATGGACCCACTGAAGAAAGGTGGTGATTGGCTCAGGATGTTTCTCACCATTTCGAGGGAAAATGTGAAGGTGGTATTGAAAAATTAGTTGTAGCTGAAGGGCAGGTAGTACAATGAATTAGGTAGGTATAGGAGGGACCAGAGCTAGCTCCGTGATTAAGAGCATGTACTACTCCAGCACTTATATCAGACTGCTCACCACCACTTGCAGCTCCAGATCTGGGTGACCTGACACCTCAGGCATTTGTGGGTACCTGCATTCATGTGTGCATAGCCCTACAGGGACACACATGCCTACGCATTACTGTAAATAATACCTTTTTTAAAAGAAGGGATCACAGAACACAATCAAAGGATGATTGTGATAGTCTGCTTCCTGTTGCCATGACGAAGTACCCAAGACAAACAGCTTTTAAAAGGAAAGGTCTATTTTGGCTCACAGTTCAGAGTTTTAGACCACAGTCACTTGACTCTGTAGTTTGGAGATCTATCTGTAGCAAGGGAGCAAAGCTGCTCACTTTATAGCAGCCAGGAAGGAGCAGGAGAGGGAGATGAGGTGGGGAAGCGGGAAGGAGTGGAGGAGAGAGGGAGGGGGTGGAAGGGTAGATGGGCGGGAAGGGGTCAGGGTCCTATTGTCAGCTTCAAGAGCTTTTCTCTACTGACCTAACTTCCTTCTGCTAGGTTCCACCCTCTAGATAGTCCACCCCCTCCCTATAGGGTCTCAGGTTAGTGATAAAGACTAAAATCTTTGGAGGCAGTAGTGGAGCTTCGAGGAAGGCCCACGCCTCATCCTAGCATGTCTCCACCATCAAGGCAAGAACTCTAGTTCGGAATAAAAAGAACCATGGAGATTGGGTTAGGATACAAAGCAGATAATTTGGAGAATCTCGAAGTCCTAAATAACTCCAATGTAACTTGACTGCAAGTGACCCACTTATGCTAATTTAAAACTCTGTTCTGCCTGTTGCTTGATGATACGCAGAAAGAGTAAGTGAGATAGCGCCACATGAAGCAGCAATGTTCGTCTTCACTTGGGATCCTCCCCATCCCCACACCTACCGCTAGTAAGACCAGTAACAAAGGACAGAGCCCCACACAACCTGATTGCAGAGGTGCTGGGCCTGCCAAGGCCTGCCAGGGGCTGTTTGCAAATGTGTAGGTGTGAGTGTAGGTGTCGGTGTGAGTGCAGACGACTCCAGAGACGGAGGGTGGAGCCCTTGCTCTTGGACGCTGCCACTCCAACTCACTCCTCCGTTGGATCATCTCTGCTCATAAACAATTCGGCTTCATATCTGTTAGCATTCCTAATCTTGTCTGTTTAGAGTAACTGTTCAGCCACCGTAGCCCCTGGACATACCTGTCCTTAGTGGAGGTGGCACACTGTTCGGCCCCAACAATACAACTTGCCTTCATGTTTGAAGATAACCCAGATCTGGCTCCAACATCTTCCAGTTTTTGCTTAAAGGGACATTCTTTGGAATGTGAGAAATTATCTTGTACCCCAACTTCAGGTTTGAAGATAGAGGAAGTAGGTTATAGGCTCCACTAATATGTACAACAAACAAATAAGCACATTTCTCTAATATACCAACAAAGCGCGGGGCTGGCTGGTCATTTGGAAGCAGAATGGACAACAGATTCACTTAGGGTTGTTGTGGACAAACAATGCTAGCTCTGATTTGCCAGACAGTTGCTGTGTACCCCAAAGCCTAACATTTGCTCATCTATCTAGTCCTCGTGATAGATCTGTGAGGCAAATGACATGCCCATTTATAAAGCAAACAAGACTCAGAGAGCCGAGGGGAATGACCTGAAGTGATAAAGCTTGTGAGCGACAGGACAAATCTCGGTTGGGTCTGCCGACTGTGGAGCCAGGGCTGTCTCTGCCACACAATCCCACGTCCTGGCTGGGGAGCTCTGGAACCCGAGGGCCCCAGAGAACTGCTTGACTTCTAACCACTGGGCTTAAGAAAAGAGGTCATTTCTTTCATGGTTTTGAAGACAGTCAGTCATAAAGGGCATTCCTTTAAGACCTTCTGCTTTGAAGTGATAAAAGCAAGATTGAGAAAAGGTTCCCAGGCCCCTGATCTGGGATCACCCCTGCCCTTGGAGCCAGGAAATGTGATTTTTTTTTCCCCCTGACATCCTTCACTTACAGCGCATGCTCTGCTTCTTGTGTCTGCAAGGAATTTTTTTTTCTTAAGAAAAGAAGATAGCGTGGGTTAATTTCCAGTTCTCCACAATTTATCTGTGCTGAGCTGGAAGAGTGCTGAGTGGGAAAGGGTTTCATTGTCCACCAGGGCCTCACAGCTCTTCAACACCCACCACTTCTGCCTCATGTCACGGGGAAAGCAAATAGGTTTATTAAATAGATGTCAGACTGAATGAGCGAGCACCGAGAACACACAGAGGGAGATTGGATTAGAGGCAGAGGACATGCCATACTAAACAAGGGCACAGATTTATGGCCTTGGCCATGGAGCCTTCAAAATGATGCCCGAGGTAGATTTGAGTACAGGGAGGCTGGGCTGAGGAAGCGCGTAACAGTGCATAGATGGAAAGATCAAACCTGGGCACCTTCTCCTTCCCGGCACTCAGAGCAGTTGCTGATGTTCTTGTTGAATTTAAAAAGTATGTATATATGTGTATGTCCTAGTGTATCCACACATAGTGAGTGTAGTATCCACAGAAGCCAAAAGAGGGCGTCAAATCCCCAAAGTTGGAACCGCAGGTGGCTGTGAGCAGCCCCATGTGGGTGCTAGGACCCAAACCTGGATCTCCTCTGGAAAGAGTTAGCTCTCTCAACTACTGAGCCACCTCTCCAGCCCTGCTCAGAGCATTTGTAAGTATATGAGTAATGGTTCGTGCTTAGAAGACCAGGAACTTTCATCCTCACTGGAGCATAAGTGTCCAGGAAAGGGACTAGATGACTTTGTTCACTTCAGTGAATAAAGGAGTGAAGTTTGTCTGTGCCTTAGGCCTGCAATGATTTTGGAATACCCCGTTCACCACAGCTATTGGTGCACTGTGGTCACACGATCCACTGTGGTCCAATGAGAAAGGAGATGAGACTAGCTTGAGAGTTCCCGCCTTTCTCCGAGGGAGCATCTTGACCTGTCATTCTTTTTCTTTCTGAAGGCAGGAGAGGAAACATGCTTCCTTCCTCTCCCGTGTCTAACTCTGCTCCAAATCTGTCCTACACGTATCTGATGGGTGTAAATTGAACTTACCAGCAGCAGTTCTTTCAAAGTGATACAGAAGAGTAGGGTGAATATCCAACTGGCTATGATACACTAAAAAGAATTGAAGGATGCTTTGGGAAGATGACTCTGTGGGTAAAAGTTCTTGCCTTGCAAACATTGAGGACCCGACTTCAAATTCCCAGAACCCACATAAACCTAGACACAGCAGCATGAATCTGCATTAACAGTGCTTCCATGGAAACATGGGAAGCAGAGGCAAGGGACTCCCTGGAAATCACATGCCAGTTGTCCTGGTGTATCCTGTGGTAAAACAAGAGACCCTGTCCTCTGATCTCTACATGCATACCATGGCACAAGTGTGCTTGTACTCATACACAAACGCGCGCACGCACACACAGGTGGATATTCAAAATAATTGGGGAAATTTTTCTTCTATCTAATTATTTATCAGTGCCTTAGGGTCATGGGGAGAAGTACAACTTTAAGGATATCCATATTAAAATGTGTAAAAATTAAAGTACCCGTGGAACAGAGAACAAAAGACAGAGGGACAGAGGTAGAAATGTGAATTTGAGATGTAAGCGGCTTGCTTGACAAGGTGAATGGATGAAAACAGAGATTGTTTCATGAAGCTACTGTGATTTTGTTTCATAGTCTTCCACTCAAATGTGAAACATAAAACATGATCAAGGCTGGTTTGAACCGGTTCTTTACAGGCGCCACAACACTTTACAACATCTGTATGAGGCAGATGTTAGTATCCTCATTTGGGGGACTCAGAAAGATGCCATCATTTGCCAATGATCACACAATTGGCCTGGAACTCCACATCACATCTGGTACCTCTGGTGCCCCGGCTCCCGCCGTCCCCCCACCCCCACCCCCGGCCTTTTCAAATTTTGAAAACACAGTGAGAAACTGGGGGTTCAAGAAACTGTGGGAGTCTTATCCAGGAGTCCTGAGGAGAGGGTGGGGAGGCCAGAGCTGTCTGTGAGTTGTAAGATGGTCCGTCACTTTCTGATGGCCATGTGCCCGGGCACCAGCTGTGGGTGTCCTTCTCAGCTCCAGTGTGGACTGCTCTGAGATCCGGGCTATAGATATTAGAAGTCTCATCTGGAAATTAGCCTGCTACACTTCATTCCCCTCCACACACTGCTACCCTCACCTCCGTAGAGAGGAGCTGTCTCAACCATGCCACCCCTCTTCTCTCAGCCACCCCTGCCTGATGTGACCAAGTAAAATAGATCAGTGAAGAACAGCAAAAGTGAACAGAGGGAAGTAGACCCACTCAGTCTGTTAGGAATCAGCTGCTGCTGGAGCCACTGGCATCAGGAAGGCCGAGCCACTGTGCTCTCGTTCCAGATCACTAACCCAGGCCCTTGACTTCCAAGGAAAACAGTTGCTTACAAGGAATTAAAACGGGGCCGGGGAGCCCACAAGACTTAACTGCTTCCTTTTGGGGAACTTCGACCCAGAACTGAACTACAGAAGTGAAGCCACAGGGGAGCGCTCTACGCAGCTGGCGGGGACTGGTTATGGCCACACTGATAACAGGAAGTACCAGTGTTGTGGATGCCGTTCAAAGAGATACATGTGTTTTAAATTTCTTAACCTTCACAAAAGCCCTAGAGGACAAGCACCATTATTATTCCCACTTTTTGGATATTAAAACTGAAGCCCAGAAACTCTACACGGCTTGTGTTTAAGTTGAATGGTTAGCAGGTGTGGGCTGACCCACAATCAAAGGCGCTGCTGGGCACCAGAAGCTCCCACCATTGAGAGCCGAGGATTTCTGGTGCTGTCCAGGCATGCCATCCCTTCTCTCAGATGCAAACATGTCACTAAGCTGGTTGGACATAGCTCTGGTGCCGTGTCCAAACCTCTGTGTCCCCAGCCTCCATGAGAGCTCTCCTAGAAAAGACAGTGGGCACAAACAGACACTTGAAGGGGTCATCTGGGTATCTGTCCAGGTCCAGTTAGGTACCTGTTTGTGGCACCTTGCCTACAGCTTCTGTAGACTCCCCGAAGAGACTGATCACTCTTGTGCACACATCTCTCTGATTAAGCATTGCAGCGTAACAAGCCACCTCATGCTTAGGACATTTAAAAAGAACGTTTTTAGAATGTTCATGGCTTCTTGGGTTATGAATTTAGACTGTGCTTAGTGGGGTGTCCAGAAGTGTAAAGACACTGGTGTTTACTCATTTGCCAGCTGGTTGCCGGTTTCATGGATGCAGGTAACACATATGAGACTCCCTGGCCTAGCCAGAGGTTTGCTTTAGTGCTCATAGTGATAACAGTGATTTGAGTACCAGTAGAGTGTGTCGTTTTCTCTCTTTATCTCCTTCTCTACCTTCCAGGCTCCTCCCTTCTCCTCTCTTCCTCTCCTCTTTGTCTCTGCCCCCTCCCTTCCTTTTCCCTTCTCTTGTTTGTGATGCTGGGGATGAAACTCAGGACTTAAGATAGACAAGGCAAGTGTAGTGGGTAGCCATTCCAGCTTTGATCTGTAAGTTCCAACCCCCATTGAGACTTCGGCAACTGTCACGCCTACAAGGCGGGGCGAAAGGAGGCGCCTGGGGACCCGAGATCTGGATCGGCTGGCGCTCTCTCTGTTGCGGGACCCTGGACTAGAGAGGTGTACCAAGCAGAGCTCCAGAGAACACCGCTGGACTGCGATACACCTTCCCCAGACTCCGCGACCTACCTATCCCTTAATTTGTAAGTTACGCCATTAAATAAATCTCCTTTTATCTACGTGGAGTGGCCTTAATAATTTCACCAATATCTGGCGCCCAACGTGGGGCACGAACCCACGACCCTGAGATTAAGAGTCTCATGCTCTACCGACTGAGCTAGATGTAGTGGGTAGCCATTCCAGCTTTGATCTGTAAGTTCCAACCCCCATTGAGACTTCGGCAACTGTCACGCCTACAAGGCGGGGCGAAAGGAGGCGCCTGGGGACCCGAGATCTGGATCGGCTGGCGCTCTCTCTGTTGCGGGACCCTGGACTAGAGAGGTGTACCAAGCAGAGCTCCAGAGAACACCGCTGGACTGCGATACACCTTCCCCAGACTCCGCGACCTACCTATCCCTTAATTTGTAAGTTACGCCATTAAATAAATCTCCTTTTATCTACGTGGAGTGGCCTTAATAATTTCACCAATAGGCAAGCACTTCACCACTGAACCTTCTGGTTTTTTTTCTGTTTCTTGAGGTGTGATACAAAGGAAACGACACCTGTATGCATGGTGAATGACAAGAAAGGAACACTGAAATCCAGGAACACAAATCCTTTACATTGTTAAAAAAGTAAGCACACTAGGCTTATGCCAGAAGGGTACAATATCTTTGTTTGAACAGGAGACTGACTTCATAAGCTGTAAATAAACCTGCCTGTGCTTCAGGGGGTGGCAAGATCTCTATTCTGTGATGTCCACACTATCAGCATTTTTTCTTTTTTGTTTCTTTTGTTGTGTGTGTGTGTGTGTGTGTGTGTGTGTGTGTGTGTGTGTGTGTGTGTTTTCAAGACAAGGTTTCTCTGTGTAACAGCCCTGGCTGTCCTGGAGCTCTCTCTGTAGACCAGGCTGGCTTCAAACTCACAGAGATCCTCCTGCCTCTGCCTCCCAAGTTCTGGGATTAAAGGCATGGGCCACCACAGCAGCTATATCAGCATCTTTTCGGTGATAATTTAGAGCAATTGGTATCTTTGGCTCATAAGATGTGCAGAAAGGTGAGAGGCCCATGGAGAATTATTTCCCTGCATGTTGATAGTCTTGTTCTCCAAACTTGTAGAGCCAAAGCTGGGGCAACTCTCACGGTAGCTGAGGTTGGAATTGGTTTCCTCATTTTCATATCTGATGGTCAGGCAGACCTGAAGGCTGAGTTCCCCTGGTACTGTCAACTGGAACCGCCTCTCTGGGATTCTCACCCCAGCTGGATATAGCAGACGACAAGAGGTCTCATGTGGGAAAGTACTGAACTTGAGGAGCCTGAGTCCTGCAGCATGTTCTGCTCTACCCTGCTGCCAGCCCGGACTGAAAAGGGGTAACTGGGCTTAGCCTCTTGCTGTGGGGCAATGGCAAAGTCACAGATCATATTGAGAAGAACATGGAAACCAAGCAGGGTGGTGCAGTTTGGAAAGCATGTCCATGGAGGGCAGTATGTATTTGTTGCCAAAAGATATCTGCTCTGATGTATACAAGGAACCACTTTGTGTGGGCTGACATCTGTACAGAGTGTGGTGAGAATCGAGAGACTGGGCCAGTGGGATGGTTCCATGTGTAAGAGCGCTTGCTGCCAAGCCTGATGACTCCAGTTCAATCCCTGGAATCCCAATGGTGAAAGGAGAGAGCTGACTCATACAAGTTGTTCTCTGACCACATACATGTGCACAGGTACACGCACATACACACACACACACACACACACATACACACACACACACACACACACACACACACGAAATAAATTTAAAAAGAAAACTTTTGAAATTGAACTAAATGCCCACAGGACTGTGCTGTAGTTTCTGGCGTAAACGAAACAGGCTTGCGGTAGATGTGGACAGTTCACTCCCTGGACTGAACCCCATGTGCTGTGGAACAATCCTCTTGTACACAGTAAAGATTTGTCACTTGAATTGGTTTAATAAAATGCTGACTGGACAGTAGTCAGGCAGGAAGTATGGGTGGGGCAACCAAACTAAGAAGGATGGGAAGGAGAAGAGCAGAGAGAGCAACTGACAGCAGACACAGAGAGAGCAAGGTGGGTGGGCCATACTGAAAAAATACACCAAACCGTGTAGCAAAGCGTAAATAGAAATAGGGGTTAACTTAAAATATAAGAGCTAATTAGTAATAAGCCTGAGCTATCAGCCGAGCATTTCTAATTCATATTCAGCCTCTGAGTTGGTTATTTGGGGTTCGGTAATTGGGACAGAAAACATCCATTTACACCCATGTCCTTGTTGCCTTGGGAAAGCATCTGAAACACAGAATGCTGTCCCTTCACAGACAACAATGAGAGTCTTAGTTCTCAGCTGTACATGATGTATGTACAGGATGTAAAGGTCTGCATTGGATTTTCTTGGTTCTCAGAGTGAGTGTGACCAAAGCCTTTTAATTCGTGTACTTGAGGGGCCCAGGAGAAGCCAGGGGACCATCTGGCTTTCTGTCCTCTAAGGGATAGACAACAAAAGGGCCCAAGGTGCCATTAAACTGTTTCTGGTAGGGAGAGTGTAGGCCTGGAAGGAGTGATGGTGTGAGCCTCCAGTGGCCAGGTCCCGCCCACAAACTACTCTTTCCAGCCCCTTGAGAGGCACACCACTAAGGTCTGCCTTACAGAAAACAAAAACAAAAACAAAAACAAACCAAAACAAAACAAAAAACAAACAAACAAAAAACACCAAGATCAGGCCACAGAATGCCACCAGTTCCTGAGCTTGCCCCAAAGTCAGGCCACAGAATGCCACCAATACTAGGCCACCCTGGAAAGCTCTGCACCTCCCCCGCACCACAAAACAAACAAAGAAACAAAAATCTATATAAAGCCTGCCTTCTGCTCAGTCCTTTGCTGCTTCTCCCCTGAGCAGAGGCAGACACCTTCTGTGTCTTTCCCAATAAATCTCTGGTGTAAAGTTTGTGACTTTGTGGTATTGCTTGATTCCAGACTGCCAGGATACCTTTCCCTTCAGAGCTGTAACACTTACAAGTAGGGGATTAGTAAGATGTTGCATGGAATTCTCAAGGAATTGATAAAAAATTATTTAAAGATTTCCTTCTGGGCTTTTCCCAGTCATGGGACTCTTTGACCTAGTAAAGGGGGAATGAGGGAAAGAGGGGCTGGAGTGCAGAGCAGAGGAAAAGGCCGGAGGGAAGTGAAGGGCAGAAGAAATGGGCCCTGAAGGGCAGGACCACGTCGTTGTTGGTGACTATAAAGTGATGGCTACAGAGGAACTCAGGAATGCAAGCACACAGCTTTCTGGGTACATCTGTCAACTGTTGATATGGAAACGAAAATCTGATGTTCAAAGATGTGAAGCAAACTGCCTAGAGCAGTGGTTCTCAACCTTCCTAATGCTGTGACCCTTTAATACAGTTCCTCATGATGTGGTGACCACCCCCCACAACCAGAAAGTTATTTTTGTTGCTACTTTATAAATGTAATTTTTCTACTGTTATGAATTGCAATGTAAATATCTGATATATAGGATATTTGATGTGACACCAAAGGGATCACTACCCGCAGATTGAGAACCACTATGGTGGTATTTTATTTGTGCACCCCAATAAAGCTTATCTGGGGATCAAAGGAAAAAGCCAGCCACTCTATTAAACATAGAGGTCAGGCAGTGGTAGCACAGGCCTTTAATCCTAGCATTCTGGAGGCAGAGATCCATCTGGATCTCTGTGAGTTCAAGGCCACACTGGGAACAGAGCCAGGCAGTGGTGGCTCATGCCTTTAATCCCAGCACTACTTAACCATAGAAGTCTGGAGATCTGTACAGACAGACAGGAAGTGATAGAGCTGGGTGGAACGAGGAAGTGATGAAGCTGGGTGGAAAGAGGAAATAAGATGGCAGGGCACAGAAAGGTATATAGGCGTGAATAAACAGGAAGTAGCTCTCTTGGGCTGAGGATTTCCTAGTGGTAAGAATATGTGGCTGTAACTTGCTCTATTCCTCTGCGCTCTCAGCTTTCACCCCAATATCTGACTCTGGGTTTTTTTTATTATTATTAATAAGACAGTTTAGCAATTCTTGTTACAAACCGCTGGCCTAGGAGTCTGTGGACAGAAAGAGACAGAGGCAAGCCAGAGTCTGAGGGCTCCCAAGCCCAGCTTCCTCCACTCTTCCCTCTTCTCTACCTTAGGGTGGAGGTGGGGCAGCTGCAGAGAGGGAGAGATTGGCTGGGGTAGAAGCTGGAGTAAAGAAGGCTCTCCCAGATTGGCTCTTGAGAAATGATTGCCATCAGACCATTCTGCCATGTCCTGGCATAAGGCTGACATAGAGGAAGAGGAAAGAATAAACAGAGGAGAAGCTGTTGGCCTCTCTGTATCACACGTGCCACCCTGTGTGTGAATTCTCACAGATGTTCCATCTTTTACAGCCCAGCAATATCGTGTTCGGGGCAAAGGGCTCACCTGGGTCTGTTCTCAAGCTTCCCTTCCTGATACACACCAAGACAACCCTGTTGAAAAAGTGATTGCTGTGTGCTTGTGTACAAAACACCTGCATGATTAAGGTCACTGTCCTGAATGCAATCCCATAATTTAAATTTAAAATTTAAATTACTTCTATCCAGATTTTAGGGAGCACAAGAAAAACAGCCAGACTCTCTGGGTGGGGGTAGTCAGGGAGTGCTTCTTAGAGGAGGAGGCAGCTTGGTTCTTGAAGAACAACAGGTGAAGAATGAAGGCAGAAAAGGTACAGTGGCATGGAGTTGATGTCTGCTGTCGGAGCACACACTCTGTCTTCCTGGTTAGCTGCCTCCGTGAGTCAGAATGCGTTTAGCTTTGAGCTGGATGACACCCGAATCAACAGATTTCAACAAGAAATGGACAGCTGTTCATACATGGGAATGAGAAGAGGACATAACTGCACAAAGAGTAGAGACATTCAAAATCTTGAGAGAAACTGAAGCTTGACTTTCTTGAAAACACAAACATAGATTCTTCTTGTTTTGGGACGCCTTTACATCCCAACAAATCCATCATGAATGAAAACACTATGACTAGGGAGTGAGTTCAGTCCACCTCAACTCCTGACCCTCCTGACTAAGCCACACAGCTCTCCGCAGGGTGTAGACCACTTGATTTGTGCCTGATGACTCCTCACTGCTCCTCAGCATGGAGAGGGCATCTGGTTACTTATCAACAGCACAAGAAACAATCGCAACTCCAAAATTCAAGTTTCTAGCCAGGCATCGTGTCCCACACCTGTGATCCTAGCCCTTGGTAGATGGAAGCAGGAGGATCATGAGTTCAAAGTTATTTTCAGCTGCATGGCAAATTTGAGGCCAGACCAGGCTACATGAGACCCTGCCTCCAAAAAACCTTCTTAAACAACCATGTTTTTTATTGAATGAGCTTTACTTTTATATTATAATTAACTCAAACCTTCCTGTCAAGGACCACCTGTGAACAAAGTAGAAAAATTCATTAGCTTCTAAAGAAAACTGCCAGACAACACTTTTAGCACAAGGAACATTGTACATTATGTATGACTTGAAAGTTTTACAAACATTACAAGAAATTAATAACCTTTACTTTATATTAACTTTAATTTCAAAAAAAGGAAGATGGATAAATAGTTCTACAATCTCCTCACGAAAATTGACAGGGAAAAGGTCAAGAAATAATTCAGCATTTACTGATCTATGTGAAAACTTCATTTGCCCAAGAATTAAGGTCAACAGCTTACAAGTGGGAACTTACAAAACTAAAAAGTTCTCTACAGCTATGGAAACAATCAAGTGAAGAAGAAACCCACAGAATAGGAGAAGATCCTTGCCAGCTACTTTCTGACAGAACATTAATGTCTGGAACTCAAGGACCAGAAAGTCAATGGAACATATGGCTGGATTAAAAAAGAGCCTGGGGATGTAACAGAGTTCTCAATGGAAGAAACAAAAGCGTGTAAGAAATACGTCCCAGAGTGTTCATGAACCGTAACAATTAGGGAAATGTGTAATAAAACATCTTTAAGGATTTGTCTCACCCCAGTTAGAATGACAAAGATAGACAGTCCAAAAACAGTGCTGGAGAACAGGTGGATAAACGGAGCCTTCACTCCCTGTTGGTGGATAAACGGAGCCCTCACTCCCTGTTGGTGGATAAATGGAGCCTTCACTCACTGTTGGTGGATAAACGGAGCTCTCACTCCCTGTTGGTGGATAAACGGAGCCCTCACTGGCTGTTGGAGGATAAACGGAGCCCTCACTCACTGTTGGTGGATAAATGGAGCCCTTACTCACTGTTGGTGGGATTGCAAACTGGTGCAGCCACTCTGAAAATCCATGTAGAAAATTCTCAAAATCCAAAAATAAAATTTACCATATGACCCCGATGTCTCACTCCTTGGCATTGTCCAAAGGAACCTTGACCGTATCCACAGATACTTGATGAGCCGTCTCCATTGTTACCATATATGCAATAGTAAATGGAAATAACACAAATGTTCTTCAACTGATGAATGAGTAATGAAAGTGTGAAATATATACACAATGGAATATGATTCAGTTGTAAAGAAAAATGAAATCATGACTTCTCTTTTGTAAATTTAATGGAACTAGAAAATATTATGTTAGTCAGGGAAACCAGACCCAGAAAGACAAATATTGCATGTTCTCTCTCATTTGAAGCTCCTAACTCAAAATCTTCAGGTATGAGTATATAATTTGGAGAAACCAGAAAAATAAAAAGGGGTCATGGAGGAGGGGCTCTACAGAGGGAATCCAACAGGCTACAGATGATGGGAAGGGAGAGTGGGGAGATGGGGCAGGGCTCTAACTGGTGAAAGGGAGGGAGGGAAAAAGCATAAATAACAGTAAGGATGTTTGAAAACAATGTAAGGAAACATATTATTTTATACTTACCTAAAATTGGGTATAAGACATGTGAGTACACACGCAAACATACATGTTTTTAAATGAAGTTGTACCACTATCCAACAAAACCCCAGTAACAGGTACGAGAAACCCTCTTTCAAGTTGTTCATCAGGGGAATCCAAGAAACTCCCAAAACAGTATAGATTATTGCTGGTGTCTTTACTTGTCTCCCAGAAGTTGAAAGTAAGTGCCTTTTGCTTAAGACTCCATGAACTTCCAACATAGGAACTTGAAGGAATCAAGCTAGATCTGACTGGAAAGCCTTCTCCCTGAGGACTAGCTTCCGCAGTATTGGTAGATGATATGCAAGCTGCTCATAGAGAGAAGCAATAAATAGTCCCACTCAGCTGTGATGCCTATGAACCTCAGCAATGACTATCTTGGCAAGATATTCCTGAAGGTGCAACAGTGGCACTTACATCTTGGCATTTACCAGGACCTGTCTAGTTGAATTTAAGGTCCTTTGAAAAGGAGAGAAATCATGCCTGGTACCAATCACTTAGTCAACTACTCCATGGCTGGATGGCTCATGGACCCCAGAGAAGAACCTACTGCTTTCAGTTCCTGAAATCAGTATAATTCCTATCTGAATCTGAACTCTGAATACTTACCTCTACACCACAGAGAAACGTTGCTCTCACCCACCCCTCATCAAAGAAGATCCTTTGTTGCATCAGACTGAGGCCATTGCAGAAAGCTACAGTGGGTCAAAGTGCAGAATACAACTGATAATGAGGTAACCAAACACAACTGATGTATTTACAACAGAACTCTACTCCAGTGTTGCTCAGGGAACATCGAGGAAGAGGGGGTGGAAAGACTGTAAGAGCCAGAGACCAGGACATCTGCTGTGAGATCGTGTCTCCTAGAATTGAAAAGGAAGTCACTGTTAGTATCCTGCTCTCACTCTTCTGGGTGTAACGTCCTAGTCATCAGGGTGTTGTGAACAACTTCGTACCGCCGCATGACCACGCAATCTCCACCTTAAAAAGCCGCACACACGGACCCCCACCCTCTCTTTTCCATTTCCTCTCTGCTGTCTGCTCTGCCCTGCTTCCCTCCCTCCTCCAAGCCTGGCTTTTCCTGTACTATTCCTCTCTTCTCTCTAATAAAGCCCAATCTAACTCTGGTAACCATGGCTCGTGACTCTTCCGCCAAACAACCAGCACCGTATACCCTTTCAGTCACACCCATACAGTCTCAAAAATATGACTGCCTAAAGAAGACCTAGACAATTCCAAGACCAATTGGTGTGCCACCATAGACAGGGAAATCTCCACACCTAGAGAAAGGGCTACTAGCAGTTAATGACTGTTAGGAAATGGAGAATCAGTTCTTCTCAGGGATGAGCTCCCTGTTTGGTTATACAATATCAAGTGATCAGCCCTAAAAACATATACATACAAGCAACCCTAATTGGACTCAGCAGGTTGTATGTAATTTATTCATGTATACACATATACATGTATGGATATCTAATCATAGTAGAGAAAAAGAGGCCATAAATTTGAGATGGTGCAGGGTGGAGGATTGGAAGGAGGAGATGGAAGAAGGGGAGTGATATACTATTTTAATTAAAAATAAAAATTTAAAAATATAGCCGGGCATGGTGGCATATACCTTTAATCCCAGCACTCAGGAAGGCAGAGGCAGGTAGATCTCTGTGAGTTTGAGGCCAGTCTGGTCTACATACTGAGTTCCAGAACAGCCAGGACTGTTACACAAAGAAACTCTGTCTCAAAAACAACAACAAAAAAAAAATTAGTAAATTAAATGGAGTAACGCATTACAGCCATCTTAGCAATGCACATTTGGTTAGACAGCAACAGCAGCAACAAAATAGCCACAGGAAGGCAGGCAATAAAATTCAAATGCCACAATGAAAAGCAATATCTACAGCGTGCATTCACAGACTGTATAGAGATGGCTGTGTGCACAGGACATTGGCTCTCCTTCCTTGCTGCTTCTAGGCTAGAATGCAGGCTTAAGGCACTGAGTCATCTGATGAACTGAGGTCGTGCCCTCAAAGATGGTTCAGCAACAAAGCAAAGATTTAGTCTGGGATACTTCCTGGAGCAGAGCTGTCTCCCAACCTTGCCCTTCTCCCTGGCCTTTGCACCGTAATACAAAAAGAGAGGGAATAGTTATGATCTGAGTCCTTGTGTTGGAGGTCTTTGTTTGACTAGTTTTACTGGCATCCTTACTGATATAGACAGAAGTGAATGAAATTTGAATGGCTAAGAAAATGTTTTTAATTTCATTAGCAATTAGGAAAGCTAATGGTAATGAGATACCTTTTTGTTCTTATTAGATTGGTTAATATAAAATCTGCCAATATTGAGATCATGTGCATAATCATATACACAATGAAGTTTTTCACAGCATTAATAAAAAATAAAAGTACAAAAATTCTACATAGTATTACTTAGTAGTGTTATTTAATTAAATATTGCTGCATCAGACAGTATAATACTATGACTGGGAAAGAAGAAAACGAAGTTCATAAGTGAGATTATGTAACTGTAGGCTGGCGCAGGATGTTGGTAACATGGTCTCCCAGTTTACTTTCTATTCTGTAATGAAACACCATGACCAAAGCAACTTGAGGAGGAAAGGGCTAATTTCAGCTTACATGACCTGATTACAGCCCATCATGAAGGGAAGTCAGGACATGAACTCAAGGGAGGGACTAAAGCAGAAACCACAGAGGACCACTGCTAACTGGCTCAACTCCATGGCTTGCTCAGCCTAATTTCCTTTTTTTCTTTAATTTTATGAGATTATAATATAATCACATCATTTCTCACTTCCCTTCCCTCCTTCTAAATCCTCTCACATACCCCTCATTGATCTTTTTCAAATTTTTTAACTCTTTTTTCATTAATTGGTGTTATATACATAAATGTGTATGTGTTTGTGTGTGTGCATGTATGTGTGTGCATGCATGTGTGCATGTGTGTATGTGAGTGTATGTGAGTACATTTCTTTTTCTTTTTTTTTTTAAGATTTATTTATTATGTATACAGTGTTCTGTCTGCACATATCCCTGCAGGCCAGAAGAGGGCACCAGATCTCATTGCAGATGGTTGTAAGCCACCATGTGGTTTCTGGGAATTGAACTCAGGACCTTTGGAAGAACAAGCAGTGCTCTTAACCTCTGAGCCATCTCTCCAGTCCCATTTCTAAATACATAAAAACAACCTTCTCTCAGTCTGTATAGTGTTCCATTCATGTATGTTTTCGGGCCGACCATTTGGTACTGGATAACCAGTTGGTGTGCTCTTCCCTGGGGAAGACTATGTCTCCCACTGTCAGTCTCCCGTAGCTGCATATAGTTCTTTGTGCAGGACTGAAGTCTCCTGGACTTTCCCCCATCCACATTAGCATTTGTCCTTGTTCAGCTCCTGTTTGGGCAATCACACTGGTGAGCCTTTATGGGTGTAGCCTCTGACGTTACTAGGAGATATACTAGTACAGCAAACTCCCTGATCCTCTGGCTCTTTCCACCCCCTCTTCCACAATGATTCCTGAGCCTTAAGTGTAGGCATTGTATTATAGGTGTATCTATTGGAACTGGGCTCCACAACTCTAAATCTTCATTGGTTGTGTTTTCTGTAATGGTTTTCATCTGTTACAAAGGAGAGTTTGTGTGATGAGGAGTGAGACCTACAGTTATCTGTGGGTATAAAAACAAATATTTAGAATGTAGTTAGGGGTTGTGCTGGTTTAGAAAAGTGGTGAATGTAGGTCTTCCTCCAAGATCTATGATTTCACTAGTCCTGGGGAGCTGACTAGATTTCCAGGACCAGGCATGAGTGCCCTCTTGTTGAGTGGGTCTTAAGTCCAATTGTAGAGCTGTTGGTTACCACCAAGGTATTTGTACCACTACTGCATCCTTAGGGTTATTGTGCAATGCTGGTCATTGTTGTGCTTAATAGGCATCATAGCTGGGTGGGACAGTTGGTTGCTTCTTCCTTTGGAAGCTTGCATGGTGTCTTATGGTAGGAGGAAATCTGGAAGGATGTCAGGTCATTTCTAGCTCAGGGCCTCTGGGCCCTATGTCTGACGTGCATGGTGTCTTTAGCAATAGTGACTTACCTTTCACCTGTGGGGACAACTGAAGGCAATAGCAATAGCCTGCAATGTTTTGGAGTCTCTTGGCTAGCACTGACCAACAACTCCAAAGAGGCCATCTAATATATGGTGTTGGGAGGTTTTGTTAGGTGGTCTTTAGTTCTTGGAGGGAGCACTGTCCACCTAGATGGAAAATTTTCATTTAAGATACATGTGTATATTTATATACAGACATATGTATTATATGTTTTGGTTTGGTTTGGTTTGGTAGATAGTTAATAGTCTGATTCCTTATGACCTTTTTTTCTTGCAGGCCACAAGAGTATATTATAGATATTCAGCTGTGTATTAAAGCTATACTTTGACCAGCCAAGGGTCTGTCAAATGGGAAGCCATTTATCATGGAATATTTGGTGTTATCTAGTGTTTAATATTTCAGCTGTCTTCTCCTATGAAATTCTTGCATGCCCAAATACTTCCAGACTACTTTAGCAAACAGCTAAGCTTCTCAGACACTGTTCCACTAGGTAACTAACTCCTCCACTGAGCCTAGGAGACAAGTAGGCTCCTAGATGCATAGCTTTGTTTCTTTGTGCAAATGAAACTCAGACCAGCCCCTTCCCTCAGGCTAGGGGCATGGCAGAGAGATTGACTGAGGACAATAGGGCTTTTTGCATTAAGCAGGTGCAGTAAGGACTGGAGCAGAATTCCAGAGAAGACATAAAGCCACGCAGCCAGAGAGAGGAGAAGAAGACAGAGGTTCTGTAGAGGATAAAGCAGATTTCTTGTCGAGTTTATCAGGGCCAGAGTTAAGGAGCAAGGAAGGATAGATGGAGGATGAAGGAACAGAGGATGAAGATCCAGTCAAAAGCATAGGAGCTTACTAAAACTATGAGGACAGGAAAACTGGGCACAGAGAGGAGCTGAATGTGAGGACAGGGCTGAAGCTGTATCAATAGAATTTTGTCATAGAGGAATAAAGTTAGCAGACAAATGAACATAGTGTACATAGATTCCTTTCCCTCAGATAACCCCATGCCGTACTCAGTGTCTTTCCCAGGACTCTGGGAGGAATTTTCTCAAGGCAAGAAATTGAGAAAATTCTGTCTTCCATACTTTTCAAGCATTCTTACTGTTCTTTTACCCTTCTTCTTCTGTATTTAGATCCCTCCCTCATCCCTAATTAGTGGTCGCCTTTTCCCATTCTCCCTATCATATCACTTGTACTCTGCTGTTTCCCATCTATTGCTCCTGTAAGGATTCTGTATATGCACAGCTCGGGGGTCTCATCTGGTACCTTATTATGTCATCAGCGGGCGACTGCATCCCAGCCTAAAAGCTGGACGTGCACCCCCTCACTCTTTCTCTGTGCTCTCTCTCCATGCTCTTTCTCTCTCTGTGTGTCTCTCTTTCTCTGCATCTCTCTCTCTCAGTGTCCTATCTCCTCTTCTCTCTAATAAAGCCCATTCTAACTCTGGTAACCATGGCTCGTGACTCTTCTGCCACTGACAAGCCAGTGCCAATCCAGTGCCAGACACCAGCGCCCAATGCCCTTCCAGCTCCCCCACACCTCTACTTTGGCCATGGTTCCCTCTTACTTTACTAGTTTCTGTAGTTACTCCAGTAGATGTGCTCATATCTGAAGATTTGGAGCTATGAGCCTCCAGTGAGAGAGAACATACAATGTTCGTCTTTTAAGGAACTGGATTACCTCACTCAGGATGATCTTTCCTAGATCCATCTAGTTACCTGCAAAGTTCATGATTTTATTTTTATTAGCTTTATTAGCAGCTGAACAGTATTACATGGTGTATATGCATCACATCTCCTTACCCATTCTTCAGCTGAAGGACATTTGGGTTCTCTCCATTCCCTAGCTGTTGTGAATAGAGCAGCAATGACCATGACTGAGCAAGTATCTGTGGAGGAAGATGTTCAATTATTTATTTCTTTGACTCTTGTTTTTTAGTTCTTTATGTATTCTGGATATTAGTCCTTTGTCAGATGTGTAGCTGGGAAAGATTCCCATTCTGTGGGCTTCATCTTCACCCAATTGATAGCCCCCCCCACCCCCCGCAAGACAGGGCTTTTCTGTGTAACCCTAGCTATCCTGGCCAATATGATGGAGGCAATCTCTCAATTGGTATTCCCTCTTTCTCAATAACTCTAAATTTGTGTCAAATTGTTAAAAACCACCCTACATGGATCTCTCTCTCTCTCTCTCTCTCTCTCTCTCTCTCTCTCTCTCTCTCTCTCTCTCTCTCTCTGTGTGTGTGTGTGTGTGTGTGTCTGTGTCTGTGTCTGTGTGTGTCTCTGTGTGTGTGTGTGTATGGATTGAGTACTAGTCTCCCAAAATTTACATATTGATGTCTTAGCCCCAGGTATTTCAGAATGGGGCCCTGTTTGGAAACAGGATCATGAAAGATATATGTTAAATAAGGTTTTTCCCCTAGATGGGCCTCATCCAATAAAATGAAAGAAACGGGACCACCGAGGATTTAGCTGCCAGTCTCTTGTTTGGGGGCTTTTACATTTCAGAACTGTGAGACAATGCATGTTTGCTATTTAAACCACCAAGTTTGTGCGTTTGTTCTGGGAGCTCTATCCAATGAATTCACCCCACAACATTCCCCCTACCCTTATGTGCCTAGAGAAACGCTCATAGGGTCACATCAAAGAGATATATGTACACTAAATCACTGTGACAGCACGATTCTGAGTATTCATCAATATCTATCATCGAGAAAACAGATAAATAAGCTGCAGCAAAACAATGAACTGGTTGTACCTCATATGAAGAGGCACTGAAAAATCTAGTGAAGTCCAAAAATATTTTCAAATAAACATTTAAAGCACTCTAAGACAAAATGAAAATACAAATACAAAGTGACAAACATAAAAATATTTGCAAAATATGATAGAAAAATATTTTTACTATTTTTTGTGAGTCCTCATAAAACAGTTAGAAAATGCTGATTTCAATAGGAACAAGACAAAATATAGTACTTATAAAAATACTAATAATCAATAAATATGGGGAAAATATTCATTGTCACCAGGCAAAAAAGCAAATGTAATCTGATATCATAAGAAACCGAGATGCTTTAAAACCTTAACTTTGCAAAGATTAGATATTATTAATCAAGGCTGGTGCAGATTTTTTAAAACAAATTGATTTGGCTTATTTGTGTGTGTGTGTGTGTGTGTGTGTGTGTGTGTGTGTGTGTGTGTGTGTGTGTGTATCCGCAGATGTGTGTAAGCCAGAAGTTGACATTGCGTATTTTCCTCAACTGTTTCTCCAACCCTTTCTGAAATACATCTAGTTCACTGAGTGGTTCTATGGGCTGGCCAGCAAGCCCCACCTATCTTCCATCCTCTGAGATTCCAGGTATATGCTGCTCTTCTTGTCTTTTACATGGCTATTCAGGATCCAACTCAAGTACTCAGACTTGTACAGCAGGGGCTTTACCAGCTGAGCCGTCTCACTAGCCCCAGCTCAATTTATTCAAAGAATAATTTGTCTGTATTTAAAATCTTTGAAGCAGTGGCTGGAGGATGGCTCAGTGGCTAAGAGTACTTGCTGTATACTCATGAGGACTGGTGTTCAGATCCCAGCCTCAGAAAACACAGCTTTCCCATAATGTCTGTACTTACAGCTCCCAGATGCCCACAACTTTCTTCTGGCCTCCATTGGCACATAGCATACACAGCATACACACACACACACACACACACACACACACACACACACACACACACACGCATGCACGCACACAGACACACAAATAAAATAAATGAACTAAATCTTTTTAAAAACACCAAAAAAATTAAAAGTTTCTAAAATATTCAAACTGTTTGATTTTGCAATATAAATGTGTTTTAAATGCAACAAGAAAATAAATCAAAGATACACATCAATCATGTTTGCAATCACTGGGCAGTTTTTAATGGCAAAACAAATCAGGAAACAAAAGTATCACTATTTTTACCAATGTAGTGCAACCTAAATGAATACTATTCAGTATTGGTGTTTATTGACATCAAGAAACTTATCTCTGTTTTTAAAAGGAAGTAGACGGCTTATTGCTGGTTTGCATATTTATGTTGGTTCTTATGTTTGTGTGTTCATAGGAGTAGAAGAAGAAGCCTTTTGAGGGCATCAGTCATGGACAACCCTGACCATTACTGTGAAGGAAGAACCCCGTGTCTCCCAGACAGTGAAACAGGAGAGCTGTTTCACTCTCCCTCCGCCAGCAGGACAGGGAGAATGACCTCTTAGTTCAGGTCCTTTGACTTGGCTGGTATACTCTACAGGACAGAGAGCTGAAGCTAAGCCAATTTATTTGGGTTGAATTTTAGAGTTTTTTTTTAACAGCATATTTTAAATATTTCATGACTTTAAAAAGTTTTAAAGAACTCAGAGCTGGAGGTTTCAATTCGAAACGGCAACCAGAAACTTCAAAAGCCAAGTAATAAACTTAATGTGTGAGATCTCTATGAAGAAAACCAGAACACCTTCCGGGAGCTCCAAAGAAGATGGTTAAAACGCAGTCTCACACTGAAGCTGATACATGAAGTAGATGCTAATGTTTGTTGAGCAAACAGAGAGCAGGCTCCATTTATCAAGCCCTATGCCCAACACCCTGCAAAGCGTTCTGTGTCCATTGTCTCATTTCACCCTCAGACACCCAGCAGAGGAGGGATTACCGTAACATTTGCTTTACATGTATCATCTAAGGCTGAGCCTTTTCTCTGTTCATCATCTGGAGTAGAACTTTGACCCAAGAAGGCCTAGTCCCAGAATGCAGGCCTGGCCTCAGAATCTAGGAGCCTTGCTGCATTTACATGGGGTGCAGCCCTGGAGTTCTGCTCCTTAATGCCACGTTGCTCTCCAGGAATGCAGAATTAGCCTTGCTACTCAGGAAACTATACAGCTCCACACTCACACACACTCGGTGATTCTTACTCCTGAATTCTGTTCTGCTTCATCTGATTGTAGTTTTTAAGTTATACCCTTGTCTTGACACTAAATGTCATATAGATGGAAAAAAAACAAAAACAAAAACCACAAGATGAAAGGGGTCCCAGAGGAAGATGAGGAGAGATGATGGGGCAAAGGGTGTGGGCACCACATTTCCTCAGGAAAATTCACTCTGGACATAGTCTTTGTGGTCTCTGCAAATTTATCTTGTGAGAAAAGTGATTTTTTTTTCTTTCACCACAGGTAAGTAGACAAAGCAACTCTAGAATCCAACACTTCAAATTTAAACCTCAGCACCACCCCTCAGAAGGTGTGGGAACCTAGGAAGTTTCTTTCTGAGCTTAAGTTTCTTTACCTAAAGAGGAGCTGCCAAGGCTGACTGAGGTAGTGAGGTAATGCATGAACAGCACATGCTACAATAAATAAAATGCATTCTGTAAGCACAAACTACATCCTACCTATCACTGACTTTGTCTTCATGGCCATTATCACTGTCACTCTCAAAACCCGGAGGCCACCTTCTGTAGCTCAGTGCCTGAATCTTTCTGCTTCTCTGGCCCACCTAACCAAGTTCCCCTTAGCAGGGGGCTGAGCTCAGCCCTTGCTCATTTTTTGAGACTCATGATAGACCACAGTCCTGAGAGACGCTTAGACCATCAGCCCCTTCTGCCAATCTCACAATTGAGTTGTTTGTGGAAGGCTGAATGAGAGACTGATGACTTGAGATAAGATATGAAATCAGCTCAGCCTCGCCACAGCAGACTTCTGGTCTACTTGTAAAATGGGTCTTGTCATTTATTTGACAGTCCCCAGGATTTCACAGGGGGGAGGATGAATAAAGCTAAGCACTCAGCAGTGTGTTCCTGATAGCCTCGAGTGTGGAGTTAGCTGTTCCTGGGGTCCCAGGACATGGCTGAGCTTTTCAACATCCTGGCTGTCCCCAGTCTCTTGTCATTTGTCCCAGTTGAGGGCCAACCCCAAGGGAAAGGTTTCAGGTGAATTTCCTCCTTAGTGTCCAGGAAAGTTTCCTGTTGAATTAATTTAGTCAGGCTCCAAAACTTTGACTGAAAGCAAGAATGTGCCGTCTGTGTAGCCAGTCTCCAGCTATCCTTCACCCCCTGTGCCCCATGAGGGCCAGAGTACCGCTTTTCAGCAGAGACCTGGGTGCAGAGCCTGGCTCGCCTGCATGCATGCCATATCACTCTATTTTTTCCTCTCATTTTGCTACCAATTTTATAGGAATGTGACGGACTGATGAGATGGCACATATGAAATATTTGGGAACGGCATCTAGAAAAACAGAACATTGGTAAAGTACTTGCCTTGCAAGCATGGGGATCTGAGTTCAATTCCAAGATTGAAGAAGAAAATAAAAGGTGGATGTGGTGGTGAACATTTATAATTACATAAATTATATGTGCTGGGGAGACAGAGAGGCAGATCCCTGGTGACAGCTGGCCAGCCACCCTAGCCTACCTGGTGAGTTCCAGACCAGCGAGAGTCTTGGTCGCAGAAATGTAGGTGGATGTCTACTGAGGAATGGCACCCGAGGTTGTACTCTGGCCTCCGTGTGCATGCACACATGCATGTGTACACACATGTACACAAAATATCCATGATCATGACAGCCTCATTAAATGATTTCCAAGAAACAGATGTGACAGGACAAAGGACTCTCAATCACTTCACTTGTTTTTTATGGAATTCTTTCATGCATTAGGTGGCTTTAGAATTCAGCTGTTCCAAAACCTCACTGGTGACAAGGAGGGACCATTTAGTCACGGTAGGTGGCAAACTTATCCTGCCAGGGTACCACCAAGATCTGTCCACAGCCTTTCCCCAGCTTGATGGTTGCTCATCAGTGAATATGTCCCTCCACATTTCAGGGGTAGCTAGCCTAGCTTCCCTTAGTATCCTCAGTGGCCATAACAGGAGCTGGCACAAAACTGGCATCTCACGGATACCTGCTGAGTTGGGAATTGAAATAATGGAAACAGAATCAAGACTCTGACACAGAGTCACTGTTCAACTGCAGTAGCTACTTATTAACCAAGATCTAAGCAACAACATCTGCCTGTTAGTTTCCTCTTCCTTTCCCCCTACCCCCTCCACATACACTCTCTGTCCTTTATGTTCCTTGTCTCCCCGACATGTCTCACTCTCTCTCACAGTCTAATGGAGTCCTCTCTGTCTCTTTTAAGTGAATGTAAAGGCAATGGCACCTACTGGTCATGATAACACAAGCAGGGTAAGTGCAGAGGCTTCGTGCCATTGAACTATGGCCGATGAGATCCACCAGGTGTGGCCGTAGAAGCTTCTTCCTCCAGTCCAAGGATCAAGGTGGCAGAACAAGACAGAAGAGAATGCATCTGATGCAAGCTTACAGATGAAGGGTGGACAGCTCTGAGGGAGCATTAATATAAAGAGAAGTAGAGAGAGAAGGGGTGAGGCTGAGCACCTGCTGTGTACAGTCAGCAAGCCAGCATGAACAGCACGGCAGCACCAAGGCCTGCTGTCTCTCTAGCTGCCTTGTGCACAGGGATCACCTGAGGTTCTCGCTGCAAGCAGATATGGCTGTGGGAGGTCTGAGATGACACATTTCTATTGAGCGCCTAGATAATCTGATGCTCCTGGTTTAGGGGCCACACTTTGGCTGCAAGGGTTTACAGCAGAAAGAAGCCCGAAGGCTCAGAGGCTCTGCTGTGATAGAGTCCTTGTCTAGCATGCACAAGGCCTTGGTTTCATTAGAAACTCTGAAAGACAAATGTGAACAGGTGAACTTGACAAAAACTTAGGGCCTCTGTACATTTCAGTGGTCAAAGGGGCGCTCTAGCCAGAACTCCTCTCTGCTGTGGTGTATTAATTGAAGATGTGTTACATTTGTTTATGCTGTGGAACATTTGTTTAATGATGCAAAGATGTGTTGGCCTTCTTTTATGTTGCATTTGTTTAACTCTGTGAAGCTGTGTTACTTTGCCTGTCTAGAACACCTGATTGGTCTAATAAAGAACTGAATGATGAATAGCAAGGAAGGAGAGGGATAGGTGGGGCTTCTGGGCAAAATGAATAAATAGAAGGAGAAACCAAAAAGATGGAAGAGTAAGAAAAGGAGAAGAAGAGGAGGGTGCTGGGGGCCGGCCACCCAGCTACACAGCCAGACACAGAATAAG
Source organism: Peromyscus californicus insignis (assembly GCF_007827085.1). Taxonomy (NCBI): domain Eukaryota; kingdom Metazoa; phylum Chordata; class Mammalia; order Rodentia; family Cricetidae; genus Peromyscus; species Peromyscus californicus. The sequence continues at coordinate 20,455,753 of NW_026294402.1, forward strand.
AAGGAAAGAAAAGATATACAGAAATAGAGAAAGGTAAAAGCCCAGAGGCAAAAGGTAGATGGGATAATTTAAGTTAAGAAAAGCTGGCTAGAAATAAGTCAAGCTAAGGCTGGGCATTCAGAAGAAAGAATAAATCTCCATGTATTTATTTGGGAGCTGGGTTGCAGGGCCCCCAAAAGCAAAGAGTAAAAAGAAACCAACAACAACTCTCATTTTAGCTATGTGGATACTCCCAGGCTGATAGGGAGTGGGGATCCCAAGAACTCAGTTTTAAACCCCTGGCTTGAACACCCAGAGCATCAGCAGTGGCAGCAATAACAAAGTCATTCTCAGGTCCCTTCCAGAGAACACTTAAACCCACTGAATTAAATTACTCTAGCTGTCATGCCTTCTGGCCAAGAGATGCAGGAAAGTGTCTACAAATGTTTTACCTTCCTCCTGTCCCCACCACAGCACACACCAACACTAGATATACCACCTCCCCCCCCAGAAATTGAAGCATACCATTCTTTATTCTGAAAGCCTGTGATACAATAGATATTTGGTAAGTGTTGGTTGAATTAGTCAACAAGCTTGACTTCTTTTTTGGCTACTTTGACAAATCAAATGTGACAGATTTCAAGTTTGGGGAGTGCGGGTGATTGGGAGGAGAAAGAAGCAATCTTCAGCTCATGGAGGGAACCATAGTGCACACAGTGTGAGGAACACATGGGTGGGTTATCTCTTACAATTAAAAAGCACAGTAAAGGAGACAGAGAGAAGTTTGTCGCTGGAAGGTATCTTAGACCTTCCCTATATCTGAGAGGACAAATATCTGGCATGAAGAGTCATTTCTCTCCACTCCTGTGTCTGTGGTAGACATGTCTAATCAATCACAGCACTTTCCCTGATAAGCACAGACGTGCCTTCAGAATCCTCAGGTTTGAATGCAGCGTTGGGGTAACTTAGCCTGCCCACTGGTGAGCCCTTGTGCTTGACAGGCTTTGGCATGTACAAATGAATATATACTCTCCAGATTATCGCTTGCTCTGTGGCTCTCTTGTGAAACTGCACACCCAAGGTCACACCCAAAGTGCCTTTGTACCCAACACCTTTGCAGCTCAGCCTGAATTGGATTAGAGGAGAGGCAGGACATACACAGTGTGGAGCAAGGCATATGAAGCAAGCTGCCCGCTTCCCTGCACGGAAGAGCAGGATGGAAACGATGGCTTTTAACTCATCCACCCATTTACGGACAAGGTATTTTTAAGAACCAGGCATTGATTTGCTCTGTGTTTATTTCCATGCTATATTGCCCTAATATGTACTGGATGAATGGCTTGGTAGGGAGATAAATGTGTGATAAGTCACGTATCATAAGGTGACATGGAAGTGCTCTTTTCTGCCTCTCTTTATTACTTTGTTTATACTCAGCTCACTCTGCATGCAGCTTCACCTCTAGGCAGTCACGAAAGTTTGGAAGGCTTTCTAGAAGTTCTGTAACCAAACACACTGATTCCTCTGTCCACAGAGTTCTCTGCCTTGGTAGGTGGTTCTGTGGTCTTTGTAAAATGCTGCCCTACATCTATCAATCACATTTGCTCCTCAGCACAGTAGGGAAGGCAAGTTATCCTTGGGCCATTTTACAGTGGAAAAAATGAAGGCAGGAAAAGGCCATCTGATTACTCTAGATCCTCGGCCGAGGGGTTGCCAAGTAGAGATGTGAGGGGTTGCCAAGTAGAGATGCGCTCCTGGTCCACCTCACTCCTCAGTTGGTGCTCTGGGCAGGAAGACTACATTCTGTCAGTCACAGTGAGCTAAGGCACAGGTTTTTTAAGTTTGTGATTGCTCACACAGGGAGTCATCTCCCCCAAGATGCTGAGAAGATGGTCACTTGGCTTTTTCCTCACTGGTACCAGGTCGGCAAGGCGTGAGCCTTTCAGGGTCCTCATTCTCCCAAACTTCCTCTGCCTGTCACTCTGTAGAAGAAACCCTGCTGGAATTGACAGGGAATGTCTTTCAGGTGACATCCCATTAGGGATGTCTTGCTATAAAGCAAGAACTGGCAGTGTTAGGACAGCATGCCACCTAGTCTCACCCTCCCCACCTCACCCCTGCCTTCACCCCCAGAGGCTGCCTGTCTGCCTATGGGAGTGAGTCAGGGACTAACCAAGGCATTGCATGTCAGGTCACTCTGTCGCCCCTTTGCCTCTACCAGTTCTAGCTGGCCCCAGGAAGCTGCCGCTACCAGGGCAGCCCCCTTCTGTGTAATGGCTTAATTATCATGTCAATGTGCATTCATTAGCATGGCAGCTGTCATTGCAAACGGGGGAGCCAGGGGGCCCTGGAGCCCCTGGGGTCAGCCTAATTGATGTAGTGAACAGAATACTGTATTTACTCAACAATGATTGGGGTTTCTCTCCTGACCCTGGAAGGGCATCAGTGCTTGCCCAATCGATAGCAGCTGAATTTTCATCAGCCGGTGATGGAACAGGATTCCTGGGCCTGACCCCTTCAGGCCAACCCAGAGAGCTGCAGGTGTCCTCCCATGATGAGAGACTGCATCTCTACATCTCCTCGAGACACAGAACAGCACTGGAACCCTGAATCTTTGAGGAAATATATTCGTCGGTGGTGAGTACAAAATTTACCTTTGGTTTCCATAAAGTCATGTAACTTTACCGTGTTCATTGCTGTGACTCTCTCCCAGCTGGTTTAGGGTGTGAAACAACTGGGTATTAAATGTGCAATGACTCACTCTTACTGACCACTGGCTGGGCCATGTGCTGCTCTAAAGAGCACAGGTATATCAGGACATTGAATTCTTCCAGCTCCCACTCCTGTTCCAATAACTATTGCTATATAACCAATTACTCTCAGTGTTTAAAACCAACACCTTATTGCTATTGCTACTCATGATTCTGTATGTTAGATACTAGAATAAGATTTTTCTCTGCTTGAGAAGGTGTGGAGACACAGTTGTGATGATACCTAAGGCTAGCACAGCTGGAAGCTGCCTCTCTCCAAACACACAGCCTCTTGAAGTGTCTAGTTTGGACTTCAATATGGTAAGGTGGCCTTGGGTAATCTAACCTTCTCTGTGGTATTTTAAGGTTTCACAAGACCAAAGCAAAAGTTGATCACCCCTTGAAGACAAGGCATGGCACAATGAAAAACACAGTTATTATGGGTTGCCCACCAGAGATGACCACCTAGACACAGTTTATAGCCAATAGAAAGTCTTTATTACTGCTGGTTAGGACAACACTCAGGTACTCAGGACCTAAGTGTAGCCCCATGTATCCAGAGCTCAGGGATTTTGAAGGCAAAATCCACATCCTGACATCTCTCTTAGCAGCTGCAGAGGAGCATTACAGAAGCAAGCAGTTTAGCAGAAGCAATGATAAGCAGTTAGCTGGAGGGGGTTCTGCAAGAGCAAGCAGTTTAACAGAAGCAATGATAAGCAGTTAGCTGGAGGGGGTTCTGCAAGAGCAAGCAGTTTAACAGAAGCTAAGATAAATTAGCTCGGATACCCTGACCTCGGGTTCCTAGAATAGAGTTGGATAATTTTCCATGGGATTCTCCATCAAGGAGATCAAATTCTAGTTAAACCTGAAATGGCCTCAGCAAGAATGCAAGCTGGAGGAACCTCTTCACTGTCCTGCTCTGTCACACAATGACCCTTGTCTAGACCTTATTGGTAAAATCTATCATGAGCCAGCTCAGATTTAAGGAGAGGACAGGAAGCTGAAGCCTCTTGAATGGAAAAGTATCAGAGATTAGAGAATTTGAAGCCATCTCTAATTTACCACAGGTACTAGGATTGTTCCCAAATATAGACCAAGGCCCTGGGAAAGTGATGAACTGGCTGAGGTTGCCCAACTTGAAAGTGTGGTGTGGTAGGATTTGGACTCACATAGCCTAGCTCTTGAGCATTTAACTACTTACCTTGCATAACTCATTTTCAATGAGGCTTATGCTATATTCTTCAAAAGACCCTTCTGAGTGCCTAGAGATCCTTCAATGGTAAGAGCGCCTGGGCCTTTAGGGGAAGAGGTATTGAGCAGTGGGAGTTAGTTTTGCATCTTCTACCCATAGGTTTTTCAGCCCATTGAAAGTGAGTAACTCCTGAACACTATTAGGCTTTGATTTCCTGCCTTGAAACTACTCAGTAATGGAAACCTACCCATAGACATGTCCAGCATCTGAGAGAGGCCAGCACTAAATGAAGACTTCATGCAGAGAAGAATTACCTTGACAGCATCAGGCTGATCCAAATCTCAAGTTGATCAGCCCACTAGAGAATGAGGTTGTGGGCCAGCAGGGAAATCATACTATTAGGTAAACCAAGAACTTAAGGATAGTTTTAGCTCACAATGGACCTTTGTGACCTAGGGCAGACCATTTAACTTCTTGAAGCCCAGTTTCTTCATCTACAAATAAACGAATTTGACTAAGTCTGAAAGAAAAGGGCTTCACCATTTTTCTCACCTTCAAGCAATTGGAAGTTGCTTCTTAGGGAACACCATTGTAGTAAGTGCTCTTCAGAATGCAACAGGAACACATAGTGTACGGGTTGTGAGCCTAGCCTTTAACAGCTGAGCCATCTTTCCAGCCACACAAAGTGTGATGGAAGCTTCCAGGAGCTGGTGTTTGTAAGGGAGTCCTGGTTCAGATTCAAGTCCTCCATTTAGAGCCTTAAAACTCTGCTTGAATTTTCTGAAGCCACTTTCTTACCTATAAAGTAGGGGCCACAGGCGTTGATAGGTGATTTAAATGATATGGTATGGACATGCCTGTCAACCCAGAACCAGGCACACAGGATGTACTAACTCGGGCTCATTGAATCTGATCCCTCAACACAATTGGGACACAGAGTGACAGCTAGGAGACCTGTAGTTTCTGCATAATTCATGGGAGAAGCAGCAGATTGCATGCTTTAACAACCAGTAACATAAAGGTAACTTTCAAGCTATATTTAGTGCTATAGGCATGGTGAAATATAAAAATATAAAGTAAATGCACTATTACCATCTTTAAAAAATAGAAACCACATCTACCCATAAAAAGATGCATCTGAGCAGAAATTCAATAATTTACTAAATTCAGTAAGATAATCTTTGCAAATAGTGAGGACTTCATAATAATGGCATGGGAAGGTGTGCAAGCTGTCACTCTTCCTCTGTAGAGAATTTAAGGCAGGGAAAAAAACCAGCCAATGAATAGAAACAGAGAGGAAAACCTCCAATCCATTCATTCTTCTCAGCAGAAACTGCATCTCTGAGCAGGTTCTGTGAATGTCAATGTAACCCTAAGTCTGGGGAGGCCTGGCAAGGGAACCACCACAGCCTCACACTGAGCTGCAGATTCAGGCCTTCCAGGCTGCAAGTGGGTAGGATTCACACTGCAGCTACATGCTAGGCACCGCACAGCGGCCTTTGAGTGTGCACTTTCTCCCTTGATCCTCACAGTACACCCGGGGGGGGGGGGGGGGGGGGGGGGGGGGGGGGGGGGCAATTCCTGGCAGAGAGGGTCCTTGACTTGCCATGGTTTGACTTGCGGTTTTTCAGGGTTTTGTTTTTGAAAGATTTATTTTTATTTTTAATTATATATGTGTGTCTGTCTGTGTGTATGTGCATAGACTGAAAACGCCCCGGGAGCCCAGAGACATCTGATCCCCTCAGACCTGTGATTACAAGCAGTCATGAGCCTCCTGACAGGGTGCTGAGAACCGAACTCTGGTTCTCTGTAAGAGCAGTGTTGATCTTACTGCTGAGTCATCCCTTCAGCCCAGATTTTTCAATTGTATGATGAAAAAAATCACACCCATGTGATCATCTGTTTTTCCTTTTCAGTAAAGTATTTAATAACTTACATGAGTTGTTCAACAGCATATTATAAGATAAGCTTCATGACAGCTGGCTGTGCATCGCTTCAGGGTGATAGAAGGGTTTTAAGTATCTTTAAGGTACGGTAGATTAGATACACTAATGCATTTATAAACATATTTTAGCTTATGATGGGATTATCAGGACACACCACCATTGTAAGTTAAGGAGCATCTATACATACTGCCATTTTCCAGGAGGAGAGTGATTCAGAAATGCCCAAGGACCTTCCTTCCTTCCTAACCACATTGTCTCTGAGTGACAGATCTTGCCAATGTGACATTGTAAAGGAGGAACCACTCTCCCTCTCCTAAGCCACAGAGGCCTGAGGAATGTTGGAACCAGGAAGTCCTAGATTTAAAACCCAACCCCAGTTCTTTCTGTCCCCATGACATTGGACAAGGGACTGATTAAGCCTTGTGAGTCTTGGTCTCCTCATCCATAAAGTGCAAATTCCAGCAATAATAACACGGATCATGTTTTATGGCTGTGTGCACAGGCTTGGTAACCCCTATAATAGGTGGTGATTGCTGTCTTTCTCTTCTTTAAAACAGGATTTAACATAGCAAGGCTTCATTGGGTTCTCAGCTTCACTGAGATACTTAGAATAGATCTAGGGACTAGGAACCTCGGAGATCTAACCCATACTCCTTCCACAGGGACATCGGATCAATAGCTGTCCCCTGTATCTCTAGGCTCTGCCTTCAGCCACGCATTCAATCGTCTGCAGATCAAAAATAGTCACAAAGGAAGAGCCGCCTGTACTGAGCATGCTCTTTTCTTGTCATTATTCCTCAAACAACATAGTGTTACGACCATCTATATACGGTGCTTATGCTATAGCAGGCATTGTGAGTACCCTAGAGAGGATTTACAGTATCCTGGAAGATGGACACGGGTCAGATGCAAACACTTCACAGTTTTACGTAAGGAACCTGGGCATCCTTGGATTTTGATATCTGGAAACTTTCCCTTGCAGATATTTGACTTGGTTACATGTACCCTCTTGTGCTTGAGGTTTGTTGAGATTAAAAAAAAAAAAAAACAAAAAACAGAGGAAGAAGCTAAAACGATGCAGGATGTGTCTAGCTAGGGAGTATACAAATAATGTCTGTAGATTGCATCTCTGTCTTTTCCTCACACCACGTGGGCTCGTCTGGGAGTCTCCCTAAACAGCCTTTTCTTTTGACTAGGCAACACTCCCTGCAGATTATTTCAAACTTTGGTGGCTTTGCCGACTTTCACTGGCTGCTGTCCCTTTCTTCCCTGACACCCACTTTGCATCATAACCAAATGCAGCCTGCCATTGCCTCCCCTACCTTCCACTGGGAATGATCTCTTTATCAATAATTTGATCCTGGAGCCCAGTGGGTGACTTTTTAGTGCCCTCGACACCAGTACAGATGGGGGTTTTGGATCCCCAGTGTAATTCTGGCCTGAAATGTTACCAGGAGCCCCACGGCTCTTCAATTACCTCCCTTGGCCTGTCAAGACCACAGCATCTCAAATTCAGTTAGCTGGTCTTTGGGTCTCAGCCAAGGCCCAGCCTCTGCTCCTAATGACAGCCAGCTGAGGGGACACTGAGAGGGGCTAAATTCAATTTGCAGCCCTTCTAATGAGATTAGAGGAGCAGGGTTTTTTATTTTCTCCAAAGTTTGCCATGGGTAGAATGAATGATGGCCCAGCGATGAGCTGTCAACGTCAACAAAGGCTCTGAGTTTGGAGAGGGGGATGGGAGGCAGCCACGCAATAGAGAGGGGTTTTCCGACAGAGCCAAGAAGCCCTAAGTGAGTTGCTCAGCAGATGACAATGTCTGCTTGACACAGTGTCGCTCTGAGGAGAGGACACAGAGTCAGGAGTGCATTTTGAGGAAAGGCAAGTGTCAACCATGCGTAATATCCTCAGGTGAAACTTTGCTTTCTCTCTGCTTCTAAATTCTTTTCTGTCATTCTTTTTTAAAAACTGATATCCCAGAAGTCAGTTAGCAAACTATGTTATTTAGTGGGTCAACTCAGAAACATCGAAAATAGAAGAGCAAGGTTCCCACTACTCTGTCGCTTCGAACGGCTCAGTCTGGGTCACCTCTTGGCCAGAGACACCTGTGCGTCTCCCAGTAAAACTACTTCTATCAGTCTCAAGTTTGGAGCCAGCTAGCATCTCAGAGGCCTGAGCTCTGTTGTGCGCAGCAGTGAGGAGGGAGGAAGGACTTCACAGGGTGCAGAGTGACTTTGGGTGAGGTCTTCGGCACAGTCACTTGGTGAGTGTCACCATTAGCATTGATCTGCTTTGGCAATGTCACTGTCTGAGCTTCAACTCAGACCAACCACAATAGAGGAATTCTAGGGCAACGTTCTTCAGGGTGGAGGAGCAAGGCTGGACGAACGTCACTGGGAAATCAAATAACACAGCTTGGAGGGTGGCTGTGAACTGCACCTTGGAAGAGAATGGCGTCTAGAAGGGAGAAAGGTCAGAGGGTAAAAGACCCAGCCCTCGGCTGGAGGTGTTGGTGACTCTGCTTGGAGGCCCGGCTGCCCCCTGATTCAAGGCCGTTCTTAGTAGGGACTACAGTATTTCTGCCACCCCTGACCTGGATCCTGTGTGCTGAGTACATATTTGTCTGCTTCCTTGTCTTAAAGTTCCTCAGAGATGATCCACACATAATCCTGCCCAATGTCCTTTCTTACATTTAAATTCTCCGTTGACTTGATGACCCCACACTGGGCCCCATTGTAGCTCTGTTGTCTTGGTAGCCTGCCCTCGCAATTCTCCAGAGTGTGAGCTGGACTTCACAAGCCTTGTCTCCTGTTTTCTTAGTCTCAAAGTCTAGCCCCTAGTAGACTAGTGATAACCAAAGACCATTAATTACTATGGCCTTTTTGCACTTTCTTTAAATGTGGAAACCCAGCCAAACCAAGACCTTTTCTCAGCTAGAACAAATCAACTTAAGTTCTAGGTACTCATTAGATATCAGCTAAATTGAGTTCATGAGATCAGATATAGGAAACTTGGTCAAAGTTTGAGCATGGGAGCTCTTACATAGGTATACTGAAACAGGGCAGTATTTTTCATAAAGATGGGAGCTTACATCAAGGTCATGTTGTTTGTGTTTGATTTACTTTTGATAGACAAGTTTCAACCCACTCTGCCCATCAAGCTCAAGGTCAGACCTTCAGGGCCCTTGGTGACCCAAGATGCCCTGATGGTGAACTCATCTGTCTGCCTGTTTGCTGGAGGATGCTGTTGATGGTTACTTAACAGTTCCACAGTCTGATCTTGACTACACATCATCTCCAAATCAGGGCACCTGAGGGAATATTATGGCCAGAAGTCTCAGAGAACATCTTCCACAAAAAAACAGAAGACAAAAACACTCCTGGCTATGAAGGATCATGCTGAATTTTGGGCCTGGATAAAACTGAGAAAAGAATTGAGTACTTATAGCTGATGGTGATGGTGGTGTACACCTTTAATCCCAGTACTCAGGGAGCAGAGACAGGCAGATCTCTATGAGTTTGAGGACAGCCTGATCTACAAAATAAGTTCCAAGATAGTCATAGCTGAAGAAGAAGAAGAAGAAGAAGAAGAAGAAGAAGAAGAAGAAGAAGAAGAAGAAGAAGAAGAAGAAGAAGAAGAAAGAAGAAGAAGAAGAAGAGGAGGAGGAGGAGAAGGAGGAGGAGGAGGAGGAAGAAGAGGAGGAGGAGGAAAAGAAGGAGGAGGAGGAGGAGGGGGAAAGGGGCGGGGAAGGAAGAGGAGGAGGAGAAAGAACTGAGTACTTACAAGTCTAATGTTGTTGAAAAACGACTCTATATGCCAGGACTACAAAGCCAGAGGAACTCTGACCTCTGTCCATGATGGATTGCTTTTTTAGTTTGCCTACATTTTTGTTACCAATTGCTTCTGACCTTTTTCTGATTTTATTGAATTCAATTTAAATTCCTTATAAAAACACCATTTTGCCAGGTCCGATGGCACATACCTTTTTTCTCAGAACTTGGGAGGCAAAAGCAGATGGGTCTCCATGATCAGCCTGGTCTATATGAATCCTATGCCAAGATTACATAGTGAGATCTATGTAACAAACCAAACAAAATCCATCATTCTGTCTGTCTGTCCTGGTTAGTTTTTATTATCAAATTGATACAAGCTGGAGTCACATGGGAAGAGGGAACCTCGGCTGAAGAATTGCCCAGCGTCCGTGTCATTGAAAGAATGCCTTGATTAATGATTGATGTGGGAGCACCCAGACCACTGTGGGTGGTGCCATCCCTGAGCAAGTAGTCCTGGGCTTCATAAGAAAGCTAGCTGAGCCTGAGCCTGGGAACAGCCACTAAGCTGCATTCCTGCATGATTTCTGCTTGAGTTCTTGTTTGAGCTCCTGCCCTGACTTCCCTCAGTGATAGATTGTGACCTAAGAAGTGTAAACCACTGTCCTCCTCTAAGTTGCTTTTGGTCAGAATGTTTTATCACAGCAAGAAAAACCAAAGTAGCATACTGTCCCCAAGGGAATCGTACCATGAAATTAGACAGAAACATCAGAAATGCAAGGCAAAGCCCTTGAGCTTCTGGCCCTCCTAATATGCCTTTGAGAACAGGCTGTTTATGGACCAATAAGGGAGACTTGTTCCCCTGGAGTACTGCCTAGGGGCACGGAGCATTGGATTGAGAACCAGCATCTCCTGCAGGCAAAAGACACAGGACTAGCCAGCTTCATTAATCAGCTCTGCCTTAGTCAACCTCAGCCCTCCTGCCCCATTCCCACCTCAAACTGACGGAAGTGGAGAAATGATCCCTGGAGACAGGAAAAGACTCAAACGACAAAAATATCCGATGACCAGCTATCAATTCATGATGCTTATTAATGGAAAACCAGCTTCTTGGGGATGAAAGCTTAATTGTAAATTGCTCTGTAATCAAGGGTGATTTTTATGGCCATTCTCTTGTGTGAGTTGCACAGATCTATCAAGAAAGTGATAGCTGTAGTGCATCCAGGCCATCAAAGCTCTACAGACTGAGCATCTGACAAACAACAGAAACCCACTTCTCCCACTTCTCAGCGATTCAGCATCTGGTAAGGGTTCTCTTCCTGGTTTACAGACAGCATCTTGCTGTGTATTCCCATGGTAGAAGGGACAGGCAGCTTTCTGTGGCATCCTTATGAAGGACACTAATACCGTTCATGAGAACTCCATGGTCTCCTATCCCAAAGGCTTCACTCCTAAAGATCATTTTATTGGTCAGGTTTCAACATGTGAATTTTAAAGGAACACAACAAGCACAGGTACCTTATCCCATTTCAAGGTGAGGAAATGGAATGCCCAGCCTTAGGAAGTGTGAGCCTGGGATGCACTGCATATCTTACTGTTGTCAGAAACATTGTCTGTCCACTCTCCCATGCTCTACCTTAGCATACATCCTTTCTGCACAGGATGAGCTGTTCCCTCCCTCCAGATTCTTCCACCCATTTCCTGATGGAAGCCCTCATGCCCTACTAGATGAGAGACTCTGAGACTCCTGAATGGCAGCTTCATGTAGACTGGGAAAGCACTTTTCATGGGGATATGACCGTGGTCCTTTTGTTGCTGGTCATCGTGGACCAAGAACTTGCTCTTTCTATCCTGTGACCCTCTTAGATCCTTATGAGCTCTCACACCCCAGGTTCTAGCTCTCCAGTGTCCAAATCTCAGCCTGGTTCTCTGATGTTTTTCTCTCCTTTGCAAGTTATATTAGCTTTTCTTCCTCTCGTCTATTTGCTGTACAGTGGAGTTGCACTCTGGTGTGATGACTAGTTTTTTCCAATGTGAAAGCTCACCCAGTGCCTGCTGGATTTGCTGAGAACCCTGAGGGCCCGCCCCTCTCAAGGCGATGCCAGACTAAAGGATGGAGCCCTGGGTCTCTTCACTTTGCGCCGCATTATCACAGAAAGGTGGATTAGAAGTTATCTCCGCTCTGCTTTCTCTCAGCTCCTTGGCAACCCAGCCACTTCGATATAAATACACACCAGAAACGTGCATTGCCTCATACTTCAGCCAGAGCCTTCGGAGGCCCCGGTGCAGATACCACCACGGAGCAAGAACATCAGGAGATCCTCAGGACCAGGACTGCCAGCCTTGTGTTTCAAGGTCAAACATGGCACCCATCAAATAAAATGCCTGTGAGACCTGATAATTCCCTGACACCCATCCCACATGCTGAAGCCCTTTAATCTCTCTGGATAGCCAAATACTTCACAGTTGATACATACGCTGTTTGCATTCTTTATAGGTAAACAAAGGGCCAGATGACCTTTGCTATCTGTTTTTTGAACATTTTCCTCCCTCCCTGCAGCTAATGTAGTGCTTTCAAGTGGAACTTTCACTGTTTTTGGTGCTGGCTGTATGAAAAACAAAAAGCTCAGAGTGCGATTTTCCAAGGCATCCCAATTGATCAAACATGAAGCAGACAGAGTAATAGTGCATAACATAGAGTAGTGAGAGGAATCATAGCTCAGGGTACTCACAGAGCCATATTAGCTCTGATGAATTGAATAACTTTAAATATCCAGGAGGCCAGTGCAAATCAGGTCTGACACTAGTGTGGGTTTAGTAACTTGCTGTTTCCTTCTTGAGGCACTCTTCTAGGCAAGCTCATACATACACTTGACTTAGGCCTAAAGATGCATACATCAACTCTGTAAGAAAAGCCTTCTTGCTTGGGGGCCTAGGTATCAAATTCTCCAACTGCCCCTCACCTATATAATCACTTTCTTCAGACTCAGCACGAGGCATCATCATACATTTTCAAAACTCCAGGGGACCCTGGAAGAAGATACAACATAGAGATCAGAGGCCTAAAATGCCAGACCCGAGAGAAGAGCCAGAAGAAGTGTGGTGTGTTCATTGTAAATATTTTAAAGCTATATTCTTATCTCGCTTTAGTGCTGTGTGCTGTCTTTCCTCTGGTAATTGTAAATATTTAATATGCTGCAGCCCGTCTCTTTGCTGACACAGGAAACATGAATAATCCAAGCACGCAGGACCTGTGTCCCACTTCTGTGTACACTGCTCACGAGAGTCGTCTGTGAGGAGCTGCTGGAAATGGCTGTCCAGGCCATGCATCATGCAGGGGCCTGACCCAGCTCAGCATCAGGCCGGGGAAGCCAGTGTCCATCCTGAGCAAAGTGCCCTTTTGTAATTAGCTAGTAGTGGTGTGCGTGTTTGCAAAAAATCCCTAAGTATTTTCAATATCAGTATTTTTTTCTTAAACAAAAGCATAAGAATTTTCACTCAGTTCCCCTTTTTCTATTCCCTTATCACCCTAAACTTTATCGTGGGACATGATTTTCCTTGCAAGGTGACCAAAGAAAGCCTCCAGATGCAACTCTCTACCGTAATGGTGAGAAGGTCGAACTATGAGGGACAAAGGCTGCCTCAGATGCCCTGACTCTGTGGAGACCTCCTGACATGGTGACAAGGTCTTCGGTTAACCTCCCTGTCCACTCCGAGCTGATTACAAAAAGGGGGACTTTTGCTCCCGATGGACACTGTCCTTCCATGACCACGCTTGATCTTTACCTTGTGAAGGCAGAAGTTAAAACTCAGCCCCAAACTCAGATACTCAACTTACATCTCTAGGCCATTAGAAATAAAGGAAGAACTCGGAGTACCTCAGTGAAGCCTGTGGGGCTAGGCTGCCACTGGGGACAGGAAAAATGTTTTGGGTCCAGATGGCCTCAGTTCCAACCCAGGTCTCCAGGGTAAATAGAGACCTGAGCTCGGGCTCTGCTGGCCCCAGAAGCCTTGCTGCTTTGGAGATGCTTAGAGATAAAAGTTCTTCCAAACTTGGTGACTGACATGTTCAGGCTATGTGTCAGGAATTCATTAGTGACTCTTGGTACTCATGCACACATAATCACATTCTCACACATGTGCATACATTCATGATGACAGGCACAGCCTAGCACAGAGCCACCAACCAAGGCTCCACCTGGACTCAGCTCAGCCATCACTCAGCTGCTGCCTGGATTTCATGCCAAGCTGCCACGTCACACCTTGCAGACTATGTTGGTACTTAGTGTGCTTGGGCTCTGCAGAAGGACAGCATTCAGAGGGGCCCTGGAGATGCATGGGAGTTCCTGCATGGCCTTGAGTTACCATGTTGCAAAGAGCTGAGAATACCAGCCCTTTCTCATTTACCCTCCTTTCCCTATGGAAATTGCAGGGGATTCTGTGGACTAACATCGAAGGTCTCCAGCAGAAGGTTCTCAAATACTGGTATCTCCACACAGGGGCAAGTGTGACATCTCCACAGAGTCCTTCCAATACCAGTGCACGTGGCCCAGAACATAGTGACTGCTCCCAAAGTATCGCTGAACCCCAGCTCAGCTACTCATTCAGTCACATGCCCTCTTCACTGCTTCAGCTTTCTCAAGTGTAAAGCAGAGTCAAACAGCATGGCAGGACATTGTGAGGACCAGCCACTTGACACACAGTGAAGGGCAGAGACCCCAAGAAGAATGGTGTCTGAAGAGGCACCTATGAAGGACATTTCTAGTTAGAAAAGGCCTTCTACCCATGGCCCTGTAGAGAAGGACACAGTACAGGAGGCTCACACATCAGGTCTCTTGGCCTATATAGGTGTACTCTGCAGAGAGCTGGGACTCCCCTGAGCTTTCTTACAGGTGGACCACCTCTTCTCATTGTGTTAGTCTTTGGGGAAACGGAGATGGAACTGAAGCGTAGAAGGCAACGAGCATGGTGTCTACACCAAGAGCAGCAGATCAGAGGGACCAGCTCTGCAAACAGGCCAGAAGATGGTAGAGCTAATTGAGTCTCTTGACGGCTTGTCTAGTTGAAACTCTGGGACAGGCTCCCACTGTCTGATTTTCTAGACACTCTTATCCCAATAGCATAAAATATTGAAGCGTATTGAGAAACATCTTTATCGGTGTGTAATTCATTTATATTCACCATAATAAACCTGCTGGCAGAATGTGTGTGAGGTTTATGGGGGTGGGGGTGGTGTCTATCAGGAAATCACAAGAACATGCTACATCCTAGTAGAGTTAAAATCACAGTGCCAGACAACTATTTAAGTTCCTTTTTGGATCTGAGGATCATGAATACTCTTCCCATGATTTCCAGTTGTATTACTCAAATGAAATGTGGAGGCTTATGTAGCACGAATCTTAGAAGGTCTAATTAATAAAATCAAACCTGAAGCCAGGTATTGGGGTGAATGCTGAAAGATCAGAGAAACAGAACAAGCCACAGCCACCTCATCTTGCCAATTCCTCAGCTGATCCTGTTTCCTCAGACTGGAAGCTTCTGAGTCCTCATCCAAATGGATCTCAGCTGAACTGCTGCTCAAAAGCCTAAAAGCTTAACAAGCCAAAAGCTTAACCAGGCTCTAGTCCTGGTCCTCACGCCTTATATACCTTTCTGCTTCCTGCCATTACTTTCTGGAATTAAAGGTGTGTGTCACCATGCCTGGCTGTTTCCAGTGTGGCTTTGAACTCACAGAGATCCAGACAGATCTCTGCCTTCGGAATGCTAGGATTAAAGATGTGTGTGCCACCATTTTCTGACCTCTATATCTAGTGGCTGTTCTGTTCTCTGACCCCAGATAAGTTTATTAGGGTGCACAGTATATTGGGGAACACACTACCACCATAGGCTTACTCTCTGCGCTCTGATTTGTCTTTGTGTGTGTTTGTGGATTTAAAGAGAATGTAACAGTTTTCACTTGTCTCATCTTGTCTCTCATTTCTTGTATCTTTCCTCACAGTGATTCTCTTCTGCCTTTTACCTCTATGCTGTCTGTATCTGCAGACATGTGCCCCACTCATTCAACTAATGCCTAATAACTTCCCAGGAAGCGTGATGGACCGTGAATAAGACAGACACTTTAAACTCCCAAGAAGCTCATAACCTGATGAGGAAACAGACAATGTGCAAACCCTCCTGTAAGGACAGGCTGTGGGATGGGTACTGTGATGTGCAGTGATGTGCTGCCTAGTTCTTCCTTTGGGGTGAGAGAAATCATCCCCTGGCTGCTGTAGGTTCTGCAGAGACTTTTTCTAGGATGGTCTGCATCCAACGCCATTTCACCCTCGCTCTGCACAGCTTTGAAGGAATCTCTCCACCACTGAGCTCTTCAGATGTGCAATCTAGCCTGGCCTCACCTTCACTCTCCTGGGTCCCTGTTGACCTGTGAAGCAGCCAGTGTTCTGCTCTCAACCAATGTCTCTTCCTCTGCCAACTCCTAAGCAGAAAAGAGGACTAGTGACAGCCCATGACCGTCTGGGAGATGACAGCCACCAGAAATAGGGATAGCTGGGAGGGTGATGGTGAGAACCTTGGGATATATTCTTGGAACTGTGATTTTTTTTGTATTCCTCCCGGTATCATAGAGCTGGCAAGAAAAGAATGCTGCCACAAAAGGAAAATGACACTTTGATAAAAGGCTGGGAAACACTGATTGAAAGCTGTGAATATCAATCCAACTTTGAACCACACATCTGAGAACAGGAATGAACCACCAGACAGAGTAGATAGGCATGATCATGCACAGACCAGCCGTTGCCAACTCAGAGCTTACAGCTGCATTGCCTTTTTTAAATGAGTGAGGCTTGCCAACAGCTTGATGGCAATAACTGTTGGAACTGAAGATGAAGGCATACACAGGCTGGTAAAAAGTACATCTTCATTGCAGAATGATGGAAAAATTAAGGGAGTATAAAAACCAGAAATCACAAAAAAGTTTGGCAGATTTAAGATGAAATATATAGATTTTAATAATAAGTAATTAAAACATTTCCAATAGGTAGTTTCACTTAAAGTAGAAAAATCAGCTTAAACTCCAAGTATTAATACATAAATACACTAAAGTAAAACTTTAATAAAAAGCACAGCACATAGTGACCAGCACATGGAATGTGGCAGTCAGGGCTGTAAGGTGTAGAGTGGAGATGACCCAGCAGATGAAAACACAGTCTTCACTCTTGTATTTACTCAGTTTTTTTTCCCATTCACTACTTTCTAAAGATGGATAACAACTTTAAGAACATATTTAAGCAGGGGGAGATTTTTATTTATTTATTTTTATTCTCCTTTCATATATTATATCCCAACTGTGGGTTCCCCTCCCTCCACTCTTCCCAGTGTTTCCCACCCCTAACTCCATCCATTCCTGCTCCATTTCCCTTCAGAAAAGAGCAGGCCTCCTAAGGATTTCAACGAAACACAGCAAAACAAGTTATAATAAGACTAGGTACAACCCTCCTATCAAGACTGGACGAGACAACCCAGAAGGAGGAAAAGGGTCCCAAGAGCAAGTGAAAGAGTCAGAGACAGCTCAACTCCCACTGTTAGGAGTCCCACAAGAACACCAAGCTACATAACCGTAACATATATGCAGAGGATCTAGATCAGACCCATAAAGGCTCCATGATTGTTGCTTGAGTCTCTGTGAGCCCCTCTAAGTCCTGCTTAGTTGATTCTGTGGGGTGTGTTCTTGTGTCCTCAAACCCTCTGGATCCTACAATTCTTCTCCTCCTTCTGTGGGGTTCCCCAGCTCTGTCTGTTTGGCTGTGGGTCTCTGCATCTGCTCCTATCAGTTGCTTCATGAAGCCTCTTGGATGATGACTGGGCTAGACACCAATCTATGAATATAGCAGAATATCATTAGAAATCATTTCATTGACTTTTTTTCCCCTTGCCAGTCATGTTTGGTTCTATCCTAGGTCTCTGGGCTATCCAGCCCCTGGTTCCTGGCCATCCAGACAACGTCATGTTTGGGCTCTCTCTCTTGGTATAGGCCTCAAGTTGGACCAGTCATTGGTTGGCCACTTCAGATTTAAAGCACTATATTCCATGTTGGACAGGGCACAGCAAAACCTGGTATGTCGGGAAATGCTGGGGAAAATTCGGCATAATATACACAGTGAACTACTATGCACCACTAAAAGGGAAAGAAGTTCTGGTACATGTTCAAACATGATTGAACTTGGCATAATGGGAGAACATTATGCCAAGAGAAATAACCCAGTCACAAAAGAAGAATCACTACATGGTTCTCTTCACATTAAATCAAAGACGTGAATTTAGAAATGTGGTTGCCAAAGGTTTAGAGAAGTGTTTAGAAAAAAAGTTTGGCATTGCAAGATGAAAAGAAATACTGAGATATGTTGCACAGAAATGTAAATACCCCTAACACTAGTGAACTACATACTTAAAAATGGCTAAAACAGCCGGGCGGTGGTGGCGCACGCCTTTAATCCCAGCACTCGGGAGGCAGAGCCAGGCGGATCTCTGTGAGTTCGAGGCCAGCCTGGACTACCAAGTGAGTTCCAGGAAAGGCGCAAAGCTACACAGAGAAACCCTGTCTCGAAAAACCAAAAAAAAAAAAAAAAAAAAAAAAAAATGGCTAAAACAGTGAATTTACCATTTTATGTTTTTTACAACAGAAAAGGAAGGCAGAGAAGTGTAGATGTAACCGTCTTGTTAAATAAGAAACACAGAGTCAATGCAGAGATGAAAGCCCAAGAGGTCAGAGAAATAGCTAAGCGCTAAAAACCTTACCCTTCGCTACCACTCCTGTCCTTCCCTCTGCAAGAGACCTCCTTCCTGTGTCTCTGTCTTTTTATAGACTTTCTGTTCTGTCTTCTCATTGGTTGTAAACCCAACCACATGACCTCCTTGTCACTGCCCATCTATACAGACCTCCAGGTCTTCTATGGTTGGTATTGAGATTAAAGGTGTGTGTCTCCAATGCTGGTGTATCCTTGAACACACAGAGATCTGCCTGTCATTTGATCGGGATTAAAGGCATGTGCTACGACTGCCAGACTTCTGCTATGGCTTGCTATTAGCTCTGATCCCCAGGCAACTTTATTTATTAACATACAAATAAAATCACATTTCAGTACAAATAAAATATCACCATAGAGAAGAGGCACAAGACAAGAGGAGCAGGTCATGGTGTCTAAGCTGTTGGGGAAAGGAAGTCCACACTGTAGCAGATATCACATAGTCTCTACACTAAGGTCCTAAACTTCACACATACACACACACACACACACACACACACACACACACACACACACACACACTTTCTTTCAACTGAATTACAAATTAGGGACCAGAATTTAAATTTAAATTTGAGAAAATTTAAAATTTCTCAAAAGCCAGCCAGTCCTAAGGGCATACACTTGGCCAAAATACAGCAACAGAGTTAACAACAGAGTTAAAACTAATTAAAAATGGCAACTTGTCTATTTCTTAAACCCTCTCTATGAACACTAAAGAAAATGGCAATATAATCCTTACAAAGTAATATTTGTAAGAATATATCATTCAAAATATTTAGAATTTGTTCAAGGCTATAACAGGGAATAGTTAATTTTCCATTACAAATAATTAGAGAATTACATTAACAGTGATTCAAATCATAAAATGATAAAGAATTAAAATGTAAGAAAAGAAAGGAAAATTAATTGAAAAAACACATACCAAAATTAAAGACTTACAAAAGAATAGCATTAAGAAATAAAATCTGAAGCCGGGCGGTGGTGGCGCACGCCTTTAATCCCAGCACTTGGGAGGCAGAGCCAGGCGGATCTCTGTGAGTTCGAGGCCAGCCTGGGCTACCAAGTGAGTCCCAGGAAAGGCGCAAAGCTACACAGAGAAACTCTGTCTCGAAAAACCAAAAAAAAAAAAAAAATAAATAAAATAAAATAAAATAAAATCTGGCCGGGCGGTGGTGGCGCACGCCTTTAATCCCAGCACTCGGGAGGCAGAGCCAGGCGGATCTCTGTGAGTTCGAGGCCAGCCTGGGCTACCAAGTGAGTTCCAGGAAAAAGGCGCAAAGCTACACAGAGAAACCCTGTCTCAAAAAACCAAAAAAAAAAAAAAGAAATAAAATCTGTTTTCTTGAAAAGAAGAACACGGACAAATACCTAACAACTACAATTTAACAAAAGTGAATTAAATAGTACTTAAAATAGAAAACATTGTAAGTGTAGACTAGTTTGCAGTATTGCAACCGAAAGTCCAGTGAACTGGTGCTTCATGGTGGAAGTGTGCAACAGATGTGGATGTGGCCAGGTGAAGGAGACCTGAGGGCCCTCAGAGAAGCCCAAACTTCTCCTTGAGGCTACACAGAGACCCCCTAACTGGTCATTGTGCAGAGGACAAAGGCCTGGAGAGTACTCAACCCCCAGTTGGACATTCATATCTTATCTCAAGGCTCAGAGGTCTTCATGGAAGATGGGAGTGGAAAGACTCTAAGAGCCAGAGGTGATGGATGACATCAAGAGAATAGTGTTTCCCAGACACAGCAGTCCAAACGCACATAGGAACTCATAATGACAATGACAATGTATGCAAGACCTGCACAAGCTCCAGCCTGCCAGAATCCCAGCACAGAGGGTGGGAAGGCCCATCTGCAATCCTACCACTGGCTTAGGAGCTCTTAGCATTTGATTACTGCTGGGAGAGAAGAGTCGGGTGGTTTTGTTGTTGTTGTTTTTAATGATGTGACCCCTCATAGACTGACCACACACCAGGGAAGTCTCTGATCCCAAGACTGCGTGGGAAACACAAACTGGACCTGATGGGGAAGAAGAAGGAAGCAACCTCCAAATTGGCTGGGGAAGGACTGGAGAGTTGAGAGGGTAGGAAGGGAAGAGTCGAGGAGTGGAATACGTCCGAACAATGTTCCACGGGATTCTCAAAGAACTAATACAAATGATTTAGATAGAAAAGAGGCTCCCCATCTCTGCCAATTAAATTTCCACATTTATTCATAGGCAAATGTGCCCCTTGGTGAGGGATATTGATCTTCAGGCTCCGTGGCACAGAGAACTCCTGTCTGACCATGTCTGTAAGAGTGTCTACATTAGGTTAGCTGAGGTGGGAAAACCCACTCTGAATATGGACACACCATTCCATGGGCAGTGACCTGGACTCTATGAATTGGGGAGACCCAGATGAG
The DNA here is from genome assembly GCF_007827085.1 of Peromyscus californicus insignis. Taxonomy (NCBI): domain Eukaryota; kingdom Metazoa; phylum Chordata; class Mammalia; order Rodentia; family Cricetidae; genus Peromyscus; species Peromyscus californicus. The sequence continues at coordinate 20,476,590 of NW_026294402.1, forward strand.
GAGTACCAGCACCGTCCCTTTCTGCTTCCTGACTGAGTACCAGCTCCATCCCTTTCTGAGTCCCTACTTCAGACATAATACTTCCTCAAGCTCCACCTTCTTGCCTTCCCTGACACAGTGAACTGCTTTTGTGGGTATTTATTCTGTCACAGCAACCAGACACGTAGCTAATACAGAAGATAGGAGAGTCAAAAGCTTCTTCACGAGGGTGATGGTGATTTTGAGAGGTTGCTTGGGGCAAATCCAGGCCACTCTCTTACACTGGTGGCCAGATAGGCTTGATGGTACCTTCTGAAGTCACAACAATTGTCCCACATAGAAAACAGGTTTACATTCACGTCTGCAAGTCTTCCTGTTTCCCTTAGGAGTGGACTGTAGTTAATGGGGTCTTTGCTGGTACCTCTTCTTCTTTAAGAGGAGCATGGCCAGTCTTTGCCCTGATTCCCTTTAATAGACCTTCTACCACTGGAAAAATTCACATTCTTAAATTGAGAATATCAACTTGGTAACATCTGTTCAATAGGCTGCTGTGTAACCCATGAAAAATGAGGCAAATCACTGCTCGGTATTCATAAGGATGCCAGCAATATGTTTAGCAAAAAGGGTCCATTATCCAATAAACAGTGTGATGGTTAATCTTCATTGTCAGCTTGACTGGACTTGGAATCACCCAGGAGGCATCCTCGGGCCATGCCTGTGCAAGCATTTCCAGAGAGGATTAGCTGAGGACAGAGGACTCAACCTGATAGGGTAGCACTGTCTCTGTGGGCTAGAGTCCCAAAGTGAATTAAAACAAAGCAAGCTGAGCACCTCCCCGCTTCCTCCTTCTCTCCCTCCTCTCACTCCTTCCCCCCCTCCCTATCCCCATCCCCCCTCCCTATTCCTCTCTCCATCTCTCTCCCTGCCTTCTGACTGCAGACTCATGTAGTGAGCCTCATCAGGCTCTTGCTGAAACGCCTCTCCGCCCTGATGGAATGTACCCCTCAAACTGTGAGCCACATGAACTGTTTGCTTTGTTGCTTCCATTGAGTACTTTGCTGCAGCAATGACAAAAGTAGTTGATTGATTAATAGTAAACTCTCGACGGGTGGAGGTGATGCACGCCTTTAATCCCAGCACTCAGGAGGCAGAGCCAGGAGATCTCTGTGAGTTCAAGGCCAGCCTGGTCTACAGAGCGAGATCCAGGACAGGCACCAAAACTACTCGGAGAAACCCTGTCTTGAAAAATAAAAACAACAACAACAAAAAAAGTAGTAAACTCTCACCTGCCCATCATCAAACACGTACATAAGCACACATGTGGATGTTTGCATAATTTTACATACATACGTTATGTATTTTCCTGTAGATATTTTCGTTAGTAGTTGGAGCTATTTGGATAATTTACTTTGTTGATATTCTAAATTTCCATTCTGCAATTTGATGTGTTATTTTCAAAAGGAAGAGAAATTAAATAAAACCTAACACAACATTTTTTAAAAATGTATGTACAAGTTGTGTCTGAACTATGTCTTTATATAACATTCTATCTCGTGTGCTTACACATTCACTTTTGCCACTCTAGTTTTGATTCCTTTTAGGACAAGACACTGTTGATGGATTAACTCTTTGTCCAGTGCTTTTTTATGTTGTGAACACCACGAGATGTGGGCATTCCAAGGAGGAAAGGATGAAGTAAGGAAGAGGTGGGAGGGAGGAAGAAAAGGGCGTGTGGAAAGGGGAGGGAGGGAGAGAGGAGAAGGGAGGCAGGAAAGAAGAGATGATCAGAGGGTAGAGAGAGAAAAGAAACTGGGATAAAGAAAAAGGGGAAAGGGGGGAAAGACTAGGGGCAAGTCCAGGCAACAGGGAAGGGGGGACATTTACTTAGAGTCATCATTTCTGCCCAAGTCTAGAATGAGAAACCAAATTCCCAACCAGAGTTTCGCCTCTGTCCTGTCCACATTTCTGCCTTTTGGTTCTGATTCTGATACCTTTGATACTATTGGGTGAACCAGCCATTTAGGGCTCCAACCACTAGGGTCCAGTCTAAGAAAAGCTTTTCCCAAAAGGTACTGCATTCTTTGCAGATGTTTGCTAACACATCAACAGCTGGAACACTGCACAACACACTCTATCAATCATTAGCAGACATTACCTAATTGATAAGGTTGTCCCTCTGAACAGCTCTGTTCCCAGTTCTATGTGACACACAATCACACTCTATTCCCTTTCCCTGTGACATCAACATTCTTGGCTAGGCTCTTGGAAAGGAACATTTCTACCCAAGATAAATTGAATCTGGGGACAGAACCGTTCCCACAGGAGCCCCATAGCTACATTCCCCCTGGCTCCATCTTCCTGTCCATAGTGTGTTCCGTTCTAGCAGCGAGGCTCCTCTGAGGACCTCGCTGATGCTGATGCCAGGGCAGCTGTGGCTCCTCACCAGCTCCCTGTGACAGCGGGAAGCAGATTGGAGGCACCAGGCATTTGGTGTCAATGGATGTGTACACATGACCCCCAAGGCTGGGACCGTTTCTCCCTCTCTTCCTCTGTGACTCCCCCTCACACACACACATGATTTTACAGCAACATTGAAAATGTCCATCTGGTCTTCACTGGCAACAAGCTTCTCATGATAGCATATTTCATTGACAGCACTTGGAGGTGGGTTATGAATCCAAGAAGCAGTCAAAATTCCCTGGACGCCCGTGGGGAAGCTGAACAGAGCTCAGGGAGATTGCAGGGAGATTCACAGCAGCTAGCGCCTGCTGGCATCGACTGCATATGGCTACTGAGGAGGCTTTGCTATGAAGTTGGTCCCTAGACCCTGAGATTAAGGGAAGGACACATAATAGCAGGAACAAGAACATATTTTCTTTTAATTAAACAAAAACTTCATCTGTGTTATCTGTCTTGAGCATAATGAGGCCTGGAGTAGGCCCTTCGTGCATGCAAGCTTTACTTTGTCTATATTTTGGTCTATAGGCATGGGGGTTTGGAGTCCACACCTTGGATTACGTGTCTAGATAGCCCCTGTTTTCTTGTTGAGTTGACACTAGTTTCTGTCCCACATTAAAACCTGTGAATTTTAGCAGAGCTCTCTGAAATGCAATGCCACACCCAGTGTTTTCAAAATCTGTTGAGGAGGCAAGACTCAGGGTCATCCACCCAGCCCTGGGCTTTCTTCGGAGAGAGGCCAGAAACCTCAGGAGGGGAAGTAAGGATGGAACTGGATGCCAGAGGTCTTGACCGAAAGCTTAGCTGCTTGCCATGTGTGATGGAAGCACTCTCTCTGTATGTAGATCTAGGAGGAAAAAGAGAACATGGGCCTGCTCTCAGCTCTAGACCAAGAAGGCCACGGAGGTGAGTTCATCCTCTAGCCCTGCCCAGGCCTTACAATATTCACTCATATTGACCCTCCTGAGACTTAAGAAAATTTCTTTATAAATACTGGATTTCTGCTGGAGTGTTCAGCAGAAGATTTCTGCTAAAATATCTCTCTGTGGAAAGATATGGGTCTAGAATAGGAATTACATCCTCTGACTTACAGCTGGTGGCTCTGGTTGTTGAAAAGAACCAACAGACATGCCACACTTGCTCCACAAGGATGATCAGAGGTTGCTAGGTGCAAACTTTGTATCTATCTATATCTATATATCTATACATCTATATCTATATCTATGTCTACATCTATCTATCTATCTATCTATCTATCTATCTATCTATATCTATATCTATCTATCTATCTATCTATCTATCTCTCTCTCTCTATATATATATATATAGAGAGAGAGAGAGAGAGAGAGATTTTCTATTCATTTTACATACCAACCACTGATTCCCCTGTCCTCCCTCCTCCTGCCCCCGAGCCTTCCCCCCCAACACACCCCCCGATTCCCACCTCCTCCAAGGCAAGGTCTCCCATGGGGAGTCAGCAGAGTCTGGTACATTCTGTTGAGGCAGGTCCAAGCCCCTCCTCCCTGCACCAAGGCTGCACAAAGTGTCTCACCATAGGCGCTAGACTCCAAAAAGTCAGCTCATGCACTAGGGACAGGTCCCGATCCCACTGTCTGGAGGCCCCCTGAACAGTTCAAGCTAAACAACTGTCTTGCTTATCCAGAGGGCCTAGTCCAGTAGGTAGGTGAAAACTTTAGAGTCACCTCCTTTGGTCATCAAAGGGTGCTGTCTTAGTTAGGGTTTCTATTCCTGTGATGAAAAATCATAACCAAAAAGCAAGTTGGGGAGGAAAGGGTTTATTTGGCTTACACTTCCACATCACTGTTCATCATCAGAGGAAGTCAGGACAGGCACTGAAGCAGGTCAGGACTCTGGAGCTGGAAGCTGATGCAGAGGCCGTGGAGGGTGCTGCTTACTGGCTCGTTCCTCATGGCTTGCTCAGCCTGGTTCTTGTAGAACCCAGGACCACCTGCTCCTGGATGACACCACCCACAATGGGCTGGGTCCTCTCCCATCAATTACTAATTAAGAAAATACCTTGACCAGGACAAGCTCCAAAGCTACATAGAGAAACCCTGTCTGGAAAAGAAGAAAAAGAAAAAGAAAGAAAGGAAAGAAAGAGAGAGAGAGAGGGGAGAGAGAGAGAGAGAGAGAGAGAGAGAGAGAGAGAGAGAGAGAGAGAGAGAGGAAGGAAGGAAGGAAGGAAGGAAGGAAGGAAGGAAGGAAGGAAGGAAGGAAGGAGGGAGGGAGGGAGGGAAGGAAGAAAATGCCCTGAGGCTTGCCCACAGCCTGGGCTGATGGAGGCGTTAGCTTTCTCCGTTGAGGCTCCCTCCTCTCTGATGACTCCAGCTTGTGTCAAGTTGACATAAAACCATCGTGCACAGGTGCCAGGCCAGTCTCCCTCCCCGTGCAACAGCGGTGGGGGAGCCCTGGAAGGATCCACCTTGTTTCAGCTATTCCATCTCCCGGCCACAGTCCCCCTGGTCTGAGGCCTTGGACAAACACAAACCTCTCTCCAGATCATTGACCTTTATGATAATTCAAGCTTCTCTGCAGCTTGGAGCTGGTGGGATTCTCTGGACACAGCCTGTTTTGCAGGTCTTTCCGCCCCTGCCAGCACCCAGGGTGCACCTCTTTAAGAATTTACATCTGGGGTTGGGGTGAGGGTGGGAAGAAAACACCCCGAGGTTCCACTTGCGGTCACCTGGGCACAGGAGCAAAGTTGCAGGACTCTTTCATGTCACAGGACCCATGGGAGATGTAACTGCGTAAATCTCTACTTTCATATCTCGTTCTCTTGAAGAGAACACAGCCCCAACGCCACAGAAAATAAACACACAGTCTAATCTCCCTCAGTGCTGGGACAGTTTGTTGAAATTGGTGAAATGATGCAGACCCCACCACATGGTGTGGTAAGAGTTATAAGCCCAGCTTTCTGGTTATTAAACAGAGGGTGGGCGACTCCGAGCCTTCTGATAATTTAAAAATGCTCTCTCTACGCCACCCCTGCTTCTTGCTATGTGCTGTGCCATGCATGGGCAGAGCTCATTTGCTGATCAGGGTTTGGGCATACATGCACGGTCTATTTCCTTCTGTGGGGACCTAGGCCTCTGACGATAAGATCCCACCCCGATTTTCTGACTGTTCATTGTGTCATCACTGACAACAGGAAAGAGAAGTCGAGTTTTAATGAGTTATCCTATATAAGACTTAGACTGAAATAAAGCAGCTTATGAATTTTTTTATTTTGATACATAAGACTTCTTCAGATCAAAGGTTAGAAAGCTACAGTTAGTGAGCTATACAGTTAACTACATTCACATGTAATATTGTTGCAAAAATCAATGTTACATAACACACATATGAAGAATTAAATGAAATCCCCTTCTGGTGTCCACAAACAAAGTGTTTTGGAAACACGGCCTTTGTTCCTTTACTGACTTCAGAATACTGATTGCTTCCATGCTGTCCTGCAGGGGTTGAGCCTGTATCCAAACATATTTACCCTCTGAACCTTCTCAGACATCTTAAAGAAAAAGAAAAAAAAAGGCAGCCCAAATTTTATGATTTCCTCACACCATTTCACTAATAGATGATGAGGAAATCTGGGAAAGAACGGTAGTGTAGACAATGTCCTCCCTACAGCTGGCTGAGGCCACGTGGTCAGGGTCCTTTCTAATTCCTCCACCATGAACCTTCAACCCATAGCCCTCTAAGAGCTGTTGAAATGCCCATTAAGAAATATTGATTCTGAAGTATGACTTCATGGTCTTGAAGATCCCTGGTATCATGACAGAACATGATATAATATCCTGTGCAAATATAAATTTCATTGTCAGAGTCCCAGTTGCTCCAGGAAGAAAGAGAGGGCTGTAAAAATGCAAGCATTTATGACACTGTAATGCTTGCAGTGGGAACACTCAGCCTGACCAACACTGGTTTCCTGTGGGATGCTCTGTTGCTCGCTGCCTTTGCTCTGCTACTAACAACACCTTACTGGAGTGGGTTCCCTCCTTTACCTCCAGCATGTATTGCCATGCACCAATGTTTCTCAGGAAGGTCACTTCCAAATGCAAGTTCTCACGTGTCATGCAAGCCATACACCAGGTGGAATTGCCAGGATTTTTTGTTTCTAAGAATTGATCTGTGATGAAAACACAGAAGGATTACTCACCAAGGTGCTTGAGGAAGCTTCATGGAAAACAGTGTGTGACTATATAATGGACACATCAGAGTAGAGGGAGATGTGGGGGAAAAAAACAAAACAAAACAGGAGAGAGGTTGCTTGCGCCTGTGTGGAGTGAAGTGTGGAAATCCTCCTGTAACTCTTCAATGAAGCTCCAGTCAAGTTACCAAATGGTGTTTCCATAGACATGGCACCCAAGCACTGGTCCCAAGTGTCATTTTCCAACACAGAAGTCTAAAGAAAACGGGGCTAAAAACACAAGGATAGCCAGGGGCACCCAAGCACTTTCTCCTCTGAGGACCCTGGGCAGCAATGCTCAGGGATGCAGAGCAAACACAGCCAGGGAAAGACAAGGGGCCCTGGTGCGCAGGATCTTTGTCAATAGTGGGGAAGTGAGAACTCGGCTGAAGGCTAAAGACAGTGTGCTCTCAGCCCCCTCCCCTCATCAAAGCCGTGTAATAGCGGGAGAACAGACAGTGGGAGAGTTACATTAAGATTAACACGGAAAGGAAGCCAGCAGGCAAGAGGAAAGGTGGAAGCTCTTCTCCACACCTGGGCATCATCGAACAGAGTATGCTATACACACATATACATATATACACAATACACTATATATACATACACTATACACACACGGTTAAGGCCAGTGCTATGTAAATATCCTATAAGGTCATGTGCCACACTCACGTTCTTGGGAATATTTTCACTCCCTTAATAAATGGTCCCTATTTCTAGTTCTATCCATCAGTTCTGAGTCCAGTTCATTGTCCTTGTATACAGAAGCTTGGGATTATTTTCAAGACCTGGCGTAGTGGCTCCTGTCCTTAATCCCAGCACTCAGGAAGCTGAATCAGGTGGACCTCTGTGATTTTGAGGCCAGCCTGGTGTACGTGGTGAGTTTCAGGCCAGCTATGGACTCCATAGTGAGACCCTGTCTCAAAAATTAAAAATAAAGACAAATTTTTAAAAGAGAAGAACCTGGATATTTCAATAGGTACTTTTAGAGCATTCTGGCAGGTGCCCTAGCTCTCACCTGCACCTACTACAATCATCTGCTACCCTTTGGCACATCTCACGTCTAATTTAGTACATATTCATAATGAAGAGTCAGAAAGAGATTCTAGCTAAGCTGTCCATTGATGTCTCCCTGGCAGACTCTGCATGCTGCATTTGAATTTATCTTTAATTCTCAGGACATCCCCAAGTGGTGGCCGTTACTATCTGTTTGACAGGTGAGGAAACAGAGAGGTTAACTATTTTTGTCCCAAATCAAGACAAAACCCAGGAACTCATGTCTATCCCCAGCTGCCTGTCTTTCCACCACCTGCCAGTAACTGGCTTCTCTAGTGAAATCAATCAGACTGGAACAGCACTGGGGTAAGCATGAAGAAACGCTGACTGTTCCAGAAGCTCATGGCGTTGGTTGAGCAGAAAGAAGGGCCCATGGGATGCCCCAGAAGACTCCAGAAAGACCTGCACCGGTTTTCCATGGTGGGTCAGCCACAACTTTCGAGTTGAGTAATACGATCTTGAAGTTCAGATTTTAAATCTCTAAAGTTCTGGAGCCATTGGCAAAGTCATGACCAGACTAAGAACTTCTAGGCTCTTGTATCTCTCTACCCCATCTTCTCGCTGGCCCCAGCCGTCCTGCCCCAGGTGCTCCACAAGAGTTTACACTGTGGGCTGAACCACTGAACCCTGCTCAGCATCACACTTCACATGCCTTTCTCTCCTCTCGCTGATGTTAATGGCTCATTTCCCCATGGCTCTCTCTTTTCACCTTTTAACCATGTGTCTGTCACCTCCCGCTTGTTAATGGCTTTCAGGCATTCTGTGGTTCAGCACAGTCTTCCTGCTGCCTGCTCCACAGAGACTTCCGGGGGCAGTCTTTCTCCTTGGCTAGGAGTTGTTGAATTGCTTAGAACTTGTGAGTTGCTGTCTTAGTCACAGTTAGGCATTACCTGAAGGACTTTACAAACAGTCTGAGAACTTAGGTTCCAGCACAGGTAGGGTGCTCTGTAAGCCAAAGGGAGCCAGCCCCACTGCAGCATGTTAGAATGTCATTCTGTGAGTGATGGAGGCTTATCCCAAAGACATCTTCACACAACGAGCTCATGGAAACCCCCCATCCTTTTGAGAACAGGGATGTTGTATCCACTTACAAGAGAAACCCCCCACCTGCCACGGTACAGCAAAGAGATACAGTGGCCCCAGGCCACACCTTACACTCTGGTTTGTGCTAACATTCTATGCTAAAGAAAGATGAAAGGCCTCCCACCTAAGATTGGACTTGTAACTTCCACAAGCCGCAGACCTCAGATAACACTGCAGGAAGACTACCACCTACCTCACTTACAGGCCACCCACCTTGTCATCCAGGAAAAAGCAGAATACCACAGTATTGTGAGCCTTCAGTCAGGGGAGAGAGAGGGCTAGTCCCCAGAGGAAGCATGAGAATACTCAGATACTGTGGTAAGTAAGCCTCTTATCTGCCCCAAGAGATGAAGGAAACGCCTTTTCCACTGTCAGTCTCTTGTCTGTTTGTTGTTGCTAAAAAAATCAATTCCCTACTTCCTGAAACAAAAATGGAGACTCCAACCCTCAGAGTCCTGCTTATTAACAGCAGGTAGTGCAAACTCGTCCTCCCACTGACAGGCATTTCAGCTCAGACGCATTCATGGCCCATGAACACAACTGAGTGAAAAGCATGCATTCTCTCTTGGATGCAGAATTGACATATTTCAGACTTTTGGAGTCCTGGTGGCATTTTTCACTTTTCAAATGTGGGCCAGTGGAGAATGCCTCTATACCAAGTCTACCATCCACATGACAGTTTCCATTTTTCCCCTGCAGTGAGACTAGGAGGAAGTTGGGGGTCCAGTTGTATTTGGGGGTAAAATGTAACTATCATCTGGATTGGGATGTGAAAGGGGGTTTCTGACAGTAATGCTAGGGTAACAGGTGTGAATGGCTCTGTCTGTGCGACATGGGATATTCAGCTACCCCTGTCAGAACCCACTAAACCCTTCGCTGTCACATGTCAATCATAGGAAAGTAAGTTGCTCAAGCAGAAAAAAAAGCTTCATTAGTTAGTCATTTGCCCTCAACTCTAATTTTAAAGAAGACACTGTGGCCAGAGAGCTTAAAAGATTTTGCCTGATGCCGTACTGCTCAGTGGGGCCAAGTCAGTTGGGAAGCCAAGTTTTCCATTTCTAGTCAAGAGCTCAAGGCTCTTGCATGTAGCTCTATATTCATGAGAGCCTGTGACAAAAGAAAAGAGGCAATCACCTCACATCCCAGGTTTCTGTCACAACCAACACACAATGATCCCTGTCAGTAGTTTGTACCACTGATTTCCTGTGTGATTTCAAGTCAAGTATGAATCCCTTTGCATCCCATTTCCTAATTTGGAAAATCAGAAGAGATAACTGGTCACTAACTGCTGCTTTGTGGTATATAGGAAGAATGGTCTGTAAGCACAAAGAAAAAAATACATTGACTCATAGACAGGGAGGGAGCCTGCACACATACTCATAGGGTAAGAGGCATTAGCACACAGTACAGTTAGATCTGGTACTGAGGGACCAACCACAGTACTATTGAGACCCAAGAGTGGGAGAGAGCCATGAAGTAGCTAACATGTGAATGACAGTAATGTGTTGAGTAGAAGAAAGTGAAGGAGACCTGAGGAGAGGGACAGACATGGTGAGGAGGAAACATGGTCAATGTGCTCATGAGTCTGCTTAGCAAGTGATAAGGAAGGAGAGACCATGACTTCATTTCTAAGCATTTTCAGGAAAATTTAGCATGTTCTTACAATCTCCTCAAATCCCAATGCAATTTTTGCCCAACTTGAAATGGAAAACTTCACTGTGTTGAAGTTGTTGGGATGCTCTTAGTATTTGCTATGGTTTGGACACGCTTTGAGTGAATTTGTCTCCCAAAGGTTCATGTGCTAGAGGGGTGGTCCTTGGCGTAGCAGTGTTGACATCGTGCAAACTTTAATAAGTGGGGTCAGTTGCTATCCTCGGAAGAAATTAATTCTAATCTCTTTAATGAGTTAGCTCTTGTATGAGTGTTGTTATAAATCCAGGCAGCCCCTCAGTCTGGCCTCTTCCTCACGCACCGTCTCTCTGGGCTTCTCCAGTGCATTGTGGGGCATCGGAAGGTGGAACCAAGGAGTGGCTCAGTCTTGGACTTTAGCCTCCCTAAGTGTGAGGTGACTAAAAACGTCTTCTTTATAAGGTAGCATGCCTGCGGGTATTTTTGTTATAACAACAGAAACTATACTAAAAGTACTGGTGACAAGTATTGGGGTGACTGTTTCAGCTTAGCTCATTTGTCTCACACTCGATAACCTGGTGATCAGCTGTCAGGGCTCAAATGTGGTGAAATATTATACAAGTGCAGATAGAATAGGATTCTCAAATTGGAGCTCGGCTTCCTACTTTATGGTCAATGGGATCCAGGAAGGACTAGCGCCTTGTGAGCTTTTTTTCTTTCTTTCTTTCTTTCTTTCTTTCTTTCTTTCTTTCTTTCTTTCTTTCTTTCTTTCTTTCTTTCTTTCTTTCTTTCTCTTCTCTTCCTCTCTCTCTCTCTCTCTCTCTCTCTCTCCCTCTCTCTCTCTCTCTCTCTCTCTCTCTCTCTCTCTCCCTCCCTCCCTCCCTCCCTCCCTCCCTCTCTCTCTCTCTCTCTCTCTCTCTCTCTCTCTCTCTCTCTCTCTTTCTTTTCTTAGTTTTTTGAGACAGGGTTTCTTTGTGTAGCCCTAGCTGTCCTGCAAGTCACTCTGCACACCAGGCTGGCCTCAAACTCAGAGATCCAGCTGCCTCTGTCTCCCGAGTGCTGGAATTAAAGGTGTGTGCCACCACCGCCCAGCTCCCTGTGAACTTTCTAAGAACTGTTGTGTATGAAATTTGAGCATCTTTCAGAATGAGACTTTTGTTTACACAGCCCCCTGAATCCTGGCATCTCAGAGATTTCAGCTAGGTGACCATACTCGAGGAAGCCAAGTATAAGGTGCATTTTGGGGTTCACCTTCAGCAGTTCAGGGTCAGTGACATTTCACAGGTCTCTCATGAAAACTGGTGGTATGTGTATGTGAGAATTTGACATGGAGAGAAATAGGGCTCACAGGTAAGACAGATATTGATAGAAAATGCTCACTCCTGTTTCAAGTCCTAACTAGAGTCCGATGCGCACAACGAGAAGGAGTGTGATCCGGGCCAAAGAAGCCACCCAGGAGCTTGCTGTTTGCCCTGCCACTCAGATCCTTTTTCAGATCAAAGAAGAAGGCAATCTGTTTATTGTGTGACTCTTTCATCAAAATCCAAACCTCTGAAACACAGGAACAGCATTTCTTGGGCTACCATTTATGAATGAAGTCAAGTCATTTGGGAAACGAAACCCAGCATTGCCCCAACATGAAATGTTTGACCCAACAAGAGATCTTATGCCCTTTACAAGCACGAGAGATGGGGGCCATTGTTAACCCTGTACAAATGAAAGATCCAAGGTGTGTTTCTTCTAATCTCACTTTCACACAGGCAATCAGAGCTCGGGTAGGAAGAAATAGAACAAGGCAGGACCAGCTTGCCCTGCTGGTCAGGCCAGAGTTAAGGGAAAAGGCAAGGTTGCTTGCACTAAGTGAATGGATTTCAAGAATGATTTTAACAGGCTTAAGGGGTCCATTGAAAAGCTTCCACAGGAAAAGAGCAAAGAGCCCAACCACAGCACCTAGAACAAGTGGAGTGCTGTTGTAGGAAAAATTCACCAAACTCCTGTGTTGTTAAACATGGTTGGCAAAAGGCCCAGTGAGCAAACCCTGAAACAACACGGACCCAGAGACCCCCAGAGACTCACACCAATGTGGCCGAGCAATAAGGAATTATCAAATTCATTCCCAAGGAAGATGACATAAAACTTCAGAAAGAAACACCTCCTGAGAGATTTAGGAAGTCTGAAGCAGGAGAGGGTGGAGCTTTTGAAGAGGCACAAGAGGGAAGTAAAGGGAGAGGCTGTCCCTTTACTAGGTGAAGGAGAGGGAATAGGAAATAAATACCATCCCCCTCCAAAGTGCAGGGTCTGGAAGGCTCATTTAGTGTGGAAATGGAATTCCAACTCATGAGAAATGAGAATGAGCTTCGACTGAAAACCATCTTACCCTTTTCAAAGTACTTTATGTCAACTTCTTTGAGTCATCTCCTGGGCCATCAGGAAGATGTGAATGGTCAATGCAGCAGGAGAGACCGCACTGGGAGGCTGGATCCACCTGCTCTAGCCACAGGCCATGAGGTGCATAGTCTGAGGGTGGGCCATCGAAGCCACCAAGATAGCCCAGAGACCTGCCAGGTGGGGAACTCATCAAACCCCAGCAGGTTATGGAGAGAAACTTTTTTAAATGTAGTCCCTATGCCAGAAAGTTTCCGCCAAGGCAAAGACCATTGCTAAACTGCTTTGTAAGAACTTCGAATTGATCCAGGAATGGCATAGTAATTACTCCTTATCCATTCAACAAGTATTTAATGCAAACAACACCACAAAAGGACACTGTTCGAACACAGCCACAACTGAGAGTGTCATAAAGTAAACATCCTGTAGGGCTAGTCTCCTCAAACTTCATGTGTCTGGCTTATGAGGTGAGCAGTCTGCCTTGGCTTTGAAAGTTTTCTAGTTTGTCTCACATACAGCCCTCAACAAATGAAGAAATACCGTGCACACTTGCTCCTGAAGTATATTTGTGTCTAATGACTACACCCCCACACCTGATAGAAGAACTGTGCCTTACATCTCATTGGCTTGTCTGTAAACTGTTAACAAGGCAGGGCTGGAGTTTTATAGACAGAGAAAGGGAGGTTTGTGGGGGCTGGATAGTGCTTGCAGAGTCTGGACACCTGCCATGCTCCCTGAGGAATTTTCCTGGTGTCACATAGGATGGAACTGAGAATAAGAGCGGTAACATGCAGACTGTTCATGAACACCCAACGTTGAACATAGACCAGACCTGGTAACATGCAGACTGTGCATGAACATCCAACAGTGAAGGTAGACCAGACCTCGGGAGTCCCGTCACCAAATAAAAACACAGTAAATCAGGATGCCCACTTAAAACTGACTTAGAGATATGTCCAAAATATTGTCCTTTATCCCTTTCTTTTTTATTTTCTTTGGTTTAACTTGACAACCTTTCCTGAGATCTACTGCAAGTTGCCATGCCTCCTTTGGAGCTTCCTATGAAGCTGTTTCAGAAGGAAAGTGGTCTTAGAAGCTGCCTTCTTACACACAGCCTCAGGTTAGATGGGTGTTTGGATCTGGATGCCACAGGTAGGTACCCCAATCAGGACAATCAGGAGAGAAACTGGGATAACACAAGACTGACAGCCTCCACAGGCACACTCGGCCTCAGGCTTTACGTGCAATGCAAATGCTCCCTCTGTCTTCCTGAGGATGCTGACAGGCTAACTGTGCCTTTCCCTATTTCAAAGACCGTGAAACTGAGACCAAAACAGATCAAGGTGGGGAGCTGGGCTGTAAACACTGGCTACATACTTCCCATCATGCTCCATAACACAGAATTTGCATTTTCCAGTCAGACCTGGGCTACTTCCATACCACTTCTCAACTTCCAACAGTAACACTCTCACCACAGGCAAGGATACCCTGATTTCACAAGGCATTTGAAGGGGCCCAGGAAGAATTAAAAAAGCAAATTCTGTCATGCCCCAGTCACTAGGACTCCTGTTCAGGAGCCAATGAGACTCTCTCTCTCCTGGGCTGGGCCTCTGGGTGGGGCTGTCACCCTATCCCCTTGGACAGCTTCCCCTCCACACGGTTGGGCATACTAGGCTCAGGCTTGCTGACTACTTTTCAGCAGCACCCACCTGAACCCCCAGCAGTCACAGGAAGTGAGGTCAAAGGCATCTGAGGTAAGGGAGCAAGTCAAGATGGTTTCTGAGTGTGTGTGCTGGTGAAGACTGACAACAGAACGCAGACGGGAACTCCTCTGCCGTCCATTGCCTCCCATGACCCAAAGCAAAGGGACTTAGCACTTTATTAAGCCCTTGCTGCTCAAAATCCTACACAGAGAGAATCTACTTTCAGTTCACCTCTGGCTTCATGAGATGAGGCAGCAGGGCGGGGCGGGGGGGGGGGGGAGAGGAGGAAGAATACATTCAAATCAGACCCGTTACAGGCCGACCTCCTCCCACCCCAGGAGTCTGCCCACCACTCTCTCTAAAAAGCTTTTTGCATGAACAATCCATACAAATTCGATTTGAGACTCTCGATAGGACAGCCACACAGAACCAGTGGACAGGCAAGTTAGGAAGCAAATGTATGGATCAACTTTTGTCAACAACATTGCTTTCATAGCCAAGGGTGGAAGGCCAGAATGGAAGGTGGCCCCATTCAGTGATGCTCTGACTATACCCCCAAATGGTAAGTATGTTCTGGGAAGAGATAAGTTTATCAGCATCCTGGAGACAGGAATGAACCTGTGACCACTATCAGCCTGAAGACTGAGACATCTAGAAACACACTCCAGTGAGGGTGTCTGATCTATTTCACTACAGCTTAAAGGGCCTACAGAGAGTTCTACTAATAAACAAGTCTTTGGTCTATGTTGGCTTGGGTTTGCAGTTGAGTACAATCTTTGTTATTGAGAGCTTGCTGTGTGTTAAACGTTAGCAAGAGCTTGCTGTGTGTTAAGTCTTGTGGGTACAACTTTACCTAATTCTCAGAGCACCAGAACTTGCTCTCTCCTCTGCCTGACACACCCTGGAAAGCAGCAGGGATGCTCTGTTACTTCACGTGGGTCTTGGCTCAAACAGCACCTTTTCAGAAAAGCCTTTCTGGATGGGTGGCCCTTCAGGGACCAGCACCCTGCCCCATCACCCTCTGCTCCTTCGCTGTCTCATCTGCCTTCATAGCACTTCTTTTATGTGAGAAGGCAAAGATCACACCAAAGCAGCAAAAGACAAAGATGCATGAAAAAGAGTAAGACTGGGGGAGGGAGGGAGGAAGGGGGAAGAGGGGAGGAAGGGCAGGGGAGGGGAGAGGGCACATCTGAGTGTGCTTGAGGAGAGTTCTGGTCTGCCCAGGTTGTCCTGGTTAGAGCTAACTTACACAGGCACTCCGGAAGATGTGTGCGCCTGTTTTCTTCAATGCAAACAGCAGTTCCCAAGTTACAAAGGAATTCAGTGTTCCCAGTTGACACCTACAATATCTTCCCTTTGGTTCTATTCTGTAGGACTTTGGTTAGGTTGGCAGGTGATTTGAGGTCAGTAAAGATGAGGAAGTACCCCCAATAGGCCTGATTCCCTCCCTCCCCCACTCATGCTTGCGTGCACACACACTGGGGAAAGCTCCACAATGATGAAGCTGCGTTAAGGGATTAGAAGCCCAACAAATGTCATCTGTACTTCCTTCCCCAGGAGGAACGCTGGCCTGGGGAGGCAGGGATGGTTGACTCCCTGAAGCACAGCTTAACTCCTCTGTGCCCTGGGCTTGCAGATTGGTCCCATGAGCCACAACCTACAACCTGTCAAAGGGATTAATCAATTTCTCCTTCAGAGCTCCGTGTGATGCTCAGGGATGACAGACCAGAGTGCCTAGCACAGTGCCTGCCTTGCCACTTAACACAGTCTCAAGCCCACAGTCTGTTGCTAAGCAACCTTTCTGTGCTAAAACCAAATTGCCTGGCTTCTCTGAGAAGCACTTTGAATACGGAGTCATGGTTTTCTTAAATTCTGTACATTGAAGAAAATCTCTCCTTGCAAGTGTCTCCTGCAGCATCTCGGCTTTCCAGGCCTCTGTGACGGACTGTAGAACTGGGCAGGCTGCTGTTCACTTCACACAGGACCGGGCTAGGATGGACCTCTTGGTTTAGGAGGTGGCCCCTCCTACCTGGGCCCATTCCTCTTCCTACACAACCCAGCACCCTACCTCAGCGGGGCTTGGAGCTCTACCTACCTGAAAAAAGGGAAAGTTCGTTTCTCCTAAGCCCCAAGGCCTTGCTTCGCTTCCAGTTGACTGTGTGAGCTCCGCCTTCCCTTCCCAGCGTCATGGTGGCTCTGGCATGGGGACTCCAAGCCGTTTTCCAGCCTGTTACCTGGGCAGCCCCTGACTTCTGCCTCTCTTGGTCCTCTGTGCCTTTACATATTGAGTCCCTTTTCCTGGAACACCTCCTTACAGCCTTCATTTGGGGCACTTTGTAGCCCAGGCTAGTGTTGACTAACCGAGGACATCTCTTGCTCTTTTGCCCTCCTTCCAAGGGACCACTGATACGCATCTTACAGATTTTTATGTAGGCCTCATTTCCTTGCCTGTGACAAAGGGAAATTGAGGTGCCTGTACTGTGGTCAAGCTCCTTGACAGCTTCTTCTTTGAGAGGCTCCTCAGATCTGCACACAAACAGTTTCATCAGATGTTTCCACCAGGCCTCTGCACTGGACTGTCTTACAGGTTTTCCTTCTTGTGAAGTCCAGCAACCACTTTTAATCTAGCAGTCCAGTCTCACCTAAAGTAAAAGACAAGCTAAGGTGGAGGCCATGCCAGAGTACAACAATGCTTCTGTTGCAACAGATTGGGAACTGATTTAAGCATGTGTATCTAATGCTGCTCATGAATATTCAGATTTTCATGTCAGAGTTTTGCAATTTCATGCACTTAGGTCTGCTGGAGCGTGACTCATGTGCTTCTAAAATTCACCATGTTATGTAGGAAAACACAATTAAAACAGGGAAAAACCAAAAAAAAAAAAAAAAAAAAAAAAAACAGGGATCCTGGGGAAAACAAATTTGAGACACAACATCCAAAAACTTCATAGATCTCTTCCCTGCTCCTTTTCTCTGTCTGAACCCCTAATGTCACAGAAGAAAATCAGACGAACACTGATTTTGTCTAATGTGTCCATTTGATAGATGGAAAAGTTGAAGCCACAAAATACAACTTGGAGTTGGAAAGACGGCTCAGAAGCTAAGAGCCCTGGCTGCTCTTCCAAAGAACCTTTAATTTCCAGCCCCACATGGCAGCTCATCTGTAACTCCAGTTTCAAGGGATCTGCCTTCTTCTGGCCTCCGTGGGCACATATATGTTGCAGACATCAATGCAGGCACCACAAACACATCAAAAGAAATTTTTAAAAGAAATACATTTTGTTTATTGAAGACAGAATTTTGCTCTAATAGTCCAGGCTGGCCTCAAACTCTTTATATAGTCCTGGTTGACCTTGAACTTGCAATCCTCCTCCCCCAGCTTCCCATGTGCTCACACTACAGGCATGTGCTACTGTGCCTAGCACTGAGAATATTTTTCAGGTAAGTGGAATACCAGGCAGAGCAAGCAGATGCTCGCTGGAAGCTGGGCAGGATTTTTAGTTCAGAATTTTAATGACAATTGACTTTGTCTAAATCTCACTGGTTTTATAACAGCCATATAAATGTTGAAAACTGAGTTGGTAGGGGGAAAACATCTACAAGAGGCTCAAACACAGTAGCAAAAGACAGAATGTTTGCGACACCTCCCTACCCACAACCTACTCCTATTCCTACCCCTACCGTGTCCCCAAAATTCTGTATGTGGGAACTCCGGCCCCAGTGTGATGGGAGTGGAAAGCGGAACCTTTGGGGTGTGGGTCTGGAGCCAGAGTCCCATTAGTGGACTGTAGCACACTTTCCTGCTCTTACTCCACCACAAAAGGACACAAAGCAGAACCCCGGGAGCTGCAGACTAGAAGCAGCCCTCCCCAGAAGCTTATTGATCCGGATTGGGTACTTCAGTCCCCAGACACACCAGCCAGACATCCACTTCTCTTGTTTATAAGTCAACTGGTGTGAGCGCACTGTGACCATTAAGCAACACGGGGCTTCCCCCAGTGAGAAAAGCCTCAGCCCTGCGCTGAGCAGCAAATGAACGCACAGGGCGAAGGGCGGGCGCTCAGCTTTGACAAGTTCCACTAATCTGCAGGGGTTTGAGGTGTAAAAACAGGAAGAATGTGCAAGGATGTGTTTCCATTTTCGGGCCCCTGTACTCCCAAGGAGAAGTCACCTGGGGCTCCTTGTGCTTGGGCCGACCTGCACCCGGATCGTCTGTCTGTGAGACCGCTGTAAGGTCAGCCACTGGCACAGATGGAACGCGGTTAAGTGAGCGGATTACTCTGCATTTTCCCTCATCTGGAAACAGTGTGAATGAGAGCAGCAGCGAGCAGTGGAAGAGACACCAGGGAGGGGCCACAGCAACCCTGTTGTTGGACTTTTTTTTCCTTAGATAAGTTAGACAACAGAATCCCAAGTCCTGAACAACAGAGGAGACAGGAAAGGGGAGGGAGGGGTACATGCATCACACACACACACACACACACACACACACACACACACACACACACACACACCACACACCACACACACACACACACACACACACACACACACACACACGCACACCACACACCACACACACACACACACACACACACACACACACACACACACCACACACCACACACATACGTATATACATATATGTATCTCTCTTGTCTCTCTTGTCCTTACCCTGGATCCTGGGCTTCACAGCCTCTAGATCCACAAGATGGTAAATTTTTGTAATTTGTAAGTCACTTACTTACGGGTATTCTGTCATAGAAGCCGAAAATAGACTATGCCGCGTATCCTGAAGGAAAAGGGCCTGAGTCGGACAACGTACAGTTTAACGTTTAGCTGAAGGGTGTTACTAGAGTGCAAAGCTCACTGATCCTCGGCTGATAACCTTACCCAAGAGTCCCTCCTCTCCGACTCTCCCCTCCATTCATGAGTCTTCCTCTCACCAGTAAGCAATGGCACCTGGGTGCCCTGGATGGCCAGGCATCCCTCAAGGGCTGCTGTGCACAGCTGCAGCCCACAGGTCTGCTTCACTCCTTGGGACAAAGCTTCGGGCTTCCTAAGGGAGGAAGGAACATTTTCTAATCAGGAGCTTCTGTAGCGTGCTCTGGCTTGAGCTCTGAGCTTGCTGACACTCTGCCTTGGTCCTGTGGACCACAAGCCCTTCCCCCTGCACACCTGCTCTGGAAATGGCACTCACAGGTAATTTGTGAGACTAAAAGGGAGCTAGAAAGGAGCCCTATTGTGTTCTCATTTGTACCCGAGCCAATGGAAACTCACTTCAACTGGCCTTATGCAAAATGTTCAACTTGCAGTACACCTTTCCAGAGAACAGACGACAGAAACAAGCCTTCCCCAGAGCATGGCTTGAGAGGACCCCAGGAGCTGCATGCATCTTAACAGTTCAGTCAGAATTAGCTGACATGGCTGTGCAATGGTGATCTCCAACCTGAGAAAGGATGATTTTGCATACTTTTCGAGGTGCACCATTTAGAATATAGGTCACTAATCAATCACATTAAAATCAACAAGCTTCCTGCCGTCTCTCCCTTTGGAAGCCTGACAACAAACCTCTTAATGTATGCCATTTACCATCAGATGGAAGTGCCCACCACGCATCTCTGTGTGTGTGATGCCAGCAAATCTGAGTTTCAGATGAAGAGTCATCATCACTTGGCCATCCCTGTCCCCAAATAATTACATAAATGAAGTGAGGATGCAGGGCCAAAGCTTAACTGAAAGGACTATCAACACCATCACGTTTTAAAAATGTGTTTGGAGTCAAATATTTTCTGTTCTCTCTATCAGTCCTTTCCACACCCTTCAATCAGCAGTTCAGTGGTGCTCTTGTCTGAACGAGCCACAGAGGAATAGTCTTTTCCAGGATAATGCAGTAGAGACAATTTGATCAACGTCACCATCCTCTGGTCAACTCACAACAAGTTGTGACTCCCAGCAGCATTAGGCCAATTGCTTCTCCTCTTCCGTCCCACTAATTTGGGAATTCAATGCAGCTTTTTAAGACATTCACACAAAATTTAAAAGTGATGTATGTTTAGGTCTGTGCACAAAAATTTATCAATACAATGGATACTGCCCAAGTTATAATGGACTCAGAAAGTACACTTCTACTTAAAGGTTTCCCACTATTGAATAACATAATTTAATTTAACATGTTATTGAATACTCATATGTATTGGGTGCCATTAATAAGAAGGTAATGAAATATGACCCATGGTGCCACTCCTGTTTTCCAATAAATTAAATTGAAAAACTATTTTAAATTAGAAGCAAAAAGATTATGCTAAGTGTCAATGCCCAGGAATTTGTGAAGATATTTTTGAGGACTTTGGAATTTTTAAATATTTCAATTATGTATGTTAAATAAATGAACTAGTACTGTAGTTGATGTACAGTAGTTGACTAACAATTATCTCAGAATGTTTCTCTGGCTACCTTTATTAACAATACTACTGGAGTTTAACTTCTGATTGCCATCTCATCTGTGGACAGTTAGTACCTCAAACTTAGGTCTGCTCATGAAACTTCTTTCCTGGGAGTCACTGGTGGGTTCTTCTTATGTTCATTTCACTAAGAGCCCCATATAAAGTAGCTAAGTAACTCCAGGGTGGGATGGACTGCAGAAATATCATCACTTCCCTAACCTACTGTCATGATAGAGAATCATTGGTCACTTTGGACGTTCTATAATTAGGTCCTAGTGAAAAATAACACAATTCAAAGTTACCAAGTAAAACACACATCCCCCAAATGTATCCAGAGGCTCAAGCTGTTGTAGTAAATTTTGAGAAGTATGAGTGAGATTTCCCGAACATTCTGGACTATAGGTCTTTCTGGACTGTGGTGACGACTGAACAGCTGGAAACTTCCCTCATGCCTGAGGCTGCTACACACGTACACTGTCATAGCAAGCAGGGTTGGTGACACATGCCTTCTTGCATGCCAGCACATTGGCCCATTCTGTTCATCTTGGCGGAGCGGCCTACACTGTGAGAATGAGATTAGCCTGCATGGCCCTCACCCTGAATCTCTTTTTCCAATTTGAAAGCGAAGACTAATGCACATCTACAGTCTTCAAACGTAGCCCAGGACAGTCTCAAATGTGTGATCCTACTGCCTCAGGCTCCAGAGAGCTGAGATTACAAGCATGTGTGACCATTCCTGAGTCGTGAAAATAGTAAGTTAAACTGAGAAATAACCTAGCATAAGAAAGATAGATAGCACCTTTCAGGTCAGGTAAATCTTTATAATCCTGATAAAGAACTGAATACAAGAAAATGAATATCCAGTACAAGAGATCCTGGCCATCCTGTTCAACAGGAAGAATGAAATGGATATAAAGGTACTGATCAAAAAGTTACATCAGAACAACTGATTGTTTCTTATTAATGTCTTCCCTGAAATTTCACATTTTAAAACTGAGGAAGACAATTCTAGAAAATATGAAGCCTCATTAATGTCCTTTAACATTAACAGAAATGAAGCCCTGGGAGGAAGAGTAATTATTAGTTAACACTCAGTGAGTTCCTGGTGTTAGACTGTGGGAGACTCAAGCATTCTACATGTGGTCTTGTTCCCTGTCTTACAGATGAGGAGACTGAGGCACAGTGGCCAATAGCTCGTTCTAGGGTACATGAGTTGTAAATAACAGATCTGGGATTGAAAGTGATGGCCATCGCTGGATGAAGCCATGCTGCCGTAGACAAGGACTCGGTGTTCCCTCCACTGACCACTGCCCAGCACATCTGTCCTTAGCACAGAGCCCCTAGAGATGGTGGAGCTGGCCTCACCACCATGCTTGCTGGGAGGAAGCACTGATAGCCTCATGGGGGGTAGCATGAATAAAGCAATGTATTCTATTTTTTGGGAACTGGTTGTTCTAAGAACAAAAAAAAAATGCAAGGACTTGGAAATACTTGAATTATTGCTCTCTGGCTGAATTCTTGTTTGGGAAGAGCATTTTTCTATCATCTATTGCTGTTTGTGGACCTGGAACTAAAATAATGCTTGGAAAGAAAAATAATAAAAGCTTCTTATTGACTAGTGGGCTGTTCATTTCTTCAGCACCATTGAGTTCTACCAAAGGGGAGTCATAATAATAATTCAAAACTAACGGAGCAAACTTCAGGAAGGAAAGTTTAAAAGTGCACCAAATATTTAATTAAGTTTGAAGGTGCTGAAGGTGAGAATTCAAGGCACAGTGCATTTAGCTATTATGCAAAACAAGTACAAAATTAAAAAAACTAAACAGAAGTGGGTCGAGAGAAGGAGTTAAATAGGTAATTTACCTTGTCTGTTCACAATAAAATCTTCCGCAGATCATGGCCAGATTTCAGAGGATGGAAAGTATTTTGGAGTCGAGACCAGGAATGGATGAGAACACCATCTAGAGGGGCTATGTTTGGAGAAGACATCTAAAGGAAGAATCCGAAGCTATTCTTGTCACTAAAATAGGTATTGAAAACGAAAGATTGAGTCACAGTGATGTTCACAGTGTAAGGGCCTCCACTATATCCACTCCCAATCCCTTCACCATGCCTGTGGGCTATTGGGATCTGAACTTTTCTTAACCAAAGAATATGGTAAAGATGATGAGGTGTCCCTGCCAAGACTACATTGCTAAAGTATCCATCACATGTTTACACCAGAAACACTCCTCACTGGTATGGTGAGGTACAGGGTCATGTTGAGAAGCCCAAGGCAGATACTTCTCAGTCATCTCTAAGCTGAAGGCAGTCTCTGGCTGAGAGCCCCAGGCAGCTCCTCAGTCCTAATACAGCCCTAAGAAAACAGACTGCCAACAATCTGAAGGAGCCTGGCAGTGAATTCTTCCCAGCCCAGCCTCCAGATGAGAATTCCCACTGAGCCTTTGACTGTGCTCCAGGGGCACCATAAGCAGAAGGCCCAAAGCCCCACCTGGACTTTTGGCCTATGATAGCTATGAAGCAATGATGTGTTTTTGTAAGCTGTTAAGCTTATGGGATTTATTACAACAGAACTGTGACACTGATACATAGAAAGCTCTGTGCACTGCCTATTCCTGGGCTAAAAGAGACCCACATGGCTGCTCTCTTTCTAGCCATTTTCTTCCTGGCTCCTAGGGGCTTTTCATGGGATGACTGACAATCTTACTCTTCCGAAAAGGCAAGCAACTGGCAAGGGGGCTGCATGTGCCAGCATTGTCTTGGGATGGTGAGCAAAGCCTCACAGTCAGGGCTACAAGCTTTAGAAGTAGCTCTGCCCAGAGTCATGCACACTTGTGACCCTCTACTTACCAGACAAGTTACAGATTCTGCTTTTGGTACCACAACCTGCCCCATTCTCTCCTAAAACCATGTTGTTCTTATATCTACTTGGGAAGAAAACCTTTCTATTCTTTCCTTCCCTACTCAAACTTGTACCAAGGCACAACACTTTTCAAATCACTTAAGATGCAATTTCGTGCTATTCATGTTAAGGGGAATTCAGGTTAAGGGGAAGCTAGCCATATCTATGTCCCTGAAACACACACACACACACACACACACACACACACACACACACACACACACACACACACACACAGAGAGAGAGAGAGAGAGAGAGAGAGAGAGAGAGAGAGAGAGAGAGAGAGAGAATGTTGATAATCCACTAGAGTAATTAAGGTCCCATTAGTAAGTTATGTGAAGGATGTAATTGCTTTGCTTTAAACCTGCTATGATTGCTACTTATCATTTGAAAAGCAAGAAAATACTGTTCCAGCCCACCTAGTTTAACAGGAACAAGCTAGAGGCTTCTAATGCGACAAGGCTAAGCACTGGTCCGAGTCTCACAACAACAATAGAGAGAATGAACACAGTTGAGCCCCAGGCTCTGAGAGACGTTGACTCCAGGTCCCACTGTAAATATTCAAATCCACAGTGCTCATGCCCCTTACTATAAGATGATGTAATGTTTGCATAGAGCCTACATACATCTTCCCATACACTTTAAATCCTTTCTAGATTATTCATAATACTGAACACAATGTGAGTGCTATATGAATAGCTATGATGCAGCTTTCTTTAGGGCAATATGACAAAGAAAAGTTTTGCATGGGCTTAGTGTAGACACAACTTGTTTTCTAATAAAACTTTTCTTTTTAAATGAGAGGTTAATTGACTCTCTGGATAAAGAACCCAGTGGTTCAGGGAGCTGAGTATACTACCATTTGAAATGTAGCAAAAGAGAAGCAAGGACTTCAGAAGGCAGAGGAAGGACCCAGCCTAAAAGCTCTAAATGAATGCCTCTGCTCACTACAGAAGACAGATGGGTCAAGACAATTCAAGCTAATTCACTATCTTAGTTTTCCCCTCCAACTTAGTATTAAAGATCAAACCTTAAAGATAAAGTAAAAAAGTTCTTGGTTATAGGAATAATTCCCCCAGCTTTTAAATAAGAGCAGAAACTCTGAATTGGGCTTCGTTATATCCATCTCTTTGTAGTCCTTCTGTTCTTTCTCATGTCTGTTTGTTCATCCACTGTCCATCTAGTCACAAAGAGTATGCAGGTTGCATGTGTGTTCAGTCTGCTCTGGCTACAGTGTAGCCCTCTTACGAACATCTACCCACACAGATGGTCACGTGCACTATTCTCCAGCCCCTTCCAGCTGTGGATGTGCAAAGATGGAGATCAGATCTGCCTAACTCATCATGGTAACCTCAGATCACAGCACAGAAGAGGCCTCAGTTAGGTAAGAATCTAGATGATGATTGTATGCATAGATAGGAGACTAGATATGCAACACAGCCCAACTCAAGCAAAACCACCTTCAGCTTCTTATGATACTTAGTTCTTCATATCTAGTACCTACAATGATGAGACAAAAATGTCGATAAAGATTAATTTTCCCGTATTTAATCTAGCTAAGTCCTTCCTGGGTACATTTTGAAGTGACACTAGACAGGAGGAGTTTGCTTTATTTAACATCTAGTCAAAAAGCTTTCTAGCCCACAGCAAATGTTGAAAGACAGACCTTATTCCTGCCATGTTAAATTCTTTATCTGGGCCCTTCCATGCTCAATCCATGAATGAACATGTAGAAGCCTGAGAAAACACATTTCAAAAGGGAAGTCGAGTATTATCAAGCCTCTGCAGAAACATAAATAAATTAATAACTTAAGTCAAACCAAGAAAATGCCTCTCTAGACATTCACATTCCATGGCTCCTAGTTCTCAACTTTATCTGCATTCTTGAAGTTTTGCAAGAGCCACGGGCAAGCTGGCTCCCAGGGGCCAAACCCTTGATAGCTACATGGCAAACAGTAACAAGTTTGGGTCTACACACTGGATGGAAGACATGCAGTTCCAGGCACAAACAAAGATACCATTTCCCTATCCTGTTGCATGGAGCCATGACCTCATCCATCCTCAACTCATGTCTCCAAAATGCATCCTTCTGAGGCCAAAGAAGGCAGGCCAGGAAGCAGGGGACGTCACTGGTGAGAAAAGAGGCTTTGTTGCAAAGTCCCTTTGGGTGGGAACATCTGCCAAACTGATCATGTGAAGATGAGGACAAGGCCAGGGTGAGATGTGGAGGGAAACAAACCACGATATGGAAACCGTTTCCCAGTGTTCTTGATCCTTAGAGAAAGCTGTTTCCAGATGAGACCTTTCATCAGCTTCCTACTGGGAGACCACAAGGCGCCCTGGCCCCATGCTCTGAACAGATCTTCCAACACAAACAGTGTCTAATGCTACCAATTCCCAGTCAGCTTCTAACCCAGAAGCTCAGAAGTGCTCCCATCTCATCCTTCTCCTGCTCTTCCTCCAGAGGACACACTGAGAGACTCAGCCTAGAGGCTTTCATGCTGGCATCTGTCTGTAGGATTAGATACTCAGTGTCCAGACAGACCATAACCTGCATCTACTCCAAGCCTTTTCTTTACAGTTGAGGAAAATCAGACGCTGATATGGGAAGTTCTTGGCTCAATGGCCCTCAAGTGTGAGCCCCAGGATCTCTGTCCTTCTGCTCTGCCCTCAATGCTGAGCCCTTGCTTAAAGCATAGTTTCATTTGGAATAGTTGAAATCAATGGTAACTGGTAGCTTGGGGATTTGTGTCCCCTCCAATCACGTGTCCATCCTTCAGAATCTCCTTGTTCCCTACATATCAAACCTAAACATGTTGAATGGAAAGAGAAAAGACTCATTTTGAAAGTCAGACCTGACCAATAGGCAGTGGCTTCCCACAGAGAAGAACACAGATTGTCACAGTTCACTGGTGATGATGTTCTTGGACAAAGGAATGAAGAAGTGACTGTGGCCACTCTAGGATTGGACAGTAAGGCCACTACAATCTGACCTTCTTACTCAGCCTCCTTTCCTATACCCCAAATAAGAGGGCTCTAACCTTCCAGTGACTCTTGAGTGTGGCTTTCTTCTCTGACCAAGTTTTCCTTGCCTCTGAGTTCTGCCTGGAATGCCCTCCAGGGTCCTCTCCATCCATCTGATCAGGTCACAAGTCTCTGCATAAGCTTCCTGACTCCTCCTATCCCCACAGAGTGGCCAAGCTGCAGCCAGACACAGCAGTTTACCTCTGCAGTACAGGGTCTTGCTTCATGCCACGGTGAGTTCCTCTGCCCTATGCTTTTCTCCCAGCTGGCAAGGGCTTCTTGCTATACTCCCAATAACAGTTAGAAGGCCATAAGTTAGCCACCTGCAGCAGAGCCCATTCTGATATGACCAACCCCTCCCACCTCCCCCCACCTCTCCCACCCCCACCCCCACCCGTACCATATGGCTTTTCCCAAAAGGTGTGGAGAAAGTAGAAAGTAAGAACAGACCTTACAGGGCTGATTTTTATGCTTAACAATGCACTGATTTTTGTTTTTAAAAGTTTGACAAAATTTCAGAAACATTTTTGGAATGAATGAAAGCTTCTTAGTGTTCAGAGCATTCCAAACCCACAAAGCAGAGCAACCCTGACTCCCCCCCCCACCCTCTCTCTCTCTCTCTCTCTCTCTCTCTCTCTCTCTCTATATATATATATATATATATATATATATATATATATATATACATCCACCATGTTTTGCTTGCTGAACCTCTGAAATAGCTCTCATGTACTTTCTATTGTTTGTTTGTTTTGTTTGTTTGAGGCAGGGTTTCTCAGTGTTGCCCAAGCTGGTCTCCAACTCACAATGCTCAGACATATATATATATATATATATATATATATATATATATATATAGAGAGAGAGAGAGAGAGAGAGAGAGAGAGAGAGAGAGAGAGCTATTTCTAACCAATTGAAAATGAAATATTTACTGTCAAAGCCTGAGACAGGTGTGAGATCGGAAGGGATGACAGAAGGATCCACAGAACGTGACCTTAGTCTCAGTTTGTCCTGGGCAGGTAAAACAGTCCCGGGGCCTGGCTCTGAATGTCGGGGAATTCCCAGAGGAAGGAGTCTGATCAGAAGGTTCCAAATGTTTCTCAGGCCACTTGTCTCCTTCCTGGAGGACCCCTGAGTGTCTAGATGTCTGGAGCCTTGCTCACTGGTCCTGTCAAGTCTGGCTGGAGTCTGGGAGCCAGTGTGGCAGTGTTTGTGGAGCCAGAGTGCAGATTAAGCCATGTTTTAGAGGTGACCTCTGTCCACCCCTCCCCTCCAGGCCTCCCTCCCCAGTAGATCCCACCTACGTGCTTCTGCCCTAAGTGGGCTCGCCCCTGCCCCTCAAGACCAAACACAGTCCCACATACTCAACAGTCACACCCCCACCCCCACCCACCCCATGTCACTTTCTTCTCAAATGGACCTGGTCTTTGTTGTTCTAATTAGATTATCTCTGCCTTGGGGACCTAAAGGACAGTCCCCAGCAGCCTGGGCTGGAAAGGCAGGTCACATAATCCCTGTTATCAAGAACCTTGTCATTTAGCATGGAGATCAACTAATTCTTTCGATACCAGGGGAGCAATTGTGCATCTTAATATTGATTTTTTTTCTGAGATACAATCGCCTGCATTCCTGAATCAGACTCACTTACTGAAGCTAAAAGGCTCCACTGACTGTGTAATGAAGCCGCCCCTCCTCCATCACACTCGCCACTCGGATTTAATGGTACAAAGCTGGACAAACCTAAGGGCCTTTGTGTTTTTCCACTTGGTCTAATTTCAGAATAAGCTTCCAGTTGACAAGAAACAGGAAAACAAAGGTGGCTATTTTAGGAGCAAGTGTATGTCGCGGAGATGGGCTCCCCACCACCCACCAAACCTGCCCACACTTCTACCCCTGCCCCCATGCTACAGGGTGCAGTGAAATTGGGCTCCTGATTGAATGAGACCAGCCTACCAGCTTTGCAAATTTCATGATAAATGAGTAGCTTGGGCTTTCAAATCAGGCCAGGGTCATTTTCTTATCAAATATGCTTAATGAGAGTGGGAGACAGAAGAGTAAACATGTGAACTACGGCAATTAAAAAAAAAAAAGGTGGGGGGATTCAAAGTAAAAATGCATTGGTTTGGGGCCAGCAGGAGTGTTGATTCTGTATCACGAAGGCTGAGAGACAAAGGCAAAGGCAGCCCAGGGCCCAGGAAATGCCCAGTCTCCTCACTTTCCACTGTGTTACCCAGCATGACAACTCTTTTCTGAAAAGCCACCGTATGTTTACCCCCCAGAAATGCACGTGTTCAGTCCCTTCCACACATTGCTATCCGCTCCTCCCAGGCACTGAGAGGAATGTTCTGTTCATGATCCCCACATGACAGGCAAACCACAAAGGCCCAGAGAGATTGTATGTTTGCTAAAGTCTCAAACCAGGAAGTGACAGAGCTGGGTGTCAACCAGACGCACTCCTAAATGTTAGCCATAGCTAACAAGACCCACTACATTCTTCAGATCTCTGTTGTCTCAGTCCATTTATTTAGTTCATGTATTTCAATGTGCCTGCGTTCATTCTGGGAGGATTAGCATTTTCCAGGGCCTAGGTGCCCAAGACAGGAAAGAATGGACGGTGCAGGGCAGGAACATAAATAAATGCTGCCCAACAATTAAGGTGAATCTGACTCCAAGAAAGGGGTAGGTGAATGCAGGGGAACAAAGGGTATGGATTTAAAATCACTACAGGCTCTGTCTTGACAAGAGTCCCAAGTGCTTTGATGCCCATAAGGAAAGGATCCAGTTAAGATAAATGGTCGTTAAAAATCAATGCTTTATAAAAATGGGAGAAACCATATATCCCCTTGATATTCATGTGAAACCTTCTAGGTCACAGGCTCCAGATAGGAGCTAAACTGTTGCTGCTTTACAAAGTCAAGTTCAAGATTGTTCTATCAGGACAGATGATCTGAACTTCAAGGCTCCTACTGAGGAGTTAGTACTTGTTGAGGAGGAAATACTAATTAACACATGCACTAATTAACACATGCTTGTGTTATCCTTATGCTTTATAGTCAATAAGGGAAGAGTACCGTGGACTTTTTATTATGTCCTTTGCATTCAGCATATGGTTGAACAAACCTCTCCATTTCTGTCCCAGACTCTCTAAATCGCATGCTTTGCTAACTTTGTAGCATAGAATAACTCTGTCATTCTACTGGACTCGAGGGATTAACTCAGCACCTGGCAGACAGGGGGTGGTGCTTAAGAAATGTTTGTTAAAACAAAAAGATGACTGTTTGGATTCATGGATACTAAAAAATCTCTTTTATGCACACTGTACCATGTAACCATCTTCATGGTTACTTGACTAGATTTTGATCATCTGGGAAACTGATGAGTGTTTTTCCAAGATAAATTAACTTGAGGAAGAGAGCCCTCCATGTGGGTAGCACCATTCCATGGACTGGGGCCCAACCCAGAGAAAAAGGGGGGTATAGAACAGGAGCCAGCTCTGCACCAGCACTGTCTCAGCTTGCCTCGGTCCACCGTGAAGAAAGCCTCTTGCCACATTCTGCGCACACTCACCCAGCCAGCAGTTGTGGACAGAGCCCTAGCACTGAGTAATTCCTTCTCCCATTACTTTTGCCAAGTATTTAGCTACAGCAACAAAAGGAATTGACACGTCAGGAGAATGTATCTGGCCATACTGTACTTTCCTGGAATAGTTCCGACTACTCCAGTTCTCCTGTCCCCAAAAATCATCAAAAACAATTTCAGTATTCGAGTTTTCATCCAAACAGTTCTTGATGCTACCCCCAACCCCATCTTAATTTTTGAGACCTCCTTCTACCATAATAATGCCCTTAAAGATCTTATCCAGATATAGGCACATTCTGAAGTACCAAGGGAATGGGTCTTTAACATTTACAAGGGGGGCACTCCATCCAGCCCCTACCCCTGGGTTCCACTAAATTATTTAAACCTCACAGTGATTTGTGAGAAGCCAATTTTAAAAGCTATCATACTTCTGTTTCATTTGGCTTACATCTTAATAATAGAAGAATCTATTTGTTATCATACAAGAAGTCTAAGCCTGACATGGTGACACACACCTGTAATCTCAGCATTCCACATGCTAAGGCAGGAGGATTGCTTTGAGTTCAACTTTCAACTAAGCCTGGGTTACATAGTGACTTCCAGGCCAGCCTAGGCTACAGTGTGACAGTGTGAGGCAGAGTCCAGCCAGGGAAGCAGATAGGCCAATTGTAGATCTCCACCTCTCCTCTTCTCTGTCCTCCAAATCCAGTCCTCCAGTGTTACACCCATCCGCTGTGGAGTCCCCTCCCTCTCTGCCCCCATCTCCAGCAGACCACATAGATCTTCTCCTCCAAATTTCCTCCCCACTTATGCAGTTGTCCCAGTGCCAACTCTAGCAGGCATTCCCTGGGAATCTGTCATCCAAGATTGTCAGAGAAGCAAGTAGGCCAGCAAAGCAGGTAGGCAATCTTCAGGGCTTCACTCCCTCCTCACCTCCAGATCCAATACCCCAGTTTCATCCCCAGCTCTATAGAAGACTACCTGTTGTGGCTCTGACATCATTCCCAAGGGACTAAGCAAATCCTGGTGGAACACTCTATTTTCCTCCCTAGTAGACCCCCTCTGCACTCCATCTAGCCCATCTCTACTCCTAAGTGTCAGCTCCCAATACCTACAAACACATTCTACCTGCAATTTCCAATGGCCATACCTGGCAAAATCCCAGAATTCCCTATCAGGCAACAAACAGCCACATACCCTGTTAAGGACCAGAGAGGCCAACAGAAACCAAGGAACAAAACACCTCCCCAACAAAGACAAGACCAGATATCAGCACCTAGAACAACAATCATCCCAACCCCAGATGCCTAGATGCCAGCATAAAAACACAATTAACAGTCAGGACAATATGTCTCTATTAGAGTCCAGCAACTCTACCACAGGAAGACCTGAGAATTTAACAATAGCTGAAGCACAAGTCAAAGACCTTAAAATAGCTTTTAAAAAAATGCACACACAGATGTCTTTTCTAAAAAATTTTAATTATTTACATTTTTTTTGTATGAGTGCTCTGCATACCTGCAGGCCAGAAGAGGTCATCAGATCCTATTATAGATGGTTGTGAGCTACCATGTAGTTGCTGGGAATTGAACTCAGGAACTCTGGAAAAGCAGCCAGTACTCTTAACTGCTAAACCATCTCTCCAGTCCCTTAAAATAGCTTTTATGAATATGATAAAGGTCTTAAGAGGAAAATGTATAAATCCCTTAAAGAAATCTATGAAAATATAAACAAACAGTGAAAGGAAATGAATAAAACAGTTTAAGACTTGAAAGTGGAAATAGAATCAATAAAGAAAACCCAAACTGAGGGAAATCTAAAAATGAAATGAAAAGTTCAGTAACTTGAGCAGGAACCTCAGAGGGAAGATTACGAGAGATGGAAGAGAGAAGAATCTCAAGCATTGAAGATAAGATAGAAGAAATGCATATCTTAGTCAAAGAAAATCTTGGACCTAAAAATGTCTAGGCACAAAACATCCAGGAAATCTGGGACACTATTAAAAGACCAAATCTATGAATAACAGGAATAATGGTAGGAGAAGAAATCTAGGTCAAAGGCACAGAAAATATTTTAACAAAATCATAGAAGAAAATTTCCCTAACTTAAAAAAGGACATGCCTATCAAAATACAAGAAGCATTGAGAACAGCAAATAGACTGGACTAGAAAAGAAATTCCCCAAGACACATAATAAAAACACTAAACATACAGAACAACAACAACAAAAGAATATTTTTTTTTGTTTTTTTGTTTTTTTGAGACAGGGTTTCTCTGTGTAGCTTTGCGCCTTTCCTGGAATTGGCTTTGGAGACCAGGCTGGCCTTGAACTCACAGAGATCCTCCTGGCTCTGCCTCCCGAGTGCTGGGAATAAAGGCGTGCGCCACCACCGCCCCACTCAACAAAAGAATATTAAAAGCTGCAGGGGAAAAAGACCAAGTAACATATAAAGACAGACCCATTAGCATAACACCTGACTTCTCAGTGGAGATTCTAAAAGCCAGAAGGATTTGGACAGATGTTTCACAAACGCTAAGAGACTACAGATGCCAGCTCAACAACTACACCCAATAAAATGTTCAATCATAAAAGGTTGGGGCAAAAAATACATTCCATGATTAAAAAAAACAAAAAACTTTAAGTAGTATCTATCTACAAATCCAGTTCTTCAGAAGGAGCTAGAAAGAAAACTTCAACCTGAAAAGGTTAACTGTACCTAAGAAAACACAAGAAATAAATAATATCAGACCCCCCCCCAAATCAAAAAAGGGGAGAAATCCAACACCACTGCAACAAAACAACAGGAATCAACAGTCTTCATTGATAACTCTCAACATCAATGGTCTCAATTCCCCAGTAAAAAGACTGACTAACTGTAGTAGTACTTTCTCCTCAGGACTGCCAGCTTACAAATAATGACACAGTGACTTCTTACTAATTATGAAATCTTGGCCATTAGCTTAGGCTTGTCCCACTAGTTCTTATAACTTAAATTTACTTCCTTTTATTTATCTATGTCCTGCCACATGGCTTGGTTACCTCTACTCTGTACTGTATGTCTGACCTGTTCAGTATCTTCCTGACATCTCCTGTGTGCCTAGATTCCTTCTCCTCTTCCTTTCTCTCCCTGGAAGTCCCGCCTATCTTCTCCTGCCTAGCTATTGGCCATTCAACTTTTTATTACACCAATCACAACAACATATCTTCACACCATATGCAAATATACCACAACAACTAACAGATCAAACTTGAAAATAGGATCCATTCTTTTGCAGCATCCAAGAAACATACCTTAACATCAAGGATAGACATCACCCCAGGATAAAAGGATGGAAAAATATATTCCAAGCAAATGAACCTAAGAAGAAGCAGTATAGCCATTTTAATATCTGACTAAATACACTTCAAACTAAAACTAATCAGAAGAGATAGGAAAGGACACTATATACTCATCAAAGGAAAAATCTACCAAGGAGATATTTCGATTCTTAATATTTGAGCATGAAACAGAAGGGTGCCCAAGTTCATAAAAGAAACACTACCCGAGCTAAAATTATATGTTGACTCTCACACACTGATAGTGGATGGCTTCAATACTCTACAAAATGATGGAGGTAACTGATGTCATAAACCAAAAGAACCTAACAGATAGCAGAACATTTCAAACACAACAGAATATACCTTCTCTTCACCTCATGGAAATTTCTCCAAAATTGATCACATACTCAGAAACAAAGCAAGTCTCAACAGATACAAGAAAGTTGAAGTAATACCCTGCAACCTATCTAACCAGAACCGATTAAAGCTAGATATAAACGACAACAGAAAGCTCACAAATTCATGGGAACTGAACACCTGGCTACTAAATGAAAGATGGGTCAAGACAGAAATTAGGGAAGAAATTAAAGACTGTCTATAATTGAATGAAAATGGAAACACAGCATACCCACTTATACAACACATTATACCCACAATGAAGGCAGTTCTAAGAGGCAAGTTCATAGCACTAAGTGCCTATTAAAAAACTGGAAAGAGCTAATTCTAGTAACTTAACAGCATACATCAAAGCTCTAGAACACAAAGAAGAAATGACACCCAAAAGGAGTAGAGAGGGCAAGAAATAATCAAAAACAGGGCTGAAATCAACATAATAGAAACAAAGAGGGGGGAACCCACAAGAAAATCAGTTAAGCAAAGATTTGGTTCTCTGAGAAAATCAATAAGATGGACAAACCTTTAGCCAAATTAACTAAAAGGCAGAGAGAGAAGATGCAAATTAACAAAATTAGTGTTGAAAGGGGAGACATAACAACAGATACGGAGGAAACCCAGAGACTCCTAAAGACATGTTTGAAGATGCGCTCTCCACCAAATTGGAAATTCTAAAAGAAATGGATAGTTTTCTCAATACACACCACATACTAAAGTTAAATCAAAATCTGATAAGCAATGTGAACAGAACTGTAGGTCTCCCAACCAAAAAAGGCCATATAATTTTAGTGCAGAATTCTACCAGATTTTTAAGTAAGAGTTAATGCCAATACTCCTCAAATTATTCCACAAAATAGAAACAGAATTACCCAATTCATTTTATGAGGTCACAGTTACCCTGATAACCAAAGCACATAAGTACTCAACAAAGAAAGAAAATTACAGATCAATTTCCCTTATGAACATAGATGCAAAAATACTCAATAAAAGACATGCTAACTAAATCTAGAACACATCAAAAAGATCATCCACCATGATCAAGTCGACTTCATCCTAGAGATGCAGGGATGGTTCAACATATGCAAATCGATAAACAAAATCCACCATACAAAGTGAAAGACAAAATCCCCACATGACCATCTCATTAGATGAAGAACGAGCCTTTGACAAAATCTAACACTCCTTCATGATAAAAGTCCTGGCAAGATTAGGGGGACATACCTCAACATAATAAAGGTGATTTACAGCAAGCTCACAGGAAACGCTAACTGAAATGAAATGAAACTCAAAGTAATTCCACTACAATCAGGACCAAGACAAGTCTGTCCACGCTCTCCATACCTATTCAATATAGTACTTGAAGTCTTAGCTAGAGCAATGAGACAACTGAAAGAGACCAAGGAAGAAGTCATTGGCAGGTGATATGATAGTATACATTAGTGACCCTAAAATTCCACTAGGAAACTCCTACAGGTGTTAAAAAACTTTCAGTAAAATAGCTGGATGCAAAACTAACACACAAAAATCAGTGGCTGTCCTATGTACAAATGACAAAAAGTCTGAGAAAGAAATCAGAGAAACAACACCTTCACAATAGCCTCAAAAAATCTAGGGGCAACTCTAAACAAGTAAGTGAAAGACTAGTATGAGAAAAACATTAGGAAACTGAAGAATATATCAGAAGATGGAAAGATCTCTCATGCTCATGGATGGGTAGGATTAATAAAGTAAAATGGTCATACTACCAAAAGCAATCTACAGATTCAATGTAACTCTCATCAAAATTTCAACACAATTCTTCACAGATCTTGAAAGAACAATTTTCAGCTTCATCTGAAAACATAAAAAACCAAGACAATTGATATAATCCTGAATTATGAAAGAACTGCTAGAGGTCTCACCACCTGGACCTCAAATTGTATTACAGAGCTATAGTAATAAAAATGCCGTGGTACTGGCATAGAAGCAGACACATTGATGAATGGCATTACATTGAACATAGACATAAATCCACACCAAAGACACCTGATTTTTAAAAAAAGAAGAAGGGGGAGAAGGAGGAGGAGGAGAGAAGAAGAAGAAGAAGAAGAAGAAGAAGAAGAAGAAGAAGAAGAAGAAGAAGAAGAAGAAGAAGAAGAAAAGAAGAAGAGGAAGAGAAGAAGGGAGGGAGGGAGGAAGAAGAGAAGGGAGGGAGGGAGGGAGGAAGAAGAGAAGGGAGGGAGGGAGGAAGAAGAGAAGGGAAGGAAGGAAGAAGAGAAGGGAAGGAAGAAGAGAAGGGAAGGGAAGGAAGGAAGGAAGGAAGGAAGGAGCCAGAGCCTGCAGGCAGATGCCACCCGGAAGGCCTACCCGGGGATGACCTACTGGGCTGCCATCCCAGCCCAGATCCATAACATCGAGTAGGTCCACCCCAACATCTACCCCATCTATGGGTCGCTGGAGCGCATGGAGGAGCTGGTCCTGCAGAAGCAGATCCAGGAGCACGTCACTGCCATCAAAGATGAAAACCTGAAGCATGGCTGTGTGGAAGATGGCAGTGGTGGCCAGGGAGCAGCTCCGTGGATCCTGACAGACCCATGGAGGTTCTCAGGGGAGATAAGGAGGAGGTGGCAGAAGAGTCTACAGAGCCCACCGTGTCCCCAGAACAACCAGAGAAAGGGTAGGTTCTGTAGGAAGATGCTTTTTTTTTAAAAAAAAAAAAAAAAAAAAGTGGACTCTGGGAGAATGGAGAAACGACAGACGTGGCGATGAAGGGCATGGGAGCGATACGGGAGCACGGCCGCAGCAGACAAAGGCCATGGCATGCACAGACACCGTGTGATGCACAGCAGTTTGCCATGCCACTTCAACCAACAAGCATGCAAAGGTGAAGTGGGAAAGATGGAAGGACAAAGTGTTGTGTGAGCGGTGGAGAGAGGCAGAACTAGAGACCCCACGGAAGTGACAGCTGTGTGAGAAGGCTGCCACGAACAGAAGAGAAGGTCGAGGCTAAGCAGGGCCACTGGGGCAGTGTGCAGCAGCCTGGAGCTAGCGCAGGCTCTGTCCCGGAACCCACTGCCAAGCCACAGGATCGCCCTGGCTCGGAACAGTGCCGGGAGCTCTGAGGTGGAAAACAGTCTACCCCAAGACCCAGCCACACTCTCTTGCATCCAAAGGATGCTTCATCCTGCCAGAGAGACACTGTTCAACCATATTTGTTGCTGCTCTATTCATAATAGCCAGAAGCTGGAAACAATCTAGACGTCCCTCAGCAGATGAAAGAGTGAAGAAAATGTGGAACATTTACACAATGGAATATTAATCAGTTATTTAAAAAAAAATGAAATCATGAAATTCACAGGTAAACGGTTGGAACTAGAAAAACAAATCATCTTATGTGAGGTAGCCCAGACCCATAAAGTCATTAAATATGATACGTATTTGCTTATATGTGGATATTAGCTTTAAGCCAATTATAAGCAAGCTACAATCCCTAGAACCACAGAGGGTACTTATAAAGCAAGTGACTCAGGGAAGGGGGTCCGATAGATATTCCTAGGAAAAAGAAATATAATAGATAGCAATGGATGAATGGGGGGCAGGGACTGGAATGGAAGGATCAAGCAGGACAGAGGAGGGATGATGGGGGGTAAGGGAGAGAGTATGAGGAGAGACAGCTAAAATTAAGGGCCATTTGAGTGGTAGTATGGAAACCTAAGACACCGGAAGCTTCCTAAAATATGTACATAAATGAAGGTGATCTAAATGATGTCACCAAAACACAGAGAAAACAGAGCCCCAACTGGACACCTCTTACCATCAAATGAAGTTTCCAGTACCAGAACTGGGCTGTGTCTAATCGAATTGTTAGGCAGTGGGGTTCCATGGGAACCCCCAGGCAACCCAGGATCAATGCATGTACAAACTCATAGAAACTGAGGCAGCACGCATGGGTCTGCATCAGACAGGGTCCTAGAGCTGAGAGAAGAGGACACACGCCCTCATCCCTAACCCAGAAGCAGTCTCCAATTGGTAACCACTAGCAAATGATAATTCAGTTTTTTTCAAGAGAGTCTCACTGGGGAAACAAACAACTCTTTCAGGTAGAGTAGATGCCCAGCAATAGATGGCCCTAAGAAAATGAACTAAACAGAATCTTTGAAGGTTCCTTGTCTCATAATGTCATGTCAGGGCTTTCTTTTTACCTTTGTAAAAATTATTTTACTATTATTTCTCTCTCTCTCTCTCTCTCTCTCTCTCTCTCTCTCTCTCTCTCTCTCTCTCTCTCTCTCTCTCTCTCTCTTTCTCTCTCTCTTTACCCAAAAGTCTTTTGCATATTTGTCATGGCTTCCAGTTTTGTGTTTTTATGGGAGTCCTGAGTGTGTGAACTAGTGGGTCTCTGCACCTCTATCTGTTTTTTGTGACATTTCTTGGGCTCTTTTCCTTATGTTTGTTTGTTTGGTTGGTTGGTTTTATTCTGAGGTGTTTTATAATGAGAAATCCACAGAGTCTATTTAAAGGGCAAAGAATTTATTCAGGGGAAAAACTCACTGTATAGAACAGAATTGACACAGGTTCTGGAATGCTGTTCAGGCCCCGTGGATCAGTCCCACATTCAGGTCCCACGAGGGAGCGAAGAGAGAGCTATCTATGTGTGTCTCAGGTCTTAAGGGTTGCCCAGAGGCCACGCCCCAGGGCCATGTACTTCAAGGTCATAGGTGGGTGGAGCAGTTACCTGATGCATCTGTAGGGGCAGTGCTTCAAGGTCATAAACAGAACAACCATTCACTACAGTGTTGCTTTTGTGTTATCTTATTATATTTTATTTTGTTTTATTACTCTCCCTTAGACGCCTGGTTGCTTTCTTTTTTTTTTTTTTTTTTTTGTCAGAGCTGAGGACTGAACCCAGGGCCTTGTGCTTGCTAGGCAAGTGCTCTACCACTGAGCTAAATCCCCAACCCTGCCTGGTTGCTTTCTAATGAGAGACAGTAAGGGAAGTATCAGGATGGGGAGGAGTTGGGAAGAAACTGGGAGGAATAAGGAAGGGGAATCATAATCAGGATATATTATATGAAAAAAACTATTTTCAATAAAAATTAAAGGAAATCAATTTCAGAAGGTCAGGCCTCTTGTGACCCCCAGCCCTCCATTCCTCTTTTATAATGTTATTTTCAAAATGCCCCTCTGCAGAGATATATGGCCAGATCTTAACTTGTGATCCCCTTCTTTTGTAAAAAAAAAAAAAAAATACTTTTTAATAATGTGTATATTTGTGGGGAGGGTGTGTGCACATGTGTGTGCAGGCGCCCAAAGAGTCCAGAAGAAGTTATCGGATCCCCTGTGATGTGAATGCTGGGAACCAAACTTGGGTCATCTGCTAGAACAGTATGCACTCTTAATCACAGAGCTACCTCGCTAGCCCAGTGTTCCCTGTAGCAAATACCAATGAGATCTTCATTGGATTTTCCTGGTCTTTCTCTGTCTTCTTCCACCCCAATAATCTTCATCAGTAAAAGTTAGTATCAACTCCTCTTCCTCTTGGCTCAGCCTTAGGTGAAGGTTAGAGGAAATGTCTTCTTCCCTCCCAGCAGTACAGTAAGTTCTATGGATGGGTGACAGTCTGAGGGCCTGGTTTGACTTCAAAGCCTGAGACTTTGCTAGAGAACATAAAGGGAGCTAAGGGACTATCCCATAGGAAAATGCCAGAGTAGATGAAATTAAGATAAAAGAGCCAAGTTCATTGCTGTGGTATTTATTCACAATAACCGGAGTGTGGGAACAAACTGTATTTCCGCCAACGGATAAATTAGTCAAAAAGAAAAGGTGTTACACATACAGTGATGGTTAATGTTGGTTATCAACGTGACGGAACCGAGAATCACCCTGATCACACACATACAGTGATGGTTAATGTTGGTTATCAACGTGACGGGACCGAGAATCACCCTGATCACACACATAGAGTGATGGTTAATGTTGGTTATCAACGTGACGGAACCGAGAATCACCCCATCAGCTTCTGGGGAGGTCTTTAAGGAATTTTTTTTTGATTAGATTAATTTATATGTGAGGATCCGTCCTAAATGTGAACAATACCATTCCATGCAGTTCCAGACTGCATAAAAAGGGGAAAGTGAGCTGCACACCAACGTCCATTGGGAGCTACCTGCATCCTAACTGTATTAGTTTGGTTTCCATTGCTGTGATAAAATATTGACCCAAGTCAGCTTGGATAAAGAATGGTTTATTTGGCTTACATTTCCACATTACAGTCCAATATGGAAGGAAGTCAGGGCAGGAGCTCAAGGCAGGAATCTGGAGGCAGGAACTGAAGCAGAAACCATGGTTACTAGCTTGTCCCCCCAAGGCTTACTCAGACCCATAATCACCTGGCCAGGGTGGTGTCACCTACAGTTGACTGGGTTCTCCCACATCAAGCATTGATCAAGATGCCTTAAAGACATGCCCACAGGCCAGTCTGATGAAGACAATTCCCCAGTTGGGGTTTTGTCTTCCTAGATGACTCTAGTTTGTGTCATTAAGAAAACTAATCAGCACACTGACTAAGGCCACAAAATGTGACCAGCTGCCTCGTGCCCCTGCCACCATGCCTTCCCTGTGATAATGAATTTACCCTCAAACTGTGAGCTAAAATAAACCATTCCCGCCTTAAGCTACTTTCATCATGGTTTGTCAAGGTTATGGAAAAATTAATATGCATAAAGAGAAATATTGCTCACCCTCAAACAGGACATATGAACATATTCTTGGATGTACATGAATCTGTAGGACATTCTGTTGAATGAAATGAAATACTTACAGGAGGCTACGCACTGCATTATTACACCCATATGAATTATTTAATCATCAAATTCATGGCAACCCAAAGTAGGATGGTAGCTGTCATGTGAGGAGGTGCAGAGCCCTGAGCTGCTGTTTAACTAGCACGGAGTCATGTAAGAGGCACACATGGCACAGAGCTGAGGAACAACACCGTGCCTACAGACAACATGTCTACATCCCACACTTAAAACTATTAAAAGGGTGACTCTCACGTCCTGAGTAGGTAGCAGGGTGGAGCATGGCGGGTCCCACGCAGCAGAGGGCAGTATAGCACACACGGTGGCGGCTGCAGGATGATCCCTCAGGAGACTGGAGTGGAAGAGAGAGGCACCTGGTTTTATTCAGATCTACTTTGTCTTCATTTCATAAACCTGGTTCTGTCAAAGTCAATTTTTTTCCATCAAAAAAATCTTCACTATCAATAGCGCTGATGTGCTCTTCTTTCAAGTCTCGGTAAGAATGGGGGAAGATTGAAGTTCACTGGACATGGTACAGATGCCCAGAGTACATACCCACATGCCAAACTGTTCTCTTACGTGTTAAACGGCCTTCAATGCTTACTCTTTTAGGAGTAAAACAGAAACGACAACATTCAAGTTTACCTGCTCCATGTCTGGTGAGAAGACAGTCTGCAGGTGCCATAGCACAGGGTAAGACATACACTACTCCACAACAAATACAGAAGAAATAATGTTCACCTCTGAGGTGTCCTGGGAATTATAACATTCCACAGGAATTAGTGCATCTAATCTCCCCTGAATCTGCTACTCAGGGAACTTTGATTAGACATCCTCAAAAAGCCACAGCAGAAATACTGAATCAGCATAAATTCTTCGTAAGGATCCGCTTACAATAAATCAAAAACCTCCAGAAAAGAAAATTTTTCTTACCATTAAAAAAAAAAAGTGAATGAACACATTCCTCAAGCATGTCTGAGGGCTACTGTACTGATATCCAGAGAAATCACCTAACAGGACAATGGATAGTGAGTGTCTTAAACAAGAGCGGCAGATGTTTGTAAATGCTTGCAAAAAATTGCATTAGTTCCCAATGAATTTGACTTTCTGGGGGCTGATCTGTGGGGTATAGAGGGCTCCCTAGAGAGCAGGTGTGGTCAGTTGGAGGACAGAGTGGGGTATGAAGTCCTTGAGTGGTTGAGTGAGAAGAAACTAAGACTGAAGGGGACTAAAACAGCATCTGCCACTCCCCACCCCTCCAGCGATTTGATCCCTGGGAAGTATTCACATGGTAACAAGAGCAAACATTGGGTAGGACCTGTTTACAGCTGTGGTGATGTGGCTATCTCTGTCCAAAGGGAAGACTGACCTGCTTCCAGTGTCTTTAGTACTTTTTCTGGCTGTATCAATCTTGGATGTGACACCCTCATGAAATTCAAATAATTAAAACATTTAGATTAGCATTCTTCACTGACCACAAAGTGACATAGGAATGTGTCACAGTTGGCGTCTCTTATCTCAACAAGGTTACTAAGCTGGAGTACCTAAAATGATAATGGATTTTCTTTTCTTTACCATTTTATTCTTTTTTAAAAAAAAAAATAAAAGCATAATTTATGGTAATCTACATAAAATTTCATTTGTGTGTGACACGTTTAAAAATTAGTCGATTTGGGGATTCCGAAAATCATTTCCTCCCTCAAGGTAATAAAAAACTAAACTGGCAAACATTATCCAGCAGCATTTCCAGAACTCTGGGATTTAACCCCAAATCCCTAGGGAATCCGGGGAGCTTTAGTCTGTTGTTCTTGTCATTGGTTTTGTTTGGATTTATCTTGTGAAAAAGGGCTGAATATCAATAACAAAAATCTGAGCCTTGTGATTTTTCTAACTTGTCTTACTCCCATCTCCTTCTCCCCAGCTCTGTGGTAACTTTGGAGACTAGTATCCTATAGTCTTGGTGGAAATGAACAGCTTTGCAGTTACCATAGAGATGGGAGATGGGCAGAGTGTCTTCAGAGTTTCTTCTCTTGGGTGAGACCAGTGAAAATGGTGGAGTACAGACTTCTGCCAATTCTCTCTTCCATAAAAACACTAAAGAAACCTAGCTAAAAAATATATATATCAAGAATACATTTTCAGAACTCTGAAAATTAGCTCAATTCTTAAAGCTAATTCAAGAATTTGAATTTTTGAATTAGCATACCAATGCAAAATCAGTGACTATTCCCATCACTGTGCTGGAAAACTGACAGCATCATCTTAAGGGAGGAATGTTTCTTTTGGCTTCAGTTTAGAGGGCGTAGTTCATCCTGAAGGGGTGACTGGAGAAGCTCAGTCTATGGCAGTAGAAACGGCGGTGTCTAGTCATCTCTATAGATGAGAGGAAGAAGAGAAAGCAGCACCAGAAGCTGTACTGGGCTACATTCCACAGGTCTACCCCGCCAACTCCTCCACGACCACCCTCTACAAAGTCCTTCCTGTGACCCGCCTCCTCCACCATCTCCCCAAACAGCTCTACCTACAGACTAAGAGTTCAAGCATCTTTGGTTTGTAGGGGACACTTCACAATCAACTCATAACAAATAACACAGTTCAGGACATTTTATCTGATATTTGTCCCCACTTCTTTCTGCTCTACAGTAGCTTATAAATAACCTATAATCATGATAGAAATTAGTATTGGCTAATCGTCATGGAGATTGGAGATTTTTTTTTTCAAAGCATGATTTACAAAGAATGGTTATAAATAGACATGTCTGGTAGCTCACAAAAGAGTCAGTACATTTGGAGATAAAATCAATTGAGATTATCCAGTTTGAGGAATAAAAAGAAAAAAATAAAGAGAAATACACAGAGTGTACTGATGTGTGCCCCAGGAATAAAAGAAAGATGGTGAACAATATTTGGATAAATAATGTCCAATTGCTTCTTAAAATTGGTAAGACATTAGTTAATACATGCAGGAAGCTCAGTAAACACCAAATAAGTCAAACACAAAAATCCACATCCGGAAAACAATAGTCACTTCTAACAAATGAAGAAAATCTTGAAAGAAACAAAGCAGAAATGACCCATCATATACAAGAGATCCTCGATAAGACTGACAGTTGATATTTCTTCAGAAACCATGGAGTCCAAAAGTCAATGGAACAATTAATTCTTAGCTTTTAAAGAACAAGGCTGTCAAACCAGAACTCAATCTTTACAAAACATCCCTTCAAATCTAATTAAGAAATTGAAACACTCCCAGGTGAGCAAAACTAAGAGACTTGGCTACCAGAAAACCAGCTTTGCAGAGAGAATCATTCAAACTGTAATGAAAAGGACAGTAGGAAGCAACTCAAACCTACATTAAGAAATAGAAAAGAAATCTAGCTAAGTTTGGTGGCAGACCTGTAATCTCAACATTATGGAGGAAGAGGCAAGTTGATCAGGAGTTCAAGGCCAGCGTGATCTACATAGCAAGTTCAAAATCTGCCTAGCATACCTGAGGCCCTGTTTCAAAAACAGAATGAAATACAGAATACAAATACAAACAACATCATGGTGATTCGACAGAGTTCGTTAGGGAAGCAGAATTTCTGTGGGTAATATAAGGTAAGAAATGTCCTAAAGGAGTCATGAAAGCTTCCATAGCGCATGGGAAGCTTCCTATGGTAGTAGAAACAGTCTGTCTTCATTCAACAACATAGGCACTAGAAACACGGGTACAACTTCACTAGTATAACTGAGAAACTGAACTCTTCATCTTAGCTCTCAATATACTAATTCTACACCCCTAGATTCAACCAACTGTAGATGGAAAATATATTCATTTTTTGTTATTTTTTGTACAGTAATGAAATTATTGAAAATATGTCCTTGAAAACTTATGTGTACTACACCAGGTGGTGGTAGCACACGCCTTTAATCCCAGCACTCGGGAGGCAGAGGCAGGCGGATCTTTATGAGTTCGAGGCCAGCCTAGTCTACAGAGCAAGATCCAGGAAAAGGCGCAAAGATACACAGAGAAACCCTGTCTCGAAAAACCGAAAAAAAAAAAAAAAGAAAATTTATGTATACTG
Organism: Peromyscus californicus insignis; assembly: GCF_007827085.1. NCBI lineage: Eukaryota > Metazoa > Chordata > Mammalia > Rodentia > Cricetidae > Peromyscus > Peromyscus californicus. The sequence continues at coordinate 20,521,588 of NW_026294402.1, forward strand.
AACATGTATAGATCTTTTTCTTGTCATCATTCCCTAAACAATACAATATAAAACCACTTATGTAGTATTTACTTTGTAGTGGTAACATCTAGAGGTTAAAACATGTGGAAGGAAATTCTTGGATTATATGTAAACACCATACTGTTTTATATAAGGGACATGAGCATCCACAGATGTTAGTGTATTTGGGTGGGCCTGGCCTCATTCCCTTCATGCACTGTGGGACAACTATATTTAATTTTAATTTGTTTTAATGTCAGCATCCATACATGGCCTCCCGCTGCTGAACTAGACAATAGAGCATTAGATTTTTCTCTGTGGGTCTACAGGTGGCTCAGAAAAAGGTGCCTACAAAGTGAGAGAGGTGGAGGACAACTTGAAATCTAAAAGAAAAATGAGGACCAATGTCCATCTCTCAGCACCTTGATGACATGGGGGAACTGGAGAAGACGGTGTTCTTTGCCTCAGAACTGCTCACAGCCCTGGCCAAGACCCAAGGAAAGCGAACAGAAGCTGGAGGCTTTGCCATACTGAGTGTTGCTCTGCTCCAACCAGGCAAGTCAATCCATCACCAGCAAAGTACATGAGATGCCTCTAAATAGCAAGACGCTATGTCTCCTTGGTCCACCTGACCTCAGATGTGCACAGGGAAAGGGATTCTTGGTAACTTTGTATGGCATCCACTGTCCTATCCGGCTCACCAAAGGGCCATGTGAATTTTTATTCCTGCCCTCCCCAGGCTCTCCTCAGCCCCAGGAGATGCAGACTGGCCTCACCAGACAGTAGTCCAGTGAGGAATGCAAAGCTACAACTAAATGTTAAGCAGAGAACCTGTACCCTTTGTTCATCCAAAGAAGAATCGTTGGTCTGAACTTACTGACACGAAGTGAACATCAGATGTGTGAGTCGAACACTCTGGTTTGACTTACTGCTTTGCCTCCTGTCTCTGCACCTCTCATCAGTGTGTGGAGGAAGACTGTGGCAAAATCCAGAGGACAGGTTGTCCTTTGAGAAGAGTCACAATACACTAGCAATGTACCCCCAGAAGCTGTCTGAATTGTTCAGCACTACATACAAACTAGTGGTCACAGTAAAAGAAGCAGAATTATCTATAATCCCATTTTCAAATCTTATCAGAAAGTCTGTGTATAGGTCTGAGCCAAGACAAACTGTTTTTATTAACGCCACAACTGGACATGTGAGATGATAATATGTGTTTACTTTGCAAGAGAGCATGGGTTTCATAGTTCTACTTTGTTGTGAGAATCTGGGTTTATCCATTGTTAACAAGAGCTGGATAAGCTCCGGATCTTCCTAAAATAACAATGATTCTTCTTCATGAAGGAGTCACAAACAAAAGTGGGCTGCTTGATTATTTTCCACCCTGTGTGCCTACACAGTGCTTCGATGTTAGACCTGGTATATGGACATCATCAAACATGTTGATTCATTAAACCAAGTTTATCAACTTCTTTGAAAGTCTTGGAAGAAAATAAGGAAGTAATTCAAAGATTCAGTACAGCCTAGTGTGGCCTAGTGTATCAAAAGGCTGCGAGAAAATAAGCTGCAGAAAAGTAAAAATGTAAATAAAAATGTGATTTCAATCTCTGCTTGGCGACTGTCCTCCCTGAGACCACTAAGGCTTGGTGCCATCAGATGCATTAATGCCGAGACACTGGTCACGGGTGGGGCAGGGGAGAGGATGAGTAGATCTGGAGGGGAACCACTTATGAGCCTGAAATGCATTCAGCGGATGCATCAGGCACCAGTTGCTGAAAACACAGAGCGGAAAAACTTCCTTTAGCATTGGCTTGACTGGAGGGGATAAACACGACAACATGCTGAGTTACTTAAGCAATGCAGAACTGCATGATGTCAGAATTCCACAGGACTGCACTGTGGTGCTGGGCTGGGGCTGGGTTGCCATGAGGCTGTCTTCAGGCAGTGGAGTTTCTGATTGAGCGGTCTGAGAGAAGCCGACCTCTGTGACCCTTACTGCCACCCTTCATTGTAAGCAGAGCAGATTCCGTCTGTTCTCGCGGATGATGATGGATGACCCTCAAGGATTGATGCGGATCACTAGAGTTGGTGTCACACTGCAGTCAGAAGGCAGAGCAAGTGTGGACAGGAACTGAAGAGAGCATCTGTACCAGGCAATGATTCCTGACACAATTGCTTTGGATGGAGATGGACATAAGGATCCACATCCAAAATGGAGGACCCTGTGCCCTGTACTCAGAGATCTTGTCAGAGCAGTGGATCACAGAGCCCAGGATTAGAACCTGGGACACTGATGTTGCAAGTCCTGTTTTTAGATACTCATTTATCCCTAATGGTCATATAACCTTATGAGAACAAATTAAGACTAAGGTCCATTGCCTTTACAAGTGTAAGATAACTAACTGATTTTTAACAATACAGAAGATCATTTCTCTTTCTTGTAAACATCAATCCAGTGGAACTTTCACATTAGGAAGAGCTGCTTTCTGCCATTCACCTGTGCTTTCCTTCTGGTCTAACTTAGACTCATCATCAGCTCCAGCCCTCACACACGGTCCACACAGAGGAAGCAGGCAAAGGGAGAGAAGAGAGCAGTGACTTCCACCATCACAGGCTCGTCCCCAAGTTGCCAAATACTTCTTTTCTTTGCTTTGAGCTCGGTCCATGGGCACATGTAGCTGCAAAAGAGTCAAGGCACAACCATTTTCCCAGATGCTACTGGGAAAGACGACGAGACGAAAGGGTGGCATTACAGGGCTCACAGGATGATCGGCTACACAAGCCTGTCTGGCTACTGTGGCTGAGGATGCAGCTAGAGCACTTGCCTGCCTGGCTGTTGTGAAGATTAAACGAAGAGCTGAGAGTGAGCGAGTACCTTCCACCAGGCCAGCTGGAAGACACGGTCCGAGGGTGCCTGGGATGCTACCCCGCCTCCACCCACAGCATCAGTGCTTGTGTCTACACTGTCAGGAGTGGGGTTCACCTGCTGGCCAAGAGGCAGAAGCAGATCATCCAGATCTAACAGCTGCTGTGGAGCTTGGAAGGTTCAGAGTGCTGTCAGGGATCTTGGGCTGCTGAGATCCCTGAAGGACTTGTCATAGGTGCAAATTTTAGGGGAGCCCCAAAACACAGAACTTTAGAAAAATATATCTTAACGAACTTTAAAAAGCAAAATTAATGGAAAAATTCAGGGTGAACAAAATTTTATGTAATGACAGTTTCTGATCCTGTTTTCCAGGACTCTCCTCATCCCCCCATCACCTAATCCACACCCTCAAAGGTCATTCCTGCCCTGAGAGCCTTTTCTCAGGCCTGAGAGATTTAACACAGTGTTGAAAAGGGCTAGCCTTAGAACCTGTGAGTGGCGTTTTCAGTAATACATCAAAGCTCAAGAAAATATGAGCTCTATAAGGCATGTGATCGTCTTCCAGTTGTACCTCAATTTTAAAGAAAATAATACTCTTCAAACATTACAAAATCTGCACCATCTAGATCACAAGGAAGAAATGAAAAGTTTCTAAAACTGTACCATAAAACCAAAGCTTTTTTGGTATTTTAGCGTCTATCTTTCTCAAATTTTATGTAAACAATATGTATTTTTAAAAAAATGAATCCATCAGTATAAAGTGCAAATTGCATTTTAGTTTAATGGCATTTCACTGTTCGCTAAACACTCTCCTATAATTTCCTAAATGTCGCTACATGTAGGCACATCTCTAAGCAGTTGTGACAAATATCCTTGTAGATAAGTTGTTTTTGTAATCAGCTGTTTGCTTCCTTGACACAAATTACTATAGGAGAATCACTCGGCAACCCCCCTAGGCTAGCAGTCTTCTGGAACGTTCTCCTAATTTATACTCCTCCCAGAAACATACAAACGCCTTCCCATTCTCTTGACAATACGGAGCATAATCAAGTTTTTTAAAACCTTCTACTGATTTAAATAATGAAAATTTAAAACATTTTCACCCATATCTGATTGCTACTGAAGATCAATGTTTATCTTAGTTCCTTTTCTGGTTGCTGAGATAAAAAAATACCCTAAATAGCGATTGACGGGAGAAAGGCTTATAGCCCTCAGTTCTGGGTGCAGTCCAGGACGGATGGGAAGTAAAGGCAATGGGAGGGCGGTGGTGGCGCACACCTTTAATCCCAGCACTTAGAAGGCAGAGGGAGGCGGAGCTCTGTGAGTTCAAGGCCAGCCTGGGCTACAGAGTGAGATCCAGGACAGGCTCCAAAGCTCCACAGAGAAACCCTATCTCGAAAAACCAAAATAAATAAATAAATAAATAAATAAATAAAGGCAATGGGAGCCTGAAGCAACAGGTCACATGGTACCAGCAATTGGCAAACAGAAAGGGATGAATGCATGGTGCACTCAGCCCTGTTCCTCCACAGTCCAAGATCCCAGCCCAGGACAGTGTCACCACAGTGGGCGGGTTTCAATGAACGCAGTGAAGGTAACCCCCTACAGGCATAGTCAGAGGCTATGAATCTGTCAGTTGACAGATAACACCAACCATCACAATGTTTTCATTTTTATTAGTATTTGCAGTTGTGTGTGGTGTGGACATGTGTGTGGATATGCACACATGCAGCTAAGTGCAGCCAGAGAGGTCAGAGGTCAACATTGAATGTCTTCCTGCTTCACTCTCCATTTTGTTTCCTTATTTTTTTCTAATTTTTTGATAGAGGATCTTTCACTGAACATGAAATTCACCAGCTGGCTAGACCATCTGGCCAAAGAGCATCAGGACGATCTTGTTCCCACCTCTTCAGTGCTGGTCACGAGCACGTGACTCCACACCTAACTTTCTATGTGTGCTCTGGGGATCTGAACTCAAGCCCTCAGGCCTAGCCTAACAGATACTTCTACCCACTGAGCCATCTTCCTCGTCCCTATTTGAAGTTTTTACGACAGACTGCCCAAGGTACTCAGCTCCATGGTGGGAGTGATTCAACTCTGTATGTTCATTTGAGTCTCCAAGACCTCAACACAGTCTGGCAAAGCATTCAACGGGTCCTGAATAAGAGAAATTGTCTAGCAGTTCAGGGAAGGTCTTCATATAAAACAGGGATTCATATTTTTCAAGGATTTCACTTCTTTTTTTCCACTAAGTTTATCGTGTATCGTTCTTTTTATTTACTGTTATTTTTCACACAAGATTAAAACACCAAACTAGCCAGGCAGTGGTGGCACACGCCTTTAATCCCAACACTCAGGAGGCAGAGGCAAGTGAAGCTCTGAGTTTGAGGCCAGCCTGGTCTACAGGGCAGCCAGGGCTACACAGACAAATCCTGTCTTTAAAGCCAAAACTAAAAACAGAAACTAAAACAAAACACTAAATGACTGTTTCCCTTTGAGTAAGAACTAACAAAGTTATATACACCCAAACGTGTGTGTGTACGTGTGTGTGTGTGTGTGTGTGTGTGTGTGTGTATGTGCATCTGTGTGCATATGTTTGTGTGTCAATGAGTGTCTGTGTGTGTATTTGTGTATGTGTCTCTGTGTGTGTCTGTATATATGTGTGTGTGCCTGTCTCTGTGTGTGTCTGTGTCTGTGTTTGTATGTGCATGTGTGTCTGTGTATCTCTGTGTGTATGTGTATGTGTGTGTGTGTATCTCTGTGTCTGTGTGTGCTTGTATGCTTGTGCAGTGTACTCATTTTCTATGTACTTCTTTCTTAAATATTTTGCATTTTTTGGAAAAAATTATGCCTTTTAAAATCACATGAACTCCAAATGTGAAATAGAAAACATTTTATTTTTTTCTATATGATTGGTAATAGTTGCTTAAAAGACTTCATGGGATCAGTTACCCTTTCCAAATCAAAATTTGATTTTACTAGAAATGCTTCCTTTTTACCTCATCTGGGCTCCATTTCTGAACGTCCTGTGTCCTCCCCAGGTACATCTGTCTCTCTGCATTGTTACTGTGCTGCCTTAAGGAATGTTTTGACAGCGGAATTGGTAATTCCTTTCTCATTACACATCTTTTAAAAATTCTCAGATTGGGAAGGCATCATGGCCCAGCTGGTGAAGACATTTGCTGCCAATCCTGGAGAGTTTGAGCCCTGGACCCACAGGGTAGAAAGAAAGAACCGACTTTATAGGCACTCTCTGACTACACACACATCGAGACACCCCCCACCCCAATAAATAACCTTACTTCTCAGTTATTCTCCAGTTTTCCTGTTTCAAGAACGACAAAGTCAAATGATTTTAGAATCCCATTGTGGTTGCATTTGACACTGTGCAACTAGGTTAGCTCGTTTTGGTGACAACATAATTTTTAATAAAAAATCACTTCCACAGGGATGTCATGTCTCTAGAACTGAAGAGTTATTGATTCCTCAAGCTACCTCGAATGCTTCCTACTGAATATATTTTTGGATACTTTATATTTTAAGTCATCACTGAAGTAGGGTAGACCTTCCTCTTTGTCTTCTTACTTATTACTGTTTTCATATTGAAAAGCTATTCTGTGTGTTTTGTTTTCTTAATATTTCCAGATAGACTCTCTTACGATGAACATTTTACTTTTGAATTAATTTTTATACCTCTCGTTGTGTCTCCTTATCCCACCGCCGTTCTTTAAGCTTCTAGGATGATGTTCAGTATTAATGGTTACTGTGAGTGTCCTCATCATACTTAGAGGAAAATACTTGTATTTTGTGCTATTCATTTTAAGACATTACTTTCAGCATTCTTAACTAGATTAATTAACTTTATATTTTTTCTCTCAGAGGATTAAAAGTAGAGACTAGATATTAGATTTTTTTAAGCATTTGATAAAGTCTTTTACCTCATTCTTATGATATGATTGGGTGCATTGATAATCATCTGATTAAGTCCGTGAATATTTCTGTAGTGTTCTTTTTTTTTTTTTTTTTTTTTTTTTTGATTTTTCGAGACAGGGTTTCTCTGTGTAGCTTTGTGCCTCTCCTGGAACTCACTTGGTAGCCCAGGCTGGCCTTGAACTCACAGAGATCCGCCTGGCTCTGCCTCCCGAGTGCTGGGATTAAAGGCATGTGCCACCACCGCCCGGCTTCTGTAGTGTTCTTATTCTGTCATAGGTCATAGCATATAATCCATAAACCTGGAGCTATCATTTGCTTATGTATTACATAGGATGATTACATTTACATAGCTTTGCATTTTATCTACAGTTGTCTCTCATGGATTCTAATGTATAAAGTTTTGGTATCAGGCTTATGTTCATTTTTTAAGTTGAATTGTTAAGATTTTTGTTCCTTTCCTTTTCTATTAAGTCATTTCAATGTCATAGGGTTGTGTGTTTCTTCACAACACAGAGGAATTTCTCTATGTCCAGAGCCTTTAGTAACAGATCTTCCACTGTATTTTCTTTATTTCCTGTTCTCTCTACTCAGCTTCCTTTATGGGATTTGACCACATAAATGTTGGTTGCTTTGTGTTCTTGATTTAGTTGAGGTATTAAAAGGCATTTAGAGATGTTGATTGCATTTTCTTAATGTTTTTACAGTTTTTGTTTCTTTGCCTAAATCCACTTCTTATTATTGATATTTTCTCTAGCATGTTTTGGTTTTGAATTTATTGTGATTACATTCGTGGAGTTTGCCAGTGTAACTGACCCTTTCCAAAGAATTGTTTGGACTTACTGGGATGCCTCCACTTTTCTAATTAATTATTTCTGCTTGGACAGAAATTTCCTCATTGAACCTTAGTGGACAGGGATATGAGGGGAGCTTAAGATGCATGGATAGGACACATAGATTTGGGGGGAATCCTACTGCAGGAAGAGGAGCAAACCACAGGAAGAATAGTGAAGTAGCCCACATGACTTTGGTAATACTGCTTTTGTTTTTAGAAGCAGAGAGGGAGGCAATGTTCATACTGCCATTTTAAAAACTGCCTGCAACTATTTTTATTTATTTTTGATATTATAATTTAATTACAACATTTATTCCTTCCCTTTCCTCCCTCCAAAACTTTCCCTTTCTCCTTCAAATTTATGGCCTCTTTTTTCACTAATTGTTATTGCATGCATATATGCATTTGTATATACATATGAATGCAATAGATTATATTTGGGAATATATATGCAACTATGATTTTTAACATTTTTGTTTAGCTATTTTGGTAATTTTCTTTTGATTTTTAACTTTTGAAATTTTGATTTGAAACACTGCTCAAGTAATTTCTACTCTTTAATGTATCATGAGGGTCAGTGTATGCGTGTTGTGTTAATAAATAGGTTTTTTAAAATATTCTTTTGACATAAAAATACTTTTTCTAATCTTAAATTTTCCAATAGATTTGTTAAGCAGAGATTATTTGTTAATCATATTATACAGATTCTCTGTTTTATTATTTAGTTTTATCTTCTTGTTTTTGTTGTGGGGTATCCACCAGAGAAGACTGCTCAGACATGGGCTTGAGCCAATAGAAAGTCTTTATTAGCCAGCCCGTGACTACACTGGGTGTTTGGGATCCCAGTGTAGCCCTGAGCCTTTCTCAGTGTGAGCTTTCACGCACAAAAACCATGTCTTGGGTTGACACACTTCAGTTGACAACAACAGTTAGCCAGAAGCAGAACTACAGAAGCCAAAAAGCAGAGTTAGGACATTTAGAGACTTTCCCAGAACCATAGACTTTGATGGATTAGGCCTCAGTTTTTGTTTTGTCTGGTGGCGCTGTCACTGAGTTTTACAGCCTGAATGGTAGGTACTTCTACCATGGAGTCAGTTGTGCTAAGGTTTGGGGCCCTGTTCCACTTTTGTTGACAGTTGAGCCAAATGTATTGATGTTGCACTAGAGTGAACATTACACTCTTCCCCAGTATTTCTTAGCAGCTTTTATTTAGAGGTTTTCATAATGCTCAGAATTTAACAGTCATGAAAATGACTCCAGGTGTTGTCTTGTTACATTCAGTGTCACACTGTGGTGGCAGCACTTGCCCAGCAGACAGGTGCACAATTACATCTCAGAATTCACAACAGCAACAATAACATGATGTCATTTTTAATGTTATAAGTTCTTGGTCTACTCAATTTCCCCTTGAAATTCCTTTGTCTAATATTAATATTGCCAATTCTATTCTTTTTGCCTATGTATTTATTATTTCAAACATTCTGTGCCTTTAAAATATACCATAACCAGATACATACTATTTCTAACTAAATATAACTATCTTCATGCTTTGTGATAAGAATTTTGAAATAATCAGCATCTGTAATTTAATCTCAGTATGTTGGGTTTGCTGTACATGTAGAGCATACGTACTTTTCTGTGTCTTTTAAGTCACCTCACAAAGGTTGAAACCTTGCTGTTTGCAGGTAGGCATGGCTGCCCACAAATATATAAATGATTTACCCTTGCTCACTTTCAGAGACATATCTAGGAAAACTAATATCACCTGAAACGCTATAGAGCCATGGTCAGTATTAAACCAACTTTATATGAAACACAGAGAACTCTAACTTTTAAAGAGATGTGAGACATTCTCTCTGAGACTTGGCTTTGTGGGAAAGAGATGGGGGCTGGGAAGACAGAGCTGGCACCAGTGCAGGCATCTGAACTGAACTCACAAGTTCCAACTGTGTGAAGTGTTTCCTTGGCTGCTCAGCCACGATTCCTCTACTATTCTGTACAAACCACCATCACTTTCTGGTTCTTGAGCCCACTGTGTGCCAGGAGACTTGGATTTCCTTCTGAAGAAGGAAACAACCAATTAGAAAGGCTATAAAACTGGTAGGTAGGTTCCCAGACCCCAACCCATGACTCCCCACCTGTTCCTTAAGTTTACCTCGTGCTCCCAAGGGGTGCATTGCCTGACACTTAACCATGGGCAGGACCGGCAGTGGAGATGGTTCTGCCTGCTGCTCCCTCGTGAGTCTCCTCAGGGTGTCCTTGTTTAGATCCTCACCATTTCCGGTCAATGTGTCTGCCATTATGCATGACAGGTAAAGCCTGGGCAGAGAGGATGGTACATGATACCACAGAATAAAGATGACCAGCCAAGCCCAAAGGTGAGAAATGGCCTCCCACTAGAGAAAATAGCCTGCACAGCTGATCCGGAAGGATGAGGGGAAGTTCCAGGGCAGGAGAAAATGGTCCTTCAACTGTCTGATAAAACGTCACACCAAAATTCATTAGTTAAAACATTTAGTTACCATAGCATGAAAAACTCACTGGTGTCCACAAGGGAAATAAAATCTGATGGGCTAGAGCAATCTCTGTCCTGAATGAAACCCATTTGTTCTGGCATAGTCAAGAATTATTTGTATTGTTATTAAGATTTTCTACAGCTTAGCTTCCACCTTTGTGGTTGTGAAATAGCTTAATCAATAAAATCAGAAGATACATTTTAAACAATATCCAGCATGCCACTGAAAGTACATCCAATAATCTCCGCCGCCCAATGTCAAGTGTTAAAACAAACTTCCCCAACCTCTTTTGAAATTGTAAATAAATAGTTATAAATTTCCAACCAAGTAACTATTTATATTGAGTTGGTCAAATACCTGGGAGTATATTGCAAGATTTTCAAATACGTATCTCTACTTCCTTGTCTAGATGCGGCTCTGGCTTGTATTCTTTTAATCATCTCTCCTGTGTGTCCCAGGAAGGTCACTCGGGTTTACCCTGGCTATCAAGGGTAACACATTCAGTAAATTCTTAAGCTCTTGTCATCTCCCTAGCAGCCTTTTGTGGTCCTTTTAGCAGTCTGCTGGGCTGGGCGGGAGGAGACAGGTTGCCCTGGGCAGTGTTGGACAGCACAGCTCTTTGTCTCTTGCTGTCGGCCAGTCCTGTCACTACATTGTTCTTCTGGCGGGTGCCTTTGATGGACTATCTACTCCCCTGTCTCAACACTCCCAGCAGCATTTGGAGAAATCGCAGCCGCCGCTGTTCATTCTGGTGGAGAATAACCCGCCACCCCACACACTTGATGAGAACACTGTGCAGGAAATCCCAGAGCTATAACACACTCTCCTTCCCTGAAAACGCCCTCCAAATGTTAGGAGACAAGCTGGGAATGTGCAATCACACTATGATCAAGAGCAACTTGGAGAGGAAAGGGTTTCTGTCATCTTACAGGTTACAGTTCATCATCCAGGGACGCTGAGGCATGAACTTGAGGTGGGAACCTGAAGCAGAAGTCACCGAGAAACACTGCTTCCTGGCTCGTTCACAGGCTCATGCTCGACATCTTTTCTTCCCCTGAAAGATCACTGCTTAGTGATGCATGATTGAATCGCCAGCAGAATTCTTAAGGTTCTGAACTTGTTGTTACTTGTTTGTTTGTTGTACACTTATATTTACTGAATATCTGCCGTATACTATGCAAAAGGAACAGAGTTACTTTTGCTCTTTCACCAGTGCCCAAGTCTTTGTTATAAAAAAGTCCACTCTGCCGAGTTGGCTCCCCTGATTTTTTGGTTAATCATCAGGTACCGTTCTCCCATGTGTTCTTCCACGTAGAGCACAGTGGTATAAGCCATGAAACACTCCAAATCTCATCTGAAGGAGCAGAGGAACAGCCATTGTTTTCATTCCCATTTGACAAAGGATTAACCAATGGAGTGTAACTCTTCCTTTTGTGGCAGTGGAACAGAATGATGCTTGACTGACAAATGTTTATTTTTATAAAAACCAAAGCACTGGTATATGAAACAGCACATAAGAAGCCCATCAGTGAACTCAGAACACAGTTTTCCTTGTTTATGTTACCTGAGTGCAAAGCTCCAGTTACAAAGAGGTTGTGAGTAACAACTGTAGACAAAAATGCAAGTGTAGTCAAGAATGCGTAGGTCTTCAAAACTTTCTACTGAACCTTGAAAATGAAAATGAACTACACCCCAAAACAACAAATTAATTACTTCTTAGCATTATGTAATTTCTATAACCCATGAAATCTGCCCATCATAATCATGCAGTTACTTTAGTAAAACTAGTTCTAGTCAACTTACAGAGTTGTGCAGACACCACTTCAACCCAGTCTTAAAACATTTCCATCACCCTGAAAGCACTCCCTCAAGAACATGTCAAGGAAGTCTCCACACTTAACCTCAACTCCTTGAGACCACTAGCCTACTTTTAGTTTCTACAGGTTTATCTTTTCTAGGCATCTGACACGCTGTTCCTTAGCATCATAGCTTGTACCTTCATCCATGTTGTAACATGTGTTAGCATGCACTCATTCCTTTTGATGACTAAATTATATTCCAGTGCATGAACATGTCATTTTTTTGTTCATCCACCAGATGATGGATGTTTGGAGTATTTTAGCTTTAGTCTACTATAACTATTTTGAGGACATTAATATATCAGTTTGGGGTTGACATATTTTCATTTATCTTGGGTAGATACCCAAGGGTGAATTTGTTGTTTCATGATATTTGTTGAGTACATAGTAAATATCAACCTAAATTTTTAAGCAGGTGCCAAGTGTGTTTTCTAGATAGTTTAACTATTCACCATTCCCACCACCAATGCACAGTCTCCACATTCATGTCAACACTTATTTTTATCTATTTCATGGCATCCGTCCTCCAGAGAGTAAGTGATTTCTCCTTGTGGTTTTCAATTGCATTTTCTTAATGGCTAATGATACCACATACTTTCATGTGCTACTATCTCCTCAGGCAAAATATTAGTTCATATCTACACTATCTTAAATTAGGATATCTGTCTCTTACTAATGACTTGTGAGAGTTTTCGGCATGTTTTGGTTAAGTTCCATACTAGAAATGTATTTTGCAAATACTTTCTCCTGCTTAGCTTGTCTCTTCATTTTACTAAAGCACAAGTTATTTAAAATCCTTATTACAAGTGCAGTGTGGGAAAGCTTTAATATTTACTCCCAGCATGATTGCATGACTGAGATAGACCACACATATGAAAAATACCTGTTCTATGACTGAGATAGACCACACATATGGAAAACATCTGTTCTATGACTGAGATAGGCCACACATATGAAAAGTACCTAGCACAGAGTTGGAAATTAGACTTGCTGAAGTTCAAAACATAAGAAATTGCACAAAATGTACATCTTTAGTCAGGGGAAAAAACCATCCATGGACTACAGCCCCACACTAAACACTGAGACATGAGGGAAGAGTGAAGACTCTGGGCTGGGAAGGTGGCCCCGAGGCAAGAGTGAGCCTAGCTTGTGAGTGCAGAAGAGGAGGAAACCAGCATCCTACAGGTTGAAGGCAGGATCACCCTCATGTCATTCTGAAACAAACATCTCTAGTGCCCACAGCAGAGCAGCATGTAGCAACAGATATTTTGTTATACCATGTGGAAAAATAAAAAAAAAATAGTAGAAAGATTATAGTTGATGTACTATGCTGCCAATACTGAGAAAAACTGCAGGTATGATTCATGTGTGGGCTTGGGGGTGCCCACGTGTGCATGTTTGTGTATTTGAGTGCACATGTATGTGTAGGTGTATGTGCTTGTGGAGGTCAGAGATCAACCTTGAATGTCATTCTTCAGGAGATGTCCACCTTGTTTTTCTTTAGACAGAGTTATTCACTTGAACCTGGGGCTCGTGGATTAGACTTGGCTGACTGCCCAGCAATCCCTAGGATTCTTTCTGTTCCCACCTCCCTGGTGCTGGGGTTACAGATTCATGACACCACACCTGGATTTTCAGGTAGATTCTGAGGTATATTCCCAGCCTGAAAACTACAGACATTTTGGAGGTGGGAATGCTTGGTAAATATGGGGAGCACACAGAACCCAAACATAAGCAGGGTCTGTATGCAGAGGAGTTCAGGTTGGCTATGCCAATTGGGGAGTACTGGGATATGAATGTGAGATGTTTTAAAGTATTTTTAAAGGTTTTTAAAATTAATTCTAATTGTATGTATATGCGTGTAGGTTGGTATGTGAATGTGAACACAGGTACCCCCAGGGTCCAGAAGAGAATGTTAGATACCCTGAACTGGACTTAGAGGTGGTTATGAGCCACCCAAAGTGGATGCTGTGAACAGCTCCAGTTCTCTGCAAGAGCAGCGTGTGCTGTTAACCACTCCAACATCTCTCCAGCTCCCATTACAAACTCTGATAACCTAGAACCAGTTTTAAACTAAGGCCATTTTGTCAGGGAATCAGCATCAAAATCGGTTTCTAAAGCCAGTATCACCAAATGAGGAAAATCTGGCTGCCATGGAAAGAAGGAAAACACAAAAGGGCGAAAAATAAAAACAAACAAGCAAACAAAAAAAGCAACCACTAGCAGCTGGTATTTATTTGAGCTTCAACATAGCTGAACTGGGGTGGGTTTTTGTAGGGACTTTCTTACCCAAGTTTTGCTATTCCTAGCTAAATAGGTTGTAGACAGAAGAGGGACACACCAAGACTTGAAAAGGTTAAGCTTCTTGGTAGTACTGGAGGTCGATCTGGATTAGGCCTTGCTCTTAAGCACTATAGTGTGCTGGACTCTGTCCCAGCCTGAACAGGGCAGGAACCACGGCCTGTCCCCTCAACAGCCAGCACAGGGCCTGAGAGAAGATAGTTAATGGAGGTGTGGCAAGCAGGCATGGCATGGACCAAAGTCTTAACAACACAGGATTAAGCTAAGCCCTAGCTATGTGAAGAATGATGGAGAAACTCACAAGCACGCCATAGCCAAGCAGGAAATGGAATAGGTGAAGAGCCAGCTAAGGAAAAGTAAGGGTTCTAAGTGTCAAAGACATATACTTTGAAATGCAAGTCCAATCTTTTCTCCCTGGAGTAAGAATTTCATCTCACATCCCCTTACATTGAATTCATTCCTTGACTGGTCCTTGGCACTGATGCATGGGTCCATGTCCACTGCAGGAAAGGCCTCACCCAACAAGCATCGTATTTGTGGCTATATTGCTTAGGGAGGGTGGAAGCTGCACCTTCAACCCTTCAGGTTGGGGTTGAGCTTGGGGCCTTTGTGTCATCCTCTATAAAATATAAATACTAATCACTCCTACTCCTTCAGAAGCCCAAATAGGGAAACTTAAAATACTGCTTAAACTCCCAAGCCCAGGGCCTCGCATTTAGAACAGGCTCAAAATATGGTAACATGATGATTTTACTTGCTTGGATGCTAGCACTGATGCCCATATCAAATGGGACTGTCTCATTCCAAAGATGTCACAACACTCCTGCATGGTGTAGTGCCAGGCTGGATATGCAACGGGGTTGAATCGCACCATTCTTATCCTGGCCAAACGCTTTGAAGATAAGACACCCTTAACTCCTGTCCTTCCTCCACCGTTCTCTACGCCCTCTCCCCACTCTCCTTTCAGCTAGTGGACAAAAAAAGAGAGTTCTGGCATCTCACCAAACTTAACAGGAAATTATGAATGAGGATTGCACAGGACAGTTGACTCCCACATGAGACAGATCCCGAAGGGTGGGCAACAACCCCAGAGAGCCTGTAGTCATGAGACCACTAAATGGCTGTCTATCTTGGACGGATAGGCAAATAATAACCTATTCCACTGAAGGTCTGAGTGGTATTATTAGTCAGGGAATAACTGAGACCAACCTTTGTGAACATTCACGGTGCTCAGAAACTGGCATCTGGTGCCTCATGTGGGACTGAGATCCCTCCAGGAGTCTGAGGAATGTCACAGCAATTGTCTAACGGTTGATGTCTGCCAGTACTTAGTACAGGGCTATGTCAAAGTGTCAGTGCCCAAGGACTGAGTTCTGGAACTGTCCTAATTAGGGTCCTGTAAAACATCAAAGGAGCATTGAAGAAAAAGGGTACTGGATTCAGAGACTGTAGAATACACATGGGTGCCCTTTGTCCCTTCGCCAAACTCAGTAAGTGCCACTCTGGCATCACCATAGCTTCCACAGGGGGAGTAGTCTTGTTTGGTCTGTGCATCCATACACTCGCTGCATTGTAGATGGGACTCATTATGACCATTTCCAATGCTTGATAGTCTTCATAATAAAAACTTAAAAGGACAACATCAATCAGGGCACCTACTACAGCCTCTTGCCAGCACACCTGCCATGACAGCGCTTGACCACCTAAGCAGAGCTCTGGGCATTTATTACCAGCAAGAAGGTCCAAGGTCAGATGCTTTGGGCCAATCATGACACGGAGGCTGTCCTCTGGGATGCTCTAAAGGTTTAAGTCAAGCTAGGTGGTGGTGGCACACGCCTTTAATCCCAGCACTCAAGAGGCAGAGGCAGGCAGATCTTTGAATTCAAGGCCAGCCTGGTCTATAGAGTAAGTTCATGACATCCAGGGCTACACAGAGAAACTCTGTCTCAAAATGACAAAAACAACAAAAAGTTTAAGTCAGGCTAAATAATATTTCAAACCTGTTATGCCCATCAGGCCTTAATAGAAAACAGGGGTGAGTCTGTTGCCATTGTCTCTGCAGTGATGATTTAAAAGTTAAGCTGTTAATTCTGTGAAAAGTAATGATCCTCACTTCATAATATGAGCCTTAGAGACCCAGAGTAGCATAAGTAGGGTAGTTTATTTCCTAGTCTTGCAGTCTAGCATCTGTGTGAAGGAAAGACAGGAGAATAGCTGGTGTGCTGAACTGGCAGGAAAGAGTGGTTATAATATCCCTGATCTTATTTCCTTGCTTCCTGAGTTCCTTATTGGCTGGATCTTCATGGAGGTACAATCTTCCTGGTGTCTAGTATTGTCCCCTCCTAGGAGTTCCCATTCTGTTGGTTCAGATATAAAGGCTTACCCAATGTGTATTCTGTGGCTTGGGATTCCCTCCTCTTCTGACTGTGAGCTCAGTCAGGTAGGAGACTGTCTGTAACTTTACAACCCTAGGATGAACTGAGAATACTTAGACACACAGGTATCAGCTGCCAGCTGAGGGAGACAGGGCCGAGTGCCCCTTGCTTATCTGTGATTCTCTGATGAACTCTAAATGCACTCCATACTGAAAATAGAACATGATTTATTTCTTACAATACTCATCTAGCAAAGAAACATTTCCTGAATCTCTTCTGCATGTCAGGGACAAAGATTGTTTTATCTCACTTTTTAAAAAATGTATTGTTTTTATTTTTATTGAAAATAGATTCTTCCCTCATACAATATATCCCGAACACAATTTCCTCTCCCTCCACTCCTCCCCTCCCCCCAGTCTCCTCCTCCCCAGATCCATTTCATCTTTGTTTCCCTTCAGAAAAGAGCAGGCCTCCAAGAGGCAGCAACCAAACACAACAAAACAAGATACAAGACAAGGCAAAAACACTCATTGAGGCTGATCAAGGCAACCCAGTAGGAGGAAAAGAGTCCCAGGAGCAGGCATCCGAGTCAGAGACACACCTGCTTCCAGTGTTAGGAGTCCCACAAAAACAACAAGCTAACAATCACGGCATATATGCAGAGGACCTGGTGCAGGCCCACGCAGGCCTGTAATTGCTACTTCAGTCTCTGGGAGTCCATATCACCCAGCTTAGTTAATTCAGTGGACCATGTTCTCCTGTTGTCATCCGTCCCCTTTGACTCCTACAATCTTATCCTTCCCTCTTCTATGAGGTTCCTCAAGCTCCACAGGAGGCCAATGGAGACCTTAGTTTAGACTGTATCTCTGCATAATGTCTGGCTATGGGTCTCTGCACTTGCTCCCAGCTGCTCCGGGAGGAAGCCTCTCTGACGATGACTGGGTAAAGCATTGATCTATTTAGTACAGCAGAATCTATGAAGATGACTCTAGTGAGAACCAGTAAAGGAGGATGCAGAGTCTGAACTGGCCATCTTTGGTAGCCAAGCAAGGCTTCCAGGGTGACACTGGGTTGCATTCAGTTGAGTTGTGGGCCAATGGGGTCCCATGGAGATCCCTAAACAACTCAGGCTGATGCTAGGACAGAAGTTGCTCTCTGAAAACTGACAGTGGGGCCTCATTGCCAAGGACAACATCCAAGCAGCTCATTGAATGTAGAGGGTTGAGCTGCTGCCTGCATGAAGCCTTCACCCCTACATTCCAGTCTCTTTGGTCCCAGAAAGTACTCTGCAAGCTACGGAAAGGGAAATGTGGACACCAACCCAGCCACAAAACCCTGGACCTACAATCTGTTCTGTCTGCAAGGTATGCTTGGAGCAATGGTGAAGAACTTGTGGGATTGGCCAACCAATGTTTGGTTTGACTTGAGGCCCATGACAAGAGAGGGAGCCCTTGAGCTACACTGTGTAGATGGACAGGAACTGGAGACTGGATAGCCCAGAGATCTAGGGTAGAACCAAACACAACTGACCAAGAAAAAACAACAACAACAACAAAAAACCCCAATAATTCCTAATGTTTTATCTCACTTAACAAACAGACAAACAGGAAAAACTGCTGTAGGATGTTCTGTATGGCAAATGTGTTGCTCTAATTGGTCAATAAATAAAACACTGATTGGCCAGTGGCTAGGCAGGAAGTATAGGCGGGACTAACAGAGAGGAGAAAAGAAACAACAGGAAGGCAGAGGGAGTCATTGTCAGCCGCCGCCATGACAAGCAGCATGTGAAGACACCGGTAAGCCATGAGCCACATGGCAAGGTATAGATTTATGGAAATGGATTAATTTAAGCTATAAGAACAGTTAGCAAGAAGCCTGCCACGGCCATACAGTTTGTAAGCAATATAAGTCTCTGTGTTTACTTGGTTGGGTCTGAGCAGCTGTGGGACTGGCGGGTGACAAAGATTTGTCCTGACTGTGGGCAAGGCAGGAAAACTCTAGCTACAAAAATCAGGTAAGGCAGTGTTTAGTATTTCTCACCTTTTCATGGCAAAATGAAAGTTCAGAGATCTGAAATGGCCTCCTCAAGACCACAAGGTGAATAAGTGGCCTAGCCAGGTTTTAAACCTGGGCCTTGCAAGTACATGCCACAGAAGTTTAATCTCCACTCTACTTTCTATCAGTCTGGAGTTGCTTGAGTCTATATACAATTTGCATCTCACAACTAAGGTTTCATGTGCTGAAATTGGATGGCAATTGTGAGCTATTAAAAAAGTGGAAAGTGGGGGCTGAAGATGGCCCAGTGGTTAAAAGCACTTATTGCTCTTACATAGGACCTGGGTTCAGTTCCCAGCACCTACATGGAGGCTCACAACCATCTGTAACTCCAGTTCTAGGGAGTCAGATGCCCCCCTCTGACCTGTATGAGCATTGCATGAGTGTGGTGCACATACATTGTAGCATGAATCTTAACAGGTCTTACTAATAAAAACAAATCCGGGCTGGGTATTAGAGTGAACGCTGGAAGATCAGAGAGACAGAACAAACCACAGCTACCTCACCTTGGCAGTTCCTCAGCTGATCCTGTTTCCTCAGACTGGATGCCTCTCAGCTGAACTGTGCTGCTCAAAAGCCTAAAAGCTTAACCAGCTCTAGTTCCTGGTTTCCATGCTTTATACACCTTTCTGCTTTCTGACATCACTTCCTGGGATTAAAGGCTCATGTTGTCATGCTTGGCTATTTCCAGTGTGGCTTTAAACTCACAGAGATCCAGATGGATCTCTGCCTCTAGAATGCTAGGATTAAAGGTGTGAGTGCCACCATTTTCTGGCCTCTATATCTAGTGGCTGTTCTGTTCTCTGACTCCAGATCAGTTTATTAGGGTGCACAATATTTTGGGGAACACAATACCACCAAAATACATACACCCAGGGGCACATATACACCCAAAATAAACACATTTAAAATTTTAGAAAGTTGGAAAGTGATTCCTACTATGGTATTTAAAAGTGAGGGCCTTTGAGAAGTGACCGGGATAAAGGAATGAGGTGGAGCCCCATGACTGGATCTTGGTGCCTTTATAAGACAAAGGAGAGAGAGAAGTAAGACAGACAGACATGGGTGTACTCCCTGCCTCTGGCCACGCCATGCCCTCCTCCTCACAGGACGCTGCAGTAGGGAAGTCATCACCTGAGTCATCTTCTAAATCTTTCCCCTACAGAATCAGGAAACAAAATAAATACCCTTTTCTTTATAAAGTATCTTGTCTCAATTATTTCATCCCGAAAACAAAAATGAACCCATATAGAAGTTAACACAGACTTTTATCAATCACTTAAGAATATAAAACCCATCACATCCAAAGTAACCTGGTCATTGATAGTTCAGGGAAAGGGTACTGAAAGGCATGTTCCCCGAGTTTGGGGGCATCCACCCTGACCCCTGGAGCTTTCCTGCATTCATGCATTTCTCCTCCAATGTTATAGCAATGTAGCATTTTCTAGAAGGGATACAAATCAATGATAAGCAATGTCTTTCTGAACAGAGTTGTCAGCTGATCTCTGCTGTGTATGCTCAGAAGTCCTTGGGTTTTAAGAAGAGGTAGGAACTAGGTCCTGTCAAGGTGTCTGTGGACACCAGAGTCCTACCACACAAAGTGAAGCTGGCAACATTGCCCACTCAAGGCATCATGAAAACGGGATTTGTTTTTTAACTCCACTTAGTAATTGGCTCTAGCATGGGAGGCTCTAGTATACAGTCTTGACACCAACACCTCAGAAGGCTGTACTTTGTCCCTGTGATCATCGGCTAGTGCCTAGAATGACTATAATGACTGGAGTTTTTCTATTTCTTTTGTTGCTATTTCATTTTTCTGCTACCTCCCCAACAACTGTGCAATAAACCCTATAGATTTGAAAAAAGAATATGATAAACCTACTGCTTTAGGTGTCAATTTTCTGAGTAGAATGTTAGGGTGTTTGTGGATGGCATGTGTGTGATCAGTGGCCTGGCCTGGCAAGCAGATTGAAGAACATAGTAGACACTGAGACTCAAAGACCACAGTCAAGTGGAAACCACACAGCTGACATCTAATTCTGAAGGTCTGGGCTGGAAATGGAGCCACTGGATGGAACCAGACCTCCAGGAAGGAAGCATACCTGGGAAGAATAGTGGAGTGAGATATCTAAGCCTAGGATAGCAGCATGGCTTCCTCTGGGATCCTGACAGACAGCTGGCAGCCTTGATAGTCTCATTCTCCAATTTACTACTTTTATTCAATACCAACTAACCACAACCCACTGAACGGCAAGCCTCCCAGCAGGTAATTTGGGTTTTAGACTGTGGAGCTTGATGCATGTTCACATTGGAGTCTCAGACACTATAGGCCAGAAGTTTTCAAACAGTGCTCCAAAAGTGCCTGAGCGGTCACACTCAAATCACCCCAGGGTACTTCTGTCTCCCAATGAAGCAGATAATATCCTAAAACTTCTGGAATAATTTCTAAAAACTGCCCAAACCTATGTTGTTCATAATTACATAAAGAGTGTGTTAGTTGCCAGTTTGTCTAAACTAGATATTTTCATTTTAAGAAGCAAATTTGAGTGTAACATTAAAACTCCAAATTTGTTGCATGATATGTAATGCTTATAATTTATTCTGAAGTTTTCCATTTCATATAATATGAGACTTGGGAAGAACCTCCCAGGTTTCATTACTTGCACAGGACAAATATAGCATGTGTATAAGTACACACATGGGCACACAAAGCGTCTTTCAGGTCATGATTAAGTTCAGCCGGAGGATCTGAGATACCAGTTGTCTGTCCTGGGACTCGTTGTGTAGCACAGGCTAGCCTGCTGGGAACCCATCTAAACTAGTGGCTGAGAGGAAAATGGCTTACTGTCTTCTACAGTGTGGATCTGCCATGTCTCCCAAAGGCTGCTGTGGTAAAAGTTTGACTGCACTCTGATAAAACCTTTAAACAAGGAGACCCAGTAGAGAATCCTTTAGATCATTGAGAGATCACACTCGACAGGTCCTGTGGGACTCTGCTCTCTTCTCTTCCTGTCTTTTATTTCTTAAACATGATGGACGTACCTTACCAAAGATAAAAACAAAGGGACCAAGAAACACTGCTGATCTAACTGAGACTTGCAAGTTAGTTATCCCATGTATTTGTTACAGTAATGGATGAATGGCCAGTGTGTTTCTCCTCCAGAAACTGGACTCTAAGATCACAGGTGGCACAGAGCCACAGGAAAGATGGAAGAGCCCAAGCCAAGGCCTGTTAAGTCTCCACTGGACTCGAGTTCAGTTTTTCTTTGTGTTTAAAGTCTATCTTTCCCATACGTAAAACACAGATTATCTGAATGACTGGTGTGGCAGGGCATACCCATGGGTGTAATAGTGGTATAAATGTTAAGGAGTTAACCAGTTGCTTTCTGGTCAGATTTAAGGCCTCTCAATAGGCAGAAACACATGCCTGATTGTAAATATGGCCAAGAGCCCATGACTGGGGAGATCACAGGGTCCAGGGTTGAACCCACTACTATTATTCTGCTAAATAGACACTGTGTCTCTGTAATAATAAACTAGCGCACCTCTCTGACTTCATCAAAGAAGTTTCTTTGTGGTTGACAACAATTAATGCAGAAACTCACAACTCATCAAAATGCAGAGAATATATGTTAATGGAGTACTCAGCCACAAATGGAGCCATCACAGAAGAGGAGGAACTGGAAAGATTGTAAAAACCAAAGAAGTTGGGGAGGGACAGAGAAAACCCATGTTTTCTGGACACAACAGGACTGCTACACTCATGAGCTCACAGCTGTCAAAGCTGCCTGCACAAGACATGCATAAAATCAAGTCAGTCAGCATTGTTGCATAGCTTGGGGGGGGGCGGCTCATAAACCATCATTTTTTTTTTTTTTTTTTTGGTTTTTCGAGACAGGGTTTCTCTGTGTAGCTTTGTGCCTCTCCTGGAACTCACTTGGTAGCCCAGGCTGGCCTCGAACTCACAGAGATCCGCCTGGCTCTGCCTCCCGAGTGCTGGGATTAAAGGCGTGCGCCACCACCGCCCGGCAAAAATTTCTATTTTTAAAGCTTTTTTTTTTTTTTTAAGATTTACTTATTTATCATGTTTACAGTGTTTTACCTGCATGTCTGCCTACACACCAGAAGAGGGCACCAGATCTCATTATAGATGGTTATAGCCACCAAGTGGTTGCTGGGAATTGAACTCAGGACCTCTGGAAGAACAGCCAGAGCTCTTAACCACTAAGCCATCTCTCCAGCCCCATCATTCTTAATAAACAGCTCTTGACAGTTGATGGCTTCTGGAGGAAGGAGAGCCAGTTTTCTTTAAGAGTGTAGCCTCTGGCATGTGGACCAAGCTCCAGTAGATGGCCCCGTATTCATCCATTGAAGAAACTCCATATGGAGTTTACTTTCTTTGTGGCAAAAGTTAGCCACTGGCAAGAATGCCCTTGCCTCAACTGCTGACAGTATGTTGTCCAGAATGGACAAGCACAACACAAAAGAAAGGACTGCCAAACCTTGCCAAGACAAGATAGGAAGGCCCTTTAGAAAATCCTGCTTCACAGATGAGTCAGTCAGATATGTTAGGCCTGTAGGCCAAAGATGGATGCCCCAAAATTGCAGAGAAATCTTGGGTGACTGTCCAGGCAGCCAGCTGTTTCTGTCATTTCTCACATTCTTTTGAAGTTGCTTGTTTGTACTTCCTACTTACTTAGGTAATATTATTTTCTTCTTGGGTCTCTGAGGAAGTTGAAGATTATATAGCTATAGTTTTCCTTGTTAACAAATTCAGAAAAGAAACACTAAAGATGTGTAAAGTGTATAAATTTGAAAGACATCAAAAGATAGTTTTTGGTTGATAATACAAGTTAGGATAGAAAGTGAATTAGGTACAACATTTTGGACTCACCAAAATAGGACAGATAATGGAGCATTTTCTCTGAATCTGTCAAATGTTAATGGATTGGACATTGTTAATGTAATTCTTGATTGTATGTATTGTATATACTTATTGTATATAGTTTTCCTTGTATTAGTTATAACCTTCTATTATTTTAGACCAAAAAGGGGAAATGTGGTGATATATTGTGTACCCCAATAAAGCTTGCCAAAGAATCTGAGAACAGAGCCAGACAGTGGTGGCACACACCCTTAATTCTATCACTTGGGAGACAGAGAAAGTCTGGATCTCTGTGAGTTCAAGACCAAACTGGAAACAGAGCTGGGCAGTGGTAGCACACACCTTTAATCCCAGTACTGGGAAGCACACACACCTTTAATCCCAGGAAGTGACATGGCTGGGCGGAGAAAGGTATAGAAGGAGTGAAGAAACAGGAACTAAGGCAGTTCAGCTGAGACCCTTTTGGGTAAAGACTCAGAGGATTTTAGTCAGAGGATTTGAGGAGTTGGTGAGGCAATAGGTGGTGGCTGTGGCTTGCTCTGCTTCTCTGATCTTTCAGCTTTCACCCCAATATCTGGCTCTGGGTTTTTTATTAAAAGACCATCTTAGGTTCAAACAACACATGAGTGTATGGGCAGCACAAATTGGACTATGTAGATTATTATTATTATTATTATTATTATTATTATTAATAGTAATAATAAAAGAGGATAGCGATCTGATAGGATCTAGGGGAATGAGTGATAGGGTAGTAAATAAAGTCAAA
This sequence comes from Peromyscus californicus insignis, assembly GCF_007827085.1. NCBI lineage: Eukaryota > Metazoa > Chordata > Mammalia > Rodentia > Cricetidae > Peromyscus > Peromyscus californicus. The sequence continues at coordinate 20,545,976 of NW_026294402.1, forward strand.
GTACATTACATGGACTTCTCAAAGAACTAATAAAAATGTTATATATATTTTAAAAGGTTAAGCACCTCAAAAATTTTTTTGCAAGAAACTGCTGCTCAAGAGTGAGAAGATATTCATACATGGGTACAAGTCCAGGAGGTAGAAGAGCAAGGTCATAGTGCAACTTGGAAGTCAGAACTCAAGCTCTTAACCACTAAGACTGAGAAGTTAACAGAGTCAGCCTGTGGAAGACAGTGGAGTAGACATAGCTCCCAGTGCATTAGTATTAGCTAAGGACTCCCCATCATCACAGGGCACAGCCTGGTCAGTAAGCCCTTCCTCAGACAGCAAACCCTGTGTCGAAGAAAGAGAGATCTATTTCTGTACTTCGTGTCTGCCCTCAGCACATCTTCAGGGTTTGCTTATACTGGGGTAGCAAACAAAATCAAGACCAATTTTAGCCACTGCACTGATATGCCGTTTCAGAGCTTCAGGGGTATTACTATCATGGATTTGGAGCATTTTATGGCTTGTGGTGGTTTAAGTGAGAATGGCCCCCATAGGCTTATATTTTGAAGATTTGGCTCCCAGTTGGTTGGTGCACTTGCTTAGGAAGGATTTGGGTTGTGGCCTTGTTGGAGGAGGCATGTCACTGGAGGTGAGCTTTGAGGTTTCAAAAGCCCATGCCAAGCCCCCTCTCTTTCCCTCTCTCTCTGTCTCTGTCTCTGAATCTGTCTCTGTCTCTGTATCTGTATCTGTCTATGTATCTGTATCTGTATCTGTATCTGTATCTACATCTGTCCCTCTCCCCTGCCTGATGCTTGCTGATCAAACGTAAGCTCTCAGCTACTGTGCCAGCACCATGCCAACCTGCCTGCCACCATGCTTCCTACCATGATGGTCAAGGACTCACCCTCTGAAACTGTAAGCAAGCCCCCAGTGAAATGCTTTCTTCTTTAAGTTGCTTTAATCATGATATCTCTTTCCAGAAATAGAATTTTACCTAAGACATGACCCTGGACTAATATTTCAAGGACCTCCTGCCATCATCCAAACCTCACAATCCAGTCAATTTCTCCTTTCCCTCAGCAGCTGGAGATGCCATAGAAACACAAAGTGTGTGTCTACAAGCATATTAATTAATTTTCTCATTGATGTGAAAAAATTCCCAGTAGAAGCAGTGTGAGGAAAGAAAGGTTTGTTTTGCTCTCAGTCTGAAGCGGAGTCCACTATGGCAGGAAATGCAGCGAAGCAGGCTCATGAGACAGTTGCTCACACCACATTCACACTCGGGAAGCAGAGAAAAATGAAATGCTGGTGCTCAACTTGCTCTTCCCTTCCTCTTCAGTCTGAGAACTCAATCACTGGGTGTACCAACCACAGTCACAGTGAGGATTCCTTCTTCAGTAAAACACTTCTAGAGATATTCTCACAAACACACCCAGAGGAATGTTACCATTGTGATTCTAGATTTAATCAAGTTGCAGTGGTCATCTCAACCAATAACCACAGGCAGGACTTCCATCAACTAGTATCCAATCCACTTTATTCCTCACAATAGTCCTCAGGGGCCAAGCAGAAATACCTTTTCCCATTTTACAGACAGGGAAGCTGATGCATTGTGAAACTGCATTATTTACCCAATGTCTTTTTTTTAGAGGTTTTTTATTATTACTAAGAAATTTCTATTCATTTTGCATACCAACCACACATCCCACTCTCTTCCCTCCTCCTGCTCCCCAGCCTTCCCCCCACAACCCGCCCCCAATTTCCACCTCCTCCAAGGCAAGGCTCCCTATGGGGAGTCAGCAGAGCCTGGTCCATTCAGTTTAGGCAGGTCCAAGCCCCTCCTCCCTGCACCAAGGCTGTGTAAGGTATCCCATCATGAGCACTGAGCTCTAAAAAGCCATCTCATGCACCAGGGATGGATCCTGATCCCACGGCCAGGGGGCCCTTGAGCAGGTCAAGCTACACAACTGTCTCGCCTATGCAGAGGGCCAGTGTCTTAAAGCTAGGGAATAGTAGAGCTGAGACCATCTCCTTGGACTTCTGACACCCAGACCTTTGACCTTTCTGTTATTCTTTAAGCACAACAGAGACACAGGATTTAGTTATTTTTTTGTTTTTTGAGACAGGGTCTTACTCTAGCTTAGGCTGGACTAGGACTCACTATGTTCCAGGCTGTACTGGAATTTTTCTTGAGGGACTTTTCAGGGGAGCCCCATTAAACATTGCCAAGTCATGATATCAACAGAGTCATTATCCTAAAATAAGACCATCTTCCAATAATCTCTCCTCATCCCCCCAAACTTCCATCCCTTTCTGGCCCCTTCCCTTGCCAAGTTCCCATTGATCCCCACAAGCTGTCTTAACTAGCATTCCCTAGAACATGTCTGAATGCCCACCCTTCTTGGGTCCCCAAAAGGGACACACCTTGGAGATTCCCACCTCAGATACATCTGTCAAAGTTAAGAGAAATAGAGAAATAATGAGAAGGGAGAACATGTAGGTCAGCAGCTGCCTTATGGTCCCATGTCCCTGGAGAGGATGACTCTGAAAGGAAGAGAGAGAGAGAGAGAGAGAGAGAGAGAGAGAGAGAGAGAGAGAGAAATATTTTCTGCTTCTACAAACAACCCAGCTCTGAAGAGAGACTTCTTTTACATACTCTTTGCAGAGACGACTTAAGTCTTGACGACTCTCTTTCCCTGGAGACTAGACTAAAAGTATTGTTTAGAAATCTAATATATGGTTTATTTACTCAATTTGTGCTGAGCTCCACAGTTCCTTCAGGCCAGCCTCACTCACCCATTACTCTATTAATGCTCCATTACTGAAATTAGTGCTGTAATTGAAGGGGGGAAGGGCTGTAGAAGGGGGCACTCCTTAAAGGCACAGGTCCTGGCTAATCACATCAGGGGAAGGGGCATAGAGAACTGGTGTGGAGGACACTCGAGCGTTCCTAATGTTCTGTTCTGGTGCAAAGCAATACCTTTGCAGCTAAGAGCAGGGAGGAGACTGAAGGCAAGGTTGGACTGGCCAGAGTGTGACTCAGAGACCTCAGCAAGCCTTTCACAGTTCACCACACTGGTGTGACACCATTTCCAGGCCCAGACCGCCGCCGACCAGAGTAGTCAATGCCAAGGCCCAGGGCTTCAGTTCTGCCCTTATCTTGGCCATCTCAAACACCCAGTATCAGCCTCCGTTCTCGGCATGTGAAGAGATCAATGCCGTTTGTCTTCAGCTACCTTGGCTATCTTCATTATTGCAATGTGCCAGCCTGCTGTCACCTCTCCTCTTGGCTTGTCCTGGTCCAGTCAACTCTTTCATGGACAGTCTCTGAACGTTCAGTCAGCACAGCCCTCTTCTTCTAAGGCCCATTCTATGTTCCCCCCACCATCTCCATGGTTTCTTCACTTCTTGTTTCTCTTCCATGAAGTAAAAACACACTAGTAACTCCTGAGTCCCCAACACACCACTTTCTCTTACAAACTGAATATAGTTTTTTATGAACTTGGCCAGCACTTCATGCCCTAGTCTACAATGCCTGATGGATTCTCAGTTCTTGGGCATTTGAGTTGCACCATCTCTCATCTGTTGGAATGACTGTCTTAAAGGTCCCCAGCTGTCCCGTTTCTCAAGTCTTACTCTTTACTAGACATCAGAGAAGCATTGGAAATGGCCAAGCATCCTTTTTCTGGAGTGAATATCTCCTCCCTGTCTCTACAAAATGCTGTCTCCTGGTTCTTTTCCGTGTCTCTCTGACAGAACATTCTCTTCCTATTGCTGTGATGTTAACATTGTTTTAAGTCACAAGAACTTTGGAGAACCCCGGACAGTACACAAACACATACACACAACCCATTCGCAGCTGCTATGGAATCTAAGTTCCAGATAACAACTGCTGCTCTTTTCTTTGATGAATTCAGTGGTTCCTACTCTTAAAATCATATGTATTGGAGAAATTTCATTGTGGGATATTTGATCACACTGTGAACCTCGAGACTGCATTAATTAAATAAAATCAACCTTGGGTCAGGAGGCAGAGCCAGCAACTAGTTGACAGAAAGTAGTCATAGAGAATCAGAGGGGATCCAGAAAATGGATAGAAAGATACAGGAAGTAATAGGGAGGGACTTTGAGTGCGGCTATCTTTTTTGATTTGAAGCAACAGAAGAGATGCTCGTTTGCTGGATCACCGGCAAAAGAGGAAGGCCAGTTGGTTGCCAAGGCCTCTCTGAGCTAGCAGGGTTTCACCCCAGCATCTGACTTCCCAGTCTTTACTGGTAAAAAGAAGGATAGAGATTTAGTTAAAAACTGCATCAGTGGCAGCAGCAGGAGGAGGGTCTGGCAGGACACAGAAGTAGCAGTAGGGCAATGACTGCAGAGCCACAGTTAATAACTGAAATAATCACAGATTCAGATGCAGACACAGCCAGCAATAAAACAACAATGGCTTCTGTGTAAATAGGGAGAAAGTGGAAGTGATTCAACACCACCTTTCTTCCACAAATAACTTAAATAGGCTTCACACTGACCACCCCCAAGAAGCCTGAACTATTTTAAGGGTGTGCAGGTGAAACACTCTTAGCAGCTTGACTATTTTACCCTTTGATCCTGCTGAAGTCAGGGCCGGAGGTGCTAAAATCTAGATGAAAAGACTGGTCCCAGAACACTTTTATACAAGTCAAAGTTTGAAGGATAGGAAATCCCTCCAGGTTGCTCTCATGAAGCTAAATGGCAGACTGAAGCTACTAGAGAAGCAACTGCCCTTCAGAAAACCTTCTGGGTCTGGGGACAACTGTGGTCACATCTACTTGGGGCAAAGTGACAACTCCCATTGCCAGAAAGAAGGTCTTGCTAATGATTTTCTAAACACAGCCTTTCTAAGTGATCTGTGCTGCTCTCCAGAGGGAGCACACTCTGAGGATGTGTGTGTGGTAAGGAAGCACACTCCTGGGAGGGCCGTGGTGAGAAAGGACCTGTACTGAAGTGCTGCATAGAATGAGAACTGCAAAATGAATCCCTGGAGCAGTGTGGACTCCAGTAACCGCCATCGGACTAACTGTGACATGACCGAGTGGTCCATCATACTCTAACCCTGGAAATCAAGATAGTATAATCAATCAGTCCAGTACAAATAGAGTCTAAATGCTTATCTTAATTGATGTATTTCACAGCATGTAAAATATAAGCTTTTGAGTTTCACAAATCCCTCTGTGGATGGGGCAGACTGTGAGTTTGAAATGACCTTGAAGTTTCTCTGTAGTCAAAGGACTAATTAACTACCGTGCTGTTAGGAAGCTTTCTATTCCTTATCTGGATTAGTGCTCAGCTTAAATAACTGAATAGAACATAGCTGATTAAAATAGCTCGAAATTTCAGACCTAAAATTTTATTTAATACAGTGTTCCCCTATAATGCACGAAGACTCCAGCTCCAAGCCTAATTAAGAAACTTACACAAAGATACAAGTCTTTCAGAATGAAAGCCCAAGTACCCTGACTCCCAGATCCATTGTCTTTCTTGTCCATAGTTCTCTCTGTAGAGGGTTCAAAGACTTCACTCTTCAGGTAAAATGCCACAGACATTTTCTTAAACTAGATCAGGTAACATGCACTCCTAAGAGAAGCCAATGGGAATCTGACGTTATATGAAGTGATCCTTTAAAATTTATTCTTACGGTGACTTCTTCCGTGTGCGCTAGTGGAAAAATTAAGCTGTGTAAGTTCTAAAGTCATGCAGTGTAGCCAAATCTAAAGATATGGCCAAGAGTCTTAGCCTTGCGCAAGCTTGTGGTATGTGTTATAAAGAGGTCAAACATGCTTATGGTTATCTTCTGTACCTTGAAGAGAATTGGAAATATCTCATTCTATTCTAAGAGGAAGTGGAACAAAAAAAGTGTGTGTCTCTTTCTCTGCATGAAAGATTTTTGGCCAGGTGTTTTTCTAGTGAACCAGTGCAAGCATTGTAGGCGGTATGTATAAGAAGTACCAAAAAATAGGCCGGGCGGTGGTGGCGCACGCCTTTAATCCCAGCACTTGGGAGGCAGAGGCAGGCGGATCTCTGTGAGTTCGAGGCCAGCCTGGTCTCCAAAGCGAGTTCCAGGAAAGGCGCAAAGCTACACAGAGAAACCCTGTCTCGGAAAAACAGAAAAAAAAAAAAAAAAAAAAACCAAAAAAAAAAAAAAAGAAGTACCAAAAAATGAACCAGTATGTAAAAATGAGCTGCTTGGGGGAAGCCAAGTTCATCACCTCTCCAATCCATGTCACAGAAAACTAGGGCTTCGCTGGGAGATGTGAGGGATGACATAGCTTCCATGTAAGGTTCCATGTTCACGTAGCCAAAACTAGTCACTTTACTGTGTCCACCCTAACAGCCTCACTGTCAACACATGACCATAAAAAATGGTGAAAGAGCCAACCTTGATTCAATCATGACATGGAGCATGGTTACTTCTGTGAGTTGTCTCTCCTGCTCCCTTTCGCCATCCTCCAAGTGCTCTGGAGTCCTCTTTTCTTCTTGTCTCCTCTAGTGCCAACTGCTAATGGTTTAGCCGGATTTGAGTCATTGTGTTTTCCTCCTTGGGGCTGTGGCTTCACACACTAAAAATAAGCATCTGCTTCTGAAAAGGCTTCAGAATTAAGATATAAGTGCCACTGTGGAACTGCAGACCCATGTCATCCAAAGGCCCATGTAGATGGAAGACCTGAACCACAGAAGTATTGAGAGAGGCCCTCTAAGAGGACAGCAGAACCTTTGAGCAAATCAAGGAGAACTTTTGGTGGAAGCGAGGTGGGCCAAGGAATAATTTTCATATGACTGGTGTTCTTGACCTAAAATCATAGTACTACTTGAAAACCACAAATCAACTGAAGAGTAATAACAACTTCGACAGAAAACATACTGGATATGAAACCTAAGAGTGTTGGATTTAATCAAAGATTTAAAAGCATATATTGGTATAATAATATTTTTATTTTTAATTTGCTTTTTGGTTACTGAATTCTTCCATTTGTTAGGAATTTTGTGGCAATACTAACAAACTCTACATATCTTAGCCCTGGTTTTTCTATTACAGATCACGTTTAATGTTCTATGAAATATAAATACTACTGTTTCCGTGTTCAAGATTTCATCATGAAGTAGAAGCTTCTCTGGTTTGTGGTACATTCTAAAGGCTTGCTCTCTGCCATCCATCATTGTTTTAGGTTTTGAGCATTCTCTTCCACGTTTGGGAGGAGTTCTCCAGCTTTGCTTCCTTATTACTGGGAAAATTCCCTGTGGTGTCTACCCTTTCCCTCCCCATCTTCAACCGGATTAAACTCTTCCTCTGCGTCTAGAATCACCTTGTACTTTTACTTTAGCCAGATAGACACTTTTACATAATGGCTGCTTCACAGCCTGTTCTGATTTTGCAGTTTCCTGTTCCTGTTTCATAAAAGGCATACCCTTTGTGCTGCACACAACAGGAAAGTTGCTTCTGGGATTCTTTCTCTGATTAATGGTTTAGGAGCCATGAATCGACGGGTAACATCTTCTTTCCCCAGAGTTTGCATTGTCTGTTTTCATAAGGCCATTTTTATCTTCTTGGTCACCCATGAGAAAAGAGACCCCCATTTAAACCCAGATTTTCCTGAAGCCCTCATCATGCACTTCTGGGGTCAGTGCCACCATTCTAAGATCAGGAGCTGACAATCAGTCACTCCTGTCAGTCAGTACCCACCCTCTGTCTTGGTGTGGAGAGGCTGGAGTTGGAAGTTCCCTTTCACACTATCAGCTGTTCTAAGATGGGGCATTTTGTCCTCTTGTTCTCAAGGTAGAGCATAAAGGATTACACCCTTCATCTATAACTCCACCTGCAACCAATCCTTCTCTCTACACATAAAATAAACCCAAATAAATCAGGTTGCCTCCATTCCCTCCACATTGTTGGAAATGTGGTCTCTGAACAGAGTGGATGAAGATGGTCGGAAGGAAGGTTTGTGAGAAGCATGGGTCAGGGGATGACCTGGGGAGAGACAAGAGTTCACAGGCTCTGGGGTTCAGAGGCTGTTGAGAACTGCTCATCTCTCAAGTCCTTCCCTGTGACTTGGAGATGTCGACCACTGTAAGATGGTGTCCACTCACTACCCTTCTTGTCTCTTGCTTGAGTTGTTGGTACTGTGCTAGGTGACAGTTGCCCCAGAACTGGACAGGTTCCTTCCCATGTTTATTACTTGCTTTTTGGGTTGTAATTTTCTCAGATTCACTCTGGATTTTTTTTGTTGGGGAATGAGGGGGCATGCCAAGAACCACAATAAGATCAAGTCAAAAGCCCTAACTTCTGTCCTAACAATCTGGACCCAGCCTCTACATCTCTACATGAGCACACACAGGGTTCCCAATTCCAAGCTGATGCCTCTTTACACTCTTCTCTGGGTCCTGCAGTCCTCCTCCATTCTTTTGTAATGACTGGGTATTGTCTGATTCATGGGAGTTCTTAGTTCCATTCAGGTAATGTGGCAAGGAGAGGGTGTCCACTAGCAGGCTGTGAATCAGCCACCATCCAAGGAGAGAAAAGGCTCCCTGAACTAGGAACACACAGACGGTTTAGTGCCTGTGGAATGAGAACAGTCAAGAGGAGGAGATGGCCTCCCAAGGTTAGTAACTACGGCAATTTTGAACCAAAAAGTGAATTGTAAAGGTGTAGACAGGGAAACGGGAAACAACCAGGGAAGGTGTGATCCTGAGGGCTGGTAACAGTGGGACAAGGCCACTATCAAGTCTGAAGGGATGGGGAGAAAGATTGATTTCAGAATAATAAGATTGTTATTAGTCAAAAGCTTCATTTTCTTCATTAAAATATAAGTAATACTAAAAATGTGCCATTTATATTTTTAATCTTTGCTTTTAATGGTTAAGTGGCCTCTATTAAGTAGATGGGAATTAATTAAGCATTGACTGAGGAATAAACCAAGTATCTGAGACCGCTGGAGTAGAAGTATGAGGGAAGTACATGCTGGGACTCCTGTTAGGGATGCCTGTGAACAAATGCCAAGTATGCACCCCTGCTAACGGAGGGGGCAATTAGATGCCCTTGTTTGGCTCAGGGCTGAAGCCCGGCCTGGCTGGAAGGCAGTTGGCTTGGGCCCAGCGTTATTGCATGCCTGCCCTCGCCAGCCCCACTTCAAGCGGGTCACCGGATCTGTGTTGCCACCTAGGAACATTTGAGAGAGCTGTGAGCTTCAGAAGGTGAGGCGCTGGGGCGGATTGGGGGCAGGGAAGGCCAGCCAGGCCGGGTGGCTGGAGAGTTTTGACAGCCTAGAGAAGAGCCCTGGGATCCCATTCCTGCAGACGTGAGCCCCCAAGGCAGGCGCCGGGTGGATAAGCGTGTAGACAGCCCGGCCAGGCCGGCCAGTGACGCTTGCCAGCACCTGCAGATAGCAGGGGAATAATTGGCACATGTTTAAAAAAAAAATTAAAAACCTCTTGGATGTGAGTATATTCTAACAGCATCTGGCGGGAGTGCCTGGGAGGAATTTAATCAGGGAGAGTTGTTTAAACCGGGCTCCACACTCGGCCCCAGCGAGGCTCCTAATGAACTCCGTATCATGTGCCACCCCTGCCTGCTGAGGACATTCAATTTGTTAATTCTGCAGCTGGTGAGAGAGGTCAGATAGGAAAGTGATGATTGTTTTCTGACGTCCCAACCCCTGCTCACATCTTTCTAATTAATCCTTTTAGGAGACATGGGGAGATTAAGAAAGAGAAAAGGTGAGGGGAACAAGCTTGAGAGAATTTGATGGAAGTCAGCGCTGCCTTCCCAGATGGGATGGACCTGAGGAGCTGGGGGTGGGGAGAGAACCGAGAGCAGGCCAGGAGGCTAGCTGTTCTTCCCACACAAAGAAAAAGCAAATAGGCCCAATGATACTCTACAGTGGCTGTTTTAAACAGAAAGGAACCAGCATGGTCTCCATCACAGTCTTGGGTAGAACTTCGGGGTCACAGAGGTGTGAGGTCTCCCAAGCAGAGACCTATGGGGCCTGCATTCAAAGGCCTCAGTCATTGCTGTTTTATGAGAATACCAAACAGGAAGGCAGCAGGCTGAGGGTTTCTCCAGTCCTGCAGTCCAGAAGCTCTTGCCTTTTGTCTTTGCCTTCTGGATCTATGTTCCCTTCTGCTGGACCTGCTGTTGGCCAGAGTGTCAGAGTGTCCCTCAGTCCCCTTGTCCTTCAAGTCTGGGGAGCCCCAGCAGCTGGGAAGGAGAGTAGCCCGAGGTTGCCTAACCCCATTTCTCTTCCTAGATATCCTACTTCGTGCTTTCAAACAAACACCCCTCAAACTGTCTTGATGGAGATCACTTCTTCTCCATCAAGACACTGCCACCAGTTTGTGAGGAGACAAGGCACACTTGAGTTTGTATCTGGCCCCTCGTTATTGGAAGGACTCAGAAAGTTAACATCTCTGAGCCCGAGTTTTCTCATAAAATGGGGATAATAATGTTAACATAAAGCTTGTGAAATAACCAAATCAGACACCTAGTAGTTGCCTAGTGGATATTCAGAATGACCAAGACTAGCAAAGAACATGAAATAACAACTCAATGTTCACTTTAATCATTATCAAACTGAATATATTCAACACTTTGTGCCAGCGTGGCCCTAACAGTTAGTCATATTTGATGACGCCTCCTTTCTGGTCAGAAGACGCCCCTGCTTTGTTTTGTCCATCGGTGGTAGGCACTGGGCATGGAGCGTGCATGTCAGTCATGCATCCATCTCCATGAACTCTCATACCCTCTAGTACTTTCACTAATGCTTGGACATACTTATCATACAAATGTTTCCTGGATCACCTTCTATGTGACTGCCATCGTGCTGGACTGTGGGGAACCAGAGATAAGCCAGACAGTGTCACATGATCACAGTCTGAGGATGAAGGGTTTGGGAAGGCCTCTCCAGGTTCTTGAAAGACTAAGGGCCCAGAAAACAGAGAAAGACTCTATTGGAAGAGAGGATGTCAGGGGCGGCCGCTTAAGGGTAGGAGATCAGGCAGGAATCTGCTGGTTGGCCATGGTGGCTGGTATGAGAAGTTCAAGGTACCAAGAGCAGTGATGGGAGTGGGGAGGTGCAGGAGTGAGATTCAGGGAGTGCAGAGGCAGGAGTGGGAGAGTCCATTGGCAATAGAGCCTGGCTTGGAAGAGAACAATCTGAGAGCCACCCTGAGAAATATGGCTTTGTTCTAAGGAGGGTAAGAAGTAGTAAGTGTTCTTTAGTCCGGGTGTTTCAAGAAGAAAACTTTAACCCAAAATGTGAATTCTCTGTCCAGCTCTTCTGGACTGCCAAGAAATTGACTCTCAGCCACGATGGAGGCTTCTCTTTCCAATGTTCCCATCAGGGATGATGTCTGTTTTGCACAGAGATGGGGAACCCACAAAGTCATCTCCTGTAAATCTGGGCGCCTTCCCAGGGGCTGACATGAGGTGGGAATGAATCCTGAGTGATTTGTGCATACTGACCACAGACTCTTCAAGCTGCAAGAAAGCTCCTCTTGTCTTTCTTTACCTTTAAGCTCCACCTCCTCTCCTCCCTCACTACATGCAGCCTGATCTGCCATAAACTGCCGTGAAATACAAAAGAAAGCACAGATTTCATGAACTCCATGTTTACTCTGTCCTACAAAAATCCCCAAGCTATGAAGATCCCAAAGGCCTGACAGTTTGGTTGGAATGCGAGTGAAGGAGAGACAAAACAATGGCCTTGTCTGCAAAGCATCCTACCCAGTGCATTTTAAAGGCTTTGTTATCATTACAACATACAGTGGTCCACAGTCTCAGGCTACATCTAAGTAATTATCTGGATGATGTGGTCCCCTGAGCACCATTGACAAAGCATCCAAGTAACTGATGTGAGGATAGGAATGCTAACCGAAATGAAGAATGGATTAGTAACAATCACACCCACAACAGCCTCTGCTAGGGAGTGAGCCTCTCCGGGACAATACTGCTCATGGTAATGGTCTTCCTTTGAATTTACCTCTCATTCATGTGACTGTGGACCAATCATTTGACTCCCCTAAGACCTTCTTTTCTCCCTAGTAAAATGAGGCTGTCCTTTCAGCCTTTCTGAGATCACAGTCCATAAAAAGTTCAAACATAAGGGAGACATTGAACGAATGCAGTCTGGAGAGATGGGTGACAGAAGACAGAGGACACATGACTATCACAAGCTCTCGGCTGCTGTAGTAAGTGTCAAATGTCTCAAAGTGTTATTGAAATACGTTCTCAATTCTAGCATTGCTGTGTGAAGTTGGCACCTCGGAGTAACTTCTAAGCATTTGTGAACTCTCAGACCTTCGAAACTGGAGTCTAAACCGGGGTCTCTGTCTTGCCTATGTGACATTGAGGGAGGAAGAGGAGAGGTAAGTGAGGGCCAGTCACCTCATTGTCAAGTATGAGGGCAACACATTCTCCCATTCATTAGCACCCACTTGTGTCTGCCAGGAGAAGGTCAATCAGCTGCCATTTACCTGGGGATTCCAACACAAGAGGTGACCTAAGAGATGGGAGATTGTGCTCTGCAGCGGAGAAAGAAAATGTAGACTTTCCAGTCTCAGAACCTTCCCCAGAGATGCAAAAATCTGATTCCCAGGGGCCCTGCTAGGGAAGTGTAAAGAAACTGGCAAGTCCCTGGAACACTTTGTCATACTGAAGTTGCTTTCAAAGGCAATGGCAGGCCACTAAAGAGCAGGAGAGCAAGCCCACGCAGTATAGTAGCAGCAAGTGGGGTACATTTTAGAAAAGCCTGGCATCTAGACATATATACAGAAGCGTGTGCAAGTGAAGTCTTCCAAGCTTAACTATTTGGATGCTGACTACTATTTTCACATTTCTGAAACTCTGTGTAGGTCCAACAAAGTGTGTTTAAAGGATCGCAGTGGTCCTCAGACTGTTAGTCAGTTACAATACACCCAGGAAAATAGGTGCTCGGGTCAGCTCTAACAGATCCTGTCTGATTGGCATGAAGCTAGTTCCAAGCATATATTTTTCCTCTGTAGACTTGCAAAATCCACTGCCTCATGTACAGAAGAGCAATGTGTACTGTAGGTTGCATTAAATGCATCACCTCATATACAGTAGGGCAATGGGTTCTGTCACTGGGTGAAATCCATCACCTCATCTACAGTAGGGCAGTGGGTTCTGTACACTGGGTGAAATCCATCACCTCATATACAGTAGAGCAGTGGGTTCTGTACACTGGGTGAAATCCATCACCTCATATACAGTAGGGCAGTAGGTTCTGTACACTGGGTAAAATCCATCACCTCATACACAACAGGGCAATGGGTTCTGTACACTGGGTGAAATCCATCACCTCATATACAGTAGGGCAGTGGGTTCTGTACACTGGGTGAAATCCATCACCTCATATACAGTAGGGCAGTGGGTTCTGTACACTGGATGAAATCCATCATCTCATACACAATAGGGTTCAATATGGATTCTATAGACTGGGTGAAATGTATTGCCTCCTATATAGTAGGGCTATGGGTTCTGTACACTGGGTGAAATTCATTGCTTCGGCTATAATAGGGTACTGGGTTATCACTTTGCAGACAGTCATAATGAGACTGTGGCATGAAAATCATTTTCATGTATTTAGACTTTGCAGTTTTGTCACTTGCTGAGAATATATACCAGGAAATGAAATTGCACTTTTATTTGTTAAATTTATGCTTCAAAAGGGCTGTACCATGTGTCAGGTACAGGCTGACACTGTATCAGGAAGTCTTTGCCAAACACTTAGGCTTTCAGCTTGCTTACATTCCCTACCCTCCTGTAATGAGTCTAGGATCATGGGACTGGTAAGCTGTGAACAAAAATGGCATGTACCTAAGAAACCTAAGAGAGGAATATCTGCTCTGCCTAGGAAGGCAATAATGAAAGCCATACATTGAGATAATACAATGGACCTAGGAACTGTCAAATGGGGGAAAATCACAAGAAACACTACTATAATTGTTCATATAAGTAAGACAAAAGCTGTATGTCAAATTGCTGGGAATTTTTTTACTTACCTGTAGCAACATAGCCTAGCTTTTCTGGCTTTAGGGATACCATTTTATAGTAAGACCAGCAGTAAACATAAATATAATTCACCATATCTCTATAGCATTTGACACAGTCATTAAAAACACTTACTTTAACATATTACTGGGTGGTATGTTGTTCCTGTTCCATTTAATCTTGTGTTTCTAAGTTTGAATAAAATTGAATATTTTCCTACTTAAAGAAATATCAACTACTGTTTGATAATTGATACTGATGAGTTTTGATAGTTTATTTTTAAAAACAGTAATATTTTATCCTTTGAGAATTGCACATAATGTATCTTGATCACATTTAATCCCCTCCTCCAACTCCTTCCTTACCCACCCTCCCTACCCTCACCTCCCTACCCACCCAACTTAGAGTTTTCTTCTTTATCTGCCTCCCACCATGAATTAAGTATTCGTTGCCCAGCAGCTCTTGGGAGTGGAGCCTGCCTGGAGTGTGGGCCACCTATCAGGGGTCATATCACTAAAGAAAATCGACTTTCCCTCTCTCCCCAGCAATCGAGTGTCAATCGCTCCTCAGCTAGCGATGGGGTTTTGTGCCCATTCCCCCACATCCGTGCTGAGATTTTTGTCTGGCTTGAGCTTGCTCAAGTCTTGTGTAGCTGTCATGAACACTCTAAGTCCGTATGCACACCTGCTCTGCTGCATCTGAAAAACACCGTTTCCTGTTTCCAACACCTCAGGCTCTTCCAATCGCTCTCTGTACTCAGCCTTGCAGAGAGGAACACAATATGCCTGTCCGCTTTAGGGATGAGTACTCTGCAGTCTTTTGTTCTTTGCACGTTGATCAGTTGAGGGTTTCTGTGTAAATGGCCGTCTGCTGTTAGAAGCTTCTCTGATGAGGGTCAAGAGATGTACTGTTCTACGTGTGTAACAAGAAGCAGTAAGAGTCAGTTGAATACTCTGTCCATTTAGCAGAACAATAGTTCTGGCTTCTCCCCTAGGGCCTGTTCCCTGTCCTGTCACAGATTCATGGCGCTGTTAACAGCGCCAGGAATGGGTTTCATTTCATGGAACGAGCCTTAGATTCATTCAGAAGGTAGTGGGTTCCGCCTAAAGCATTACCAGAAGAGAACAATAATTATCATTCCTACCCAGCAATGAATCCTGCCAACTGCAGTAATGACGGACCTGACAGACTATTATTATTATTATTATTATTATTATTATTATTATTATTATTATTTACTTTTCTGTGGTACTGGGTATTGAACCCAGGACCTCCTGCACACCAATGAGTTACAATCCCAGCCCATGTTTTCTTATTTTTTTAAACTTCAAGGGCATCTTTTGTATGAAGAAGAGATTTAACCTTTGTCAACAAAATTGAAAACTTGTTTCAACTTTTGTCTTTATTATGTTCATCCTTTCAACAGCAGTTCAAATTTTTTGCATCAAGCCAGTTGTGTTTTTCATCTGGGACTTCTTTTGTTACTTAAAAAAAAATTCATCCTTTAAAAATTTTCTGAAAATATCTAATTAATATTTTCTCAGCTCTTTTCCATGATTGGAACATATTCTGGTCTATGATAAAACGAAGGTCTTAACAGTAATTCACTGTAAAATACACATGTATTGCCTCACACATTTATAGATAGGGGATTCTTCTTCCAAATAGACTTAGAAATACACAAATTTATATCACAAATAAATTTATGAAATGCTCAATTTAAACTTGGAAGACTGTATCTGTGTCATCTATTCACTTCATGTGACTGTCGTTAAAACATATCGCAGAGTTTAAGCATCCTTCCTTAAGTATGGTTTGATGCTGGTAGCTGTCATCCCCCGTTCTCAGTCTCTGCTTCAGAATGGCCTTCCCTTCTCCTAGCTCAGCTCCTCTGTCATGGAGATTCTTAGCTAGTTTGTCTTGTTCCCCAGAAAAAATATTTTGCACATATTTTACTGGGCTTCATCTTGTCAACCTACCAATGGGAGAAGGCCGAAGTGTTTGTGATATTTGATCATCATGTAAGAAGTCTTGCCCGGCATGCCTCATGCCTTTAATCCCAGCACTCAGGAGTCAGAAGCAAGGGATCTGAGTTCGAGGTCAACCTGGTCTACAGAGTGAGTTCTAGGATAGTCAGGGCTTCATAGGGAGAACCCATCTAAAAAAATAAAGTCTTGCCATTGATCAAGTCATCTTTTATATCTCTGTATATATCATTCATAATTCTATTCATATTGATGGAAGGATTAGCAAATATTAATTTAAACAATGCTGTAAATTGAATTATGTGTAATTAAGGGAAGGAAAGTTTAAGTAGTTTGCTGGGCTCTGCTCACGGTCAAGGCTCAGAGCACATCCTGGAGTGAAACGGGGCACCAGTCTCAGCCCATGCACTTGTCATGGGGTCAGCATCTCAAGGCACTAGGTGTGAGCTAGGTCTCTGTGGCCTGCACTAGATTTTAGCTGAGAGCCCACTTTGAGACCTGGCTCTATGATGGTCCACAAGGATCTATTATTGAGTGTTTTTCTGTACTTTGTATTCCCTTTGTTATTAGTGTAATGGAAATGTCTTCCCATAACAGTCTGCCTAGGTTTTAACTTCTATGCTGCTCCCTCTGATTCAGAAGAGATCGCTAAGAATCACAGACTAATACTGCACCTACACCTTTGGGGGCGGGGGGGGCGGGGGCAGCTGAGCACTGGCAGCCTCCTTCCTTTCTGAGTGTCTGTTTCTAAGCCTCTCCTGCTGCGTGCTGTTTTGACTATTGGGCCAGAGTGTCCCTGAAGTTATTCTAGGTGGTTGCTGGTTGTAGTTGTTTTCTGATGTTGCCACGAGGGGAAAGGAGACCTGAAGCTTCCTAGTCTGGCATTAATTTTTACTAATACCTTGTATTTTCTTTTGTTGTATTTATAGATTTCATGAAAACAACAGCTATCCTCTTACAATAATAAAAATAAAAATTACCAAGATAAGATTGTTGTAATTTTAAGATATTATTTATAAGTCTCATAGTAACAAAAAGAAAATGTCTATAGGATACGTAAAAAAATAAGGAGGAATTCCAAATGTGTCACTACAAAAAAATAAAAAGACTGTCTATAATCCACCAATTCAAAATCTAAAATTCTCCAAAATCAGAAAGTTTTCAGTGATGATACCACACGTGGAAAGTTCCAACTACGAAATTTTGTCTCATGCAGAAAATTATTTTTAAAAAGTCCTATAAAATCACCTTAGGTTGTGAGCATAACATGTATATGAAATATCATGAGTTTTATGTTTTGACTAGGTTCCTACCCCTAAACTACTTCATCATTTATATGTGAATATCTAAGACTGAGCCTGGTCTCAAGGAATTGGCTAGGGGACACCCACACGGTAGCAACTGAGCGGGAGAGGTGGTGGCTGTGGAGGGACCAGATTAACGAGGTCAAAACTGCTAAGGACGGCAAGGCACCAGGGAATTCTTGCACTTATGAAAACACATGACCCTGAAGGCTAGGTGGTGAAGGCCTTTAACCCCAGCTGCCTCGGAAGCTGAGGTGACAAGTTCAAAGCCTACCTGAGTTACAGAGTGAGTTCAAGGTCTGCCTGGGAAATGTAGTGAGAAGAACCCTGGAAATACGCCTCAGTGATAGAGCACTTGCACTGTACTAGGCTCTGGGTTCAATGCCCAGTACAAAAAGAAAAAAGAAAAGAAAACAAACAACAACAGCAAAAAAACACCAAACATCAGAGCTCCAAAACATATGCAGCAACCAGTGGAATAAACACCAGGCTGAGCATCAGTAAGGAAATGAAGCACCTCAGTCATACTAAAGCGACCCGCCCACTGACTCAAGGCGTCACAGGCTGGCAGACATCACTATGATGAGCAAGTCTGTAGTGGAGAGAGGGGAGAGGAAAAGAGATGGGGCAGTTTGTGCGCTGTGGAGAGAGGTGGAACTGGAGACGCTATGGTGATGAGGAAGAAGACGCTGTGATTGGCCTGCGCTGCCGCCTGAGGCCTGGTGATGTCTGGCCATGCTGCCGCTGAGGTCTTGTATCCCTGCCACAGCCCGGGTCTGTGATGATGTCCGTGGCCATGCGGATGTCATGGTCTGGGCTGCCAGCTGAAGCCCTGTTCGTGGCCAAGGGTTTTGCTGAGCTGGCCCTGCTGTTCATCAGCTACCACACATGTGAGAGCTGGCCCTGCCCCTCTCTGGCTTCATGGAGGCTTTGGTGAGGGTGTGGGAGAGCTGGCCGGCTGACCAACTCAGCTACCACCCAGGCCCAGATTCAGGGCTTTGAGTTGGCACACCCCAGTATCTACCCCACCTATGAGCTGCTGGAGCTGATGAAGGGGTCGGTCCTGCAGAACCATAGCGCAGGATCTCCGTGATTGAGGACAATAGCAGGATATCCCAGAGGAGTCCTGGTGAGGGTTCAGTATTGATGGTGTACCAGAAGCCAGAGGTCTTGAGCCAGACCAACGACTCATTGCAATGAACATTTGTAAGTAAAGCTGTTTGGGTAAAAAGGGTATACTGTGTGACACACCGCAACTTCCAAGGCCAATTCTAATACAACAAATGAATATGTGACGGGGGAGGTGGGAAGGGCTGAGGAGCAAAGGGGCACATGCACAGCAAGACAGCCATGACAGGAGAGAGAAGGCTGTTCATAGGGGAGCAAGCAGTCATGCCAGAGAGGCCGGTGAGATGGCTTTTGTTTTTGTTTTTCTTTTCTTTTTGGGGAGAAGGTACAAGGGTGCAGGCCAGACATGGAAGGCCTGAGAAATAAGTGGGATTGGGGTGCATGATATGAAATTCCAAAAAAAAATTAATAAAAATTATGTTAAAAAATACTAAAGCAATTGGACTCGAGGGTCTTGTACAGAACACTCCACCAACAGACCCCAACACACAATTTTCTCAAATGCACTTGAAACTCTCTATAAAACGGGCCACATAGCACATGTTAGGCCACAGTATGATACATTCTAAGAGACTGAAGTCATACAAAGACTTGTATGGTCACAATGGAAGTTAAAAGGGAAACTGGAAAACCCACAAGTCTGCAGGATTTTAAAATACTCAGCAACCGGTGGGCAAAAGACAAAACCGCAAGGGAGAGAGAGAAGTTTCTTGTAACAAATGAAAATGAAGCACAATGCACTAAAATGTACGGAACCGAGCAAAGGCACTGCTGCCTGGAAATACGTCACTCCAAATACATTAAAAGGGAGGCGGGGGCTGGAGAAATGGCTCAGCAGTTGAGAGCACTGGCTGCTCCTGCAAATGACCTGGGTTCTATTCCCAGCACCCACATGGTGGTTCACAACCACTGAAGCTGCAGACCCAGGGGATTCAATGCCCTCTTCCGGCCTCCTTGGACACCAGGCACACACATGGTGTGCAGACATATATGCAGACAAAAAAATATGCATTAAGTACGTTTTTTAATTATTTATTTTACTGTTTGAAATAACATAATTACAACACTCCCCCTTTTCCTTTCTTTTCTCCAAACCCTCTCACAAACCCTTCCTTACTCTTTTGTCAAATGCATGGCCTCTTGTTCATTAATTGCTATTATATACATACATAAGTGTGTGTGTGTGTGTGTGTGTGTGTGTGTGTGTATGTATGTATGTATGTATATTCCTAAATACGTAAGTACAACCTGTTTAGTCTGTGTAACGTCACCCCTGTATACGTTTGCAGAGCTAATCATTTGGTATTGGATACCCAGTTGTGTGCTCTTCCCTGGAGAAAACTGTTTCTCCCACTCTCAGAATTCCTTAGTTGCCTGTAGTTCTCTCTGTAGGATTGAAGCCTCATGGGCTTCCCCACCCCCACTTACATTAGCATGTCTGTTGGTGGTGTCCTTCTTCATCATGGTTAAGCAACATTTGCCCTGGGAACTCTAGAGCATCAGCTGGGACCCTCCTTTGCACCTGTAGCCTATCTGTCAAAGAAAATCTTACCAGTCAGGGCTGGGCACCTTGCATCTGTGCCTTAGCAGCTGCTGAGCTCCTTATTCAGGAATCAAAGAAGCTAACCTTTGGGTCACCTGTTACTGTCTTCTCTCACCATAACCTGTCCCATCTCTTAACTTACAAAGGCTTACAAACTTTACCTCCTTCCTGGGTTCTTTCTCTCCGGGTGGCATTACTAGAGGATGCCACACTTAATTTCCAGACCTGTCCACCTCTTAATATTTCAAGCTTCCTCCCTTAACCTAATGCTAACTATTCTCCTTCTCATTCCTGCACTGAAACCTTCCTGTTCCCTCACCCTTCACACATACAGGAAGGCACATTGTCTCAGGCTACTTATACCTGGTACACAGATGGCAGCTCCTTTTTATATGAAGGGACCCATAAAGCAGGTTATGCCATAGTGTCAGATACTGAGATAATAGAAGCACAGGCATTACCCACACCACTAACCAACAGGCTGAGCTGCTAGCTCTCACCTGTGCCTTCCAGTTGCCACAGAGGCAATCTCTAAATGTTTACACAGACTCCAAATATGCTTTTCATATCCTCCTGTCCCATGCTGCTATTTGGAGTGAGCGTGGCCTCCTCACAGCAAAAGGGGGATCCATATCTAACTCAGGCCAAATAATGGCCATGCTGGAGGCTTCCCACCTCCCCAGGGCTATAGGAATTGTCCACTGCCAGTCTCATCAGACCGATAGCTCCGTCATCTCTAAGGGAAACAACCGGGCTGACCAGGCAGCCAGGACAGCGGCCCTCCAGGGCCGAGTCTCACCCCACCCACCACAGGGAATCCATACAGTGCAGCTCACACCCTCACAGGGAACCCCTGACGCTAGGCAAATTCTTTCTTATCTACACCAGCTCTTTCACCCTAATAATCTTGCTCTGTCTCAATTCGTAAAAGTCCACCTGCAGCCCACCTCTAAGTACTTACAGTTCTTAAGAACTAACTACTACTGCCTCTTGTGAGATCTGCCAAAAAACAGATCCCAATACCAAGTACAGAAGTCAGCCTTTTCCCACCCACCAGGCTAGAGGTTCCCTTCCAGGGACTGACTGGCAGTTCGATTTTACCCATATGCCCACCGTCAGGAAAGTTAAATATCTCCTCGTGATGGTGGACTCATTTTCAAATTGGGTGGAGGCATATCCGGTTTCTAATAAGCGGGCTCAGACAGTTGAAGACCTCCTTCTCCGAGAAATTATTCCTCGGTTTGGGGTTCCTGCTTCTCTTCAGTCTGACAATGGCCCGGAGTTCACCTCTCAGATTTCTCAGACACTAGCTAAGGCTCTTAACATTCCTTGGCATTTTCATATCCCATACCATCCTCAATCCTCAGGAAAGGTGAAGCATACCAACTGGTCTTTAAAAACTATTCTTACAAAGATGTCACAGGAACTTCACCTCGACTGGGTAAGATTATTGCCTCTAGCTCTTCTCAGGCTCAGGGCTCTTCCTAAAAAGCCTCTTTCAATTTCTCCGTTTGAACTAATGTTCTATTCATGACATAGAGCTATAGCAGTCCCTAGAGCAGAGCCTTCATTTGTCTTACTAAGGAACGGTAATAATAGTGTATTTTCCTGCACAGAAGGAGTTCACCCAGCACCTATTCTGTGCCCCAGCCACACTGAGGCCTTCTTAGTTCACCCCTTCCAGACTTTCCTATCACCTGTTTCTGTTGTGTATGTTGAGCTCTTGTCAGCCCCACATTGGCCCCATGCTCCCTGCTGCTGAGTCTGTCTGGCAAACTTCAAAACCTCAACTCACCATCACCTCTTCCTCGGAGCTGCTCTTGAGCCTGGGGCCCCTCCATCCTCAGCCCCGACCCTACCTTTCTCCTTTTTCTGTTGCTAGCCTTACTCTATATTTTGCCACATCTACTTGGACCCACGAGACCAGGAGCTTGTTGGTTCTGGGGATCATGTCTTGTTCATCTCTGTTCTTAAGGACTGAGCACAGTGCTTGTCACATGGTGTACACTCATGAAATACACACTGATAGAAGTATGGGGGTGCAAAGAAAGGTTGCCCTCTGGTCTGGTGGGAGAGGTACGGTGTGACACAAATAATCCTATCTTACGACTAACTTAGATGAAGCCATTAGTTGTGGGATATCAGAGGATGGGAGACATGTCTGAGGTTGGAGGGTAAGTGAAGGATACAAGGGATGAAGCCATGGTAAGAACTGGACTTCTCATGGGCTGGTGAGACGGCTTAGCAGGCAAAGGAACTAGCTACCAAGCCTGACGACCTGAATTTAGGTTGAAGGTTGAAGGAGAGAACTGACTCTTGCAAGTTGTCCTCTGACCTCCACGGTGTCCTGTGATCATTACACACACATGCACACACGCATGCACACATAATTTAACTTCTTTAAGAATTAGACTTCACCGAAAATTGGGATCCCATTTGTTCCTTGCAGGGCAGCAAGGGACGAGGTCTGGCTGTGGTGATGCAAATGTCCTTCCAAGATGTTAACCATATTGGCAACATCTTGGAAGAAGAAACAGGGTGTTGAGAAGAAAAGGAAGGGTTGGCATCGCACAGCCTCCTCCTTCGACACTGTTGTCTGTCTCCCTGTCCGTTCTAGTCAGATAAAGCACTGTGGTGCAATGGTTGGAGGCTGGCCCATGAGAACTTGAGTGTGACACAGAATTGAGTCCCATGTGACCTATGCATGTACCATATTGAAGACTCAGTTTCTCATTTGGAAGCCCAGCATAGACGTTTACCCCAAAGACAGTGTAATGCCCAGAATTGCTCTCTCACTTCAAGTTTCATGCAGGAAGCAGAAAGAGATCCAAGACTGGGACCTATATACTCACAAAAGTGAGTGGTGTGAGCTGGAAGCGGGGACCTGGGACATTCCTCTCAGAACACACAACACAGGTCTCAGTCAGAATGGGAGCAAGCAGAGCTCCCACAACCAGAATCATGAGGTTCAAGCACACCACCCAAAGGGAAGACTGTGTGCTAACCCATATTTACCCCTCACCTGCATGAATTCATTTTCAGCTTGTCCTTCCAGATGGGAATAAGAGTCTCAGATAGGATACATTAAAGTGAGGGGCCTGTTGGAGGCTGGGTCGTCTAACCAAGACAGCAAGTGGGGAGACAGTGGAGAGCCATGGGCAGAGAGACCCTATGAGATAAGGTGGCACAATCAGCCTCAGCTGATGATAAAGTGTGGCCCCAAGTGGGAGAGGAAAGAGAATGTTCCGTGTTCTTCACACATGAACATAGAACCCAGCAAGGACACAGAATTCACACAGGCACTGGTAATGCATGATACCTCCTCTCAATAACCTTGTGTGGGGCAGGCGTCACCAGAATACACAGAACAGAACAGAAACAAGATGCTGCCAAACCCCTCAGCTACTCCAGGGTCAATGTCAGATTAGGATTTAGGAGGCTTCTGCTCTGAGCTGATCATGGCATCTCTTAGGTAAATTAAGCTCAGGGAAGGTATAAACCATTCACACATATCAGCAAATCCAGCACATGCTTCCCCTACAGCCCCAAGTTTTTCCTCTACAACAATGGAATGCTCTGAGAACATGATGGTCACCTTATTGAGCACTGTCCAGGAGACTCCAAGAACAAAGAGGGTAAGGCTGCACACATCTGGTGGGCCTGGTGAGGTGTGGCAGGGGCGGGGGAGCAGCCTACAGAGGAAAAACCTTGAACTGCATGGCTTTTTAACAGAATCTTAAACAGTGCAGGATCTTTCAGAGGTGATGCTATTCTACCTCACAGACCAAAGAACTGGAAATTCAAGATCCTGACCTGGACATGCCCTTCCACCCTGAGATGCCCAGCTGTCCTCCCAAGGCATTCTATGTAGGAAGCACAATCATGGCAGTAAATAGACATCTGAGACAGAGACAACCCACTTTGCTCCCAACGCTCATGGTACCACTTTGCACATTCCATTCAGGACTAACTTCCGGAAAGAGCCTTTGAGAAGGAAATACATGAATGAAGACCCACCTCCCTTCATTGACATGATATGGGGCAACACCCAAAAAGAGACATCAAGTGTATGGCAGAAATTGGGAAAATTAAGCTCAGGGATGTATAAACCCTTTGCTGCTCCATCCTTCACTGCTGTTAGAAACCAGATTCTTCAGCCTCCTGGAGTAGATTAAAGACCAGCAGCTCTCCAAGAATCCTACAGGTCTTCAGCCCAGGCAGACACATAGTGGGTATTGGGTTCTCAGCCTCCCTGCTATATAGCCAGCCATTGTTGATCTACAGCCCATATAGTGTAAGACAACTGTGGTGGTTTAAATGTGAATACCCCCCGCATAGGCTCGTATATTTGAGTGTCTGGTTCCCAGTTGGTAGACTGTTTAGGAAGAATTAGGAGGTGTGGTCTTGTTCGAAGAGGTGTGTCACTGGAGGTGGACTTTGAGATTTCAAAAGCTCATTCCTTGGCCCAGTCTCACTCTCTTTCTGCCTCCTACCTCCTGCTTGAGGATCAGGGTGTGAGCTTGCAGCTGCTGCTCCAGCACCTACCTCTATGCTTCCCACAATGATGATTGTGGACTCACTCTCTGAAATTGTAAGCAAGCCCCCAGTTAAATGTTTTCTTATGTGAGTTGCCTTGGTCATGGTGTCTCTTCACAGGAAAAGAACAGTGACTAAGACGCCAATCTAATGAATCCTCCTTGTAGTGTATGTTTGTTCTGTAAGTTCTGCTCTTCTAAAGAAGGCTAACACGGCAGTGGTTAATACTTGAGTGAATGAGTATACATCCAATTCACATAACTGGTGATGTCAGTGACCACTGGAGACAAACATCCTGCTACTATGAAACACTGGGAGTTAAGAAATGTCCACTGCTGACATATTGAAACACATAACAAGGTCTGAAGAGGCTGTGGAACTTTTTTCTTATCCTTTTGAGTAACACAGGCAGCCCTGTCAAACAAGGAACAAAAGAGAGTAAGCGAGGTTCCCTTTAGCCTCAGCCTTTAGTCCACTAGGAGACTCCTGGGGACTTTGAGGCAGAAAAGGTCAGTCCGGTCCTGAAGCTGGCATTCTGTGTGCATGAGTGGACTGTGCTTCTAGTAGGGTTTTGGACTGATAATGAAGTTAATTTTTTAAAAGGTGGGAGAACGGCCGAGAAGCACAGCTCAGTCCCACCCTCAGTACTTTGTGCTTTCTCAAATGACTTTCCTGTGTCTTTAAACTTTCAAATTTTGGCTAAACTCAGGAGTAAACCACGCCAGAATTCTATGGACAAGGCATCCTTTTAACAAGGTACTGGGAAGTCCATATAACATGTCCAGTAAATTGGAATTGTTTTGCCAATGCGGCTGGATCAATTGATGACTCTCAGGGAACATTCTCTCCAATTCTTTCTCTCCTCTTTCCCCATGAACTCTCTCCCCTCCTCCAACCCCCGAGTCCTCAGCATTGCCTCACTCTCCTGGAACCTCTGACTCAGCTGTATAAATAACAGGAAAAGTAATTAGGAGCTGGGAGGTCAAATGCTCCAAATGCCCCTTTGACAATTTGCTCTTTTCCCACCAGGACTCGGCGTCTTGGTTTCCTTGTGGGAGCAGTGTCTGTAAGTCCAAGTCATCCAGGGAGTAAAAAAAGTAGTTCAAGAGAGGCATCCGGTCCTGTTAGAATCTCTGATCTGAATGCCTCACTGGGGGGAAAAGTGAATGTCAGAGCTGCTTGCCTTCGGTGCTGCAGAAGTCACTGGAGAGCCTGAGCATCCAGGCGTCTCTTCAGGCTTCCATCTGTGATGCCTGCTCCACCTGGCCCAGGCAGCCTCATGCCCCCACACTTTGGGTGTGTTTAATGACTTCCCAGCTCATTAAGCTTCCATGCTAGGCACCCCCGCGCCCTCCGCATGAACTCATTTAAACACAATATCCCACACGGAAGACGTAAGCACTATCCTCTTCTGTAGAAGAAGGAACAGGCACAGGAAGATGGGGTGACTCGGCAGTCAGTAAGACATGGACTGTCTGCACTTCAGAATCACCCGACTTCTCTCAAACCCAGCCCAGTCTTCTCCTATGGAGATGGCAATCTCAAGTTAGTTTCTTCGGCACCTCCGTGGCCAGGGGTGATGGTTGTGCTACAGCAGAGGTCTGTCCCTAGTGGAATGGTTTGGGTGGCAAGGCGCAGCTCAGCTCAGGTAGGCACCTCTGAGGTACCAGCCATGATAGTGAGCAATGGCACATGCCAGTACTCCTTGCAATTGCCCAGAAAACAAAACAAAACAAAACGGGGCCTAGGGAGGGAAACTCTTCTGAAGACGGGGACGCTTGCTGCTAAAGCGATAGAAGCATGGAGTTGTCAATGAGCAGCTCAACGCAACGACCTCTGTATTCACTTAGTATCCAGGACATGGACATCCTGATGGTGGAAAATTCTGACTTTGGTATTAAACAAGGGCTGACTATATAAATGGCAAAGCATATGTGTCCCTGGATTATATCACTGGGCAGTTCTCCCTACCATAACACTCTACTTGATACCACGCAAGAAATGGTACAACAAATATTGGGGGGTGGGATGTGCTACAAGGACTGCCCTCCTCCCAAAGATGACACCAGGCACCCATCATGCCACAACTCCTTGGCTCCATCACATCCTTGGACCCTGTAACTTGGTCCTTGGTTCTTTTTCTTATCTGTTGTGGGGTCATCTGTTCAAGCCCCTCCCCCTGAACTCCAGATGGTGCCATCAGTTCCAGGACTGAGATTGTGGTGGGAGCCTCCAGCCCACTACCCACCCTTGCTCCCACCCAGTACCTTCACCTTTGCAAAGGTTGGAGGCAAGGAAGGTAAAATACATCAGCAGGTTAGAGCCTACTTTGTGTATTGGCCTTGCCAATACCAAACGCTGCCCACTGCAGTTCCTGAAACCAGCCACTGAATCCTTGGATTCTGGAGAAGTCTGTGTCAGCTCCAGCTTAAAGACAGAACTACGACAAAGAGGCAGATCTGTCCTCACTTGCTATTTCCACTTGCCAAAACAGTGGTTCACAAGTCTCCTTCAAAGATTTGATGTCACATCTCTGAGTAATAGCAAAACCAAGTGAGGTTCATAAACCACTTGAATAAAGAGCATAGGACTCTTAGTCACTACAAACAACCATATTGATTCCTCTGCTCAGGACTCTGAGACTTGGCTGACATTTATGAACTGGCCTAGGGAGACCACTGGGATGCTGCTTATGATATGGCATGCCTGGGAAGGGGAAACTTGTAGAGCAATGTGAAACTTGGGAACCTGGGAAGATGCAGAGCTCATCTCTCCTGGAAAACCTCAAGCAAGAGTAAAAATGATTTCATTTTGATCCCTTGACAATTCAATTTAAGTCTGGCATCCGTGGCTGATCTTCTTTCTTTAAGATCTATTATTTATTTTTAAGATTTCGTGTATATGTGTATGTCTGTGTGCAGGTTTGTGCACACGTGAGAGCAGGTACCCATGGAGTCCAGAAGAGGGTGCCAAATCTTCAAATCTTCTGGAGCTGTTACAAGCAGTTTGCGAGCTGCCGGACATGGGTTCTGGGACTAAACTCAGGTCCTCTACAAGATCAGGACAAGCTCATAACCACTGATACATCTCTCCAGACCCTTGATCCATTTTCCTAAACATTGCCATCATCTCGTGTTCCACGGAATCATTTTCAATAATATCCTAGGATACCTCATTATGAGTCACATCTGTGACAATGTTTGTAAAATACTTATTAGCAGCATTAGAAATTATCGATTTGTTTTCCAGATGAAGTAAATTAACATCATGAATTCTAAACAGCTAATAGCTAAATAGTCTATTATTTGCCAAGCTCCAAGGACTCTAATAAAATGACTGTTACACTGCAGTATGCACAGACATTGAACTATCCTGTGCTGCCAGCATTCTTTCATGAGGGAAGACCATCCTTCCAAGAACCCCAAACCTGTATGTATACATGTCCTTGTGGTGTGCTGGGGAAGAGGCTTCTCCCACCTGCTGAGTAGGAATTGTGGAAGCTAAGTGAGCTCGATGTAGGTGATCTTCCTTGTTGCAAGCGCTAGCCAGCACATTTCCTATTTTTGTTGCAGACAAGAAAACATTCACAAAGTGAACACAGTTTCAAAAATTATGAAGTCATTTGAGCCATGGAAGTCTACTTTTCCGTGCTTCTTCCGAAGTCTTAGTGTTTTGTTAACATGACTTTAAACTTCTCCCAAAGAGCATCCAGCAGCTCTCAGAGTGTAGTACCCAGGTGACATAGGGTGTCTCTGTTGTCCCTTCCCTGCCACACTGCATTAGCACATTACCTTAGCGAGTAGAGGTACCCAGTAACTTCACGGTTAGGAAGCCCTTGTTTCTGGGCGTGTTGATATAAATTCCAAATTATGTGTGGAATAGAGCCTTTGGGGGTAAAGCATGGTACTGCTGACTGGAAGGAATTCAAAGATGACCTTCCAGGGATGGCACCCAGGGGAGTGGGGATGGGGGCTCAAAGACCATTACATCTCAATAGCTGACTGGACTCTGGACTTAGCAACAGCACTTACCTCAAAATCGTGTAGCATTTGAATGCATTCCAGGGGTGTGAAAGCTGTTATACTTCCAACCTTTTTCCATGTGGCTGCATGAAAACATACTGAGAGTTTCTGCTATAAATCATGTACACACAGCCAAAGGTTTGCCTCTGAACTATGTCATCATTGTCGCCAGCATCATCATGATGGCCATCATCCTTAAGAAACACTCATCACCTGAACTATTTGTGCGTTAGAAAGGCCAGGCAGCTCCTTGAGAGCCCTAGCTTTAAATTCTAATATACTTTTTCAATTATGTTAATTTAATTTTCTATAAAGGACAGAAGTCTCTGTTAAACCTAGATCAGAGGAATTCCAATCTTACCATCTGAAAGACCTGTTGCCTCACAAGTAATTCTCAGTCTTTTCTATACATCTGGACATTTACTTTCCTATAAAGCTGGCTTTGTTGTAAAATTACCTAATCATTGAAAGTCCCCATGTGTCTATTCTTAGTAAATATCTTTGCCCATGAAACATTTCAATTCTGTGTTTTTCTATAGTAATGGGTGAGAGAGCTGGTTCTGCAATTAAGAGCACTTACTGCTCTTATAGAAGACCTAGGTTTGGTTCCCAGCACCCACATCAAGCAGCTCACAACCACCTGCAACTCCAGTTCCAGAGCTCTGATTTCCTCTCCAGATTCCATGGGTATCTCACCTCTGCAAGCACCTGCATACACATGGTGCATATAAATTCATACCGGCATACACACATACACATTGTTAAAAGCAAACATTTACCAATTATATGTAATTCCTGACATCTCATCTTAAGTTACATCAATATATGTCTTTACCTATGAAAGAGAGAGAATACTCAATCAGATGAAACTTGAAAGAATTCAATGAGAAGATATTCATTTATCATGTACCAACAATCTGAGCTGTTGTAAGAAAAGTTCACAATAAAAATAACATCACGCACCAAAATTAACCAGACCCAAAAACCATACAAGTCAGCAGACAGTTACACAAAAACCATTTGGACCAGAAGCTGTGAGCCTTCACACTAGATTTTATACTTTCACTATCGGATATATTTATGCAATTAACCACCACCACAAACAAAACGTCCATAGCATCGTTACAACTACAAAGAGAATCAAGTTTTTTTCTAAAGGGAGAAATATGGAGGATGAAAACTGTATCATCAACACTGTGGGTGTCATAGAGAAAGAAGGAGATCACAGCAACATTATATTAATCATAATTCTCAGCCAGTGTTTCAGTTTGTAGCATGCACTGTCCCCACCATTTGCTTCAGCCTCCTGAGTGTCGGGATGGCAGATGTGAACCCCCAATCCAGTTTAAGGAGGTACACTTTTGAAAGACGTTTTCTAGGAGAAAGAGAAGGCTCAACTGTGAAGAATTAAAGGGTTACCACATGTCAACCTAAAAGCCATAAAGATACGTCTATGCCTATGTAATGGAAAGAGATTTGAATTCCAAGAATAAATTGTTAAATCTTGCACCCAGCTAAGTTACACACAAAGAATTAAGAAATCAGGCTGGTCTCCGATAGCTGTGCAACACTGGAAAACAGCACATAAAATTTCTCTTTAAAATCCTGAGAAGGACATAGGAAATAGCTCACAAATAGAGTGTTCAGACCAGCATCCTTGTGTGGAACAGGAGCTCTGACACATTCCTGCTGCAGAGCACACAAGCGCCCTAACAAAGAACACACTAGCTAACAACTCCGAGTGTTCTTCCTTGCCTCGCTATGGGACCAGAACCAGGCCTTCAGTTGCAGTGTGTCGCAGGCAGGCTTTACTAATCATACGCTTGGCTTGGTTGAAATTCCTACCTCTTTACCACAGTAAGAAACATGTTTCTCACTCCATGTTTTTTATTTTATTTTCCACTTATTTTTTTAATTTCTGTGTATTTTAATTAACCACATCATTGGGCCCATTGTTAAAGATGAGGGGCAGATACTTTCTTATAGCCTCCTCCTTCAAGAACTGTACATTTCTATTGGTGAAATTATTAAGGCCACTCCACGTAGTTAAAAGAGAGGTTTATTTTGTGGGGTAACTCATTAGTGAAGGGATAAGTAACAGGGTCTGGGAAATGTGTGTTGCAGTCCGGCGGTGTTCTCTGGAGAACTTTGCTCGGTCTACCTCCAGCGTCCAGGGTCCAGGAACCAAGAGAACCAGCGAATCTGGATCTTGAGTCTTCAGGGTCCTCTCTCGGCCCCGCCTTGTAGGCGTGACAGTTACTGAAGCCTCAATGGGGATTGGAACTTCCAGATCAAAGCTGGAATGGCTACCCACTACACATTTCCTTCACCGAATGTGCTTGAAAGCTGAAGAAACAGTATGAGCTTGATTGTAGTTTTAAAATGGAAAAAAAAAAAGCAGTCCAGATATATAGCAATAAAGTTTCAGTAATTATCCAAAAATGGCAAAATATTGGAAATTATATTCCCTTTTACTTGTAATACATTTTCTAAATAGCATATGCAATAATCAGAAAAGCTGGGCTTTTAACCACCATAAGTAAAACTGTATAAAAACTATCTTTAAATAAAAAGAATTAGCTGATAAGGCTTCACATGTGCTGGCAAATGTCTCTAGGGTGGGGCAGTATAAAGACTGAGTTCATTTCCTTCCTTCTCCATTTATGAATTTTCCCTCGTGAATCATAAAAGATATTATCAACAGTAACATTATATAACAGGCATTCAACAGTTTTTCTCTTCTTCATGTGTGTTAAGAACATCAAGAATGATGTGGTGAAGGGAGCAGAATTTTCCCACAAATCCCACACAAGAGGACAGGAGCTCACACCTGGCTCTGCCTCCCTCTACCAAGCCTGGGTGATTCAGCAGCTCTCTGGGTCTAAGCTCTCCTATTTGGTCATATGGTAGAAAGAATATCCTGGAATTAATCTCGCTCTCACTCTTGTTCTCTCTCTCTCTCTCTCTCTCTCTCTCTCTCTCTCTCTCTCTCTCTCTCTCTCTCCCTTTCTCTCTCTCTCTCTCTGTGTGTGTGTGTGTGTGTGTGTGTGTGTGTGTGTGTGTGTGTGTGTGTGAATTTTCTTGATGGGCAGTTTTGAAATGTCGTTTCAGGCTGGCTTGGAACTCACCACCCTCTCACCTCTGCCTCTAAATGCTGGAATTACACAAGTGGGTTGCAGCACCTACCTTGTTCTGGAGATTCTGTGCTGAGTTTCACTGGGCAGCCTCGAAGAAGTCACAAACCATGAAAACCTCCAAGGACCCAGCAGCTGCTCCCTCCCACCAAGGTTAAGGAAACTTGAAGGGGTCAACACTTGAGACCATGACTGTTTTCCTAAGATGGGAATGGCAACATCACAGACAGAAGGTGAGAAGTGAACTAAAAGAATGGTTCTGGTCCTGTTGGGGCAGGGAATAGATGAGTGAGGCAGACACAACAGGAGGCATTTGAACTGAGGATAGACGGTTCCTCACCACCCACATCTGCTCTGCATCATGACCAACCTCCTGGGCTCAGCATCTTCCTCCTTGTGTGTAAATCTTGCCAGCACCCCGAGAGGATTCCAGCAGATCTGTTCAGAACACAGAGGCCAAAAACCCCCCATGTCTTTTGCTGACCCAAAGGGAAATCCATTCTTGCCAGAAAAACGAAGAAGCCCTTGCTTTGGTAACAGGGTGTTACCAAAGTCAGATATGTCAGGATGAGTTTAACAAAATGATCTGAAGCCCCCGTCAGCTCCTGCTGGCCAGTGGCCTCTCTCAGGATACTGGATTTGTTTCTACCTAGGCAGCAGGTAGAACACAGTTGCAGCTTTTTCTGGTGCTTTTTCTGGTGCTGGGAGTCAACATGGGTCAAAGTAGGCAATGCTTTGCAACGTCACTTTCCACATCTGTGTGGACAATCTGTCTCAGGACTGTAGTGGTCGCAAACTGTAGAATCCTCAGGAAGACTTTGTAGCTGTCAGAGACTGCTAATGATGGAAAGAAACAATTTCCAGCTAAGAGCTGAAGGCACAAGGAAGTAAATGCCGCAGTTGTGACAACTGGTGAAGACTGAGAAGCAATGGGACACGGACTAGCCCACTACAATGTGAGGAGGGCATTACAGGTGGTACAGCTGTCCTGGGAGGCCATCTAGTTCTACATGAAATGACTTGAAAAGTGCAAATCTATGCCTCTTACTAAACCCTCTGTCACCCTGGTTAAAGTTCTAGTAAAATTCCCCAACTTCAAGTCATGCTGATTTTTCAGCCCTGACTGTAGATGCTTGGGCCACTCTTTAGCCTTATGAACAGTAATGCCAAGCTCTCTGGCTGACCAGCCTGGCACCAGGAATTTTAGGTAGGGATTGTGGACTTTGGATGTGGTCGTGAAAACATTGGTGTGACCTTACTGACTCTCACCAGCAGCTCTCGCCTTCCTCTCCAGCTTGGGTAGAAATAATGTCTGTTTTGTGAAGAGTCTGCATGAGGCTTGGGTATCCCCGGTGTGGGACTGTAGATTAGAGCCAGGAAGCCAGATTCCAGGCCTTTTGCTCTGTTCCCATTCTCTAGCCTTGACCCTGAAGATGGACAGGGTGCAGTGCACACCCAGAGTACCTTCCCCTTCAAGGGTCTGTGAGAAAGGAAAGTGGCGTGGCAAGGCCTCCCAGAGGACACTACATGGAGCAGTGCTGTGGAGCGGGACAGATGGGACTGGCCTCTCACCAGTCCCAACTCAAACTTCCTTGGGGCCCAGAGGAACTCAAGGCTTAGACAATGCCAATTAGCACCTCCAGGAGAAGACGAAGCTGGGGGTGTGGGATGATGTGGAGAAAAACCCAGGTGAGATGGAGCAGAATCTCCCTCCTTAACCATTGCCTTCTGGGCATCTTGCTCTTGAGATTTAGCCACTGACAGGCATTTTCTCAAGTTCTTTGGAGAAAAGAAAACCCGCCTGAAATGCTAGAATCCTATGTCCAAGTCACCAATGAAGATGGTCAACTTCACATAGAAGAATGAAGACTGGCTTCCAAGTGGCCCCTTGTGGAATCTTTGGAGCCTGAGGTTTAGCCTCAAATACAAGGCCATTGGGGTGGACTTTGAAGACTATGGCTCACCTATGATTTTGATTTAGTCTCTGCTTCCTGAGTCCTTTAAATACGAGCAAGCCACACTGCACGTTCCCACTGCCATGGACCAAGCGGCTATAGCCACCCATACCTTCCGCACCATGATGGGCTGCATGCAGCCTCTCCATGACATGATGGACTCAATGTACTCTCTGGAACTATGAGTCAAGATAAATCTCCCTGCCTTTAAACTGATCCTGTCAGACACGTTGCCACAGTAACAAGAAAGCAATTCAAGCCCTTTCCAAAAATGCTTTCATTTTTGTGTTGTTGTGCGGAGGACCGCCTAACACACCATCTTCCTACTTAGGAAGCTAGTAGTTATTCTGCACAGGGTTGTGCACCAGGCATGGTATCATACAGATCTCTAGATGTCACTGACCTGTGAAGACTGCAGAGTCATGCATTGCTCCCTCCCTGCAGCTGCGGACAAGACAGCACCCATGCTACTTTCTGTTTTGGGGGAGTTTGTCTCCTTTAGACCTTGCACAGGCAGAGCAGTGTCTGTCCTACTATACCTGATATATTTCACTTAGTCCTGGACCCTCCAAATTCAGCCATGTAGGTGAATTTCATGGAATTCCTTCTTTATTGGCAGTCCTTCCAGGAGGTGACTTCCCATCATCACCTGCTGTGGAGCCAGCAAGCCAAACAGCAGTAGGAAGTAAGGCAGGGGAGCACAGGCCTGATTTCCAGGCCCCCCGAACTGGATGGCTGACCTTCGATTGACATTTACAGTCTCTTTGCATCAGTCTCCTGTCTGTAAAATTAAGTGGTTTTACTCAACACCACCAAGGTTTCTCCTGCCTTTGAGTGGTTATGATTCTGTGTGGATTAGATGATGCAGTGAACATGTGTCTGGGAGACAAGTTAGTCTACATTGGCACATGATGCTTAAAGAAACATATGTCCTCCCCAAGGCTTTTGTCATTTGGGGAGAATTTATTTAATAGGAGGTCCAACACCAGATTCTGTGAATAAAAAGCATTATTTTCAGCATCTTTCTCTAGAATACTTTCTCGTTTCCCCTTTCTTCCCTTAGAAAATGCCTTAATATAAATATTAAGATCATTATAGAAAAAGAATTCTTCCTGATGAGCTTGAGATCCTGTAGTAACAACATTAAGCCAAGCCTTTTATTGCTGGTTAATGAAATTCTTTTAAAATTGAACCAACTTCAAGTAAACTGATTTGCATTGATTTGGTAATGTATAGAGCTCAAGCCACTCCATGTATAAGCAAATTAAAAGCTTGAAGCCTGTAAGGCCAAGCTGCATAGTCCCTGGCAGAAAAATTTGATCCCATGTTTCCCTCCAGGGGCACCTTGTTTTGGGGGTTGGGACTGTTTAAAGGTACACAGTCAATTTTTTTTTTTTTTTTTTTTTTTTTGGCAGAAAACAAAGTTAATTAGGAGAAAAGTAAAATCATGTTCAATGCTAGACTCAACCTTTATCCAAGTCACAGAGATGATTTTTATAATGGAAAAAGTCATCTTGGATGACTTCAAAGCCCATTTCACAGAGGCACAGCTGTTTTCACTGAGCATCCCTCCTGGGTGCTCCATCCTTCTGACTAAGCATCCCTCATGGTTCCTAGACTCTCCCTCCACTCATCCAACCACTATGGATGATTCCATAGTGGAATCACCATCACACTGGTGATTCCAGTCTCTCCATCAGTCCCAGCTGTGGCTCTTCTATAGATAAAGAGAAGAGAAGAAGGACCAAACCACGAGCCCCGTGGATTCCAGGCCTGGGATCTGAAAGCAGTGCTTTCAGAAGAATGAGTGTTAGCTCTACCACCTGCTAATGGCATTATCTTAGATTCTCTGACTCAGTATTTCATCTATAAAATGGGGTCATTGAACACTTATGTAATTGTATTGTCCAAAGGATAATGGATGAAATATTGAATGTGGAGATGTCCAAAATTCAGCTATGATTGTCACTGTTTCTGTTAATGGTGTTACTATGAAGATAAATGTATTCACCCTTACCCTGCTATCCCAGAACCAACAGGAGGTAAGTGTCTTCCAGACACAGGCAGAGAAATCTCCCAGTTACTGAATCAGAGATTATTTATATAAAAAAGGGTAGGTATTCACCAATTACTTATATTCACCTTCAAGATGATGTGAGATATGGGGACTTAGGCTCCTTTATCTGGAGAGAAGACATCAAGCACACATTTGCTCTGGTAACTGCTCAAGTCACAACTGGTATAAACCTCTGAAGCGAAGAGTGCTTACCGAGTACTTCAAAGGAGCCTTGTTGCAGCGCTGAGGAAGGGCAGGCCTCCCCAAGGTCCTCACGTGTAGAGGTGGCCAGGGAGAGATCACACAAAGAAACTAGAGATGTACACAGTGCCAGCTCCACCAGGCTGTGCAAAGGATTGTGGTCTTATCCTGGGAGCTTTTAGGCAACAAAGTAGCAACACCAAGCTACTGTTTTAATCTTCCCTGCTGAGGCATAAAGAAGGCTGAAGGAGAGAAGCAGAGAAGTTTTGGTGGTGGTCTGAGTAAGAGGCAGGTGCACAGAGCAGGTACATGGTCTCCTTAGTCAGTGTGATCTAGTGAAGGAGGCCTTCACAGCAACATCAGAAAGCTGTCAGGAGCAGCTCTCTGGACAAAGGCACATTTGGACACTGAGCACTGAATGAGAAAGCGTATAGAAACATGATCACAGGAATGTTCGTATGAGACACACACGCACACACACACATAAGTGCATCCCATGCAGGGACATAAGGAACAACTAGATTTAGTCCTTGCCTCTGAAAATCTTGTGGCCTGTTGTGATCAGAATGTTTGTGTCACCACAAAATTCACATGTTGAAATCCCAACCCTCAGGGTGAAAGCACAAGGAGCATGCTTTATGAAGCAGTTGGGTCATGAGGGTGGAGGGTTTGTGAATGAGATTAGTGTTCTAGTCAAGGAAACTTGTTTGTGTCTTCCACCACACAAGGTCACAAAGGAATGGCACTTATCCATGAAGGAAGCAGCCCTTACCAGACACCAAGCCCACAGTACCTTGATCCTGGATTTCCTGTGCTCCCAAACTGTGAGATAGAAATTCCTATATTTTTAAGCCACCAGTCCAAAGCATTTTGTTATAGCGACCCAAACAGAAAGAGACAGCTCCATTAAGCAGTTCTCAAAGATCCTCAAGATCTATCCTATTACTCCATCTCAAACCCAACTTCTACCATCAGGCGGGGGACGGAAGAGCGGAGAGGCTGTCTCATGGAAGTGTTTTCCTGTCTCAGTGTGAGAGCAACTTGGGTCACTTGTTGCCAAATGACTGTAATGACTCACAAGGGAGCCTGTGAAGTAGAGAGGAACCAGCTGACATTCAGCAAGCATTAAATGTTTTCAACTTCATCAGGCAAAGGTTTCCCTCTTTGGGTTCATGTCCAAACCAGTTTCTATTGGCTTTAAACATATTCTTCTGTTAGGAGATCCACAAAAACACCACAAAGCAGGGAGCGAAGGTGCTGAAGACTCTTTCGACTGCTCTTGGGACCCTCCTACTGAGTTGCCTCACCCAGCCTTGATATGAGGGTTTGTGCGTAGTTTTATTGTATCTTGTTATGCCATGTTTGGTTGATATCCCTGGGAGGCCTGCTGTTTTCTGAAGGGAAATGTAGGAGGAACAGATCTGGGGAAGAGAGAAGATGGAAAGTGAGTAGGAGTGGAGGGAGGGAAAATTGCAGTTGGGATGTATTGAAAAAAAATAAGTAAATAAAAAGAAAAGAAGTACATGAAAGAAACAAATTCTTCTATATCCATATAATTTGCTTTAAAATTCATTTTCTGTAATAGTATGTATAGTGTAGTAGATATACAGATGGTATGTGCTATAGCATTGATGATATAATATGATATATGCATATTATGGACATGTTATGATAGATAAGATATAGAAATAAAATTACACTAAATGTCCATGAATTCAATTTCTATGTTCAATCACCATAAAGATTCAGGTATATTATACTTCTGAAAAACCTCTGTCCCAATCATGAAATACTACACTATATGTGGCTGAGACTCACAGTAGGATCATAGAATTGGTCCTAAAATTAATCTAGTCAATACTTGTAACTAATAAATTAATACATTCAGTCTCCTTCTAAATGTTTCTCCTGACAGGTAAAGCATAAACTCAAGAGGCAAAAGTGGAGCATTAAAGCCCGTAGATAATAAGGTAGAGAAGAGGTTACATGATTTGTCCAGACCTCACACAGTCCCCAAGACAACCTGAGCCACCATGTCTACCTCCCAGGCCCAAGCTCTTCCACTGAGGTCTCCTAAAACTCTGCCACAAGAGTCTGGCTGGTAGGGGAAAGCAGCAGCATGCCACGTGCAAAAGCCCAGAGGACTTTTATAATCTATTCTATAATGTGTCCTTTTGCTTTAACATAAAATGTATTGGATTAACTAATTAAATGGCTGAGCTAAGGAGAGCTGCATGGTTGTGTATTCTGTGTTTGTGGTGTTGAAAGCCTTGCTCATGCACTTTCCCTATGACCCGCCTACCATCACAACTGTTAGCTTCATGGTGAGGCATTCCTTTGAGTGAGTCAACAAATACTATTTCTTTATTCAGTATATGTTTTCTGGGTGCTCCGTGCATGACTGCTGCTGATCTGAGCATGTTCTATCCACGCTTTCATTCAGTCTTTGGTCCTGTGAGGGTGACACTAGTCCTCCACTAGAGATAGACAAAGAAACAAAGAAGTTAAGCAAGTGACCCCCATTCACACAGCCAGTCAGTGGGTAGCACAATGTATTTACTATCACTGTTGGAGTCAAAACTGGCCTTTTGTTTGGAGTAGAGGGTAGTACCATAGGCCCCCAAACTGAGTGCATGTCATAAAGAGGTGGTGAGTAAAGATGGCTACCGTGACCCATTTCTGTGTTTGATGAAGTTTCTCTGAGCACTGGTCTTTCCCACTCTGCACAGCATCTTCTGTGGAGATGACACCGTGGAGAAAGGTGTGGTTACAGGGAGCTCAGTTACGTATCAGACACCTTGGCAGCTCAGTGAGAAAGGATCTTCAGAAACTTCCTGAATATTCTGATTAGCCTGGATGGCCAGCAACATCTCAAGACCAGTCATGGAGCCGTCGGAATGGGATAACTAAAGCTGACCTTCCCGGGTCACATGCCCACCTCTCGGGCTAGAATAAGGAGAATGCAGAGGTTGTCGTTTCTAGCATCTCTGTGCATTGCAGGACCATGAAACTTCATTAAAGAGATTCTTGGAAGGAAAAAGAGAAAGAATTAATGAAACATATGTCTTCTCTAGCCACCATGAGACAACAAATTTGTCTAAAAGGACACACAAAAAAATCACCTTGTTGGTGTCCAATGCTTGTTCGCTGCCCAGTCACAAAAGCAGGAGACATTATTTAGCATATGTTCATTCACCCTGACTTTACAATCACAGCTTTGAAGGAGCTTTATTTGGTCCTGCAAAAGTATAAGAAGAAACGTGAGCCTCCCATGGATGGTACAGAGAGGAGTCCATTTGCCTAAGCACTAAAGCACACCGGCTGGAATTTCTGAGCTACTTCTCTTTGCATGAAAACGGAAAGATTACTTAACCACTCCTAATTTTTCCCAAAACAGTTTTGTCACTCACCCCTGCCCTTGGTGGCCCTTCATTCCAGCCATCCCTCTGTGGGAACGCTCAGTCCAGATCCTGACTATGCAGACAGAAGCAGGTAGTGATTTGGCACCATTGAAGTCCAGGTTTCTAGGCCAATCTCCACACTTGCCAATAGTCATTTCCATTACTGAAGCAAAGCACAGAGCCCAGGGTCTTGTCAGGGCTTTGCAGCTGAGGAAAGACCTTAATGAGCCCTGAAAATCCTGCCTTCTGAGCTGAACAAGTGGCTTGAGGTCAGTGTAGCCAGAATTCAGGAAGAAGACCTCGTTTTGCCTGAAAGATCAAAGGAAGGCACGTGTTTGATTAGAGTTGTCCAGACAAATATCCAGCTTCTAATCTATCCTGATTATGCAGAACAGGCCTGAGAGGGTCATAGCGATTAAAGAGATAGTCACTCAACTCATCCGAGCCAGAGGGACAGCCACCATCTTGGGGGAGTTCTGGGATTTGAGAGTGTTCTACCAGTCACATTGTGAAAAGTGACGGAAACAAACAAAACCTCAGACACGTTAGCTCCTTGTATTCTGAAGAGGAAGAACCTTTGGGACTGGAAGGTACCTAAGAGACCCTGTTCATTCGTGGCCACACTCCAGCAACATGTGCCCCAGGTAACACCAAAGATGAGAGAAACAATAGACCATCGCCTGTTACTCTGTGGTGCCCCCAGTTGAAAAGGCTCCTGGTGAAACAGAAAATGAGCCACAGTCACAGACTGTAAGCCCTGGAAAGCCTTGGACTTCTCAGCTGCCCCCCCCCCCCCCCCCCCCGAGAAGCTGGGCTGAGCATATCCATTGTCATAGCTACAGTTTGGCAGCCATCAAAGGCCTTACGTGCCTTTGAAGGATGGGAAACCCTCCAAGTGGCTAATGCACTAAGGAGTCTCCCCCAGAGAAGGAAGCTGCAGCATGTCTCTTAAAGCTCCCTATGGGACCCCATCCTGGAAGCAGCCCAGGAGCACTTTTCTTGACATGGCAGGCATTTGATAAGGACTTGCTCTGAAGCAAGTGCTTCAGTTTTGGAGTTCACGGATGGAATTTTTGTGACAAACCTGCAATGTTCTCGCTATGTTTTATTTGGAGCCTGAGGCTGGATGACGGTCTCCCCAACGCAGCTAACTCCGCAGCAGACTTTGGGATGGGGATGGCTTAGTGGATAAAGTGCTTGTCCTGCAAGCAGAAGCACTGGGGCTCAGAATCGCCACACTCACATAAAATCTGAGATTTGTCTTGACCACAGGCCAGGCAAGACTGAAGAAAACTCTAGCTACAAATGGCACCCAATGGGTTGGCAAGAGTTTCCACCTAAAACCTGAGAAAAAAGATTCTAAAACAGAGCTAAAAACAGCTTCCTAGTTGTCGCTCTCAAGTTAGTGGCAGCCTGCGGGTTTGAGCTACTATGGCGGGTTCCTGGCGTGTGTGCTTGACCAGCCGTATGGCTGGAAGGAGGCATCTCCAAGCTGCACATTACACTACTGCTGTGTGCTGTGTGGTGGATTTAGCCTTTGCTAGTACAAAAAAAAAAGTTTCTGGGCTACATGCTGCTTCTGCGAGTTGTTGGCTCCCAGAGCTGGTGGTAAACGTACCACTGCCATGTTGGAAAGCTGAGGTGGGCAGAGCCAGCAGCCACATGGGCCGTTTCAGTCTTACAAATGCTGCAGTTTAAAGCAAGAGGAGCACAATAAGACAGACTCAGATGGAATAGTTTACAATGTGTGTAAAAATGTACATAGGCTTGAAAGAGAGAGAAAAAGGAATATATGCAGTTATATAAACAAATAGATAGTTTTTAAAAATAAAGTCTTTAAAGAGACAGTAAAGGTAGTATAAAAAATAAGCCATGTAAAGATGGATATTACACAGAGAATCTGGACTGTGTTGTCTTTGGGATTCTTAACTGCAGAAAAGTATTTGATCATAAAAGCTTTTGAGTTAAGCCAATATGTATATTTCAAAGATACCTTGACTTCAAAATTTGGATCTAGAATATGTTGCTTTTGAAAGGAGGCTCTGTTTTTGTTTCCACAGAAAGCCAGAGGCTATGAATTTGTTTCAGATTAAGATACATCAGGTTTGACCAGCCAAGACCCCCTGAAAGGTCTCCAATGACACCATGTGTAGCAAGAATCTTAAAAAGTTCTTATTAATAAGATCAAACCTGGAGCCAGGTATTGGGGTGAATGCTGGAAGATCAGAGAAGCAGAACAAGCCACAGCTTCCTCACCTCGCCAATTCCTCAGGTGATCCTGTTTCCTCAGACTGGATGCCTCTCAGCTGAACTGTGCTGCTCAAAGCCTAAAAGCTTAACCAGCTAAAAGCTTCTAGTTCCTGTTCTTCACAACTTATATACCTTTCTGCTTCCTGCCATCACTCTCTGGAATTAAAGGCTTACTTTCTGGGATTAAAGGGGTGAGTCACCATGCCTGGCTATTTGCAGTGTGGCCTTGAACTCACAGAGATCCATGCCTCCAGAAGGCTAGGATTAAAGGTGTGAGTGCCACCATTTTCTAGCCTCTGTATCTAGTGGCTGTTCCATTCTCTGACCCCAGATAAATTTATTAGGGTGCACAATATTTTGGGGAACATAGTACCACCACAACCATGGCCCAGATGATCCAAGATCCAGAACAGTTTCAAGGCAACTGGCTCAGACAATACACTCTCACAGACTACTCCATAATCTTAAAATTTTCTTTGTGTCCCCATAAGATACAGTGCCCCCATCCAGCAGGAAGTAGTAAGAGAAACTACACCCAAATTCCCAAATATACCAAGCTGGCTTTGGAGATGGAATTGGCTCACTCCTTCTCTAAACCCAAGCATATTACTAAAAGAAAAGGTTAAGAGATTCTTGTATCCCATATCAGAAGAGCCCTCTGGTGTGGGACAGAGAAAAACCAATATTTTTATAAATGCAATCTCTTTCTAAAGAAAAAAAAAGGGGATAGTATAGATAATGATAGGATAAAATGGTAGATTATTGAACCTACTTTTAAAGAGCAACTTGTTTAAAAATGTTTTACATTTGCCATGGATTTTAGTTTATTGAGACAAATTTAAAGTTAATTTTGTTATACTGTATGTGTATTTTTACTCTTGTTTAAGGTATATGTTTTGTTGTTGTTGTTGTTGTTT
This sequence comes from Peromyscus californicus insignis, assembly GCF_007827085.1. Lineage (NCBI taxonomy): Eukaryota > Metazoa > Chordata > Mammalia > Rodentia > Cricetidae > Peromyscus > Peromyscus californicus. The sequence continues at coordinate 20,588,431 of NW_026294402.1, forward strand.
TGGTTTTTTGAGACAGGGTTTCTCTGTGTAGCTTTGTGCCTTTCCTGGATCTCTCTTTGTAGACCAGGCTGGCCTCGAACTCACAGACATCTGCCTGCCTCTGCCTCCCGAGTGCTGGGATTAAAGGTGTGTGCCACCACTGCCCAGCTAAGGTATATGTTTATATAGCTCATTTAAACTTGTAATGGATAATTAAGAAATAGATTAATAATTAGTCATCTATGATAATCATACTTGTAGCCATGTTCATTAAGTCTTCTACATATACAGAGATATATTTCTGATAGATAGGTAATCTTCAAACACTTCAAATACCTACAGAATATGGCATTTAAAATGTTTTAAAATTTTAGACTTTCTGGACAGTGAAACATGTCTGTTCCTGGCAACACTGGATTTACTTCAGAGAGGAGGATGGGCATCAAAAACACTCTATATAGTTTATCTTCACCTTGGCAAAAATAGCCATTTGGACAAGAAACTGTTCTTGCCTGGACTGCTTGATGGACTGGACCCATGGGAAGGTAACCACTGAACTTTGCTTGGCAAAATGGTCCTTCAGGTTCCTGCTTTGCAGAGGAAACTGCCATACATTCTACAGGACACAGAGAGAAGTGACTGAGAGACTCTAGGCCTGTGAGCTGAAGACAGATGCCCCAACTTTACAAAGGAACTTTAGATGACTGTCCAGGTTGCCAGCTGTCTCTGTCTACTCTTGCAAAACTCCCAAAAGTTGCTTGCATCCTTCTCCCATTTCTCAGGTAATATTATATTTTTCTGAGGTCTTTGATGTAGCTGAAGACTAGATAGTTATAATTTCCTTAGTTATGATAAAAGATAAGTTAGATATAAAACCTTAGGCTCACAAATATAGGATAGATAGGATATCTTCTTTAATTTTGCCAAATACAAATAGACTAGATATTGTAACTGTAATTCTTGCTTGATAATTGTTCTGTTATATGTAATTTTACTATGTTAAAGTTCAAACCTTCCTTTTTGAAAAAAAGAAAAGGGGAAGTGCTGTGGATATTGCTCTGTATAAACAAAATGCTGATTGGCCAGTAGCCAGGTAGGAAGTATAGGTGGGACAAGTAGAGAAGAGAATTCTGGGAACAGGAAGGCTGAGTCAGGAGATACCAGCTCACCATCCAGGGAGCAGCATGTAACAGGTCACTGCCTGTCTATACAGACCTCCAGGTCTCTATGGTTGGTATTGAGATTAAAGGCATGTGTCTCCAAACTGGCTATGTTCTTGAACACACAGACTCTGCCTGCCATGTGATCAGATTAAGGGTGTGTGCTACCACTGCCAGACTTCTGCTATGGCTTGCTATTAGTTCTGACCCCCAGGCAACTTCATTTATTAACATACAAGTAAAATCACATTTCAGCACAAATAAAATATCACCATATTTCCCCCTTTCTATTTTAATAAAAAGAAAAAAGGAAAAAGTTATAAATAATATAAGAAAAACTATATACAATAAGTACAATAACTCTATACAATATATACAAGCAATAAATACCTAAACAATGTCTAGTCCATTTGCATTTGACAAGTTCAGAGAAAATATTCCATTATCCATCCTATTTTGGTAAGTCCAAATTGTACCTGATTCACTTTCTATCCTAACTTATATTACTAACAGAACTATCTTATAATGTCTTTCAAATTTATGCACTTACACCTCTTTAGTGTTTCTTTTCTAAAATTCTTAACAAGGAAAACTATAACTATCTAATCTTTAACTATAACTATAATCTTCAACTCCCTCAGAGACCCAAGAAGGAAATAATATTACCTAAAAAATTAAAAACAGGAAGTGCACGCAAGGGGCTTCCAAAAAAATGTGAGTTGACAGAAACAGCCAGCTGCCAGGACAGTCAACTGAGGTTTCTCCACAGCGTTGGGGCATCATCTTCAGCCTATAGGCTTAGCATATCTGACAGACTTATTTGTGAAGTAGGATATACACAAGACCAACAGTTCGACCTCACATTTGGTGAGAGCAGTCCATGTACAGGAAACACCTGAATTCCACTAGTGTTATGTCATGATTCAGGATTTTAAATTCTGGAAATTATTGATTTTTTTAAATTCAGCTGTCCATTCTTCTTGGCTTGTGTGTGTGGCTTCATCTTAGCATCCTGTTCTTCCCTGCATCCCTTTCTTCTCAGCTTGTGGGTGGCTTCAACTCTTTTATTAAATGCCAGTCTACCATTGAGAGGTTAGACTCTGTCAGCTTAGTTATTCTTTTAAGAATAACTGTTTCAGCTACTTGTCCACTGCACATCAGAAGCCATCAGTCCACTGCCTGTTCAGCTGCCGTCAAATAAAAGGGCACTGTACCTTTTCCAGATTACAAAGGCCACTTCAGGGATCATGCCATATTGTCCTGGCCTCAGAGGATGCCTGTTGCTAAAGTCACAACCACACTTGTCTTGGCAAGAATTGGTAGTCCTTTGTTTCGTGTCTTGTCTGTCCATTTTGTCCTGTTTGTCAGCAGTCGATTCGAGTATCCTTTGTTATCCAGTGGCTAACTTTTGCCACAAAGAAAGTTAACTCCATAGGCAGTTTCTTCAATGCCCATATTTTCTCTGGAGTAGATTGGTACTGCCAGAAGCCGACATGTCTCATAGTCATAAAAAAAAGGAAAAAATTTCTAAGTTATTAAAACATTTTAAGTGCCATATTCTGTAGGTCTCTGAAGGGTTTGAAGATGACCTGTCTATCTAAAATATATCTGCTCGATCTTGAAAACATACCTAATATGACTACAAGTTCAATTGTAATGTCTAACTACTAACTTTCATTTCTTTATATCCTAATAGTTGGTAATAATAACATTCAAGGATCAGCAAATTGCATTACATTGTTAAATGAATGGTATGAGTACAATATCTTGAACAAGATTAGAAATATACATATAGCATTTTCTAACAATATCAATCTCAATATATATATTTTGTATACAATATACAATATACAAAAATCCAATCCAATGTTAAGTATTTAAAACTAGTAGTTGTCTTTTAAAAGTAGATTCAATAATCTATCTTTTTATCTATATCATATTTATATCTTCTCTTTATTTTTTCGAGTAGATTCAATAATCTACCCTCTATTCTATCATTTCTATATATCTTTTTTTTAAACAAGAACCTTAAATCTAATATCCTTTGCTTAGCCGTTTTCCTAACCCTTAACAACAACTTGTAACCATCCCTCCTAAACAATGAAAATTATCCCAGACCCAAAACCCATTAGAAGACCAAAACCCACCCTCCCCACACCATCTCTTTGGGAATGTGGGCTTCGTATTCTAAAAATTGCTTCCTGCTGGATATGGGAGAAGGTATCTTTATTCTGGAAAGAAAAATTTTGGGTTAACGTCAAATTCTAGGAAAGGTAGCTATATCCTTTGTTATCCAGTCTGAGCATAATGCCAAAGTTCAGGGCTTATCTCAAGTCCTTATTCAAGTAGTCTTTGAAACTGGATCATCTCAGCTAGCCATCTCAGATTTGCTCTGAGCAGTTTGTAGTCCAAAGCTGATCTGTAGATGATGTTTGTCAGCTTAGTGGTATTATTATAGTCCACGTGGAATTATTGTTGTGGGGCCCCATCTTCTTCCTGGAGACTTTAGTTGATGTTAGGCCTGGTCGTGATTTTCTGCAGAAAACTAATAAAGATTCAAACACAAAGACATGTATAGGCAGCTAATTGAAACCTTTTTTTCTAGAATTAGTTAGTATTCTATAAGACCATTACTATCTTAACAAAGTTTAAAATGTATATATATATATATTAATTTTGTAAATTTTGATATAAAATTCATACTTTAAGAAAAGTTTAAAGAATCAGAGTAGAATCAAAGAATTGAGATTAGTAGTAGTAGTAGAACAGTCCCATAAATTTTTGTTTTGTTTTGTTTTGTTTTGTTTTGTTTTTCTCCTGTCCCATATCAGAAGATGGCTCTTTCTTCTGGCATGATACAGGGAGTTTGCATTTTCCTTTTAACAACATGCTTGGGTTTAAAGAAGGCGAGAGCCATTCTCCAACTCCAAAGCCAGCTTTAAATTTTAATTGAACTGGGACTACAAGAAGACCAATAGTGTTAAATGTCTTTAGAGAAGAGCAGAAACAAACATTTAGGAAGACTTATGACATTTTATAGATGATATACCAATAGGCCATTTTACTCTTTTTCTTGGGACATTTTTTCTAGATGATTTGTTCTTTTTCTTCAGATGTCTCATTTGTCCAGTGTTCTTCAGATTCCTTAGCCTTCATTCTCCTAAAAGACAAAAACAAAAACCTTTCCCCAAGACTAATGTTGGGGAGGTTCCCTTTTGGCAAGTTATATCTGATTAAATGAAACAGCATGTGTTAATGGTATAAGTTAGTTTAAATTGGATGGTCATGCTGGTTGACGAACTATCATCTCTTCTAATTAAGAGGTCTATCTTGTTCAAATAGAACCTTTATCAATTTTGATGGTATCCACAGCTTATCTTCTCCTGTAGAAACAAAAGCAATACCTCGCCTCCAATGTAACACATATCCTGGTTTCCATTCTGAGGTCAGCACATCCTTAAAGTATATAGGCTGATTTAATTCTGTAGTTTTTTTTCTATTATCCAATGTCTCTCTGCAACTGTTGTACCTTTCTCATTAGCACTGAGAAAATTCAAAGTTAATAGAGCACTATGCAGTCTGTTTCTGGGAGTTTTTGCTACCCCTTTCTGTTTATTTAGCATATCCTTTAGAGTTCTGTTTGAGCTTTCTATAATTGCTTGGCCTGTAGGATTATTGGTATACCTGTAATATGCTTTATACTGTAATAAGCAAAAAACCTGTTTCATTTTAACAGAGACATATGATGGAGCATTGTCAGTTTTAATTTGTGCAGGTATACTCATGATGGCCATAACTTCTAGCAAATGAGTGATTAAGGAATCAGCTTTTTCAGAACTCAAAGCAGTTGCCCCTTGAAATCCTGAATAAGTATCAATGGTATGGTGTACATATTTCAATTTTCCAAATTCTGCAAAGTGAAACACATCCATCTGCCATATTTCATTCCTCTGAGTACCCTTTGGGTTACATATTGCTGGTAATGGTGTCTGATTATAAAAGGAACAAGTAGGACATTGCCTTATAATTTCCTTGGCTTGTTGCCAGATTATGGAAAAATCCCTTTTTAAACCTTTACTATTGACATGATGTTTTTTATGAAATTCTGAGGCCTCCAGCACATTTCCTATCAATAATTTATCAATCTCATCATTACCTTGTGCTAGAGGGCCTGACAGACCCGGGATCGGATGTGAGTTATATATAAAGGATGACTCCTTTTCCTGATTGTATCTTGTAACTGAATAAATAGTGAAGTTAATTCTGACTCATCAGGGATAAATTCTGCAGTTTCAATATGTAATACCATTCTTTCAGCATACTGAGAGTCAGTAACTATGTTGAGAGGTTCTGAAAAATCCATTATACCAACAGAATAGCATACAATTCTGATTTTTGAACTGAATTATAGGGACTTTGAACCACTTTACTTAAATTTTCTGATTTGTAACCTGTCTTTCCTTGTTTGTTTGCATCTGTGTAAAATGTACGAACTCCAGATATGGGTTTTCCCACATAATTCAAGACAAAATCAAATCAGCTCTCTTTATAAGATCAATTCTATTGCTTTTGGGATATTTGCTGTTAATTTCTCCAAAAAAAAATTACTGCAAGCTCTTTGCCAAGGTTCACTTTCTGCCCATAATTTTTCAATGTCCTTCTTAGTTAAAGGTACGACAATTTCTGCTGGGTCTATTCCTGCTAATTGACAAAGTCTCAATTTTCCTTTCAAAATCAAGTCAGAGATTTTTTTCCACATAAGTTTTTAATTTTTTTATTTAGTTTATTTGGTAAAAATATCCATTCCAATACAACATCTTCCCTCTGCATTAATATTCCTGTAGGAGAATGCCTAGTGTAATACCAGTGCTCAGAAGGCAGAAAGCATGGGTCCCCCAGGGAAGCTGGAGAATTAGACTACTCAAGTTGGACAATGCTGGGCTCATCAAGAGGTTCAGTCTCAGTAAATTAAGTGGAGAGCAATTGAGGAAGACATATGACATCAATTTTGGTCTCCATGTGCATTTACACACAAGTGCACATGCCCCAGCACACATATACATAAGTGTACATATGCCCCCTCCACCAAAAAAAAAGATTAGGGCTTTTATGGCCTTAATGGTTTCACAGAATCAAGTCACCATTCTGACTTCCTTGTATGAATAGATGGCACATTTTAGAAGATTCAAGCTAAGAAAAGGATAAATTCATAATATAGTCACTGTGTAGAACCTAAGATAGATCAGTCCTATCATCACCAAAAAAGAGATAGCCAGGCATAAGGTGCTTCCCAAAGTGACACCACGGGTGTAAGAAACACTGTTGTCAAAAATATCAGACCTGAATCTGACTGGGCCACTTAATCTACCATCAGCTTATTAAGAAGTACAGGGAACAGAGGAACATGTTAGCCTGGTTCATGGTTTCTAAAAGGGAAAATCCAAAATATGAGCGATTACTAAATTCAAAATTGTAAGGAGAGGAATGAAGGAAGATAAATAACAGTAAGGATATCCAAAAATTTATAATGAATCATATTATTATATGTTTACCTGAAATCACATATAATACAAATAAGTCTATATAATATATACATATTATATATATGAAATTTTCCCTCCTGGGCTAACAATGCTCCCTCTTAAGAGCCATAAACCTTCTAACAAAAACCCAAATACCAGGCACAAGAAGTCCACTCTTTGAGTTGTTGGTTGGAGTTATCCAAGAGACTCCAAAAACATTGATCTTGCCCTTGGCTGCCTTCCAGAGGTAGAAGCTAAGTCCCTATTGCTGGACACCATGCACTTTAGACACAGAACCCAGAGGACCTGAGCTGGATCTTCCCTTAAAGCTTCTTCTCTGATGACTAGTTTTTCTGGTACTAAAAGGTGCCATACCCCTTCCAAGTGAGGGAAGTAACCAATAGGCCTGTCTGGCTATGATGCTTGGACCACAATAACAACCACCATGGCATGATAACCCTAAGGGTACAGTAGTGGTACACACACTTGGTGGTAACCAACAGTTCCCTTGTTGAACGTAAGACCTGCTCAACAAGAGGGAAACCATACCTTGCCAACTACCCTGGGCTAGTGAAGTCATAGATCTTGGAGAAGAGCCTACAACTTTCCAATTTACTAAACCATCATAATCCCTAACTACATTTTAAATATTTGTCCTTACATCTACAGATAAATAAAGGCATCGCTCCTCATCAAGAAAACTTATTTGTACAACAGACAGAGACCATTAAAGAAAAACATAACCAATTTAAATATAGGGAATAGTGATCATGTGGTGCCCAGTCTCCAACACATACAACATGATTCCTGCACCTAAGGCTCAGGGACCATTTCAGAAGAGAGGTGGAATAATGGCGAGACCCAAAGAACAGGGAGTCTGCTGTAAAGTTTTGTCTCCTAGAAATATCAGAGAAACGCTGCGCATGAAGTCTCATCAGCACAGCTACCTAAACAAGGATGACACCAACAGACATGCTAACGTGGACGGGTGGAATCTCACAGGGCCTCAACCCTAGACAAAGAACTACAGGCAACTAAGGAATTCTGAGAGCAGAAGAAATAGTCTTCCCCAGGGAAGAGCCCTTGGTTGTCCAAAATCAAGTGGTCAGCCCTGAAATTATATTCATACAGGTAACATTATCCAGAATGAGCAGGTTGTACTTCTATATTTAAGAATAAGAGTGTGTGTGTGTGTGTGTGTGTGTGTGTGTGTGTGTGTGTGTGTGTGTGTGTGTGTAACAATAGTTAAAGTAAAAAAAGGCTGTGAATTTGAGGGATAGCCATGAGAAGGATTGGAGGGGAGAAAAAGGGAAACAATGTAATTATATTTTAATTTCAAAAGAATTTTAATTAGTCTTTAAAAAACAAATTGTATAAAATTTTCAAATAATTAATACAAATATTGTATTTTAAAAAGAGAACAAGATAGTTTTTTCTACAAATAAGAAAAAAAAAGAGAAAGAGGCAATTTGGGGATGAAAGAGACTTCCAGAAAAGTCTGCAAATGAAACAACTAGCTCTTGCTTAGATCTCAGTCTAAACCAACATAGGGGGTTTGAATCTGAATACCAAGAGCACTCACTTTATGTTGTTGCCATAACTTGAAATAGCTTTTCTCCCAGCTCTGTGTGTCAGAGAGCCAGGCAGTGTGGCTCTCCCAGGCTTCTGCGCAGTCTCACAAGGTCAGACTCAAGGCTGGAGCACGGCCCTTGCTGAAAGCTCTGGGTGAGTATCTGTCTTCAGCACTGAAGTTGCCATCTGCCTGTCAGACTGAGACCCACTTCCTGGCTAAAAACACCCCCAGATGTTTGAGGCTCACAATGTGCTTGCATGTGACTTCTCCACCTTAGAGTCAAATCCCTTTATTTGTGACTCTGTATAACTGTCACACCCACGGCACCTCTCTCCTTCTAGCCTGCCCTCCACCTCCTCTTCCATGAGGAAATATTTATCTGCTTTTCAGACCTGATAGTTTTTGCACATTCAAACAGTCCATAAGCTCACCAGACCTGCAGCATCCCCTTTGCCCTGTACCATGATTTCTGGCTATAGAGGGTGAGAGTGTTACCCTGCCCATGAAACCAAGGAGACAGAAATCCTTCAGGAGTGGTCATGCTGTTATGGCTATGAATTTTAGACTGTATTAAAAAGTTTGAGAAATGAAATGATAAAGTAACTGAGGCCTGCCTAAGATAGTTAAAAGGTATCCAGGAACGTGGATGCTGGCACAGGTAAAGCAGGTGAACCTGAGGGGAGCTTCATGAAGATATATTATGTTTTCATTCTCATGCGTGAATTGTTCTTGTAATTTACCAAGAAGGCAAGGAACCTACTTTACACAAGTGGTCCCCAAAATTCTGAGTGGGTGGGGAAGCTTATTAAGCATGTGTATTCCTGAATCCCATCCTGAAAGCCCTAGGCCAGCAGTTTGGGATGAGATTTTTGTGGTTCTAACATGAACAGCACAGACCACACTTAAGACACACTATAGGATTATGGAAAAATTCATCAGGAAACTATAAAACAAAAAGAATAGGTGCGAAAGGAAGTCAGGTGGGATTCCAAGGGTAGATAAATCGGAACAACCAAAGAAAGCAGAGCAGGCATCCTGGGAGAGCTGGTGCCTGAGACATAGGCATAGAAGGATGGTTGGAATTTAAAAACAATAGATGTGAAACTTTCTTATAAACCATAATGGCAGGAAATAGCAGGCAAGAGGTAGAAAATACCAATTTTGTTGAAATTGTCTTGGTTGAAAACTGAGGTCAGTGGCGGGAGATACATGACTGTGAAATCAAACATGGAGATCATGCCCTGCAGGCCTTGGTGTCTGAGGGGTTTGTACAGGCAAGGGAACCATTAACTCATCTGCAAAAGGAAAAAGCAGGTCTGGAGTTAAATATCACCACACAAGTCCCCATTTCAGAATAAGTCTCATATACTGTATTTTCTAAGCTTGATTAGAAAGAGTTGGAAGGTTTAAACACACTGTGGCTAATAACGTGTTTGCCCAAACCATGACCAGCCCTCAGAAAGCCACGTGTTTCTCCATAGTGCTACTGTAGGATGATGGTGGCTCAGCTTCATTTATCTCCTCTCTGCTTCCACAGACTGTGGAATTACACACTCCCTTCCAAAGAGAAATAATCAACATGACAAATACATAACATATTAGCTGAGGTTCCATTTAAAACCCTAGCCAAAGAACTCCTTATTTTTCTAAGTACTGCAAAAGCATGGTGAGATTCTGGCCACTGTTTGGAAAGGTGGAATCAACATATTCTCTTCATGTATATTTTTACATTTCAGAGGGGTTGACAATGGAGGCAGGAAGGATGGATTTTTGTTAGCCTTTGGGAAATGGGGAATGGAAATTATTACACATTTCCCTCTTCTAAAAGTGTCTCTGATATGCCAAAGGAGAATCTCACAGGTCAGAATATTTCACAGCTCAGTGCCCCCCGTGAACCCAGAGCCCAAGGCTAAACAGTTGTTTGTTATGAGCAAATACAAGAAGCAGTGGGTATATACACAGTTTTATCCAAATGGAAAAGATCACACACCTTTTAAAATGGAATTTCATTGCATCTAAGACATTCTTGATTATAAAACACATAATTAAACTATAGGAAAGTTATTGATTACAAAATGTGGCATAATTCAAGTATGCCAAGATGTCAATCAATCAAATATAGTATTTTAACCTTCTTCTAAAAGAGCTCAAAGTACACCTTCCATAAATAGTGCTATGATTCATCAGTGCTTGTCAAGACGTGGAATTCATCACTGTGGCCACAGAAAGTCATGAACACCAAGTAATACAACAAGAACTCAATGCGAAGAACACTGAACTTGGAGTTAGGAGACCTTGGTTCGATCAGCCCTGCCAGGAGTTCCCGGCCTCACTGAGGAAATGTGAATACATTTACATGACCCTCTAATCAAGCCTTCTTTCTACACGTGCCATAATTAAAATGACTTAGATTGCTGTGAGCAGAGACCAGAGAGAAGAGAATAGTGAAGACTAAAAGGGTTCCGTTCGTGTCCCTGAGAATACTGAATGAAATCTTGAAGGCCGAATACATGATGTGTTGGAAACCACAGAGGTGATACTGAGGGAGCCATTGTTATGGCTGGTGTTTATTCTCCACCCTAGTATCTTCAATGAGTGGTTGGTTCCCAGGGTTAGCTGAGTAGTTCTTGTCACCCTTTGATGGAGAGGTGTGTATGTGTGACAAGGCAGTCCAGAGAAGAAGAGACCCTCAAATGAGGGTTTGGGTGGCTAAAAGATCCAGCCTGGCTAGGCAAAGATGGCATTAGAGAGAAGTGTGGACTAGGTTAGGAGAATGCTAGGTGTAGATATTACCAGACAATTCCATGATTGCAAACTAGAGAGTGGAGTTCAGGTGCTGGGTGAATGTTAAATAACCAGGATGAATACCTGGAGTAGGGTCTGAGCCAAAAGACCTGGCAAGGAGGGCATAGGGAGGCAGAGTCAGAGTCAAAAGAATTCAAAAGAAGACACATAGACTGGTAATGGGGTCAAGTAAGGAGAGTGGATAACCTTGACTACATGAGGCCTCTGAGGAAAAACTGGACACTAGAAGATGAGTTCCTGGAGGATGAGTATGCACACATCTTGAGATGGCATGTGTTCGAGAACCAATCACCCATCAAGGTCATCTATGGACCTTATGAGATCTGCTGTCCACATATGAGATAGAGCAGGACAAAGGTATGAGCTCAAAATGTCATCAGTCCAGGACTGTGAACTAAAGCCAGACAGGCAGGAGGGACCCAAAGAAAGGTTGATCAGGAGAAAACTGAGCTGGCCACTGGCAGATATTTAAAGTCAGAAAAAGTAAATGCCAGGAAAACTCTTTCCTGTTAGGTTCAGACCACACACACACACACACACACACACGCCTGATGTATGCCAGTCCAAGAGCATGATGATGCAAGGAAGCTGGAAGAAGACACATAACTGGCACACAAATAGGAATGATCTAAAATGTCACACAGCACAAGGAGCCATAGATGACAGAAGAAGCGCCCCTAACTAGTGTGTGTGCGGGTGGGGATGGGAGAGGTGTTCACGACAGTCTCATTAAGAAATGAAGGATAAGTGAGAGTTAACAAATGGAAACCGGTGAAGGAGTGGGGGTCTGTTCAGATGGAGGTAACTTTCTTTTTTTTTCTTTTTCTTTATTAAGAAATTTTCTACTCACTCCTCATGCTATCCACAGACCCCCCTCCCTCTTCCCACCCCCCAGCCCACTTTCCCAAGCCACCCCGCATCCCCACATCTCCCAAATCGAGGTCTCCCATGGGGAGTCAGCAGAGCCCAGCACACTGAGCCTAGGCAGGTCCAAGCCCCTTTCCACTGCACCAAGGCTGTGTAAGGTATACCACAGGCACCGGATTCCCAGAAGCCTGCCCATGCACCAGGGACAGATCCCGATCCCCCTGCCTGGGTGCCCCCCAAACAGTTCAAGCCAATCAACCATCTTCCATGTCCAGAGGGCCTAGTCCAGTCCCCTGGGGGCTTCACAGCCACCAGTCCACAGTTCATGGGTTTCCACTAGTGTGGCCAGTCATCTCTGCACATCCTCCCATCATGATCTCGATGTCACTCCCCTGCAATATCTCTCCTTGCTCTCATCAATTGGATTCCTGGAACTCAGCCTGGTCCTGGCTGTGGATCTCTGTATCTGCCTCCATCTGTCACTGGACAAAGGCTCTATGATGACAGCTAGGGTATTTGCTAGGCTGGTCACCAGAGTAGACCAGTCCAGGCACCCTCTGGACCACTGCTAGGAGACCAAGGTGGAGTCAACCTTGTGGATTCCTGAGAGCCTCCCCAGCACCCTGCCTCTTCCTATTCCCATGATGTCCTCATCTATCATGGTATCTTCTTCCCTGCCCTCCCACTCTGTCCCTGTTCCAGCTTGACCCTCCCATTTCCCTATGTTCTCATCCCCCACTCCTCGCCCTCTGCCACCCCCCCCCAAAGACATTTAAGGAATTGCTCAACATCCTTAGTCATCAGGGAAATGCAAATCAAAATAACTCTGAGATACCATCTTACACCTGTCAGAATGGCTAAGATCAAAAACACTGAAGACAGCTTATGTTGGAGAGGATGTGGAGCAAGGGGAACACTCCTCCACTGTTGGTGGGAATGCAAACTTGTACAGCCACTCTGGAAATTAGTCTGGCGGTTTCTCAGAAAATTGGGAATAAGTCTTCCTCAAGACCAAGTTATACCACTCTTGGGCATATACCCAAGGAATGCTCAATCTTACCACAAGGACACATGCTCAACTATGTTCATATCAGCATTATTCGTAATAGCAAGAACCTGGAAACAACCTAGATGCCCCTCAACTGAAGAATGGATAAAGAAAATGTGGCACATATACACAATGGAGTACTACTCAGCAGTAAAAAACAATGATATCATGAAATTTGCAGGCAAATGGATGGATCTAGAAAATATCATCTTGAGTGAGATAACCCAGACTCAGAAGGACAAACATAGTATGTACTCACTCATAAGTGGATACTAAATGGGATAGAAGGGATGGCCAAACTGTCATCCACAACTCCAGAGAGGCTAGCTAACAGGAAAAGACCCTAGGAGGGACACATGGATGACCCTGTGAAGGAGAAGTGGATGAGATCTACATGAGTGGACTGGGTGTGGGAGGTAATTTTCAAAGGAATAAGAACAATGAGGGAGCTGCAGAGACGGCTCCATTCAATGCCTAGAGCTCAAGTGGAAAAGCCAGGTTTGCTGGTATGTGATGGCAGGCTCGATACTGAATCCCCAGGCTTGCTGGCCAGCCAGCCTAGCCAAAGCAGTGAGTTCCTGGTAAAATGAGAGAGATGAGGGAGCCTGTCTTAAAAACACAAGGTGGAGAGTGACTGGGGAGACAGTCAAGATTGACCACTGGCACACACACACACACACACACACACACACACACACACACACACACACCAAAAGAAGGAGGAAGAGGAGAAGGACAATTTGGTCTGGGGTTTAAACAGTAGCATTTGTGATCTTTATGATCATCACCCACGTCTTTTCCTTAAATACAAACACTTACAAAGGAAACCAGGACAATGTGACAGTGGTGACTAAGTCAAGCCGAGCTTCACGAGGCTCAAGGTCCAGATGCTGATGATTCTGGAGACAACAAAACGCCCATTTCTAGATGGATCTGGGAAAGTGGGAGGCATGCTGCACAATGGAAGAGTCAACAGCACAAAGCATCACTGGCTAGAAAAACCACTTCTACCATGAAGATGTAAGACTCTTGACCTTTGTGATTACCATAACTTAGTCTCAGGCCATACAAGACCAAAATTAACAGAACTGGAGGGGGAAAATACCACATCCACCCACTGCCAGAGGATTTTAACACAACGGGTGGAGAAACGAGTAGAAGAGGCAGAACTTCGGCAAGTGCAGACTTGAATGCACTGATGAAACATCAGGATGTGTGTAAAGTACACCCAGGGAGCTGGAGAATAGATGTTATTTCAAGTCACGTTAGACAGATCATTACATGTTATATTGTGACTTTCCAAGATGCGAGGCAGGTCTATAAAGGATTTATAGTAGACAGACAAGTGACAGATGGTTCGCCCGATTTTGTCATTTATTCTCTGCAAGAACAAGGAACTGAAATGAACGAAAGGGACTTGCTCATTTGCAAGTGTCCAGAACAACCTTCCTAGCCAAGTCCTGGCCAGTTTCATCTCCTCCACGGCTCTCTCCAGCCAGGCCCGGGCAGGTAGCACAGGGTCAAGTTCTGAACAAAGGGTGCCTCTAGGTACAGTCCTCCAGGAGTCCAGATGCCAGGCACATGCCAGAAAATAGACTGAAGGAGAAGACAGACGTCACCAAGCTCTGGAAGAAGAAAGCATCCTGTCCCCACCTCAGACAATGGGACAGTGAGCAACACTGAGGGACTCTTGTGGGCTTTAAACTTCCCAACATAAATGTCTCGTTTTTCCTTGAAAAACTTGGACCTGGATCATTTTCTCCTTTACTAACCTTGGTTATTGACCACAGTAAACTGATCTAGAGAGAGGTTTGTCTAAGTCTGAAGTCCTTTACTAATGTGGTCCTAGGAGGTCTTCCAGAAAAGTCCATTTTGGGAAATGGGCCGGAGGACAGTGTGTCCAAGCCACTCTTTGTTGTGACAGTGGCCTCATTGTCTGGTGCAAACACTGACACAGAAGTTTCCCCACGAGCATCCTCAGGCTCGCTTCCCTCGGGCTGCAGTCCCTGGCCAGTAGTCACAACGCACAGAGAAGCGGCATCTGAGAGACTGGGGTCTCACCCAGCAGCACAGCTGATTATTTTCTTTTCTCCAGCGAAGCTGACCTTGGCCTCATCACTTCTCACTCTGCATGGTTGGCTATTATTTATCATTGTTCTAATCACCCAATTTTTCTCTTTTTAAAGAAAAATGCTAAAAATAAATGAGCCTTAAAACAATGATGGGGATATAATATCAGAATACGTCTCATTCTGAGAACTTGCTAATAACATTTGCATGGCTGTGCCACTCACAATATCATCTTGACCTGTCAGCATGGTCCCTCAACTTGCTATCAGGTGGCCACAGCTCCCACCTGGAAGGATGCTGGGAGCCCTGCTGACACTTCACTGGACTTTGTGTCATTATAGTAGCATTGGTTAGCACTTGACTTCCCTTTGGAAACCAGACCAGAAAGGGACTATGGAGGTGTCCCCACTGTGTACCACAGACTGGTGACTGTGGAGGTGTCCCCACTGCGTACCACAGACTCGTGACTGTGGAGGTGTCCACACTGTGTGTACCACAGACTGGTGACTGTGGAGGTGTCCCCACTGTGTGTACCACAGACTGGTGACTGTGGAGGTGTCCCACTGTGTGTGTGTGCCACAGACTGGCGACTGTGGAGGTGTCCCCACTGTGTACCACAGACTGGTGACTGTGGAGGTGTCCCACTGTGTATGTGTGCCACAGACTGGTGACTGTGGAGGTGTCCCACTGTGTGTGTGTACCACAGACTGGTGACTGTGGAGGTGTCCCACTGTGTGTGTGTACCACAGACTGGTGACTGTGGAGGTGTCCCCACTGTGTGTACCACAGACTGGTGACTGTGGAGGTGTCCCACTGTGTGTGTGTACCACAGACTGGTGACTGTGGAGGTGTCTCCACTGTGTGCCACAGACTGGTGACTGTGGAGGTGTCCACACTGTGTGTGCCACAGACTGGGACAGAAACTGACTGGTGGCAAGCGAGGAGAAAGTGGCTGGGCCACCAGAGTGGCACAGTGACACTGCTCCGTTCATGTTCCCTCACTGGCAGAGTTGTCTGAGAGGCTGCGCTTTTGGAGCTTTAGGGAAGTCCTCAGTTTTCATCCCCCTTGTGAATAACACATGGCCAGCAGAAGCCTTACCGATGATTTAGAGCAAGTGAGAGTCATTTGTGGTTAGATAGACGTCTCAGGGACTCCAGCTGCCAGTTTTTCTGAGGTTTCAAAATCTACAAGTTTGAACCAAAGCCAGGCCCTTGCAAAATGTTGGGGTTTGATTTTGTTTCTCACTTCCTAGCTCCTTCCAATCACCCGCTTCTTCTTCTGGGTGTCCCTGCTCAGACCTTCAATATGCTAGCACTCCCCACCCAGAGCAGCATAGCTAAATGCTAGATAACATTAACTGAATGTTTGTGAAGAGTTGCACACACATGCACACATGTACACACACAAACACATATACCCCCACACACTTGCACACATACACAGGCACACACATGAAAACTTCCTACATGACAGTTCCCCATTTTTAAAAATGAGGAAAAGTTACTTAAGTTACTTACCCTTAAGTCATCACAATATAAGAGAAATAACACATAAATTCATGTTAGCCCAATAATTCTCACATCACTGTATACACTAAGGTTACCCACCACCCTGCATATGAGCCTCATATGAATCTCTATCAGTTTTCCATTTCTTCTCATAAACAAATCTTCTCACTACAGTAGGTTTGAAAAGTGTAGACCCATAACCATATTAGCATCACTTGGAAATACAAATTCTTAGGTCCAACCCTGACCTTTCTGAATCAGAAAGTCTATAGGTAGAGCTTGCTTTCCAATGAAACTCCACACACAAAAGTGGAAAGCCAGCACGTTAAAGCAGCCAGACTATCACGAAGTGATTTCTTCTGTTCTATATGAGAAAACACTTAAAATCTAGTCAGTTAGGGTCGGTCGGACTTTTTGCCTATGGTAACAATAATTTCTGCAGTGTACCATCTTCTAGATCACACCATCCCCCCTTCTCAAGTTAGGTAGCACAAACCCATGCAGTGGCTTGGCCCTCTTCTGTGTGACCTGCAATTCTGTCACCATGCAAAGGTTTTGTCACATTCATCTGGCAGATCATTTGGTTTGCATCGACGTCCCAAGGAATAAATTACTTAAAAATAAGAACCTCCAAAGAAAAGTTTAGATGGAGGCAAAGTAAAGTCAGGATAGAGTGGGAAGGGGGGAAATAGACGCTAGATTTGGGGAGGGGAAACTGTAAGATTTCAAAATAGATTCAGTTCTGCGAATGAATGAATGGGTATGAAGAATAAGGAGGATAATTGCGAAATAGTTGAAATTTAAAAAAAAAAACTACCCCAATGGAAAAATGGGAAATTCATTTTGCTTCTTAAATGAATAAAATCAGTTAATAAAAATGCACATTGTTGAAGTAAAATGTATCTAACATAGTTTCCCAGTTTAACTATTTTAAGTGTACAATTCAGTTGCGTTAGTTGTATTGACATTGTTGTGAAACCATCTCTATAACCTACCTCCAGAATTTTTATTTTGAAAAGCTGAAATTTTAAAGATTAAATTTAACAAATGAATGAATGAGATCAAGTTTTGCCTAAAGTCTAATGCCAAAGCTAAAGCAAAATCTCA
This sequence comes from Peromyscus californicus insignis, assembly GCF_007827085.1. Lineage (NCBI taxonomy): Eukaryota > Metazoa > Chordata > Mammalia > Rodentia > Cricetidae > Peromyscus > Peromyscus californicus. The sequence goes on from NW_026294402.1 coordinate 20,606,071, forward strand.
TATATGCTTGCTTTCACGCAGAGATCTCACCACACAAGTTGTTGTGAGGTGAATGTTATGAGTTCCCCATAGACTCACACATTTGAGCACTTGGTACGCACTGCTTGGAAAGATTCTAAAACTTCTAAAAGGTAGCTGCAATGCGAGCAGCAAGTCTCATGCATCTGCCCCCACACCCTCCCCACCATGATGGGATGTTTTTCCTTAGCACTGAAGGCCAGAACAAACCCTTTCTTTCTTAAGCTACTTTAGTGACATATAAAGTAACCAAGACACAAGTGTCTCTCAAACTTCAGTGTGAGTGACAATGACATGGAAATCTGACTAAACACAAATTTCTAGGCCCCTGCTGTTTCTAGGGTGAGGCCTGAGAATCAGCATGTCAAACAAGATGCTAACAAGACCATGCTTTGAGAATCATTAGCCTCAGAGAAGTGTCTCTGTGACCAGAAACAAATTAGGTCTATAACTTCCTCTATTTTTATCCCAAATTTCAACATAGCCTCCTCATTAGATGCTCTGATGGCCTATCATCCTTGTAATAAAGTGATAGACCCTTCACACTCCATGAAAAACTGCCTCAAATTCTGTCATTTCTCCAAGTTGATTCACAGCACTAGATTTGAAGATCCCCCATTGGATACATCTAAAACACATCAGTCAAATTCAACCATCTTTCAGAAAATGCCAGATCATCGAGTGAAGGCAGCTTGCCCATAGGAAACAGTTCCTTCCTTCGAGGGGCTCCATGATAGTTGCCTTACCTGGATGCCCAGGAAATAATGCCCAGGCAGGAAAAGTGCCTACTGACATGAGCAAAGGGCTTAGAAGATTTTAAGCAGTTCTTAGTCCAAATGGGCAGGTTCTTTGGTTCCCCCAGGTAAGGGGCTGTGAAGGAGTCTTGGTACTGGTTGGAGTGCAAAGGCTGAAGACTCATCCAGACCATGACAGGCACTTGGGGATTGAAGCTCCATTCACTGGAGGCCTCAGCAACATTGACCCTATGGGATGAAGGAGTAGAGATGTCATGGAGGTATGCTATAGTTCAGTTCCTGAATGTTACCATGAGCCCCATGCCTTGAAGCTCTGGTCACTGTCAAGTGGTAGTGGCACCTGTCGGAGGCAAACTCTCGTGGAAAGAGGTTAATTCATTGAGGATGTATCAACGAAGGGGCTCTGGGTCTGAGCCCTTCTCGTCCCCTAGCCTTCATGAAGCAAGCAGCCTCCTTTGACACATATTCCCACCATGGCATAATATGTAAGCACCTGCCCAGGACATCAGAACCAAGTGACCATGGGCTGAAACCTCTGAATAATGAGCCCATATAGACCTTTCTTTAGGTTGACTACCTCAGGTATGTGTGCCAATAACAGAAAGCTGGCAAATGCAGTATCTGTCAATCTAGTTTTTAATTTTAGGATAATGGGGGGAAATGTAGGGCCTATTTGTGGGAGCAGTCAGGGTCTGGGGTGGAAATCTGCATAGCAGAGCACAGATGAGAGAAGCGTGAGGTATGAGTGCAGGCACATGGTGGGACAGGAGTAAACGGGGTACACCAAGAAGATGCGGAAGGTACCTATGTAGGGCCCAGGAGCACCCTGTTCTATGTGGCTGCACCCTCCTTTTTTCCTAGAAGAGATAGACATTTAGATTTTGTATGAAGTATCTGAATATTCTGCTCAATGCCCACATTTTTTAACCTGTGCTGGCCAAATACACATTCTAAGAGCTCAGTGGCCTCCCAGGTTTTCAGTTTGCAATCTCTGCACAAACAAATATTTGTTAAATCCCACAAAAACAAAGATCATGCCACCGAAGACAAAGATGATGTGAAAGACCCAGGAGGGAGAAGCAAGATGGTCTGGAGAAGAAAGAGTATGGGGGAGAAAGAAGGGTTGTTTGGCCAAGAACTGAACACAGCAGCAGAGCCTGTCCACATGTCTCAAATTTGCCAGATAATTGTGCCACCTACTTCCCAGAGCCTGTGGGGTATCCACGCTCACAGCTGCACCCTAAATATAGCTTTCACTCTGATAACTGAGACACTGCTTGGGGTCTATTATCTGACCTGCTTATGGCAAAATTCCAAGACTCGGAGACTCCAGAGCTGGTCAAGAAGGGACCACCAAGCCCCACTTTTGGAGTCCTGGCCTTTAGGACTAGTGTTTCTGAGGCTAACATGCAGTAGACATGGCTACCCTTGCTGAGACTGATGGAGACACCAAGGACTGGTGTCTCCACACAACAAACGCATATTGGAGCGTCAATTGTGTACTTACTTTATACTTTTAATTCTACTTAATTTTCTGTAAGTAATTCCCATTTGATAGAAAAACAACAACAAAAAAAGTCAGATAACTTTTCTGGGTCCCTACAGCCAGAAAGCGGAAATGCTGAGATTTTTACCTGAGTCTCCTGATGTTCCTTCTCTACATATTAGCTTGCTGTTGGAACTAAATCAACTTGAATTACCTCCATACTAGTCTAGCAATAAACTTTGGTAGTGTAGCAATATAATATACTAGAGCAAAACAATACAAAGTAAGGGCATTGGAGGCAGACTGGGGTAAGTCTCAGATCCACCGCATGCAAGCTGACTGGCCTTCTGCTTTATGCCCATCAGTCCCCCCATCTGAGGCACAGAGGCGGCATAGCCCTGGGAAATGCCAGGAAGAATTCATTAGCAACACATCAAAAGAGTCTATCCCAGTGCCTGGCATAGGTAAGGCATCCTATAAACTGACTAGGCAATTTACAAAATATGCTAGGCACTTGGCAAGGTGCCATAGGTAGGCAGCATTTGATGCAGCTTCCCCCAAACCCAGAAAAATGACAAGGCTTCGCTTTTGCCCCAGCCTTGAGACTCCTTGTATTTATCAACCCCAAGAGTGTATTTTGTCAAGCATATTAATTTCATATCCATCGGGACTGAGTTCACAAAATCTTTCGGTTAAGTCAAATTAACCAGTCTTTCTACAGAATCTGCCAGAGAATTTATAACATTAAGATACTTTGTGATGTTCTAAAGAGAGCATGGAGTACTCAGCTTTACCAAAATTGGCTTCACATCACTGTACCAGATCTGCTGATTGACCATGGCTGCCCCACAACATTCCACCACACGGACCTTTCTAGTGCCCCCCCTTTCCTTCCTGCATAAAAGCATCCATTATCTCTAATGATGGTGAAATTTGTATCTACATCAAAGAGCCCCTGTCTAAAGCTCTTATGGAATTACCACCAGAGTTGAGAAAGTTGTGTCCGGCGTGTAGAGGGAGCTAATAGGTGGGTACAGCCATCTACAGGTGATCTGTGGTACTGCACAATAAGGGCCGAGAAGCATTAACTGATGGAGAAGGATGCCTCAGAATGCCTAGGAACATTCTCATCAGGATGGAGTTCAAGGACAAGAGCGAGGTTGACCTTGTGTTCTTGTTCCGGTGTAGATGGGTGAGACACGATCTTGTTCTAGACATTTCCTTAGGAGTCTATACGCATTAAGTTATACACAAGTGAGCCCAATCACATTTTCTATCGGTGACAATTTCGTTGAATTATAAGATGACAGCTTTTCCATGACAACAAGGGGTACTCAATTGTTTACAGAGAGAGAGACAGAGACAGAGATGGAGAGAGACAGAGAAAGAGAGAGAGATTTCCATTATGATGGTTAAAGCCTCACAGTGTTTTCCTATAACCTGGTTGGGGTTTTGCATCTTTTGAAACCTAAACCTCTCTTTAATAGAGTTCAGGTAACAGCACTGAGGTCATATGAATACCATATTCTGTACCACATTTTGTGATAAAACCAAGCAGAAAGCATGTTATTTTGCTTGTACTGGGTTGCACAGATGTGTTTAGGTTACTGAGGGAGGTTTTAGAACTTTCCGGGTAGGCAAGGGAAGAGAGTAGCATGGTGTGACAAATCACTCTTCCTTCTCCCAATGCCCTGCACTAGATTCCAGAGGCATGGATCCAAGCCAGGCACTAGGGTGGATGCCATGGGAAACCTGCGAAGACTACAGACAAGTTTCTACTAACTAATCAGAGCGGTGGCAGCATTTCCTAGCACAAAAAATCTGAAAGTTCATCCTGTGAGAAACTGGTTGAAAGGTCCTTATAGATTACAAACAGAATTTCCCAGGGAGACATGGGGTTTTGTGACATTTAGTTAAGAAGGGTGGCTTACAGAAGTAGAGATTGTTTGCCTTTTCCAGTAACATCCAAAGGTGGACCAATGCCTCACGAATGCTTCCTGTTTGAGAATCCTTATGGAGGAAAAGAAAAAGAAAAAAATTATCCAGGTGAAGACAAACTTTGCTGTCCAATTAAAGTAACTCTGAATTCCCCAGATGACTATAATTTATAAATGAGTAAGTAAATCAAAGCATTATTATCATCTGAAAATCCAAATACTAAGAATCTCGAATTCCTGTTTATCACGTAAAATCCCCTAGCCCAGCCATGCTACTCTGCTCTTTCTTGTTTCCTCTCGGCTTTTTCTTCATAAGTTATCTTAGATCTTTGTAGATGAACAAATGCATATGTAAGTCTCCATATTAGAGCGTATTGTGCCAAGAACTGAGACTAGAGAGGTTATGAGCCTAGGGGAGAACCTAATATTATTATTCTGCTAAAGAAACATGGCAATTGCTTTGGGGACCCTTTACCTCCCATTGGGTTGCCTCGCCCAACCTTAATATGAAAAGATGTGCCTAGTCTTTTTACAACTTGATATGCCATGTTTGGTTGATATCCCTGGGAGGCCTGACCTTTTCTGAAGGAAAATGGAGGAGGAGTGAATCGGGGGGAGGGGGGGGAGATGGGAAGTAGGGGGGGACTGAGAGGAGAGGAGTGTCTCAATTAAGGTTTCCATTGCTGTGAAAAGACATCATGACCAGGGCAACTCTTATAAAGAAAATATTTAATTGGGGCTAGCTTATAGTTAAGAGGTTTAGTCCATTATCACCACAGCAGGAAACACGGCAGTACCCAGGCAGATATGATGCTAGAGAAAGAGCTGAGTGTCTTACATCTTGATCCACAGACAGCAGAAGGAGACGATGTGCCACACTGGGAATAGCTTGAACATAGAAAACCTCAAAGCCAACTGCCACAGTTACATACTTCCTCCAAGGCTACACCTATTCCAACGAGGTCACACCTCCTAATAGTGCCACTCCCTACGGGCCTAGCATTCAAGCATGTGAGTCTATGGGGGCCATTCCTATTCAAATCACCACAAAGAGGGAGAGGAAACTGTGATTGGATATAATATATGAGAGAAGAATAAATAAAATAAAAATAAAACATGGCAATAAAATGACACTAATGAGATGTTGCTATGACCATAGATCAGTGAGTTACATGCTAATGAGATATCGCTCTAACCATAGATCAGTGTGTTACATGCTAATGAGGTGTCTCACTAACCATAGATCAATGTGTTGTTTAACCCTCACCAGAGGCACCTTCTTCTTACAGTAGATGGGAATTAAAACAGACCCACAACTGGATGGTGTGCAGAGAGTTAGAGACTTTGGAGCCCTCAATTCTAAATGAGATGTCTTTCTCAAACCCCTCCCCTCAGGGATCAGGGAGCTATTTGGAAGAGAAGCCAGAGGTGATGGGTCCTGAGTCTTCCAGACCCAGAGGACCATTGGACACATGAACTCACAGAGATTGTGGCAGCACACACAAGACCTGTAAAGGTTTAAGGCATGTGGGGTCCCAGCACTGAGAGAGGGAAGTGGACACAGGGTCTCATCACTAACCAAGAAGCTACTTGCAATTTATACCCACTAGCAAAGGGAAAAACAGTTTTCTCCAAACACTTACTCCTACATCCATGAAAGGATCGATGCAACTCATAGCAAAGGGCATGAAACTCACAGGATGAAACAGGCTTTAAAACCAGACCACTGCCTACGATAAGAAATCACGTATGTGTGCACACATGTGCATACACACAAATACTTGAGCATGTTTGTGGAGGTCAGAGAACAACTTCTGGAGTTAGTTCTTCTACCTTGTTTGAGGCAGAGTCTCTCCTGTTTCTGCTGCTGTGCTAGCTGGCCTGGGAGCTTCTGAACCATTCTTTTCTCCGTACCTCCCATTTCCCCACAGAAGTGCTAGGATTATAGATGTATACCACATTACCCAAGCCTTTTAATTCCAGGAATCCACCTCAGGTTCCTAGCCTTGCAAAGTAAATGCTTTTGTTAACTGAGTCAACTCCAAATAAGAAACTTTTTGAAGAAAAACATTCAAGCCTCAATAGCTCATACAACTGTCTTGGGGCTGAAGCTAAGGATGTAAATTAGGAAGGGACCACAAGAAAGCTTCTGGAATGTTCAATGTCCTTTCTCTCAATCTGGATGCTAGTCATACAAGTAATTACTCATGTCAAAATTAATCAAGCTGTAAACAGTACTGTTGCATATCCCAGTTTCCTTTCTGTTGCTATAATAAAATACACTGACCCAAAGAAAATTCGGGATTTTTGGCTTATACTTCCAGAGCACAGTTCCCTACTAGAGAAAATCAGGGCAAAAACTTAAGCAGGAGCTTGAAGCAGAAACCATGGAGGCACTTGCTAGCTGGCTTGTTTATGCTCATGCTCAGCTAGCTTCCTCATATAAGCCAAGACCACCTTCACAGGGAATGGTGCTGCCCACAGTGGGCTGAGCCCTCCTGTGCCAATTAGCAATCAGGACAATCCCACAGACATACCCACAAGCCAGTCTCTTCTAGGCAATTCCTCAATGAAGGCTTTCCACTCAGATGACTCTAGACTGTGTCAAGTTGAAAATTAAAGCTAATTAGGGCAGTGCCCTTAGCATTTTACATAAAACCTTAATTAAATTTATTGTATCTATTTAATTGGCTAACACAAATGAATATAAATGTTAAGTGATTGAATTAAACAGTTCTTACCATTTTTCCTTAGTATGTATTAAAATAATTTTTATTGTTACATGTATATATACATATGAATATATCAATACAATCTGTTGAGTCTGTTTAATGTTGCTTATACGTATATTTTTAGGGCTAACCACTTGGTATTAAATAACCATTAGGGAACTAGTCCCTGGCAGAAACTAATTCTTCTCTCAGTAGTCATTAGTGCTTATGGCTCTTCAACCACCAAGAGCGCTGTGAGGTTTCTCCCATGCGAGATGGCAGGTCAATTAGTGCTGTCATTGTTCGGGTCTTGTTAGGCTACTACATTGCTTTATTTCATAGGTGTGGCTTCCTTGTCATATATAGAAGATCCGATATCCAACAATTTCTCGTCCTCTGGTCCGACCATCTTTTCACTTCCCTCCACTATGTTACCTGAGCTCGGTGTAGAGGTCATGTTGTAGATTTATCATCTGGGTGTGGGCACCCCCTAATCAGTTGTGGGCATCCCATAATCAACCACTTGTTCTCCAAATTTTGACCAATTCTGGCTTTCTGGAATGGCGTCCATTTGTTGCAAAAAGAAACTTCTTTAATGATGGACAGAGCTGCACTTATCTGTGGGTATCAAGATAAGTTTTAACTGATGAGATGTTGACCCCTACATTCTAACTATTTGTCAAATTTGTCAAATTCAGAAAAGGACTTAATAGTTTTTGTTTGCTTGGCTCTTTTTGTTAGTGGGGAAGGTGTTTTTGACTGGTTTTAGTATTTTTAGGTGTCAATTTAGACCAAGGATTAAAACTGAAATGTGAAATGAACCAGCACATCCTACCACAAGTGCAAAGGGTTCAGCGGCCAGAGCTCTGGTCTCAGATAATGATCCAGCAGGCTGGACACTGACATTCCAGGGAGTTCAATTACCAGGGGCTCCTCTCAGGCAATGGTGAAGGGGGACAGCAGGTCTCCCAAAAACGCTCATCACAGCTTTGAGCACATGAACTCTTGACAGCCCTCACTGCATGGGGGACCCCCTCTAGGTCCTACACTTGACAGCCCTTACTGCATGGGGACCGCCCCCTCCAGGTCCCAAGAGCTTGGACAGAGAGAGGAACTGCCTCCAAGAGCTAATCCACTGCTGTACATGGGTGTGTATTTTTTATTGATGTCCTGGCCTCCCTTAAGGCTTTTAACAACAAAGATCTTAGTTTTCTGTAAGTTTAAAGGTGCAAATGTATCTCTTGAAAATGTCAATTTACTCAAGTATTGCAAACCTTTATGAGTACCAAAAGCCAGTGACAGTAGTATCCCAGCAATTCTTGCTGCAAGAGGCATTGATTTAAGTCCAACTAGCAAGCATGCTCATATTTCATGCTGTACACAGCCCTGGGGAAACAGAGCCACAGGCATAGTTTCTAGATACTGTGGGCAGCAGGCAGAGTAAATGAATGGTTGGCTGCCTCAGTGGTGTCACAGGGCAGGGCTGACAGCCATAAGTGAGGCACAAAGTTTGGTTGGAAAAGTTACAGAGACTCCACAGAAGTTGGTTTTGGCTGTTTCTTGATATGGCCCACATGTTGTAGGAATTTGATGTTAGGACATAAGACATAATGAGGGAAATTAAACTCGCCCAAAGTCCTGACCCCCAGGAAAGCCGCTCTTGTTGGCCTCTTTGCCTCTCTCTTGCTTCCAGGTCTCCATTCAAGAAGTAATAGGTTGTCATTGAGCCTGACATGGCTCATCCTCACAGCAAACCACCTGACTGGACCATTGGAAAGTGGCTTTGATGTAGAGATTGGCTCATTACCGACTTCATTATACAGGTACAGAGGTTAAAAGGCAGTAACTCACTTGCCCCTCCCCCACATTGCCATAGTGCCTAGGAGGCACACATCCAACCTGGACCATCTGATTGTAGAACCCTGGCTCTTGCTTCCTTGGAGGATGAATTCTATTCCCAACTCCAGGGGTACCCAGGGTGACCCACAGGGGTCAGAGAATAGGTTGCAGGAAGACAGAGTGAGAAATGGCAGGGACTGAGGCTGGCAAGAAAGAACGTTAAGTACTTCCAAGAGAGCATTATACTGTAGCCTGAAAGTCAGGAAATCCCTTCTAGGATTGTTAAGCATGAAAATAACACAACGTTTCATGTTCTCGAAAAATCCTACCACCACTGTGGAGGATAGCAAGCAGCCTGGGCTGAGTAAGGAGACCTTTGACCAGAAGAGGCTTAAAGGAGACCCGTGAAAACTGAGCTGGGTGGAACTAGTGGGCTTCACGGCTGAGGAATGTGGAAGTCGAAGGGAGAATGAAGGCCCTAGATTCAGTAAGCCCAGGGATGCTGCTGACAATAACCCTAGCCTGGGCTATTCACTGCATCAGGACCAGGAGTATGAGGATGAACTCAGACTGGACTCTAACTTGATGCAGCATGAATTTTGCACCTCATGAATGGCCTTGGATGGATCCATGACAGGACCACTTTGTACCTGCTGTCACTTGATGGAGGAGAGTGGATGATGAGGTATTATGTGGCCCTTTCAGGCTGACACAGTCAAGCCACTTCAAGTAAACACACCACAGGCTTTAAAGATCATCTTATCCTGGTGGTCTGAAGCCAGAGGGTTAGACGACATTTGAGTTTTTTAAGGTTATGTTTATTTATTCTTTGAAAAATTCATACATAAAATGTATTTTGATCATATTTGCTCCCATTACTCTATCTTACACCCCCTCACTCCCATTGAACACTTTCTTCCCGACCAGTTTCCCTCATACATGTCTGTTGTGTCTGTTGGGTGAGCCCACTGCATTACGTGGGGTTACCTGCATGAACACGAGTGGGACATTGTTTCCTGAAGCATGGGCAACACCCCAGTGGCTACGATGCTGAAGAAAACGACTCTGCTTCCCCCAAGAACCATTAACTGTCATCAGTTGCTCAAGGAAGAGTGGAGCCTCCTGAGCCCTTCCCTGATCCACAGCAGAATATCGTTAGGCCCAATCATGTGCAAGCCCTGGGCAGGTAAGTTCATGAGAACAATAGCCATGTCCTAGTTCTGTAGACCCCTGAAAGGCTGAAGATAGCATTTCATGACACTTTTCCCCATCCTCTGGCTTTTACGTTCTTTGTTCCCTCCTCTCTCATAGTATTCCCTGAGACTTGAAATTGATAATATACTTACTTACCTTGTTTAGGCCTGAGCACCCAAAAGTCACTTATCCTCAGAATTTTGATCAATCACAAGTCTCTGCACTAACCATCATTCACTACAAACAGAAGCGTCTCTGACCAAGTTTGAGAGCAGCACTAGCCTATGGGTGACAGAACTATTTAGAAGGTAATGTGACACCATGGCCATTTAACAAATCAACAGTAGTAGTTTCCTCCCTGAGGCCTATGACCTCCAGAGCCATGGGGTTTTGACCAGGTTTACAGTAGCAGGCATGAGTTTCCCCTGAAGAATGTGCCTCAAATGCCAACAGAAAGTACTTGGTTACACCCATAACAGTCATACCATACCACTGTTGAACCAGTCGGCACATCTTGCCTGTCAAGTTGGTATTGTAGCACACGGGGCTCATAGGCAGGCAAGACTGGTGAAGACTTTTCTCCCCAAGCAGCTTGTATAGCATTTTCTGGCACTGTGAAGACGGGCCAACAGGGAGAGATCTTTCGGCTTAGCTCCAGCTTAAGTTTTCTATGTCCTGCAATCAAAGTGTGTGGCGTCCTCAGCAATCATGTCTTACCACCTGGTTCTTGTGAGCATTGAAGAGCAATGGCACTAGCCTGTATGGATTTGGGAGTCCATGGAGCCTTCTTGACCAACAACTCATAGGAAGGTATCCCTCACCTGGCACTGGGACAGGGACTTTTGGGGACAATATTATTCACCATGCATCCTACCTTTGTTTAAACTATTTATTATTATTATTATTATTATTATTATTATTATTATTATTATTATATCTTTAATCAGCTTACAAAATAATAGGTTTCCATGTAGCCTCTTCATACAGCCTTCATTTTGTTTGTCTCTCCCCACTCTCCTCTTCCCCATCTTCCTGTCCCTAGCCCTACACCAACCAGAAAAATGTCAATCCAGTGATGATCAGAGGAGGAGGAGTGAGGAGGAAGAAGTCATTTATTTCCTTTTCTAATACCATCAACACAAACTTGGAGATTCCTTGGTGCAAGCATGGCCACATTCAATCACAGTCTCTTAAATGATTATTATCTTAAACCATATAGACTTGAGCTCTTTGTGTTATTAGAAAAAAATTAGACAGATTTTTGGCAGAACTGAATAGTAGCATTAATTCAGTTAAATCTAACTGAATAAGATTCAACAGACCCTGGTATTTTATGCATAGTGACTCGGCCCACTGGAGTGGGGACCCCTATAACTGGAGCAGCTTTCAAAGCTGTGGGATAACTCAGCATCATCCGTTAATGGCAAGGGAATCTTGAATCACAGACTCAAAACAAGAATCCTGCACTGTGGATTTCTCAGCACTCCTGTTTTTAGACAGCTACAGTCCCGTCTCACTGCTTGGCAGACCACTGAGCACCAACCTTTCAGGGGTTTGTCTCTATCCTGAGCATGTGACACGAGAATCTTCCTGAAATGGGGCACTCATGTGGTCCTTGCTTTCCACACATGTAGTTAACGACATTCCTGTGGTCAATCTCACACTTAAGCACAGACATTCCTCTGAAGCTGTCTTTGGCTCAGTCTGCTGAGAGCTGCAAAGTTGTCACGGTCCTTTTGTTGTGATAAAAAGAAGTCAGGGCCGGGCGGTGGTGGCGCACGCCTTTAATCCCAGCACTCGGGAGGCAGAGCCAGGCGGATCTCTGTGAGTTCGAGGCCAGCCTGGGCTACCAAGTGAGTTCCAGGAAAGGCGCAAAGCTACACAGAGAAACCCTGTCTCGAAAAAACCAAAAAAAAAAAAAAAGAAGTCAGGGATTGATGATCTTTGCATCAACCAGCCTCCCAGGGAAAGAGTGTGACTTTGGGCCAGAAAGATAGTTCCAGCCAAGGACATTTACAGCAGGGTACCCAGAAACTAGAGGTCATCATTCTGCCTGAAGGGAAGCCAGGAGAGTGTACAACAGCATTAACTGTCACTCATGTGGGGGAGTCAGCAGCCCAAGAAGGGTGCTGCAGGCCCTTCACTCCTTTAGATCACTTACCTGATCCCTGCACTGTGCTCAAACACAGGCAGGCAAATGACTTTCCCACAGGGTTCTGGCGGAGCCAGGAAGGCCTCAAAATGACTGTCACCGGTCTGCCACCACTACCACCAAAGCCACAAGAGCATTTTCCCAGTCTAGGGAAACACTTCTCTTTCCATCTCCTCTGAATGCCACCCTACCACTGCCTTGTTGCCCCCTCTGCTAGACTGTTTTCCCCAAGGACAGATGTTATCAAGCACAAGACACAAATCCAACAGAACCACCGCTCCACATTTCCACTCCCCTCCTCCCAGGACAGAGGCATGGGGAAGCTGTTTATCCAACTATCAGAAACATACAGAAAAAGAAGAAAAATTTAAATAAATATGACCAGCTTTCTGCATGTCCTAAGCCTGACCAAGAACTAGAGGTGGCAGCAATACAGGACCTTGCTAGCTCTTCCAGGAATCCCCAGCCCCCGCTCCTTCAGACCCCGGCAGCAGGGACTATCCTCACTTTATTCTGAGTGCTCTGACTATACAGAGAGTGAAACTCAACAATACACTGCCCAAGACACGGGAGACATGTACTCATATGCAATGAAAGAACACCCTTCCCTTCCCACACCCACCCTGCTCTTCACTCCGCCCCAGCAGCCCCTTCCTGCCAGTCCCCCATGACAACTTGCCTTGCTAGGGCTTATTAACTTTATGCCATGATCAGGAGCTATCACTACATCTACCAGAAGATGGAACTTGAGAAGGCAGTTTTCAGGGGCTCTGGCCAGTTCCCCAACTTTAAGCCTTGACTTGCAGCTCCTTCTAGCAATTCTCTTGTGGTGTCTAACAGCATTGGGTGAGTCCACCAGATCTCATTCTTGAAGAATTTCTTGCTTTTTGCTGAATCTTAGCTCTCTTTGTATACCCTAGAGTATTTATAGAAAGATTCAAAGAACGGAAATGGATGCTTACAATTTATAGAAAGGCATGTCTCTAATAAAATAAGCACCAGGAAATACATCTCTACATTATAGTCATATCTAAACTGTGCTGAGAATGGGTGGGGGCCAGCCTTGTGGTGAAAGAGAGACCATCTTTCATACACTAAATCCCATAGACTGTGTCCTGTCAGAAATGCTTCCCAGTTGGTCCTGCCTCAGAGTACTTGGGACATGTTTTCTGAACTGTTGTGCACAAAATGAATGAAGTTCAAGGACACTCTGGTTTGAGGGAGGGAAAGAGAAGGGAAGAGAGGTTCGTGCAAGCCTCCTGTGAGCCTCTGGCTTGGCTCTCACAGGCCTCCTGCCTGACCTCGAGTTGCAATGCTTTCTTCTTCAGATCCTCCTGTGTGTGGAACACAAAGTCCAGAGGTGCCAATGGCCTCTCCTGCTGAGACTTCAAGGGGTCTGTCCAGCTTGGGGCAGCCAAGTTCCAAGGTCCACCAAGGACCTAGAAGTCACCCAGTGAAGAACTGTCCATAAGCCTCTGCCCCAGTGCACAGGGCAAGTTGATTGTGCTTCTCCAATGAAAGGCTCCTCAGGTCCAAATCCACATGTTAGCTACAATTCACAGGGTGGGGGCCATGTAGATAATAACTTTATTATTTGTGCTTCTCTTATGTGAGACCCACATCACAAAGAAAGCTTAGCCCCTCTCTACAGTGAGGTATCAGAACTTCCAAGGGCCCAAAGGAATTCCAGTGGGGGTGGGGTCCTGCTCTGTACACCATGTATCAAGGACAGGAGAGTCAGTAGGTGGGTGAAGGAAGGAAACTTTTACTGATCCCTGCTGTGAGCCAGGCTCTCCTGCCAGTTCTTTCCAGTGCTACCTTGGTTAAGTCCCAACAGCAAAGTGGACCTGTTGTTTCTCCAGAGAAGATTCCGGGAGGCTATCAGTCTGCCCAGGGTTACACAGTCATGGATGAAGGACACTGAACGGCTGGGTGTCCTAAAAGCACTGTGTCAAATGAACAGAGCCACCCACCTTCAGAAGTGGAGCGCTGAGCCGCACCTGGGAAATAGGGAGAGACCACACAGAGGCTCGAACTCAAGAGGGGAAGACTTCTGAAAAAGAAATCGGGCTAAGGACAGGGTGGCGGGACACAGACACCCCACCAGGGTAGACTCACTCCAAGAAGGCTGCATCACTGCCTGGAGAATATGGGAGGTGTGTGTAAGTCCCGGGGCAGTCAGCGGGCTGGACCAGGGTCACAGTCACTGGTCCAAGTTTACTGCAAAACTTTGCCCCCTTTCCGTGAAGATTCTGCCCAGAGTGAGTTTTTTGAGGCAGTCGGAGATCAGCTGTACACTGGCGCCACCTAGTGTTGACGTTTCTTCTCTGGCTCTTTTACTGACAGTCTGCTTTCACAAGACCTCAGAGGTGAACCCGGGAGAGCACAGTGATTTGCCCAAGGATAGGGCAGCAGTGGGATAAGAACTAGTTTCCTAATTACCAGTCCTAAAGAGCTCAACTGAGTGTTTGAAGCAGCCAGCGGGAAGGGGCCCTCCAAGATTCCTGCTCAGGCCTGTGGTCACCAGTGTTCACCTTCTACCTATTCAAAATGAGTCCAGGGATTTGACTTTTAAAACAAAAACAAAGGTAGACAGGAAAAGAAACTTCCCACAGCATCAGATCTCATGAATTCTAATTACAGTGCACACAAATACACACACATAAACACACACACACACACACACACACACACACACACACACACACACACACACACACCCCACAATTCTGGAAAGAGGAGAAAATAAGTGTGGAAGGGTGCAGTAGTTTATACAGATATCGCATTCGTGAAAACCTATAAAATGAGTAAATTACTATGAAATTTGGTCCTTTAGCAATCACTGAAGACCATTTGCTAATGGGACACTCGTAGCTGAGCTGATGTTCTCACGGGTGGAGGCTTCCTTCTCCATCCAGTGGGTTCTCCTCTATAACCACGATCTTCATAAAATAGTCTAGCTAAATCTATACTGTGGGGAGTTTTTCTAGGAAGAGGTGGTCTGATAGCTGCCCTTCCTATAGGAAAGTGGCAGATGGCCTTCACAGGCAGAGAAACTCCTGGGTGTTTCATGTTCAGACCAGGGGGACTCGAGAGTGCTCTTTCTCAGCGCTGCCTCCTAGGCTTCATGCTCAATCTCCAAGCCCAGCTCCCCCAAGACATTGTGCTCAGCTCACCCTGTGCCGGACACAGGAGCCATCCCTGTTCTCCTTTGCTTTCAGAAGTCAGGGTAGCTCTGACATCTCCAGGACAGTTCTGGTCCTGATTTGCCAGGGCAAATCTAATAAACAACTGAGCATCCAGCAACGCTTGGCTGCCAGGGCTGCATCCACGTTTCCTAGCTCTCACGTCTGATTTATGTCACTCAGAACCTCACATGGAAGCGGCTTCTGTTGCCACCCCTCTTGGCATGGCTCTCTGCTCCCTTGGTTTATGATCTACATTAGTGATGTAAAAGTTCCCATGGGCCTCCTTCCCCACTTACCACAGCCATAAACACCTCAGTGGAAGGCAGTGAGACGAGGAAGGCTTTTAGATGGAGCACCAGGGAGGAGACGTCAAAGTGATATCTGACTTTTTATGAAATGGCAGACAGATGAGTCAGTGGCTGTGGTAGACTCCTGCTGACTAGTTCTGTGAAGGTCTGGTTGATGTTTCTGACCTTAGGCCCAATAACGGGATACTAGGGGCACCTGTACATTCATTCAGCACATGTTTAATTAAGGCATGGTCATTTCCCAGTCCACCTTTGCAGCTCACCTTTCTCCTTCAGCAAAAGTGCTGTGTGTGAGATGCCAGCATGTTGACTGCTTCCCGTGCTCTTGGCTTTGGGAGTCTCAGAGAATTTAATACAGTTTAATGAGTATACAGTATATTGCGGAGTATTTGTTTAACTATGCAAAGATGTGTTGCATTTGTTTATGTTGAGAAACATTTGCTTAGCTATGTAAAGATGTATTACATCTGTTTAATTATGCAAAGATGTGTTGCTGTTTCACCTTGCCTGCCTAAGGCACCTGATTGGTCTAATAAAAAGCTGGATGGCCAATAGAGAGGGAGGAGGTATAGGTGGGACCTCCAGACAGGGAGAGTAAGGAGGAGGAGAAATTTAGGCTTGGAAAGGGAAGAAAGAAAAAGAGACACCAGGGAGACGCTAGTGGCCGGCCAGACACAAAGGAAGCAGGGAAGTAGAACATACGGAATGAGAGAAAGGCAAAAAGCCCTGAGGCAAGACATAGATGAAGAGAAAAAGGATAAATTAAGTTATAAGAGCTAGTGGGACAAGCCAAAGCGAAGGCCGAGCACTCATAATTAGTAATAAGTCTCTGTGTCTTTATGTGGGAGCTGGTTGGCGGCCCAAAGAAGATTCCATCTACAATGATGAGTAAACAACATGTTGGGAACTATCAACAAGTGGACCAGGCTCACAAAGAGAACTGAAGAAAATCTTGGGCTGGTACTTAGTGTAAGAAGATAACACAATCATGATAGATAATAGACAGTAACAGTATTCTCCAATGCCCTGCTACTCACCCCCATTCGATCCCTGCAACTATCTTATGTCTTAGCAATGGTGGGTCATCTCCACTTCCCAGAGGAAGAAACTGAGAATTGAGCAAATCACGCAACTAATTTCAGGTGGTACAATGCTAAGTTACTGAACACGACTCCAAGTCCGGCCTACTGATCCAGAGCCTCCCAGGGACAGGGATCCTAGGGATCCCAGAATGGTTCACAGTACCACGGAAGAACTGTGGTTATTGCTGCACTGTTCACTGTTACTAAGATATGGAACCAGCTGATGGTTCCAGAAGCAGATTGCAGAATGAGGAGAATATAGCACGTATTCCTAGAGGAACTTCATTCAGCCATAAGGAAAACTATAGTTACGTCATTCTCAGGAAAACAGGAGGAGCTGGAGACCATCGTGTTCACAGGAGTGCCAGGCTCAGAAAGACAAACACCGTGTGTTCTCCTCTAATGTGCAGGACTTTGACTTTAATGTCTATCTACATACGGCATGAAAGCAAAAGAAGAAACGTGAAGGGGGCCAGCAGGGGAGACGAGAAGATGATGGAGGAGTAAACGTGAGCACAAATGTCATGGTGAGCAAAGAACACCATTATTTTGCATGCTAATCAAAATAGCAATAAATAAATCAACCTATGAGCTTTGCTGACATACAGCAGAACATTGGGTGTAATGGCAGCGACAGTCACAGGGAAGTGATAGCCCTCCATGAGCACGCTTCCTTTTGAAATCTAAGACATGAATATTTTAGTAAAAGGAATTTTACTTTCAGAATTGGTTTTTCTGGTTCTTGGTTCCTACTACTCCTGGAGCTTCCTTCAGATCACGGTTTAGCCTCAGGACCTTGGTAACAGGCCAAGCATAGACAGGTTGGTCACAGAAGCACGGGTTAACTCTAACCCCACCTGTACAGCCAGATTCATAGAACCAAAAGGGGAGAAAAGGCCAGGTGCAGTGGGGCACGTCTTTAATTCTGCATGCATGCAGGAGGCAGAGACAGACAGATCTCTGTGACTTCTCGGCCAGCCTTGTCTACATAGTGGTTTCCACACCAGACAAGCTACCAGGACATAGCCTCTGCCACACAGCTGAAGTTAACCAAAGAGAATAATTGGTCATTCGGGGCTTGTGGGGTCTGGACAAATTTTCCCCCAAAGGCTAGTGTGAGGTAGCTTTAGTCTTTAGCCTGTGGTGCTGCTGGGAGATGGGAGACCCTTTAAGACTTGGAGATCCGGAAAAGAAGATTTGGAGAGTAGATGTACATTGGGAGCAAGACTTGAAGGGGATCTTTGGACCCCTATCCCTTCCTGTCTCTATGATTCCTGGTGGCCATGAAGTGTGCTCCTTCCTCTGCCATGTGCTCCCACCATAAACTGCCACCTTCTCGTAGACCCAAAACAGCAGCACTCCCAATCATCGATACAAAGCTCTGAAATTGTGAACAAAGATAACTTGCTTTTCATGTAAGTTACTATTCTCAGGCAGTTGTCTATAATAACATAAAGCTGACTGACATGGTCTAATTAATTGACAACCAGATTAATCCTTTCAAATTCATCAGAGAAAGAACACTCCAGTAAAGAAGCAGGCAAGTAGCATGAAAAGGCAAACCGTGAAGGAACATAACATACGGAAGCATCACTGAAATTTTCTAGACATCAAGACACAAATGAAAATGCACTTCACTGGACCATTACACACACACGTTTCTGTTTGTTGAGGTGTTAAGCTTTAGGGCAGCAGTAATTGTGAATTTTCCTGGGGAAGGGCCCTCCCATTGTTTACTAGTGTATGAATATAAAAACATCTCTGGGGGGCTGGAGAGATGGCTCAGAGGTTAAGAACACTGCTCTTCCAGAGGTCCTGAGTTCAATTCCCAGTAACCACATGATGACTCACAGCCATCTGTAATGAGACCTGGTGCCCTTTTCTGGTCATACATGTTGTATACATAATAAATAAATAAATCTTTATTAAAAAATCTCTGTAGAGAGACTTAGAAATACGCATCCAAACTTTTATAAACTATATGGCCTCTGGCTTAGCAACTTTACTTCAAAGGAGTTAATGGTAAGGAAATAAATAAGCATGAACTTAAGGTCATGCTATGCATAACTCTATAAAAAGCAAAGACTTATACACATGCCTTTAACATGTATAGAATAATATACACCAAAAAACCTCTTAATTATGCCTACCAGTAGATTTCAGAATGACTCAAATTTTATATTTTTTATTAATATAAATAATAATATAAATTCAATACTATAATTTCATGCACATACAGAAGAACATGCATATCTATGTATATACAAGCATTCAAGCCAAAGAGTTTATTTGGGTGTGTCAAGCAAAGCTATTTTATCTTCAAAGTAGGTTGTATGCTTGTGTGAGTATAGAAGATCACTTGTTGAAGTATGGGTGGAAATTATTACAATTTGTTCATAGTAATTTTTACCAAGAAGTAAGGAAGGTGTTTCATGTTAATAACATACAACAAATGAGTTCTCACCCCTCACTGAGTCCCCAGAGGAGCCCAGTGTATAGGCCAGAAACAAACAATACATAGAGAGTGAGCATTGAGCAGTCCTACACATTGGTTCATACACACACACACACACACACACACACACACACACACACACACACACACATACCTTTTTCTGTCCATTTTCAGAGCTTTTCTGAGCTATATTCTGTAAAGAGCATTCTATTCTTGGAAGCTGCCCCCTCAATTTCTTAGATTCAATTTAAAACCTAGATAATCAATTAAAAGACTTCCTTATTATTAGCAATTATTTACCACCACCCCATCACAAATCTACCTTTCAGAATATTTCTGAATGTAGATGTAAAAAGAAATGGGGCAGGGGAGAAAGTAAGAAGAGGTACCTTCTGCCCCTCACAAATTCTGTCCCCCAAACCCATTCTCACACATCCCTATCCATGACAAATTTTTAACCCTAAATTTCTAACAAGGGTTTGGTTACATACTAGCATGGCACATGTAAATGGTCACTGGGTAAGAAACCACCCCTAGTCAACTAGCCCATCCCGGCCTTCCTGAACACATCTGCCTGCTTCAACAGACAAGCTGCACCCATCCATTTTGACTGCAGATTCAGGAAGTGATTAGTGACAGGAAGTGCACCAAGTCCTCACATGATTTCTGTTTCCTGTCCTCAGTGTAACAAGCTTGAAGAGTTGTCATTCCTATTGACACAAGAAAAAAAACTGAACCAACTGAAAATCAACAACTCTGCATAGACTCACCAGAGACGTCGGGTCTAGCCCTCAATTAGGGAAACCAAAGAGGAGATAGGAAAACTCTGAGTTTGCTGCCAGGAAAACCACTTGGGGAACCACTGCCAGGGTAAGGAAACCTGATACATTACTGGAGGCCCCATGTGGACAAGACTAGGATTTAAATCCCCCACAACTATGCTGTGAACTCCACAGTTTCTGGTTTTCACCCTGAGGAGCCCCACTAGATTCTGACAGTGAAGATCACAGGGAAAAAGTTCCCTTCTGATTATTTTAATATATATATTATACTTCTGTACATTTCAGTTTTTCATTGTGTTTATTCATTGTACAATGTATATATGCGTTACACAAGTATATTTTCATTCAAATGCATGTTGTACTTTAAACATATTCCCCCTGTGGTGGTTTTAACGAGAATGGGCCCCATAGCCTCATATGCTTGAATACTTATTCCCCAGTTGGTGGAACTGTTTGGGAAGGATTAGGAGGTGTGGTCTTGATGGAGGAGGTGTGTCACAGGGGTGGGCTTTGAGGTTTAAAAAGCCCTCACCATTAGCAGTTAGTTCTCTCTCTGCCTGTGCATGTAGATCAGATGGAAGCACTCAGCTACTGCTCCAGCACCATGCCTGCCTGCCCACTGCCATGCTCCCCATCATAATAGATATGTGTCAATATAGACACAAACCCTCTGATATAGCTAGCCCAAGGAAACTCCTCCTTCTTTAAGTTCCCTCGGTCATGGTGCCCTATCAGAGCAATAGAAAAGCAACTAAGACACGTCCCTGCTCCCCTACACTCCCCTTCCCCAGCCCCTCCTCCATTCTGCCATCTCCTTCATTCCCCTGGCTTTGCTTCTGCTTTCATGTTATAGATGCATGGTTCTATGCATCTATATAAAATCTAGCATCCTCGAATATGAGAAAATGGTGTGATTACCTCCAGTTGTATCTATTTTTCTACAAATAATATAATTTCTGTTTTGTGGTTGAAAAAATCCATTATGTATATATATATATATATATATATATATATATATATATATATATATATATATATATATCACATTTTCTTTATCCAGTCTTATGCTCGGGCATCTAGGTTGGTCCTCTAGCTTAGCTGCTGTGATGAGTGCTGCAGGCAACGGTGACGTGCAAGTGTCTCTGTGATGTGCTAACTTAGATTCTTTTGAGTCAATTCTCAGGAGTGGGATCTCTGGACCATACGGTAGATCTATTAGTAAGGTCTTGAGAAAATTCCATCCTGGTCTCTATAGTAGCTGGACTTGTTCACATCCTTCCAGCCATGGCTAAGGGCCCCCTTTTGTCTGCATCCTGGCCAGCATTTGCATTTGCATTTTGTGGGTTTGTTTGTTTGTTTGTTTTGGGCTTTATTTGTTGCTTGTTTGTTTGTTTGTTTGGTTGGTTGGTTGGTTGGTTGGTTGTTTGGTTGGTTTTTTGAGACAGGGTTGCTCTGTGTAACAGCTCTGGCTGTCCTGGAACTTATTTGTAGAGAAGGCTGGCCTCGAACTCAGAGATTCACCTGCCTTTGCCTCCTGAGCACTGGGATTAAAGGCATGCGCCACCACCACCTGGTTCATTTTGTGTTTTTAAATGACTGAATGTCATTGTAAGTTTTCATTGTTTTCTAACTATATGTCTCTGGGAGGGTCTGTGCACATATGAGTACAGGTACCCACAGAGTCCAGAAGAGGATATCAAATCCTCTAAAGCTGGAGACACAGGTGGCTGTGGATTAAACTGACAGTTTCCCAGCCAGTCAGTATTCCTACCACTTTATCTCCTTTGGTTGTTCTTTCCAAGCTCTGAATCTGTGCTTGGTGGCTGATTCTGAAAGATTCCTAAAAAACTCAAGGTTCATATCCTCCCCTTATCTCCCCTACTTACCCCTGCCCCAGATTTCTGAAAACATGGGGTGAAAAATTTCTCATTCACAGCTTGAACCATCAAATTACAGAGCCCTCCATGCTGAGCACACCCCAACAGAATTCTCTGTACTGGGAACGGAAGAAAGACAAGGAGGAAATGCATAAGAATGTAGTGAAAGAAGCAGAAAGATCTTCCTAACAAATCAGGGGAAATAATACTCCCCAAGGTGTTCTCAGTGCTACAGAAGTACATCAGAAGCCCCCACAAAGTTCAGTAAAACGCTCAAACCAAATGATCGTCCCCAGAGGCTGGATGGTCAAAGACTCTGACAGTTTCCCCATTTCCAGGTGCCTTGATGTTTCCTGTTCAATATCTCACTATTCAGCAACCCATGATCAGAGAGAGCTCCTGAGTAAGCCAAAGACACCTCTGGCTGCAGGCATTCTGAGGCAAAACTCACCAGCAGCATCCACAGCACTGAGATCTAGAAGCTGTGGTCCTGATGGAGTGAGGATGAGGAACAGAGGCAGGAAGCGGCATCCTTCCCTCTTCCCTGGAGCCAGGGCCATTAAGGAGCTCTGCCTTCCCCCATCAGGATGCCGCATCTCCCCAGAAAACATGAGAAACAGGATGCCTGACTGCAGTCCCCATCTTAATCAATGCCCTCGTAGGATCTTCCTCTCATTTATTTCCTGAACAAATGGACTTGTCTGGGGATGGCTTTCTTTGCAATCACTCCTGTCAGCTCTCCACATCACAGCTCGTTTTCCTTTTCAGAGTACTTGCTCTGTCTTCTCTCTCGGATATGACTTGAGACACTGTGTGTCTCAGAGGCTGATCTATTTTTATTCTGTCATTGTCTGGGACACTTGGGCACCCATTTCCCTGGCACTACTGCTTCTTATTAATTGTTCTTAGAGTGTGATCTAGGACCCATAATAGCACTGGGAAGCTTGTTAGAAACAGACTCTTGGGCCCAGTTTCAGATCCAAGGAATTGCAACCACAGGGCAGTGAGGGAGGAATGCCATGCTTTTGTAGATCTACAATGAAGCCTCTGTAAATTATTTTGCTGACTCAGGCCTAGTGGTACTGGCCTATAATGCTAGCTACTGAGGAGACTGAGGCAGAAGGATGGCAAATTTCAGGCCTGCCTGGGCTACAGAGTAAGTTTATAACCAACTTGAAAAACTTGGTAAGATCTTGTCTCAAAATAAAAAGTGAAAAGGGTATAGTGCTAGAGCGTTACCTGGTGCATACGAGGCCTCAGGTTCCATCTCGGGACTGCAGAAAGTAACCACAGTAGACTACAAGGCTGATGAATACCCTGTAGTCTTTCTGTACTGTGCAGCAGCAGCGTGTCTGTAAGTCCTACCCAAGTCTGAAATTGACCCCTTAAGAGACAGGGCCACCAGCATCTCTCCAGTATCCGCAGAATCCCTGCTTCGTTGTGAAGTGTAAAATTAAGGTACAAGGTGTCAAGATACTTTTTCAAGATCCTCATGGGTGGAGTCAAATCTCAGCCTCAAACCACATCTCCAAATTACCAAATCCTATGTCTTTCTCTGCCCCAGCTCAAAACACAGAGCTGGGGCTCCCCTGAGAGCAAAAAGGTGCAGAAACATCTCACTAAACACTGGTTCTTCAAAACAACTCACCTTGCCTGAATGAGAAATGGGGGAGGTGACTAAGAAAGTCTAGCCTGTTTAGGGTGAGGGAAAGGATTCTGGAAAACCTTCTGTTCCTCTACCAAACTGTAAAGCTTCCTTCCCAAGACATTTCCATTTCATTCAGTACACAGGTGCTAAGCAGCAAGCGAGCCTGGGGACAATGGAGGGGAAGGAGGAAGCGATCCCAATGGATGACAGCAGTAAGAGTCAGCTTTTACTGAGCACATCTGTTCCCTGGACACGGCGCAACAGTCCTTTTAATATTCACACTGGGCCTGCAAATCAAGAAACATCATGATCCCATTTTACAGGAGGAGGAAACTCAGAGAAGTTATGTAAGCTGCTGAAGAGCCAGCAGCTGGAAATGGCATCACTGGGATTGATTCTGGATTGATCCTTTCTACTCCGAGCCTCTGCTCTTGACTGTGAAGTACGCCGCCTCGCACCTGTTCTTTTGACTGATTTGTTTGTGTGCATTTGTTTTTCCAGTAGTGACATGTGGTTGCAAACTTGGTTTGCAGCCACTGTTCTTAGCCAGCCTCAATGCTATGAGTCACAAGCAATCCAGAGGAAGGATGTTAGAGCAGAATTCAACATGCCTGGCTATCTGTGCCGCAGAAAAAGATGAAGACCCAATGCTCACGGTTGAGAAAAGAAGATAATTAGAGAAGCAAGAAAGTCCTCCAGCACCAGCAGGGAGGGAAGCCATCGAGGGGACCAGGGATGCAGCACTGCCTGTTGACACTCCTTCTCCGTGGAGTTGAAAGGACTCTTGGCTATTTTCAATATCCTCTCTAACATATCTTTCTCCTCCTTTTCATTCTTCCCATCAACTCACTAGCCAACCATACATGATGTGCTATCCCAGAAGGTACCAGGAATTTCAAGTCCAATACTAGGAAACGCCGGCCTCCCAGAGTCTCATCTCCTTCCAGCAGGAAAGACAGCTCAAAGCCAGGAGTGGATCCCGAGAGGAAAGGACACAGGGACCCAGAACTGTAAGGTGGGAGTTCAGTGGCTTGATTCTCCATCTGTACCCTACTTGGAGGCAACACCATGCCCCTGTTTCCCTCGGCCAACCAGCACTTCACCTCAACATTACACTCACAAACACATGGAGAATCTATCATCGAGCTCCTCCATTCACTTTCTTCTAACAGACCACACACTGTGATGCTGAGCACAAAATACTTCTGGTTCCTGCAGCTGGAACAGCAGGAGTGGGAGGCATCTGGTTATACCATGCCATCAGCAGTCAGGAATTAGGGCTGAGCCATGTAACTCCCAAATCTTGCCCACTGTGACCTACATCCTCCAGGAATGCCCTACCTTGCCAAGGCTCCATAACTTTCAGAAATAAGCACATCCCAGTCTTCACACACATCCAGAGTACAGCAGCTCCAAGAACCCTTTATGATTAGCCCCCAAGGCTCATCCCCTGCTAGAGGAATCATGAAGCCTATCTCCAGGTGGAGCCTCAAACAAGGGCAACAGCTCCTTGCCCACCCTCGATGTACAGGGACCTTGGATGAGAGCGAAACCTTTGATGCACAATGATGCTGATATGTGGAAGCATTATCCTCGACTCTCCTGATGGGTGCACTGGCTCTCTGACCAGCTTTCCTTTTCTTCCCTCCAGGAAACAAGCACATTTCATGTTCTGTGCTGCCTAGAGGGTTGTGGTGCCAGTTCATCCAGGCTTCACGGGACTCTCAGAACAAGAACAAGTGTTACTTGGATTCTAATGGCTCCCCCAGGGGAGGGGATGAGAAGGCGTGGTGTCAATGACACAGACACTGGGAGTCCATTGAAAGCAAATAATGAATTCATTTATTCAATAACAGGGTAGGCCTTATACACCCTCCTCCCACTGCCCAGTCTGTGTGGTCATCCCTCATTGGCTGGGCACAATCAGGAACTCTGACATCAACTAGGAACTCTGACAGCTCCTGTTGCTAGGCCCTCAGGCAGACTGCAAGTTGGCTCTTAAGGAGTATGTTATGCACATGCCTTGGCTACTAGTCTGAGCCAATTTCCTCAGCCCTATGGGTCTGTCCTACTACAAACAAGCTTCTCTTTGAGGCAATCTTTCTGAAGTCTCTTAGGAGTCAAAATACTAAACCAAAGGGCGATAGCAACCACTGCTACATTCCCACTGTCGCCTGTCTTGTTCAAGTATTTCCAGATACCATAATGTCCCACTTGGGTCATTGAACAGCCTCCCACTAGTTGCCTGCTTCCTACATCCTTCCCAACTCTGCCTGCAGGTCCTCCATGCTCTCCACCTGTCCACTTCCCTTCACTGTTCCTTAGCCCTGAGATAGGGCCAACACCCCTGGCCTAACACCCACAGCTATACCATTTCCCATCCTGTTTAGAAGCACCCCTAGCACTCGGCTTTATGGGAGGACTGCTTTGCAAAATGCCTATTTTCTGGGGTTCAGGCTGTACTGTCATCATGCCCCAGCTTTGATGGCATGTCTGCAATGAATGTAACCTTGGCATGAGAACCCTTGACTTCAAAGCTCTATCAGTAGTCCAGGCACTCTCCATGTCCAAGAGGCCGGAAATTGGTCAACAGTGCTCAGCTCTCACTTGCTTTGTAAGTATGTTCTGCTGCCCTAAGAACAAGCTACAAGAGAGCCTTCGCTCCACCTGCCCACACTTCCTGGAAAACATGCTCACCTCCTTCAGCTACCACCTTACCAGCCATGCTCAGCTTCTCTTCCGGTTTCTTGTCAAGGGACATTAAAGTCAGCATGAATCTCCATCCAGGAGCTCAGCTGTCCATATTTGTCCATTGCTGTCATTTTTAGTAGAAGGAGCCTTCTGTCAAATGGCTGAAAACAAATCCTATGAACATCATCCTCTTCCCAGTTCCTTCCCAGGGTGTGTCTGTCACACAGTGGGACTTCTTTTTTTGTTGTTGTTTGTTTTTTTGGGTTTTTGTTTTGTTTTGATTTTTTGTTTTTTGTTTTTTTTATTTTTGTTTTGAGGCAGAGTTTCTCTTTGGAGCTTTTCGCCTTTCCTGAATCTTGCTCTGTAGACCAAGCTGGCCTCGAACTCACAAAGATCCGCCTGCCTCTCACATAAGTGGGACCTCTTACATAGTGCCAAGCAGCAGAGGAATAGCACTGGCCCCCAGGCAGGAGCTGAGAAGCCCAGCTCCCTCAGGCCTTGGGTCTGACTGCAGAAGTCCCTGTCCCATCCCATTTGTCGTGATTCTGAGAGCTTCCTGTGTTGCTATCTGAGTTTGCAATTCTGTGCTGTTCTCCATGGCAGAGAAAGCCCTGCGTCCACTCTCGGCTGTACTAGGGACAGCCTCCGGCCCAGAAACTCCTTATATACAGCTCTCTCCCTTAACACATACCACGAAGACATTGGGGATCTTGAGGCATCCTGACATTGAAAAGGACACAGAGGTCACCTTTAGCCCTGGGTCCCACATAATCTTCTCCCAACCTGTGTGCCCTGTGAGCTCCCACAACTGAGAAATAGCCACTTTCCTTTACTGAGAAGGGAGTCTTTTCTTGCACACTCTTAAGCAAGTGAGGCAGAAGGCACAATAGCACACACTCTGCTTGGACCACCAACAAGACAGACTTGAAGAACATCCCAGAATTTCTGATATTTAGGCACAGCCCCAAATTTTCCTGCTACTATTACTATTGGTGCTATGGTAATATAGTTCCAGAAAACCTAAGTGGACATCTTGCCTAAGCAGGCAAGCCAGCAAGAAATCTGACACTAATAGAATCCACAATGCACTGGGGCAGGATCTATGCTAACTAAGTGTTCTGTGCATGTCATCTCATTTATTCTTCATGACAAGTCTGGGGCTGTATACTATTACCATCTCCACCCCATTGTACAGATGAGTAAAGTGAGGTCAAGAGAGTTAGAAAAAGTTGTCCCATATTACTAGACCAATAAAGAACAGTATGATATTGAAACTCAGGCCTGAGACCCTCTTCTAGACCATGTCTTACTTTTATCCCACACCTGTTTGCCTTTGAAACCTGAAAGAACACTCCCTAATAAGGGATCCTGGTCAAAAGCACATTCCTGTCCAATAAAGCGGGATAGGTGTTCAAACGTGCAGGTGTAGAGTCTTTCCTGGCTGCTGATACCCAACGGTGGAGCTGGAAACAGTTTCTGGGGCTTTGAATGAGGAAGATCCTCCAGCAATCTCCATGTCTCAGAGGGTGACTTTTCTTACCGTACTCCCCTTCTGGCACCAGAGATTGCATGCTAAACCCCACTAAAAGAGGTCGATTGCTATCCCTGTGACAAGAGCCACCTAATCCTCCCTCTGGGCAGACCATCCATTCCATGCAGGCTGGTCCTTAGGCCAAGCTGACCCCTGACTCCTGCTCCTTCAGCCAATTCTGACTTGACAACTAGAGAGGTCACCCCCACTTCCTGAACACAGTCTCAGTGCTTAAATAAAAAGATGGCACCTGAACCTTTCCCAAGCATGCTTTCTCTGAGAGCTAACACACGCCCTGCCTCTAACAGATTTTGCTCTATTTCCAGGTGATAAATTTGGAATATGCCTGGAACACATTTTCAGTTATGCAAATTCAGTATTCCATGCATCCAAACAGGAGACACATAACACAATTTGAGGAGTATACAGATGTTTGCATAATGCACTGTTTGCATGCTTGCCACAGACAAGCACCTCAGGAGGGCAGCAACAAATTCTGGTTGCAGTCATTTGTCTTGTCTACCCCCTCCCTCCCTTATCCTCTATGCTTTCCTTTCAGGTCTGAAAAGCAAAGATTTAAGTCTGTTTAAAGGTGTTTTTTGAGAAGAAATGCTAGGTGAGTCTCCTTCGTGACTAGTCCTGGGTGGTTTCCAAATGCAAAATCTCATGATGGATTCCTAGGATTTGGAGTGTGGGACTGCCATCATGGCACCGGTAGGAATGGAGGAAAGACTTTGTGAGCTGAAGTTCCCAGGGGAAAAGTGCCATGCCTATTCTAAAGATTCTGCAAGGCTGGGTGACTCTTTGGAAGATGACTGTGAAGTGATTTGGGCTACAGATCCAGAGCCAGAGTTTCTTAGGCTAGTGGTTCTCAACCTGTGGGTCATGACCCGTTGGGGTCGAACAACCTTCCAGAGGAATCACCTAAGACAGTTAGAAAACAGATATATATGATTCATAACCATTGTAAAATTATAGTTACAAAGTAGCAATGAAAACCATTTTATGGTTGGGGGGTCACCACAACATAATTACAGTTATTAAGTAGCAATGAAAATAATTTTATGGTTGGGGCGTCACCACAACATGAGGAACTGTGTTAAAGGGTCACACACAGCATTAGGAAGGTTGAGAACCACTGTCTTAGACTGACTCTAGTTTTCTTAATAGCTATTCCATGCCTAGCTCTGTGATCAATGGAACATTCTTTCAACTGTCACCTAAAACTTTCCATCTATTAGCTTAGCAGACTACTTTTGTCCACCTATCTAAAAGCAAAGACTGTTATCAGAGAGCATCTGGAAACTATAACAATGTCTCCGATTTTGCTGTGACCCACTCACCATGACCCCTACCCATGAATGTGGTAAATTCCTTGTTGATAATTCCTTTTTGTTCTGAAACTATAAAAAGTTCATGGAGCTTCTTCCACATTAGAATCTCTTACTAGTACCAACCCAAATCTGTGTTCTCAACCCTTGAGCTCTCCTATTTGGCTCAGAACCCTTTGAAGTGAGAGCTGTATTTTGTGTGACCAGCTCCTTGTAGGTACTGGTGGATTTCCATCTTGATTTGATGGAATTACATATGGTAAAATGTATTAAGCTGTATTTACTGACTTCTTTCAATAGTGACTTTTTAAACTTTTTAGACAATGATTATTCACATTTATGGGACACAAAGTAATAGTTCAATGTATGTATTCAATGTGTAATGACCAAATCAAGACAAGTATCATGCTCATCTCTTTAAAGTATGTTGATATTCTATACCCTGTGTTTACTATTTCCCTAAAAACAGCTTTTTAAACAAAACACATTCTAGAGCATTTCTGGTTTGATACCACAGTTATTGTTAAGGCCTTTTGAAGTAGAAATCCCTAAATTAGAAAGTGTCTGGCCAGGGAAGGTGGGAAGCTCCCTAAATACCACTAAAGAGGAATTCCACGCTAGATAGATTTACCCTTCCAGGAGTGGCCAGGCTCTGTATCCAGAGGCTTCAGGGATGAGAGAAACAGCACACAGCCTCCAGGAGGGACCTGGGAAGCTGAACTAGTCCACACTCCCCAGCTGGAAGGAGGCCCAGCTGTCCCTTCAGGAGCTGCTGAAAGAAAGAGCATTCAGGGACCGCCTCCCTGATCTCTGCTGCCATCCCCACAGATTACAGGAGGCAAAATGTGTTCTTTATAAAGCCTCCCCTAACGTTTCATTAGCTTGCCTTTTTTTTTAATGAAAAAACTAATCACAAGAAACCACAAGAAATCCCCTGGCTGGATCTGAGATCTCTCCAGGGTGGCCAAATGTGGCTGAACCCAGACCAAATAAAGATGTTTACTGACAGCCTAATAAACAAATGGGCCCCGTTGGATGTAACCTTGATGAATGGAGCATCCAGGTGTTTTCACTAATGGCAATAAGCACTACAACCCAAAGTATTTCTGTTTCAAGTATAATGCATTATTAGGCCATTAGAGGCTGAGCACAGAGGACCATTTGGACACAGCCCTATCAATAATGCCGCTTCCCAGCCTGCATTTAGGCCCAGGGAATTAGTCATCCTGATATTCTATTTAATAAAACCTCAAGAAGAAGCATCAAAAATCACATTACATTTTAACAGGGTTACAGCAGCCCAGGAGAACCACAAGTTTAATTTTCATAAGAGCATTCATTCCTCAATTATGTCAAACATGAAAATGTAAATGGAAAATTTAATGCTAACAATATCCCTCAAAGCACATTGGCAGGTAAGGCGCATTATGTTGAGTGGATGCTGGCTGCATATCAAGCAGCCCCAAAGTAAGGCTGAGGGGGCCGAGAGGAGGGGCCTTCTGGTCTCTTGGCTGCACTGTCTCTGAAAAAGCTATAGCTTTGAAGGCAGGGATGCAGAAGCTCCTCCAGCACTGTGGAGCTGAGGAGTCCCGGCGAATGGTAGGGTCTCTGGCACCCGCTCAGGGTGTTTCCTTGTGAGAACTGAAAGCTTAGCTCACTCGTTCAATCTGGCAGCAGCTGGACGGCAGGCAGTAAGTCATCCCAGGGCCTCCAGCAGAAGGCAGTCTCCAGGACACTATCAGGAATGTCGTGGGGTGTGAGACAGGAATGTCTGTTTTAAACAAAATTTCATGTTAGCTTCGCACGCCAGGACAAGACCTGTTTTCTATCCAAGATTGTAGCCAATGGAAGGGCATGCCATATCTGTTTGTAACTGAAGCCACTGACAGCAGTCACCAAAGGGTTTCACCCCCTTTCTACAAACAAAACAATTTCCGAAGAAGCCGATGATGGTTATGTTTATAAGTGTATCTGTTTGTACAAATATATGCTAAAATTCAGGCTTTAAGTCTGTATTGATACACAAAGGAAGGTCGTTCAAAGACTATATACCAAATTACTAAGGTTATCTAATGATCGTGTATGACTTATGTAAGCAAAATAATAACACAATTAACTATAAATCCCAAATGGACGACATCTAGCCATGGACAGAGCCATCTCTCTGATGACAAGTACTTGTGCCATTCCACAGTTGATCTGTGCTGTAATTAAATCAAAATCTTAATGTGGGAGCAGAAAGCGGGCCCAGATAGAAAGAGAACAATGGGATAGGACAAAGCCAGATGTGTTCCTGGATGAAGTACACATCACAAGCGGCACAAGGCAGGCTGCCCGTTCAGGAGAGCCCAGTGACAGCCGCCCTGGAATGACACTCCGGCCAGATTTGAGTAGTCATTTGCCAGATGGACATCAGTAAAGGTCATTTCCCGAAACAGAGGCAGCTTGTGCAAATCACATCAAGTCACATGATTTTCAAGATGTACTATTCTAGAAGGTGAGGGACCTCATGAGATGGAGAAGGAGGCAGGTAAGTGGGGGGTGGGGGGTGGGGGCGGGCGTCAAAGCTTGGCAGGCTGTGTAGATCAAACTACAAGTTAGACTGTATTGCAATGCCTGTGTATCCTGGTGAGGATTTATTATTTAATTATTTAATGGGGATCTATTATTTATTATTTGAAGACCATCTTGTGACTGAAGGGCCAAAATGAAAGACAGCAGAATACAGGCAGAGACCAGAAAGTGAAGGAAAGTGATGCCAGTGAAGAGAGAGGTGAGGGCGCAGGGTGGGGCTGTTCCCAGCTGGAAAGGAACACGCAAAAGAAGCTGTTAGGCCTAAAACCATTATAGGCATTGGCTGATTTGGATGAAGGGATGGATGACTGTTGGGATGCAGCTTAGGAATCAGGGGAAGTGGCCAGGAAAGCACAAAGGGCCGAGAAGAGAGGGGTTTGGTGAGGTGGAGTACTGAATTAATTTAGCTATAAAATCTATAGTATAGACAGTTAGGTTCCAAGAAGTTTTGAAACACTCAAGAAATGAGTTTGGTTGACCCTGTCTCAAAAGGCGGGAGAGGGCCACAGGAAGATCCATCTTTGTTTCTTCTTAACACACAAACTCCCAATGCTGCTGCCTCCCTCACAGCTCTGCTTCAGAACTGTGACTACGCGTCTCAAAATCTGCAAAATAAGAGCCTTTTACTTTGGAGGGAACCGAAGTGAAAATGATCAGGAATGAGCAGAGGGAGAAGCGGTGAAGGCAACTGAGAAAGAGTGGAGCCCCAGAGGTTGCAGTACAGTTGGGGCTGTGTGCCCCAGACTCAGAGCAGCTCTAGGGGAAAGCTGGTGAGTGGCTCCTCTAGTCAGGGGCGGATTTCTGGAGGGAAGCCAGAGTCTCAGTCGAGGCACAGACTCTCGCAAAGGAGAGAGAGAATCCCTGTGCACAGAAAATCACAATAATCAAACATGGAGGTGCTGTTAGCATACGAGAACACATGCCCCACAGAGATTCTTTGAGTAACTTAAAATAATGTCAAAACTGGAGTAACTCGTCAAATAAAGGGAAATTTTATTGGAGCCTACTACCAAGCTAGGCCTCAAGAATACTAAGGCAAGTGTCAGGAAGACATTCACATAGCCTTCCAGTGTTCCATGAAGGCTGGGAGGGCGGGATCTTCCATGTTAAGAGGAAACCAGGGCTTATCAATTTCTCTGGGAGAGGGTCTCACTGACCCTGAACTTGTGATTCTGATTCTCAGTTTCCTAGACAAACTAAAGAAGAAACTCCTCAGGTAAAGATGGATCTTGACCCACCCCCATTTTCAGCACTCTCTCTCTCTCTCTCTCTCTCTCTCTCTCTCTCTCTCTCTCTCTCTCTTTCTCTCTCTCAATACTTCATGACCGCAACCTACAGTAAATATTGTCATGAGAGATGGGAATTTGAGCCATGGCAACCTTCACCTCGCCTTGGCCGTGCTTGCCTCTCCCCGTCAGCACCGAACATCTATCACACGCCGAGTGTCTTGACTGCTTTTCTCTCTGCAGTCAGCATCACAAAGGCGGAAGAGAACTGAACTCACACAGATGCTGTAGGTCAGCTGGGGAGAGGGCGATGTGGGTAACCTAGGAAACGAGTTGTCAGGGCATTTCCACGTGGTGGAGCTGAAGACAAGACAGACGCAGGCCCACAACACAGAAGCCAGCGAAACAGGAAGTCATTTTAACGAGGATCTTCACTTTGGGTTACTGCCCCTTAGTCTAGGACAGTAAGCACCCGGCCTTCCTCCTCATCGACTCTCTCCTCCACTGTCACTGCTAAGTTCGGGCCACATGACGAGAAGAGATGGGGTAAGAGTGAGAACAGGCTGCCTTACAACAGAGCCAACTAGAAAGATGGAAAACAGCTTTTGTGGGGCTTCAGGGGCCACCTCTTTCCCAGGCCTCCGCCTTCCCAAGGAGAGAAACTGGAATGATTGGCTCTCATGGCCATGCCCGCCCCAGAGAGGAAGAAAGAGCTCCTGACTGTATTGGGAGCAAACTTGTTTCTGAGGCTTGCTTGGCATCTCCAGTGCCTGGCAAAGGTCTGGCCCAATAGAAGCACTGTGTCTATTTTAGAAAACTTCAAGGTGCTGGCTGACAAGGTTGTAAAGGGACTGAATAGCTCCCTTTCACACAAAATAGATCTATAACATGAAACTAGATGTCCACCAGTCATTAACTTCTATTGGCAGGTGTGTCTAGGATGTCCTCTGGAAGATACTCACAGTAACACAAATCACACACATTCTGAGTAAGAATCAAAACATCAGGAAAAGAGGGAGCAGGGATAAGAACGGAGGGTTAAGGAGAGAGAGGAGGACAGAAAGAGAATATGAATCACATACCTGGGCCTTTTTGTGCTGAATGTTAAGTTTATAACAGCAGCACTACCTCATCTTCAGAGTAATTCCATGTGACAATGAGAAAACAGTCCAAAAGGCCAAAGGCTGGGCAGAGCTCCTGGGCCGAGGCAACATGCCTGTGGCCACACAGCTGCAGGTCAGAGGCCACGTTGTAGCACCTCAGGTCTGCTTCTGAATCTCTGGGCTTCCTATTAACCCAGCTGGCAGCTCTGTTATTTGTGTACTGTGTTATTAGTTTATAAACTCGGTTTACAGTTTCAGCCCTGTATCAGAGCAGAAATGTTTGGCTTTTTACTTGGGGCCCAGAAAATGTCAGGAGACTCATCTACTGGGTCTGGAGTAGGACTTCCTGCGATCAAAGCTTTGCTGCTCAGCAGAGGCAGGGGCATGGATTTTGGAGAAGACCAGCCTTCGGTCTTAGCTCTGCCACTCTTCCCTTGTCAACAAGGGAAGCATGACACGAGATATTTTACTCCTGAGTCTCAATTTCTCAATCTGGAAGATGGCTCTGGTAGTTGCCACAACCTCGTTAAGTTGTCAAAAATGTTAAAATAAATCAAGCACACTTGTATGTGGTAGACGAGTCAGCCCCCAAAGAGGGTCTGGTCCCCTCCCTTCATTTGAGAAAATTACAGGGAGCAGTCACAGGAGAGGGCACTGCACCTCACAAACAGTAGATAAGCAGCAGCACTAATGTGGGTGCTGAGTACTAAAGCCAGGCTTTCTTTCGGCTGGGAGTCGGGGGTGGGGGGTGGGGTGGGGGGGATGGCAGCTAAAGCCAGGCTTCCCTTGGGGAGGAGGTTGCTTCCTTACTGAGTATCAGCTCTTCAGGAGAACCTGCGTAACTCCAAATTCTTTTGAGGGAAAAGGGCTTCTGCTATCAGATTTTTTGAGCTGCAGACATTTTCTCCTCACAAACCAGGTGATATGTTTACCCTACAGCCAATTTTACCCTAAAAGAAAATGAGACTCTCTCAACAAGAGTGCCACGTTCTAGCAAGCGGGGCTCTCTCGAGGCCTTGCGAGTGGGTGTCTGATTGAGAGCTTGCAGTAGCTGGACTGGGGCATTCAGGTTACTCTGAGTTGACTCTTCTCCAGTGTGCAGAGTCATTATCTCTGCAGAGGAGATCCAGCTCTGCCCCCAGGAAGCTAACTCACTTATTCTGGTCCAGAAGACTGTTGTGAATCAGATAATTCCATTAGCTGCCCTGCAGTGCTTTTCTGGCCTCCAATGATAGCTCTGGGAACTTAAAGCCAGCTCCTAACTTTGGAGACCTGCAATGGCTTATGCCCCAAGGCTCAGCTCCGGAGTGTCTGCGCCCCAAATACCACCACTTTGGATTCAAACAAGAATTTTATTCTGTCATTTTCAGAAAAATAGTGAGTGCTGTGAGGATATGGATATCACTGTTCCCCTGCCCTTCAGCTGGAGAATGATTCGCACACACCCCAAGTTATAGAAGAGATGATAAAGTACACACATAGAAACCCCAAAACATGTCTGCAGAACAGCAGCCACTCAACAGATACATACTTGGCAATGAACAAGAAGACCATGTTGCAAGAGGAATCATGGAGCTGCACTTAGTTGGAAGACCTACCATTATTGTGTATATGCTATCTATCAGATATTACTTTCAGTGGACATAGAACATCAAAATGTATAGCCAAGGAAGACTGCATTTGTACAACATGCTCTGTTGCTGTTATAATCAATATAGCAAAATAACTGATAGGAAACCACTGATTGATATTGCAGTCATTTTATGTATGGACAAGCAATATTTCATAGGTGAAATAATTTGCTGGAGTGATTCATAAGTACATAAGGAGGTATTTGAACAGTATCTTTTGAGTATACACTGCTTGGTGGGTACTTAACATACGTTGGTTCTTTTGAGATATGAGCTCATAATGAAGCTGAAGATTATCAACCTGGTTTAACGGTGGAGGAAAAAAGCTCAGTAAATATTCAAAAGTGGCCAAGGGACCCAACCCCACGTGATTCTGGCTGCCGAGCCCATGGGCTTTATTTTGACTTTGGAATTTTGAGCTGTGTGCATGCTGCCTGAGCTTTACAAGAGGGTCTTTGTGTGTCAGCCTCCTAAAGCTCATGGATTTGTGTTCATCTCTGCATTCTTCTGAGGAACGGCACAGCCCCAGCCACCAGGTAAGCACTCAACAGACTCAGCCCTGCTGTGCTCCCTTGAGAAATGTTCGATTAGCCGGGACTCACCTGTACTTATGGTGGATGACAGTTGTTGATCCCAGGACTCCCCAGAGAAATAGCAGAACCAAAAGGATAGGTAGATAGAAGACAGACAGGAAGATTAATAGATATGTAGATAGAATAGAGGCAGTATAGATAGATGATAGAGGTAAAATAGATGAGTGATAGACTAGAGATAATATGGACAGAAGATCTAGAGATAATATAGATAGATGATAGATACATAGGCAGATGACAGATGTGCCTATGTTTATGTCTGTGTGCATAGACATATTGTTGTCTCATGTGACTACAGATGTTGGCAAGTACAATCTACAGGGTGGATTGATAAGCCAGAGATCAAAGGAAAGCTGACATACCGTTCAAGTCATAAGACTATCTGCTGTGGGACTTCCTCCCTCCTGGAAAAAGCCAACCTTCTGTTTAATTCAGGATATCAGCTGGTTGGGTGAGGTCCACCTACATTGCAGAGGGCAATCTTTACTCGGGGTCCATCAATTTAAATCTTATTCTCATCCAAAAAGACTCTCACAGGAACATTGATTAGAAACATCTTAATGACATATATCAGAAGATACAAATAAATGAAAAGATACCCTGAATTCGTGGACTAGAAAAACTTATTACTGCTAACATATCCATACCAATAAAAGTCCTTTCCAGAGTCAATGCAATTCCCATCAAGATTCCAATAAAAATTTTCACAGAAATCAAAAATAATCCCAAAACTTACGTGCTACCAGGAAAGACCACAAATAGCTAAAGCAACTATGAAGAAAAAGAATAAAACTTGAAGTATTGAAGTATTACACTGCCTGCTCTTAAAACATACTATAAAGCTGTAATAACCAAAACAAGACTTAGAAATTGCTGAATAGAGTAGAGCGCTCAAAAATAAATCCTCATGTCTATAGCTAGCTGCCAAGAGCATACATATGTTCCCCCAACAACTGATATTGGTAGAATGGGGTATCTACATGCACAAGAAATAAACTGGGTCTTTATTTTGTCCCATATACAATAATCAGCTCAAAATGGATTAAAGACTTCAACCTAAGACCTAAAACTATCATGTTCCTGGAAGCTTTGCAGGCAAAAGCATGTTGGCATAGATCTTGGTAAAGGTATGTGGACATGACATCAAAAGCACAAGCCACAAAAGCAAAACAATCAGGGACTACATACATGTGGCCAAAGGGTACATAAAAAACTTCTCAAAATCACTAATAATCCAAAATGCAAGTCAAAGCATAAGGCATTGCCTCACATTGGTTAGAATGACTTTTATTTCAAAGACACCATAGAACTGGAGAGACGGCTCAGTGGTTAGGAGAATGTGATGCTCTTACTGAGGACTCGGGTTCGATTTCCAGCACCCACACTGAGGCTCACAACCATCATTATAACCCCAATTCCTGGGAATCCAAAGCCCACTCATGACTTCCTAAGGCACTAGGCATGCACATAGTGCACATACATACTTGGAGGTAGAGCATTCATACATGTAAAATAAAGTAAGTCAAAAGAAAAGACAATATAATAAGTCTTGATAAGGCTATAACAAAAAATTGCCTATTACACTGTGGGTGGGAGTGTAAATACGTGCCACCTTTATGGAAAACAGTACTTAGTTTTCCAAAAATTGAAAAAAGAACTGTCCCATAATCTCACAATCCCACCACTGAGCATATACCCAAAGGTGTGGTGGCAGAAAGGACACCTGTATAGTCGGAGAGCTGAAAGAAAAAGGCAAGGGGTCTCCTGGTTCCACTTTAGCTGGGAACATGAACACCAGCAAGCCAGCTTGTAGTTAGAGTTTTCCTGCCTGGCCCACAGTCAGGACAAATCTCTCTCACCCGCCAGTCCCACAGCTGCTCAGACCCGACCAAGTAAACAGAGACTTATATTGCTTACAAACTGTATGGCCGTAGCAGACTTCTTGCTAACTGTTCTTATATCTTAAATTAATCCATTTCTATAAATCTATACCTTGCCACGTGGCTCGTGGCTTACTGGCGTCTTCACATGCTGCTTGTCATGGCAGCAGCTAGCAGGTCTCCCGCCTCAACCTTCCACTTCCCAGAATTCTCTTCTCTCCTTGTCCCGCCTATACTTCCTGCCTGGCCACTGGCCAATCAGCATTTTATTTATACAGAGTGATATCCACAGCATCAGTTGGAGATGACAGAACTCCCCTGTGCTCTCACGAACCCATACCAGCATGCACACTGTGCCCCACATGTTCTGTGTCTTCATATCAGTCTCTGGCTTCTCCACATTGTGTAACACTGTCCTCCCCAGGAACAGCCATCTTTAGGAAACTGAGGTAACACAATGGAAATGAAATAACTCTAAGAAAGTGCACTCCTGCCATTCTGGGATTTAAAACCCCAAAAGATGGTGGTTTGGTTTGTGGAAAATGTTCAATTTAAGCTGGTAAAAGGCAAAATGCTGGAGCAGAATGCTGCAAGGGTCAAAGTTCCCACAGTAGAAGTTGCTGCAGACAGCTAGTCCACAGTTAGCTCCAATCCAGTAAAGTGGGGTGATAAGCGAGGAACAGCCCATGCAAACCATCAATCTCCCTGTGAAGTGGCCTTTTATCTGTGTAAAAAAAAAAATCTAGCAAGGAAATATGTAATTCTAAAACAGTAGCCTGGGGCATTTACTATCAATAACTGAGTTTTCCAAAGGCGTAGCATGAGTTAATTGAGTGCTCACTTAGAAGGCTGATGTTACCTCCACATCACTTCTACCCACTTAAGATTGTCTGCTATTCACATCACCAGGGAGGCTACCTGGAAAACAGGACCCCAAGAAAGACACAGGGATCGCCCAATGACAGAAATGGAATGAGATCTACATGAACAGTCTGGACATGAGTGGGGGTAATGAAAGGCGAGGGTCGAGGGAAAGAGAGCTTGGGGGAGCAGGAGATCCCAGCTGGATCAACAACAGAGAGGGAGAACAAGGAATAGGAGACCATGGTAAATGAAGACCACATGAGAATAGGAAGAAGCAAAGTGCTAGAGAGGCCCACAGAAATCCACAAAGATACCCACACAACAGACTGCTGGCAATGGTCGAGAGATAGCCCGAACTGACCTACTCTGGTGATGGGATGGCCAAACACCCTAATTGTCGTGCTAGAAACCTCATCCAACTACTGAGGGATCTGGATGCAGAGATCCATGACTAGGCCCTGGGTGGATCTCTGGGAGTCCAATTAGCGAGAATGAGGAGGGTTTATATGAGTGAGAATTGTTGAGACCAAGGTTGGATAAAGCACAGGGACAAATAGCCAAATGAATGGAAACACATGAACTATGAACCAATGGCTGAGGGGTCCCCACTGGATCAGGCCCTCTGAATGGGTGAGACAGTTGATTGGCTTGATCTGTTTGGGAGGCATCCAGGCAGTGGGACCGGGTCCTGTGCTCATTGCATGAGTTGGCTGTTTGAAACCTGGGGCCTATGCAGGATTGCTTGGCTCGGCCTGGGAGGAGGGGACTGGACCTACCTGGACTGAGTCTATCAGGTTGACCTCAGTCTGTGGGGAAGGCTTTGCCCTGGAGGAGATGGGAATGGGGGTGGGGGGGGGGTGGGGGGAAGGTGAGGGGGACGGGAGGGGGGAGAACAAGGGAATTCGTGGCTGATATGTAGAAGTGAATTGTATTGCAAAATAAAAATTAAAAAAAGAAAAAAAATGAAAAAAAAAAAAAAAAGAAATCACAATGTTCCCAATGAGAATCATTGTATAGAATAGGTGTATTGCTGAAGTAAATCTGCTCAAGAACTGCCAGACACTGAAACTCTACCTGTTCAGGTACCATTTTGCAAACAATAAATCAAGTAAATATAATTATAACATGAGAACGTTCTCAATATGGAAGTTCTCATTGTATATAATGCCTGAAAGAGAGGGCCTGGCCCATAAATCAACCACCAGTCTAGGGATCTGCTCTACAGAAGTTCTCACTAAGAACTGTGCAATAACCTACATACAAATTGTCTTTATATATATCTACTCATATTATTTGCATAAACATATATATTT
Organism: Peromyscus californicus insignis; assembly: GCF_007827085.1. Lineage (NCBI taxonomy): Eukaryota > Metazoa > Chordata > Mammalia > Rodentia > Cricetidae > Peromyscus > Peromyscus californicus. The sequence goes on from NW_026294402.1 coordinate 20,646,240, forward strand.
ATAAACTACACATACATGCAAGTGCTTCTGGGAATCCTCTCTCATCCTCCTCACAAGGCATGACAGGGCTAAACTGGTTACAGCCAATACCTCCGAGGCTGCATTTTGCAATGTTTCTAAACATTTTTTAACCAGTACAAAAGCAGAGTTAAGGCATTCTCAGCATCTGGTAAAGAGAGACCAGGAACTTTTTTTAAATTTCTTTTATTTTCTGAGATTATAATTTTCCCCTTCCCCTTTCTCCCTCCAGACTCTCCTATATTCTCTTCCTCAATCTCAAATGTGTGGGCTCTTTCATCACTGATGATTGTGTCATACATATATGCAGATACATATACATTCCTAAATACATAGATACAACCTGCTTAGTCTGTCTGTTACTTCCATGGAGTTTTCAGGGCTGACCATTTGGTACTGGATAATGGTGTACTGGATAAGAGAGCACACACAATGGGTGTGCTCTTCCCTGGGGAAAACAATTTCTCCTGTTCTCAGCATTCCTTACTCACCTATTTTTTTTTTTTTTTGGTAGCGTTGATGCCTGTTGGTCTTTCCCCCAAAGTCTGACTTACCTGTTGAAGTCCTTGTTCAGCTCATGTTTGGGCAGTCATGTTGGTAAGACTTTGTCTCTTCTAACATTCCTAGGAGACACAATCTCACAGCAAACTCCTTGTTCCTCTGGCTTTTACACTCTCTCTGCCCCCTCTTCCCCAATGTTGGCTGAGCCTTAGGAGTGGGTGGCATATTGTAGATGTATCCCTTGGGAATAGGCTCCACAACTCTGCATTTTGATTGGTTGTGGTTTTCTGTAATGGCCTCTGTCTATTGCAAAAAGAAGTTTTCATGATTAGGGGTGAGGACTACACTTATCTGTAGAATATGGACAAATGTTTAGAATGTAGGTAGGGATTGTGTTAGTTTAGTGAAGTGGTAGTTACAGGCTCTCCTCCAAGATCCATGACTCCACTAAGCCTGAGTATTTGGTTAGGTTGCCAGTACAGGAAATGATTTTCCTCTTGTTAAGAAGGTTTGGGGGCCAATCAAATTGTATCATATTTTCATTATCCATACATCTGTTGAAGGACGCTTAAGTAGTTTCCATTTAATACCTGTGGAGTAAGCTATCAAATTCCTTTGAGCAGATGCCAAAGAGTGGTATAGCTAGCTCAAGTGGTAGATTTATTTTTAGTTTTTTGAGAACTCTCCAAACTGATTTTCAGAGTACACCAGATTGCATCACTTTGAATGGCTTGGATTTGGAGTGTCCCCACAAAAGCGTCATGCATTCAAGACTTGGTTCCCAGCTGGGAGCACTGCTAAGGGGTGGTTAGGTCATGAACATATTAATATTATTAATGGATTAATCTTACTTTACCTCAGGCTCAGAAATCATGAAGCCAAGTGATCATGGCTAAAAGTTTGGAAACCACAACCAAGGTAAGTTATTTCTTTCTAAGATTTTGTCACAGTGGTGCAAAGCTAACATGTGCCATGGAGCACCTTAGTCACCACCCCTGGCCAAGGTCGGGCCTACCAACTCCCTCCTTTCTCTTGCTGCTTTCCACTGATTTAACATTTGGACAGCTAGTTGGCAAAGAGCTCTAGGGTTATATGCCTGTGGCCTGGGTGTTTGGAACTGTTTAGAGGAACTCGGATGGATAATAGGAGAGAAAAAAAATGTTCAAATGATAACATCAGTAACCACACAGAAAATTAGTATCTACACAGCTCCAGGCCTAGAACTCCTTCAGTAAGTCCCTAGACAAAATCTACAGGCAATTAATGACTGCTAGGAGAAGGAGCTTTTTTTCAGGAGTGAGCCCCCTTATTGGTTGTCCAATGCAGAGTGGTCAGTCTTGAACCCATATACACACAAATAAAGACCGACTTAGCAAGATTATATATATATATATATATATATATATATATATATATATATATACACATACATACATACATACATACATATATATATACATACATATATATACATATATGTGTATATATGTATATGTGTGTGCATATGTATACATACATACAAACGTGTGTGTGAGTGTATGTGTGTGTAGGTAATGATAATAAACAAAGAAAAAGAGGCTATTAACTTGAAGATGGGGTGTACATGGAAGGGGTTTGGGAAAGAGTTGCTAGGAGGTGCTGGAGGGAGGAAAGGTAGGGAGGAAAATGATGAAATTCCATTTCAGGCTTTAAAAAGAGATTTCTTTGTAGCAACACATGCAGTTAGTATCAAGAGCATGCATTCCATATACAGACAAGTATATCAGCCATGCTGGCATACCACATACAGACAAGTATATCAGCCATTCTGGTGTACCATATACAGACAAGTCTATCAGCCATGTTGGCTTTCCATACACAGACAAGTATATCAGCCATTCTGGCGTATTTATGCCCTTGGACTTATATTAGTCCTAGTATATGCCCCATGCCGTCTTTACAGATGCACTGAGTAAGACACATTCCTCAGTTCTGAGACTTCACACAGACACAGGCCTGATAATATCAGCAGGAGCAAAACAACACCAGCACTGTGTACAGAGGAGTACCTCCCTGTGTCAAGCATGGGAGTCTGTGATTAATTTGTTAGATAATTTGCAAGGCTTGTAGAAAAATCAAGGCCAAGGTAACATTGGTAAAGTATGTGCTTAGCATTCACAAGGTCCTGAATAAAATTTCCTGCCTGCACACAATACACATACACACATACACACACAAAGTCAAGCCAATTAGCACATTGGGGTTTGGGATTTTTTTTTAGTACTTATTTATTTTATGTGTTTGGGTATTTGCTTGCATGTATGTCTGTGAACCATGTGTGTGCAGTGCCCATGGAGACTATAAGAAGGCATCAGATCCCCTCGAATTGGAGTTACAGACTGTGGTTAATCACCATGTGTGTGGAACCAAACCTGGGTCCCATGGAAAAGCAATAAGTTCTCTTAGAGCTAGCCCCACCCCTCCTCACATTAGTAGCTTGGGTCTGGGAGAGATGGCCTTCTCACCCCTGCCCGTTGCCACCTACCACAGGCTGGAGAGCTAGTTCTGAAAGTGGGAGAGTTAGTCCCACCCCTCACTGGCTATAGCACTTGGGAGAGCAGGCCCAGCACCTTGCCTGGGTAGCATGAAAGAGCTGACCCTGGGGACATGGGTACAGGAGAGCTGCCCCCCCCCCAAGGATGTGAGAGCAGGAGAGCTTGCCCCATGTCTTGCCAGCTGTGGCACTAGGGTAAATTAGCCCAGCCCCTCTCCAGTGTCATGCTGGAGAGCTGGCTCCCTGTAGTGTGAACATGGGAGAGCTAGTCCCACCCCTTGCCAGCTGCCACAGGCAGGAGAACTGGTCCCGCCTCTCACCTGGGCAAAGCAGGAGAGCTGGTCCTAGGCACAGCAGGCTGACCAACCCAGTTACCACCCAGGCCCAGGTCCAGGGCTTTGAGTTGGTCCACCCCAACATCTACCCCATCCATGAACTGCTGAAGTGTGTGAAGGGGCCTGTCCTATAGAAACAAAGCTGCAGGACCTCTATGACACAGGTCAACAGCAGGATATCCAAGAAGAGCCTGTGTGCAGATCCAGTATTGTTAGTGTAGCAGAAGCCAGAGGCCTCAAACCAGTCCAGTGACTCATTGCAATGAACATTTGCAAGTACAGCTGTTTGGGCAAAACGGTAGACTATGTGACACACTATGACACATTGCAGCTTCTACACCGATACTTTGTTTTGTTCTGGTTTTCTTTCCTTTGGTGGGAAAAGTTGCAAGGGCAGAGGGTAGATATGGAGGGACAGAGAGATGGGTGCGATTAGGATGCAAGATGTGAAAACCACAAAGAATCAATAAAGAAATTTTTTTAAGTGCTCCTAACCACTGATCCATCTCTCTAGACCAAACACATTTTAAGAAATGTCTATCCAGGAAAGGCGCAAAGCTGCACAGAGAAACCCTGTCTCGAAAAACCTAAAAAAAAAAAAAAAAAAAAAAAAAAAGAAATGTCTAGAGATGCAGAAGATCCTTAGAATTAATATAAAATTGGCAATATTATTTCTAAAAATCCCACATTAGAAATTGTGTCCTGACAATCACTGAAAACTTAGTTATTTTATTACAGTATATTCATTATGGGATACATATTTTGGATGGTACAAAGGAAGAGGGTGCCAAACCTAGGGCTTATCCATGTTAGGCAAGCCTTACACCACTGAGCTGCATCCTTGGCTAAAGGATGCCTGTTTCTTAGACACTAGCATGGGAAGGAACAGGCTTGGAGGTCAGGGATGGAGCTGGAAGTTCCACTATCCCAGCCATGCCTAGGTCTTTGTGTTGACCAGCTCTACCCCAAAGATGACTAGGGCTCCAACCTCTGATCTTTTCATTAGCATAGAAAAGACTGTCGTTACTCCTGAGACTTCAGATGTCTTAGAAGCTTATGTCATGAGTCAAAACAAAAATGTCCCTTTCCCTCTGATTACATGGAAACTCATGGGACTTCTAGAAACTCTGTGGTAGAAACTGGGGGAGGGGTGAAACACATATTTCTTCCTATGTCGCTTACTATGTGGATACTATTAAACATATAAGCATTTCTGCAGTAAACCCCACGACTGATACTCAAGCATCATAAAGAGCTAAATAGGCTGGCTGCTCAGTACAGGCTGGGTTTGCCACTGTGGGTTGACAGTTCTCAGAGATTCCTCAGCATTCTTGCATGACTGGTCCGCCCACTGCTCTCTTCACAGAAGACTGGGTAGTAAATACATGACTTGGGAGATAGAGAGACTGAATATAATATAGTCCATGTCCCCTCCCCAGTGAATTCCAGGATTGTAACGCTTAATGACACCTCCTTCCTCAGAGATGTCCCAGGGGAGGGCTTAGCAAGCCTGTGGACAGCTTCCTTATAAGACTAGGAGGTTTTTGAGGCTGCAGTTCCCAGCTCTGACACAGATCCTCTAGGAATGCAGAAACCCACTCTGACCCACATGACATCACCCTAAGGAATTTAGTGGGGCAGGGTTGGCAAAGGGGACGATTATGGCATGCTGTACCACAAGCTAAAGACTGCCCAAAATCACTTGGGGACATTCTTTTCTTCTCTGACAAGTAATCTTAAGTAGTCCCTTCACCACTTTGGCTGACAGCTGCCAAATGACCTACGAGAGTTTATGTTTCATAGATTTCAAGATTTTACAATTATAGATGAAGCATTGTCCTTCGTTGATAATGACTTATCCTTTTTACTTTATTCTGTCCAACCTCTCCCCCCGCCCCCCCCCCCCCCGGTCTGGTCTCTTTCCTGTATCTGTGTCCTTTTATCTGTTTATCCCTCTGGGTTTGACCAGGGTCATCGTGTGGTCTTTGGATTGCAGCTATCCATTGCTGTCTGGTGTGGCATCCATGGTCATGTAACTGAAGACAGTGGGTCCCTCTCCCAGAGTCCATCAGTGGCCTGTAATTCAGCAGTAAGGCCGAGGGTCCCATGAAACCCTACCCCACCCCTGACTACCTGCTGACACAGCCTGTCTTGTGCAGGCCTAGCACAAGTATCGAGTTGGTTGTGTCATGTGTAGAGGGTAGGATTATGTTGCCTTTCTCCCCATCTTCAGGATCTTATGTTCTCTCTGTTCCCTCTTCCAGAATGATCCCTGATCCACAGAGGGATTAGCATAAATGGCTTGTTTACAATTAGGTCCTCATCGCTCACTTTTTCTTGACATCTTGGGCAACCAGGAGTCTGCCTTCACTGTCATTCACTACAAACAGAAGCTTTTCTGGCTAGGGTTGAAAGTAGGTATTTGTGTAGATATTTTGAAGGCAGTTATGTCTACTTAGCTAAATAAATATCAGTAGTAATATTCCTCATAAGGGCCTATGACCTGCTGAAGCATTAATTTTTTTTGGGGGGGGCGTGGGGAAGGGGGCAGGATCACAGCTCCAGGTATAGGATCCTTTCTGTGGAGCAGGCCTCAAACACATTCAGAGAGCAGTTGGTTACCACAGTAACAGCTGTCTACTATTACATATATGGGTACATCTTGCCTGGCAGATTGGCATTGTGGTTTGTTGAGTTCACAGCTGAACGAGAGCAATGTTGCCTCTGCCCCCCGCCCCTACCCACCCCCAGTGCCTGCTTAGCACTTTCTGGGGCTTTGAAAGTGAATCTCAGATTTTAACAGCTGTGCTCATTCAGTCTAGGGCAGACCTGGTCTGACAGGTGCTGATTTGGGGAGAAAAGCCTGCCAAGGGTTTGAACTGAATGTTCATGTGCTCCAAAGACAATAGAGAGAAAGGGGCTTGGCTAGGCTGTGCTTTTCCAATCAGACATTCCTCCTTCCCAAGGGAGAGGCCAGGAAAAAGCCAGAGGAATTATGCAGTAGAACCTCTTCCACATGGAAGGAAACAGCAAGAGTCAGCAGAAAGAATTCTGTCCCTGATCAGAATGCTAAGGTTGGCCTAAACCAAATTCCATTCTCCTAGTCTTCAGCCTCCCAACCATGCTTCCCGATATACTACCTCCAAGAAGCAGCAACTTTCTCAAATGACTCACTGCTCTGAGCCTCACCCACTGGCTACAGAGATCTGAAGTCAAGGCTAGACCATCTCCCCTCTACCTGTACATCTGGTAGAAGCCACAGTAAGAATCAATCTAGCCCTACAGTCGGCTCTCCAGGGTCCCCCATCCCGACTGTCTAGGTACTTGTCTCTTGGTAAAGGCAACAGCAGGCTTCATCCCTAGAGCTGTGGTTCTCACGAACCTCTAGCCTCACAGCTTCTGCCTCCTTCGTGGAAGTTCTGAGGTTTCTTCACACTGACTCCTGAGGAACTTAGAAAATGACTCCATCTCCTGCACAGAGTTTCAGTTTTATTTTAACAAAACTAAAAGTGTCAGAAAACTGAAAGAGTCTGTGTTTTCTGAGTGATGACCGGAGTGACATGCCTCTAAGCGTTCACTATGTACCATAAAGCACAGAGGGCTCTGCAGGAACTGAGTCCTTAAGTCCACACAGGAGAACAGGTATTATTCCCACTCCCCTGGCAACCTGCGGCTCAGTTAAATTAACCCAGCAAAGGACACACAGCTCCACAGTGCCTAGTCCTGGGCTGGAGCATGATTCTGCGGGTCCTGTAGGATCGGCATGGCTTCCTTTCCTCCTGCTGTGCTTGCATAAGGGTTTACTAGGAGAACCATTGCTGATGCTTGCAGATCTCTTGCTCTTCTGACTTTGTTTCCTTGTCTGTAAAATGGAGCTGATGCTTTCTTACATCTAAAAATCACAGGAATTTGATCCTGTTATTGTAGAAATGGGCAAATTCAAATAAAATAGAAGATTATAAATGTTCCTGCAATCGCTCATAGAGTGTAAAATACAAATAAATGACATAATTTCCATTCCTGCTGCTGCGCATCTCCCCCTGGAGAGGTCATTGTCATCTTAATTCTTCCCTTGGTGTTAGCCCAGCCAGGTATCAGCTGACACACTTTCAGTCTACCACCCAGCCTTGAGGGTAAGGAAGCTCTGGCCTTCCAGCCTGTGGAAAATGAACCAGTTGGTGTTCACATTTTTCATTCCAGAAATAGCCGTGCCTTTCCAGTATGTTCTGGGTAGTGGTATGAGGCTGCTGTGTTTTGATTTCAGGAACAGTTATCAGCACAGAGCAGGCAGAGCTACTTAATTCCCCCACTTAGCAAACACTCTCCCTCGGCTGGCTGCCTGAGTCTAGAAAGAGGAAATATTTTAAGAAAGCCAATGAGTCATTTTGTTTTCAAAATATATGCTGACAGGGGTCTGGAAAGAAGAAACAGGAATTTGGTTTGGGTCTAGGAACAAGAACCATGTGATCTCCGTTGCATACCAGACACAGAGTAAGGCATGCTTCCCTTCTCTGCCTCCCCCTCAGCTGGGAAGGGACCCCCATCCTCTGACTTTATTGCATACGGGAAAGGAGCATTTGAAGAGCTAAATGCTCTGGCCAGGTATGTATGCAGGTGCCACGTAATAGGATTGGAGTCCAGAGTCGCCTTGTACATCTGAGCCTGTGCTCGGCTGAATGACCAGCCAGACGAACAAAGAACAGAGAAACTGCCAAATGCCAGTACTTCACACTTTCTCTTCAAGTGTCCAGGGATGTAGCATGTTCTCCCCAAATGTTTTGAAAAGCAGTAAAGTGGTATTGACTTTTCCACCTCACCATGCACAGCCCTGAGCAAGGCCTTTAGAAACAGACACAGCTACCCAACCTCCTTGAGCTCATTTTGTCCTCAGTTTCTCAAGTGCTTGTACATATGATGCTGAAATATGGAAGATCGACATTTCAGGGCAAGTCAGCCAGTTACTAGAGGGCGTGCACCTGAGCCAGTGTCCAGCCTTGGTATTAGACCAATGCCCTCCTGGGAGGAAGGCTGAGCCTTAAAACAGCAGCCACAGGTTCAGTAGTCCTGTCCCTGTAACCTCCAACAAACACTCCACCACAATTTTCCTTGCTAGAGAAAAGTTAAATGTTATTAGATGAAAGAATGAGAAAGGCAAAGAAAGAAGAGTGTGAATCATCTTTGTGGGGAGAATGGAAACACAGGTGACTGTCAACTCCTTTTTACAGGTAATGGTTTTGTTGTAGAAAGTCCAAATATTGTATGATACAATCTTCCATTCATTGATAGATGGATAGATGCACGGATGGATGGGTGGATGGATGGGTGGGTGGGTGGGTGAGTGGGTAGATGGATGGATAGATGGATGGATGCGTGGGTGGATGGATAGGTGGATGGATGGGTGGGTGGATGGATAGGTGGATGGGTGGGTGGGTGGGTGGATGAATGGGTGGGTGGGTGGATGGATGGATGGATGGATGGATGGATGGATGGATGGATGGGTAGATGAGTAGATGGATGGATGGATGGATGGATGGATGGATGGATGGATGGATGGATGGGTGGATGGATGGGTGGGTGGGTGGGTGGGTGGACGGACGGATGGACGGACAGACGGATGGATGGATGGAAGGATGGATGGATGGATGGATGGATGGATGGATGGATGGACAGACAGACAGATGTCACATCACGGGGGACTTACCATATGGTGGGCACTAGTCTGGTCTTCCACTTGCCTTATCTGGAATGGGGTTTTCATTCCAACCAATATTGTCCACACACTGGTGCTTTTAGAGAGTTACAGGAAACAAATGGAAAATAAAGACAAAGAAAGAAAAAGTAAGAAACCAGATTTCTGTTCATATGTGTGCATGTTGCAGATGTCATGTTAGGCGTGTTACAGGCAGCACAGCAGTTCTCATCACATTCATCCAGCAAACCATGAATAAGCATGATCATCCTACCTGACAGATATGTGAGCAACTTGTCCATGATCTACTGCTAACCAACCAGCTCGCTGACTTGGTTTGATACTGATCAACTGGCAAAAATAATTCTACGAAGGCAAAGAAAAGGGTAACAATTACTCTGGAAAAACGTTAGCGTTGTCTTATATCACTGGGATACCCACCTTCATTGTGAACTTCAGCGTATGTGTTCCAAGGTCACACGTGTGTAAGTCTGTAGTAGCAATTCAGGTCACTTCTCATCTATTAACATTTTTGAACTTATAATTGAAGTCTAGCAAAGCCAAGTCCCTGGCCTAAAATTCAATGCATTCCCACAGTGAAAGCCCTGTCTTGCCAGACCCAAGAACAAAACACCTGAATTCTAGAACCCTACCCCCATTTCCTTTCAATCATTCTCTCCTCAGAGCAGCCATGCTTGGACTACCCTACCAGAATTTTAAAGTTTGCCCATCTCTGAATTTTGTGCAAAGGAAAACAAATAACATTTTGTGTGGCTCTTTTTGATCGATATCATTATTGGCAAGATTCATGCATATTGCTAATGGAGCTTTAAATTATTTCATTTTAGGGCATTGTTCCACAGCATATAGCTGTCTCATCATTTGCTATTATTCGTTTATTATTCAATCATTCATTCTCCTGGAAACACCTTTTGCATAGCCCCAGTTTTGAGCAATCATACAGTGTGGACATGCTAGTGTATCTGTTGGTTACCATGTGCCAGGGCTCACTCTCCAAGGTAGGTACAAAGTCAAACCCTGGCTGCTCACACACCTCCTTCCCATACCTTTTGGTTTTCCCTACTCTTAAAAACTCAGTCACTTTCCTGCAAGCCACTTGGGGGCTTGATAAAGGAAATGGAGGTGACGAAACACTAGTTAGCTGGCAATCTTTAGTGCTGTCGTCCATGTCCCTGCTTGAACTGCTACTTCCTTAAAGCAAATCCCTGCAAGGCTTGTGAATGCCCCCACAGCAGATCGCACCCCATGGAATAAAGCCAAATCAGTCAAAGGACATTTGTAAAGTGTGCAAAATTTGTCAGATAAAAACAAAAGCAATTCCAAGTTTCAGACACCCAGTTTTCTGAGGACGTCTAGCTCCTGTTGTGTGGCTTCTGTTCTGCCCCATCCCACTGCCCCAGTGCAGTTTCTGGACTGTACGCCACATGTCATTCACGCTTGCTGTTACACACTGCTGTAGGGTTACTATTGCTGCGATGAAACACCATAACGGAGAGCAACTTAGGGAGGAGAGGGTTTACTTGGCTTGCAAATCCTGAATCACAGTCCATTGAGAGAAGTCAGGACAGGGACTCAAGCAGGGCAGGAACCTGGAAGCAGAAGCTGATCCAGAAGCCACGGAGGCAGAAGCTGATTCAAAGGCCATGGAGGGGTGCTGCTTACTGGCTTGCTCCTCCTGGCCTGCTCAGCCTGCTTTCTTATAGAACCCAGGATCACCAGTCCAGGGATGGCACCACCCACCATGGTCTGGGTCCTCCCCCATGAATCACTAATTAGGAAAATGCCCTACAGGCTTGTTCATAGTCTCTGATCTTTTGGAGATACTTTCTCAGTTGAGTGAGGTTCCCTCCTCTCAGATGACTCTAGCTTGTGTCAAGTTGACATAAAACTAGCCAGCACATCCACCTGTGTAGTACAGATGATATATACAGCCTGTCTGTAGTTCATATTCATTCCAAGGGAACATAGCCATGTTCATACTTTGCCTGGAATTCCACGAAGTATTTAAGTAAAATGAAATAATACAAGGCACACTGTTTAGGTGACAAAAGACATGTGCAAATTGCCTCAATTAATACCTAGATGCTTATAATATGCTGAACATAAGTTTATGCTACAGAATGATAATAAAGTTCTACATGCTTTTGTGGTTTGTCAGAGGCCACTAATTGTCATATGGCTTCAAAAATAGGCAAATCAAAGTGGTGAAATTTATAGCAGACAATAAGATGACTTGGGTAAATTGTAACTAGCTCTTGAAAAAAAAAGCTGCTGTGGTACAAAAAGAAAATCAATTAATAAAACCTGAAAATAAGTGAGAATAAGTTATTAATACCCTTAAAAAGAGGTTACCTGGAGTCATGTGCATGAACATGTGCTAATGGGAAAAACTCACAGAACATATAATTGTGTGTGTGTGTGTGTGTGTGTGTGTGTGTGTGTGTGTGTGTGTGTGTGTGTTATGTATGACATTCATGTTAAGAAGTGGAAGGCAAGGTTTTGCGCACACACTTCCTGAGGCAGGCACTGTAACAGTGCCATTTAACATTTCTTCAGATCAGTGCTTTTAATAAATCCTCCATGAACTCAGTCATACAGTTGGCCAATGGGCTTCTCTTACAACAGGACATACAGTTTGACACTGGGCTTTTGTCACTACAAAGGGGAGAAAAACTTCTTTGTGGACTTTTCCCATCCATGCTTTTAAAGACACAGAAAGGGTTAGGAGAAAGCCTAGAAAAGCACAGTTATATTCTGTTTAGAAAACGCAAAATCTAGGGATTAAAAAAAGATACCAAAGTACTTGCAGTGCAATAAGCTAGCTTATCCATGCAGCGGGCCCCTGCAGGAGTTCTGCATTCATGGCTCAACCCAACTTTAGTCAGAAAGAATTTTTTAAATTGCATTTTAACTGAAACTGTACCCGTGTTTCTTGTAATTTTCTCTAAACAGAATACTGTAACTGAATGTATAGCCATGTTGGGTGTTGTAAACAATTTAGAGTTGACTTAAAGTATATGAAAGGATGTAGCAAACACTACACATTTTACATATATACTAGCATTCGAGGATTTTGGTGTCCTGGGGGCATCGCTCTGGAACCCATTTTCTCATACGGAAGGACAATGATTTACTCAAGAGTCCTGTGATGTTTTGTTTTGTTTTCTCGGTTTGTGTTTCTGCCTGTTTTTCTATTCTCATCATAATAATTATAGAAACTTTCAGTAATTTTTTAAGTATACTTTAACTTGAGATCGATACAAACTCTAAATTATAACCGGACGTCAGCAGATCATTGTACATAGTTGAGAAGAACTAAGATGGCAACCAGACATCCTGAATTCAAGTTTCAGCTTTCACAAGCTCCCTCTGTGATCCTCAGCAAGTCTTTTGGTCTCTTGAATGGAGTTGTCTCATTTACAGAATGAAGAGTTTACAAGAACTGTATTTGCCTCTTCAAGATCCAGCCCTCCATGAGGGCTATGGCTGTATGATTTGGGCTTAGATCTGTGTTACACATGACGTCTGTGTGCTACACTTTGCTGGCTCACCGTACAGGGATGATCTTGAGACCCATTCTCTGTACCCATCCTAGATCTGGCTGAAGAGTCTGGCTGCTTCTCGGACTCTTTAGCACTTACGTGGGATGGTCATGGAACCAAGTGCTGGCCAGTAACACAATGTCTGAAGAAGAAACTTCCAGGAAAGCTTTTTAAAAGCAGGCTCCACTACCGTATGCCTTTCCCCTTTCCTTCCTCTTCTGTCTTCCTGAGTCTGACATGGCCTTGATCCTGGAGCCACAGCCTCAGTCTTTAACTGTGGAGAACACATCTGAGGACTCAGGCTATCACAATCCTCTATGAAAGGATGGCAGAAATGCGAAAAAGCTAGACTTGCAAATACCTCACTGGGCCGTCCTCCCAGATCTAGATGGCAAAAATCACACTTCTGTTGCTCTAAACAAATAAATTGTCGCCTGCTGGACGCACTATCATGGCTTTTAGAGGAGCTACAAATGAATGTCGCCCTGATAAACCCCAAACACAAAGATTCTTCAGACACAGTAACGGTTTTCAAATAGCTTGTATTACCTTTGCCGACATGTCCAACCTCACCCTGTGGCCCATGTGCAGCCCAAGATGGCTATGAACATGGCTTAACACAAAATTCTAAAATTACTCGAAACACTGGGAGATTTGGGGGGAGGAGGTAACTCCTGTGGGGGTCTCAAGGGTGGATTTGTTATTGGTCGTATCATGCCACAAAGTCAAAATGTTAAACAGGCCTGCAATTTTAGAATGAATCCTCTTCCTGGGACTCACCGTGAGAGACTCTCCCCTTGTGTACAGGCCCTGCAACTCCCACTCAGCCCTCAGGACCCTGATCACCCTCTCCTCCTCTTGGCTTTTTCCACGCAGAGCCCACAGCACCTTGATCTAGGTACTACTTATTTCTGGCTCCAATCCCTCAGTACTATTTCTCAGTCTTGCATCCATCCTTATCAAGCTTCCAGAGGACAGTCATGGCATGTTCCTCTACTTTGTTTACCTCAAATATATCTTTGAGCCTGGTACATATGGTCAGTACATGGTAGTTTAATTAGTTTTGGATAAACACAATAATTTATTGTTATCTTAGCCATTTGGCAAACTTATGTGACAGTGACTGTAGATTCAAGCCCAGCTGACTGTCCTGTCCACAGACTGTCATGCTCATAGTTTTCCACACAGCATAATTACCACTGTCACCCTCGAACACATTATAAACTTAATTCCACAGGCTGTTTCCTTCTAGCATAAAAACATATATGGAAATCAGCTTTCCTCGCACCTTTTATGATGTGTGAAATAGCAATAATTGATCCTGGATTTGTTTGTTAATTTAAGAGAAATAAGAGGTGTTAAGATACTAAAAGTCATAGGAATGGGAAAATGGGGAGCTTTTTACAAACAATGCTTGATAAACGTTTATTACACCCAGGAGGCCTGCATTCATGCCTTCCCTGAGACAGCATGCACCACAAGTGGAAGACAGAGTGGGATATTAACTCATCCTGATCAATTGATTTCCTCAGCATAACACTGGGAGAAGACATTTAGAGCTACAGATTGTGTGTGTTTTTTAAGGCAAGAACTATCCTGAAAGGGTCAAAAAAGTAATTGAGATGTAATAGGATTGTATGAGATTACATTAAAGGCCACAATTATTTAGTTTATTACATTTTGCTATGAACCACTAAACGGCCCATCTGTCTGGCAAATTGAAGCTGATTCACTTATGTTTAAGAATGTGCAGGATGTTCCCATGCTTGTGACCCTCACTCCCAGATGCTATGGGCAAGTTTGCTTTCTCGAGGACAGTGATCCTACCTTGAGACAGTGTCTGAAAAAGCTATGTAAAGAATTCAGCCTTTTCCCCATGCACCAAGAGTGAACTGGCTGTCTTTCTCTTGGAACTTTCTCCCTTTTCATTTAATACTTATGCAAATTTGCTTTAAAGAGAACTGTATATTTCTTGCCATAAAAAGGTAAGTGTGGGGGTTGGGGATTTAGCTCAGTGGTAGAGCACTTGCCTAGCAAGCGCAAGGCCTTGGGTTTGATCCTCAGCTCTTAAAAAAAAAGGGTGTGTGTGTGTGTGTGTGTGTGTGTGTGTGTGTGTGTGTGTGTGTGTGTGTGTATGTGCATGAGCATCCCGCAAGGCTCTAAACCCAAGGTTTGATCTTGATGTTTTTAGGAACTGAGAATTTTAAGTGTTAGAGGATGGGAGTGCAGCTCAGTTGTAAACACATGCCCAGCTTCCATGATCTCCTGGATGCAACGGTCATATAACGAGCAAACAGAAGCAAAGCCATTAAAAGGTGTAAAGTATTTGAAAATTATTGGTCCTAATATGAGACTTTTGCTGTTAATCGTGATAACTAAAATGAAAATAATTTTGTCATATGTTTAGATACCAAATAAAGTCCTTTTAAGTACAATAGAATACAATTCCCCAGCCTCCTACACCTTAGCAAGAATAATGACTATGTTGAAAGGAAGAAGATTTTGGAGTTAGACTGGGCTCGGTATAAACTGAAGGGCTCCCACTTCCAACTTCTGGCATCTCTTTGTACTTCTCTCTCTTCAACTACAAATTTCCCAAGCATCACAATGGGTTGCTGGTAATACAATGTTAGAGTTTTCTAAAGCTTGCTTTACTGCGAGCATGTTGATAGTCTATTCTGAAATGTTTTTAAGTGGCTTTACACATCAGCTTGACTAAGCTAAACATGCCTTCCAGAACTCTTCTGACTCAGGGTGCCCCAAGAGATAGATTTTGTGTGCGAGGCAAGAAAGGGGCTGCGGACACTTTATCTTCACAGTCAGGCTGTTGTCGTAGGAAAGTCACAGTAAAAGACTCTAGAAGCCTTTCTACCCATAAAAATATAATCCAAAAGCAATGTCATGCCTTCACACCCTTGGAAAGAATACAGAGATAAGTGCCTAAGAAAGAGGTAGGGGTGCTAGCCCCTACCACACTCCTATTCAACTCATTGGTTTGTGCAGTATATTCACAAACTTAACCAGGTCATTTCATTGTTGGAACAAATCAACACATTTCTTGGCACCCAACTCTCTGCTATTGGTGTGGCAAACATTCTTTTCTCTGTGTGCATTAGTGAAGACCACTGATTCCTTTGGTATAATAAAGCCAGCAGTTTCGCTAACAGTGTTCTACTGCAGGGGAGTAGCAATTCTTCAGCCCTGGTAGACACAGAGTTTGATCATATTTTCCTTGTTACAATCCTATTGCATCTTCTGGATCTTGTAAGCAGACTATTCTAAACAACAACAACAAAAAAAAATCAGGGGCTTTTGTAGTTCACTGAAAGCTTGAGGAGTCCAGTGGTCTGGGACATATTGATATATTCCTCCCAACTTGAAGGACATATTGCTGTCCCTGGCTTCTCCTACCACTAAGTAAGAAGATGCAGGGCTTCTTTGGGTTATAAGACAAATAAATATGCCTCATTTGAGAATACTGTTTTTCACTGGTCCTGTTACTCCATTTGTCCGGCTTTGACTGGGATACAGAATAAAAAGTGACTCTCCAATAGGTCCAGGCTGGCCTACAGCCTGCTCCCTGGGGACACAGAACCCTTAAGAATCAATGGTGTTTGAAGTAGCAGTGTCACGTGGGAATCCTGGATGGACTCTGTCACCATCCTTAACTTCCTTGGTGGGCTGGTGATATTAAATAGCTGGATGCAAGGCTGTAGGTTGTCTTGACTGGAGCTCTGCTTCTAACGTTCCATATCCAGGCCATTAAGTTCTCACAGCACCCTTCACTCTAGAAACTGCTGATCCCCTTGGTTCACAGAAACCAGAAAGTGAGAGCAGTCCCAAGTTTATGTACATTCAAACAGTTGAGAGTGAGCTAGCCATAATCGGTTTTGGAGGTCTGACCCTGGACTCCACACTTAAAACTTTGATATCTTGTGACCTCTTGTTCTCAGGCTTTTGTCCAAATTGTGTTATGGAATGCTTGCAAAAATACAGGGGAGTCAGTGTTAGCCCAGGGCTGTTGTTCGTTTATTTTTCGTGCTGATCTGTAGGTGGATGGTGGTCCAATTTCCTAAGGAGAGGGAGGAAATGTGTGAAATGGATATTGGTAGTGAACACTGTATTGTAATTCTGGTTTGAAGTGCTTGCTGGTGAGCTGAATCAGCTGTTTTATTTACAAGTCTGGAAAGACTAAGGATAGAGTCTTGTAAAAAAAAGTACATGTATCTTTGAGAGAGAGAGAGAGAGAGAGAGAGAGAGAGAGAGAGAGAGAGAGAGAGAGAGAGAGAGGCTTGACAAAGTGTACAACCTTAATGATTACTGCATACAAGGGACAGGTACCCGAGTAGTCACTGTATTCTCCACTCATGGTGATGTTTGAATTGTTTGAAACTGAAGCCTGGGGGCAGGAGTTTTTCACTGGCCCTGTCTTCCCTCTCCCCTACCCTAGTATTCTGAGACGATTTCCAAGGCTGAGTTAGAGCTCAATGAGTCTCTGCCAACAATGAGTTGAGCACCATCAGTAGGAGACTCACATCAGTACTCACATCAGTACTGTGAGACCCAAAGGGCTCCCCCTGATTACACTTCTCTTCCCATACATTACAAGGCTCAGGCTGCTTTGCTTGCATCTCACGAAGGTGTGTATCCTGGGTTTCCCGGAGAGCTGCCCCTCAGGTGAGAGGTCTACGTTGACTTCCATGTGTTGTCTTGTTACTAGGTCATCCAGCCTATTTGGGGCTTTTAGTTGCAATATTTGGGGAGAGCTCTCTTAGTGGTACCCTGAGAGTTGGCTTCTTTTCAACTCTTAGAAACCAGTAGTTTACTGATTGGTTATTTTTATTCTCTTCAGTGGCATTTCTAGGTATTTTTTTCCTAAAATCTTATTCGATATTTTTCAATATCATTTTAACTACAATATAGTAAATTCAAGGGCCAGGCACAATTTTATATACTTAAATGTCAATTAATACTTACACAGTCATTATGTTTATCATTAGGGAAAATCACCTATCCATTTTTAAAAGATGTGTGTGTGTGTGTGTGTGTGTGTGTGTGTGTGTGTGTGTGTGTGTGTGCTGACAGAGAGAGACAGAGGGAGGGAGGGAGCCTATCACATCAGCCACATGTGGCATACACTTAGAAGAGGGCATTAGATCTGCTGGAGTTGCAGGCTGGAGCTGCCCGACATGGATGCCAGGACCTGAACATGTATCCTCTGGAAGAGCAGTAAACACTCCTAATCCCTGAGCCATCTTTCCAACCTCCACTTAGCCATACAGAAAGTACCTTCAGGAAATGATTAGGACTAGAGATGGGGATTGTAACCCACCTCTTGCTTTACCTGTGGGAAAGATGCCCATTTTATGGCAGACATCTGTACCTGAAAGATCTGCTTCTTGAAAACATGAGAAGGAGGAAACATGTCTGGAGAGGTGGGAAATGGGAGCAGGGAGGGACAGACTATTGTGCAATGCTAGGATGATTGGGAAAAAAAATGAAACAACAGATGCTGGGCATTTTAACACATACCACTCAAACTTTTGCGAGCTGCTTCCCACTGTCCCGACTCCCCTTCCATCCACGTGCAACGTTTTCTTCTTTTACTGCCAATCGTAGAACTGCATTGGTAAAGGAAGTAGAATTTTAGCGAAGTGATGTGTGGATACTTCAAGTTTATTCCATGTGGCTCAGAGAAGAGAGAGTCATGTTCAGCTTCCTGCCAGAAGTACTTTATAGATTTGAGTGAATAAAAAAGGAAAAAGACGCAGCTGACTTTAGACTACCATGTGCTCTAAGTGCCCAGCTTGGCTGAGATGGAGACAAAGCTCCATTTCCCCAGAATGAAAGGGCTTCCCCACATTTCACTTTTCTATCAAGATCAGTTCAGAGAGAGCCAGATCTCAGATGGACACAGACACACAGGAGCCTGAGGAGGCTGCAGCCTGAGTCCCTGGCTATGGCAAATAGGTCAGCAGTGAATAGGGAATGTCTGTACTTAGCCTTCTGGAAGCCTGCTGGGACCCCAGTACCTAGAAACAGACCTAGTACCTGGGCTCCATTCCAAGGGGCAGTTGTGGAGCTGGTGTCCAGAGAAGCTTAATGGCCCGAAACCTCCCCTGCCATCTTCCTAAGATCCAAAGTCTTAGATTAATCCGAAGATGGTTGATAGAGTCACAAAATTTCATTTATAGCCCCAGCAAACATACACTGAGCGCCTTCTATGTACCTGGCATTGTTATAAACATCAGTGGATAAAAACACAAGAATCTCACATGTACTAACAGGAAGAAGCATAGATTAAGAAGTAAGCACAGGGCTGATGAGATGGCTTGGTAGGTAAGAGCTCCTTAGGGTGACCTGATCATGAGACAGGAGCACAAAGACCCTAGAGGTAGAGAGGAAAGTCCAAGCTGTGAAGCAGAGGAGGTATGTGATTAAATTACTTTTGAAATGGGCCACCAGTTGATTCCCTGAGAAGAAAAGCCGGGGCACTCCTGTAGGAAGCTCCTAAAGCAGCCGGAGAAGAAAGAACAGAGCTGGCAGCAGTGGGCTTCAGGAAAGACCCTGGGGTTAAGGCCAGTACAATCTTGCAGGTGTTGAGAAGGGTAAGAGATAAACACCAGCTTCAGGGCTGACTTAGAGGTGTTTGGAGTGTCGTAACTGATGCTAGCATTCTCCGTGTGCTATGCTTTAGAAAGGGGCTGGAATGTTCCATGCATCCTGAATATTCCAAAGTTATCTTTTTCTATTAGATTTAGGACATCCCTTTGTGGATATGCTAAGGCTGCCTATGCCCCTTAGTACTAATTACAGTTCCCAGGTGTGCGATCAGCAGAGGCCAAGACTCCAGGCGGGAAGAAGGCATCGAAGAAAATTCTGTGCTTCCCAGAGAAAACAGTGTGGTTCCTTCTCTCACTCCCTCCCTCCAATCTCTGTCTCTCTCTCTCTCTGTCTCTCTCTCTCTGTCTCTCTGTCTCTCTCTCTCTCTCTGTCTCTCTGTCTCTCTGTCTCTCTCTCTGTGTGTGTGTGTGTGTGTGTATGTGTGTGTGTGTGTGTGTGTGTGTGTGTGTGTGTGTGTCCTCTTCTCCTCTCTCCCTCCTCCCACCCACTTCTCCCCACTCCAGAGTCTCAGTGTCTCAGTGCATCCCAGGCTGACCTCAGATTCACTGCATAGACAAAACTGGCCTTGATCCCCTGCTTCTATCTCCTGAGTGCTGGGATTGCTATACAGCAATCGCCATTGCCTGTTTTATGTGGTGCTGAGCATTAAACCCAGGGCTTCCTGCATGATGCTAGGCAAGTACTGTACTAACAGAGCTACATTTCAAGCCCCAGGAATCTAAATCTCAACTGTAAACCATTACTGGCTGCCAGAATCCTAGCATTCTTGGGACTTAAAGGCAAGAAGTCACAGTTTACTAATCAGCTGAAAGAAACCAGGCCATAGGAGAAATGTGGCAAGATCCTCAAAGATGGAAGTGTGTCTGTTTGTCTGGCATGAAAAAACATTCTCTGTGGGTGGCCCCGAGTTAGACTCACAGAAGAGAGGCATCCTACGTGGCCCTTGCCTTGGCCAGGAGTTTGTGTTCCACCAGGCCAGGGCCCTGAAGCTGACTCAGGGGCAAATACTTCCCATATCACCCTTCATGAAGGAAGCAGTTTTGAAAGACATGTCTTAAGTTTCAAGAGAGGAAGATGTTTAGGTTCCAGGTTTAAACCTTCTTCTGTGAAATGTGTAAACTGTGTTGTGGAATTTGGCTGTGGTGTTTGTCGGGCTCAGGAAACAGCATACCTCCTCATTTCTCCGCATTGCACAGAATCAGAGAGACACATGCACAAGCCCTTAGCTGATGTCAGAACACAGGAGCTGCAGACTTCCCATGGTGTCTCTCTGCTGCTGAAAATTAAAGCTTCTAGTGTCGGAAGCTGTGTGCTTTTTGACATGAAACCTACATCAGTGAAGAGAGTAGCTACAAAACGTGTCCCTGGAAAGTAGTCAAGGGAAGAAACCATTTTGGTTCTGTTGTTGTTGTTTTGTTTTGTTTTAATAAGATAAAACATGGAGGTTGGACAAGACAAACCAACAGAAGAAAAAGAGCCCCAAGAGAAGGCACAAGAGTCAGAGACCCACTTGTTCACACATTCGGGAATCCCATTAAAGTACATTATAGCAACAGAGGGCCTGGTGCAGACCCTGGTAGGCCTTGAGCATGCTGCTTCAGTCTCTGTGAGTTCATATGAGCTTTGCTCAGCTGGTTCAGAGGGCCATGTTCTCCTGGTGTCCTCCATTTCCTCTGGTTCCCACACTCATTCTGCCTCCTCTTCTGCTGGGTTCCCTGAGCCCTGAGGGTCAGATTTCATGGAGACATCCCATCTAGGGCTGAGTGATCCAAAGTCTCTCTCTCTCTCTCTCTCTCTCTCTCTCTCTCTCTCTCTCTCTGTCTAGTTGTGTGTCTCTGTATTTGTTCACAGGAAGAAGCTTCTCCCATGATGTCTGAGCAAGGCACCAGTCTATGAGTATAGCAGAGTATCATTAGGGGTCATTTTATTGTTACTTTTTTTTTTAAAGACTGGTAGTATTTGGCTTTACCTTAGGTCTCTGGGCTATCTTAGTCTCTAGTTCATGGTCACCCAAGCAGTGCTGGGTATGAGTTATACCTCATAAAGTGAGCCTTAAGTGAAGTCAGACATGAGTTGGTTACTTCCCACAAGCTTTGTTTTGCCATTGCCCTAGCATATTTTGCAGGCAAGACAGATTGTAGATCAAAGGTTTTATGGCTGAGTTGGTACTTACATTTCTCTTTTGGTAGCTTGCAGAGTACCTTCACACACCAAAGACACCAGAACAAGGGGTGAAGGTTCTATGTAGGCACCAGCTCTATCCCTCCATGTTTAATGAGTTGTGTGGGTGTTGTCTTCACCAATGGGGCCCTGCTGTACATTTGCAGACAGTAACCTATTGTCTTGGCGATAGCCTGAATTGTTTGGGGATTTCCATGAGACCCTTTTAGCCAACAACTCAATTGGATGTAACCTAGTCCTGGTACTGGAAGTTTCCTTTGGTAACAAGAGATGGTCACTTGGGACTCATCACTCCCGTTATTGGGAGACCTCATTATGATCACTTTCATATGTTTTAGGGAGTTTCCACTGTACTATGTTTCCATACCAATCCTAAAATGCCCCTCAATTCCAGCTGTCTCTCCTCACATTATCTCTCAATCCCATCTCCCCTTCCCCTCCCTACCTGATCCTCCCATTTCCACTCCCCTAACTCCCCCAGTTCAAGTCCAACCATAAAATCTATTCTATTTCCCCCTCCCAGGGAGATCTAAGTGTTCCCTCCTAGTCCCTTCCTCTATGCCTAACCTCTCTGGGTCTATATATTGTAGCTTGGTTATCATTTATTTAGCAGCTAATATCCACATAGAAGTGAATACATATTTATCTTTCGGGGTCTGGGTTACCTCACTCAGGATGATTTGTTTTCTAGTTCCAACCATTTGCCGGCAAATTTCATTATGTCACTTTTTTTTTTAACTGCTGAGTAATACTCCATTCTGTAAATGTACCACATTTTCTTTATCCATTCTTCCGCTGAGGGACATCTAAGTTGCTTCCAATTTCTGGCTATTATGAATAGATCGGCCATGAGCATGGAAGAAACCAACTTGTTTTTAAACAAGACAACTTTTTGTGAAATGCTACAGATTTTTAGAAATAAAAACCCATACTGGGCTCATTCCTTTATTACAGCAATGGCTTCTTCCTAAGGTGATCATATAGTTCCCATTGTATATTTTGTTCATCCGTGTCTTCTACCTTCCCATGGCATATTGTCTGAAGATGAAGAACTCTGTCTATGGCAGATGCTGCTACCACCCCCAAATAAAAACTCAACCTTAATCACCTAACTTCGTTGTTCTCTACCTCCTGACCACATTGGCCTGGCCTTCAACTCTGCTCCTTTATTGTACTAAAGGTGTTGAGGATTCTTTAGTCGCCACCAAAAAAGAGGTCTTCCTTTTGTATAGCTTTCTCTCTCACCATGGTTCCTGGTTGATACGATGGCCTCCTCACAGACAGGCTCTGATTCCTAGTTCAACTGTGACAGATACTTCCTGAACTCCTACTATGGTCTGATACTGTCCTAGGAGGCTCTGGATACAAGGCTAGACCAAAGCCTTCCATTTGCTCAATAAACATCTCTTAAGCACCCACAGGGACTGATCATGTGTGCGCTGCCTTTCTATGAATTCACCCTAGATCTCTAGCTCTATACTATAAATCAATCTCATATTAAAATTTTAACACGACACCAATTTCTGATGTTTTCCTTTAAAGAAAAGCAAGTCATGGCATCTAGGACGCCGAAGTTTTATAAAACTAATACCTGACTTCACATTACTGTAAATGGGCAGAGTGTGCATTCACTTCCCACAAGGCACAAAATGTCACAAGTTGCAAAATCTTGTTAATTCACGGAGACTCCTCCTCCGCACACCCAATTGGATTATTATAGAATTCTGGAATAAATGCCTAAGCCTTTCACAAACCTGTCAACCTGCTTTCTTCTCACCACGCCGGCACACCAGCTACCAATGCACAGACAGTTGTCCAGGCAAGTCACTGGAGGTTTTCAGTCAGAGTATAATTTATGTGCCAACTCATAATATCTATCTTGAAAATATTTAAAAAGTCAATATAGTGAAAAGCTTTCCCTTGTCTCTTTCTTGAAATTCTTCTCCTGCTTAACCCAATTTTCTAAGTCACTTAGAGGCCTTTAAACAAAATGAAATCTTAATGATGGCTCTGCCATGAATAATTAATTGTTGGTGTACAATCGTCTCAACAAAATCCATTCTCATTAGATTAGAAGTTTCCTCAAGATGCATGAGTTCATTACGGGCATTTTTACATCTTCCTTGTTTCTTCCCTTCTTTCTATTTCTGGTCTGTGTATGTGTGATCTGCGATTCCATCACCCTGACAGCTTCAAAAGAGGAATCATTATAAGGCAATTAAAGACCTTGGAGAAGTGGTAAGAAGTTTTCCTGTTCTGAATGCAGCAGCTAAGCTGAAGAGTGTAAACAATAGAGCAAAGCTTACACTTGCTGTGGTAGGAGACGGTGGCTTGTTCCTTCAGAGGGAGCAGAGAGTGTCTCGGCAAAATGTGCCTAACTATCTCTGTAAGAACTGATCTCTTCACCCATCGGACTTCTGCCTCTGTGTCTTCTGTCCTCTTGATGAGCAGAAAGTTCTGGGGAGAAGAGATGATGACAACAGAACTTCTTGAGAATTCTTCTCAGATGATGCAGCGCAAGGTCCCAGACACTGTGCGAGACTGGAGGTCATTTCCCACTCACTGGGCAGAGAGCTGGGAACTTCACCTGTCACAGTGACACCACCATCCCCTCCCCTTAGCAACCACTCCCTCATTCCTCCTTAGTCCTCACACACAAGGACGTTCAAGTATTTCACTGGACTGCATAACTGAATCTCATGAAACCTGTGGTAATTAAAAAAAAAATTAACCTAGAAGAAGAAAAAATCATATATATTACTTCAAACACATTTACATTTTTCTTTCTAAATGTGATGCACGATTTTCCCTAGAGATACGTGAACAAGCTTCTATCACCGCAAACAAGGCATCAACAACAGAACAAACAAATTATCCCACCAAGTCCAGGATGGGGAGTCTATTAATGAGTCTATTGGGCTTACGTACAGAAGCATGGGTGAGGAGTGGCCCACAGGAGCCTGGGCAGCTGCATCACTGCAAAGCACACCCCAGCATGGATGACAATAAGGAAAGCTTCATCTCTGGACATCTGTACCCAAGCTGTATAGTCAGCTCCACTCAAGCATCTCATGGGCACAGTGTATACTGCTTACACCTCCCTGGAGAGGGACTAATGAATCTTGAACTGTCCATACTTTCTTAGTTTCATGAATCTTGTTAGCTTCCCAAGTCTTCTGAGCCTTCTATCTTGTTTCAGGAGGGAGTGATTCAATCCAGAGGGAATAGCTACAGAGCAATAAGGCATTGGAGTATAACTAGGTCACTGTTGTTGCTGTTTTCAGAGTTAGAGTCTAAAGAACAGCCAGTGTGGCTGGATACGGCAGTGTCAAAGGCTTTGGCTGCATTGTGGTTCTACACAGCTATCATCCTCTTACACCACTGTGTATGCTGTTCTTCTCATTGAGCCTCACTGTCATCTGTGAGGTTACATCATAATCTCTACAACTGTCCTTTGAAAAGCTGCCTGGCGTCCCGCCAAGTAGATGGACTCCAGCGCCCACCTCTCTCTCCATTTCTCACCACTATTGCTAATGTTACAGGGGAACATCCTTCTGCAGGAACTTTTATCTAAGTTTACTTTCCCAATTTCAACTACCAGAAACGAAATGACTCTAGGAAGAGAGAATGTTTCTTGACTTAGTTTGTGAAACAGTTTCTCCCAGAACGCTGTCCCAGTGTGTGCTCCCACATGCTCTCAGCTGGACCAAGATAAAATCGGTCAACTCTCAACTCCATGATTTAAGTGTTTATCATGAAATGCACAAGACAAACAGAAGTATTTGAAATGTAAGAAATCCAAAGAATAGTAAAATCAATACCCATGTGTATGTTACCCAGTTTAAGAAAAAGTAGAGTGTGACTACCTCAGAAGATCCTCATGTACATGCATTACTATATTATGGCAGTCACGGACAGGTCATACAATCTCCTTGACTTAAAACTCATACAAAGAACAAAGTGTTATAATAAACCCATTCCTGTGTGAAAGTAATATATGCTAACAATTTAAAGGCACGTGCAAACATTTATGAGGGTCTCCTTTTAATGTGGGAGATACATTCCACAAACTCTAGTGGATTCCTGAAGCAGCAGATAACACAAAGCCATTTATAGTTGGGTCCTAGTGTTTGAAGATTGGCCCCACATGAAAGGTGGAAGAGAGGCAGACAGATCTGGAATTATATAGAACAAAATGTCCTGGGGAATGACCAAAGTGTGGTCCTAGGTGGACCACAACAAAACCAGTTGAATTCCCAATATGTGACTCAGATAGATGTATTTATGGATTAGACAAAAGCAGCTGTATCATCTCTGGGATGTACCTGGCTTATCTTAAGATAATATGAAAGGGAGAAACAGATCCCTGGAGAAAGGGTCCAATGGTAAAGACCACACAGGACTCCAAGGACCCATGTAAGGTTTTATCTATTTGTGGTTTGCTGCACAGCTACATAGGAAAACAGGCTAGGACAACTCAAGGGCAGTCCTGGCAGCGACGACTCAAGAAGGCTACGGTCATGTCAAGCTGCATCCATGTGGCTAATAAAACAAAGTTTTATTATCATATATGCTGCAATGGAAGTTCTGTGGCTGTGCTTGCTCCGAATGTCCTCTTGTACTGTACGTGCCCCGCCTATGTGCTGACATGTGCTGATACAGTGTTTACATGATGAGATGATGTGGGAAGGATGCATGGCAACAGGCACTGTGAGGTCCCACTAAGCCATCACACACTGGTCACCTGAACACTAGCACTGCAATGACAACACAGAGAAGTTCATTTGGGGACACTTGCGTTTAACACTTTCAGTACTACCTTTCACAGAAGGTAGAACACAGACCACACAGGCTCGCCTTCACACACCCAGTGGTAACTAAAGACTCTGGCTCAATTCCATCTTATAATTCTACCACCTTGGAGGGTTTGTTTTTTTTAATTCTATCAAAATAGGACAAATACAAAAGAGCAGTGATAACCTTCACCCCTCTAATTGCTCTTATCAAAGGGACTACATCTATGGTTTATTGGGAAGAACTGCTACAGGCTGTCACCTTTACCCTGAGGAGGCTGGCAATGTGGCCCTACCCTTGCACAGGACTTCCCATCACACATAACCATGGTCACAGTGCTCCATTTCCCTAAGAGATGACCCATGCCTGCCTCTTGTGCAAGTGCTCCCTGGATTTTCTGTGCAGTTTAAAAAATATGGCAAAGAAGCACATATGTAGGAAGAAAATATTGGCAATATTATAAAAATGCTCCTCAAAGAACGTAAGATGACAAGTGGTCTGAGTGACAGCCTGGCTTCAGCTTCCTGAGGATTCACAAGCCCTTTCCGGGACGTCATTAGGCAAGGCCAGGAGTGAGCCTTGGAAATCATAGGTATCTCCATGGGGCATCTAGCAGAAGAGTAATTTGGGCAATCTACTGCATGTCCATCAGAGGGAAGAAAATACTTTGTATTTTCTTATATATTCACAGGGATTCTCTGTAAACTCTCAGAAGCTATTCAAAATTAATCCAAGCACCAAAATGAAAGTTGGACTTTAATAGTACGACACTGACAAGTGCTGAGAACATGAACTAGTTCCCTCAAAGTATTTCATCCTCACGTGTAAGTATGGTACTGAGGCAGCGTCTTGGAGTGGGTAGTGCTTGGAGTGGGTATGCAACTGCTACTTTCTATGTCTGCTTCTGGCAGCCATCCTGGGATCTTCCTTCACCATCACTATGGGCAGTCCCTTCAACTCTCTCCCATATAAATCTTCTGGTCCAGCCACTATGGAAATCAGTGTGGTGGTTCCTCAGGAAGCTGAGAATCAATCTACCTCAAGAACCAGCTATATCATTCTTGAACATATACCCATAGGCTCTACATCCCATTACATCTACAATCCTACAAATAACTTGTGCATCCATGCTCACAGATGCTCTTCTCACAATAGCCAGAAATTGGAAATAGCCTAGATAGCCATCAATTGATGAACAAGTAAAGGAAATGTGGTACATTTACACAATGGAATATTATTCATCTGTTAATAAAAATGAAATTGTGAAATTCACAGACAAATGGATGGATCCAAACAAAAACAAAAACAAAAACAAAAAAACAAAAACAAAAAAAGCTTCCCCAGTAAGGTAACCCAGACACAAAAAGGCAAATATTGCCTATTTTATATGTGGATGTTAGCTTTTAAGTTTTAGATATGTGTGCTACAATCTATTTAACCATAGAGGTAGGTTTCTAGTAAGAGGCCAGGGGAGAAACGTCTCAAGAAAAAGGAAATAGAACACAGGGTTGTGGAGAGATAAAAGGAAACTAGAACAAGATGACTAAAAGGGAGAGTGTGTGCCTCAGTTAGGGTTTCTGTTGCTGTGACCAAACACCGTGACCCAAAAGCAAACTAGGGAGGAAAAACGTTTGTTTGCTCACACTTCCACACTGCTGTTCATCACTGATGGAAGTCAGGACAGGAACTCAAACAGGGCAGGAACCTGGAAGCAGGGCTGATGCAGAGGCCATGGAAGGGCCCATTTACTGGCTTGCTATCCATGGCTTGCTCAGCCTGCTTTCTGACAGAACCCAGGACCACCAGCCAGGAATGGCACCACCCCACAATGGCTGGGCCCTCTCCAATCAATAACTAATTAAGAAAATGCCTTACAGCTGGATCTTATGGAAACATTTTCTCAATTAAGGTTCTCTCCTTTCAGATAATTCTAGTTTGTGTGTCAAGTTTATGTAAAACTAGACAGCACAGGGTGGGAGAGCAGGGTAAGGCAGAGATAGAGAGGGACATTAAAGGCTTTTTGAAAAACCATATTGAAGGGACTCTAGCCAACCTGTGTATGACAAACATGGCTCTGGCAGGCCTTGCCCTTCTCCCCCATTCCCTCTGCCTTGCTAAAAACATTAGATTCCATTCCTAAAGCCAGTCATCAAGGTTTATTCCCTTATTTGGCCACTTCCTCCTTCTCAGGCTGACTACCAAGGTCTAGCTATCAAAGTATTGAAGTCCAGCAATCAAAAGCCCCTTTGGCTCACCTAATTAACATGCCCAATTAAAATTAAACACCTCCTTCTAACTTGGGGCTTGTACCTTTGTAAACCGCCGTTTGCCTATGGGTCATGTCTGTCTCCTAGAGAGTGGCAGTCCTCTGTTCTGTTCTGGGATAAATACCCCTTCCTCTCTCCCTTGCTCCCTTCCCCTTCTCTCTCATCCTCTATCTCCTGTCTTTGTTTCTTATTCCCTGCCCTTTGTCCTTCTGGGGCAAATAAATCTCCTTTGTGCTGAGAACTTGGTCTTCAGGGTCCTGAGCCAATACCAGTCCCTACACATATGAAAACCTACTACTATAGAAACTTCCTAAAATATATACATTCATGAAAGGAATCTAAATGAAGTCACCATAATAGAGACAATGCCCCAGTTAGACATCCTATGCCACCATGCAAGAATGGTGCCAAGAATGGGTGACATCTTGTAGATGTCATTGGCCAAAGGTGTCCCATGGAACTTCCCTGACAAACATCAATCATAGGCTGCTGGTGGCTTTTCACAACCTGATGATAAGGCCCTATTTCTGAAGACAACACCTGTTTATGTCATTGAATATGGAGGTCAATGTGCACATTAGCAGAGAAGAAAAATAACCCTCAATATCACTGAGACCTACAGCAATGACCTGCCTGCAAGACAAGACTGGTGCATCAGTGGCATAAATCTTACAGGAGTAAGACCTGTTTTGTTGTTACTGGACTTAAGGCCCACTCCATGAGATGAAACCCATACCTGACACTGCTATGGTGGCCAAGAATGTGAGACTGACAGATCATAGGTTTAGGGAAAGATTAATACTATTGTTCTGCTAAAGGAATAGAGCAGAAACAAATGACTCCTAATGACATACTCCTGTACCCATAGATCAGGGCCTCACTCAGCCCACAACAGAGAAGCTTCTTCCAAGTAGATGGGAATTAACACAGTGACAGACATCAGGACAATGTGCAGAGAGTGAGAGACTTTGGAGAACACAGTCCTAAATGAGATGTCTTCATCAAACCCCTTCCCTCAGTGCTCAGGGATCTACACCAAAGAAGAGGTGGAAAGATTCTAAGAGCCATGGGTTGCTGGGTAATGTCTTTCTGTACACTGAGAATATATGTTGTCCCCATTAGTTAATAAATGAGTGAGAATATATGTTGTTCCCATTAGTTAATAAATGAGCTGCTTTGGCCTATGGCAAGACAGCTTAGAGGCAGGAGGGGAAATCCAAGCAGAGAGACAGAAAGAGAAAGGAGGAGTCTGGAGGCCAGCCTGCCACCCAAGGAGCAACATGCCAGCAGACCACAGAACACATGGTAAAACATAGATTAGTAGAAATGAGTTAATTTAAGATATAAGAGCTAGCTAGCAAGAGTCCTGCCATAGGCCATACAGTTTGTAAATAATATTAAGCCTCTCTCTGAGTGACTGTTTTATAAGCAGCTGTGGGACTGCGGGGCCTGGCAGGACCAGAGAAACCTTCTGGCTACAGTGGGTGATGGATGACTCCAAGGAAACAGTGTCCTCCAGACTGCACTGATGCACACATGAACTCACAGGGACTGTGCAGCATGCACATGGCCCGCACAGGTTCAAGCTAGACAGGGTCCCAGCACTAGAGGGGTCCCAGCTTACTGCAGAAATGGTCAATTTAGTACTGGAGGAGAAAAGATGAGCCTGAAGCACCAGGACATGTGGAAGTGTCCAGAAGATGCTTCTCAGTGGATGCAGGAGCCCATTGAAAGAGGTCCTCCTCATAAGCAAAGCTTAGGGGATTTAACAACAAAACAAAGCTGGAATTGGGTTAAAACCCCAAGTATAAATAAGTAGAACCAGTCCAGTTGACACCAATAAATGACTAGGTAAAGAGGAGACAAGCTTCCCTGTGGGAGAATGGCTAATGCTTTATGTAAACACACTACTCAGAGTGCAGTGAGCTTTCCTACTCCTGAAGTAAGAGCTGCACACACAGCCTATTTCCAAAGAGCCCCTGTGGAAGGAGGGCAAGAAGAGCTTCCCAGGGGAGAAACTGACTACTTCAGCGAAGTAATCCAAGTCAGTGTTAATAGTCTAAGTCATGCTGACAACATGTGTCTCAAATGTACTGAAAATGGCACTTGACTTCTGAGGTCATGGGGCAAATATCAGCACAATTCAAAATGAGGAACAACTCATAAAATATCTGGCCCACAGCTCCCAAAATGGACCAGGTCTTCAAAAACAAAATGGTCTGAGAGAGTTTTGAAGCTGTGAACACACCGAATAATCAAGAGAAGGAAACTAACCAGGACATGCAAAGGATTCTGGAACAAAAATGGGACGTCCGTTCAAGAGCAAGGGTGTCTGAGAAAGAATAAGCTATAGTTTTAAAATAATGTATCAAAATGGGTTTATTAGCTGCAACAACCGTCCTAAACTAACCTAAGTGAGGCTAACAGGAGTGGGTCAGCCAGGACTGTTATTTTTGTGACTTCACTGTAACTTTCCTAAAACTTCCAAAATTGTAAGTTAAGATCTTTTTTTTTTTTTTTTTTTTTTCGAGACAGGGTTTCTCTGTGTAGCTTTGCGCCTTTCCTGGAACTCACTTTGGAGACCAGGCTGGCCTTGAACTCACAGAGATCCGCCTGGCTCTGCCTCCCGAGTGCTGGGATTAAAGGTGTGCGCCACCACCGCCCAGCTGTAAGTTCAGATCTTAAGAGCTAAAGAATGATATAAAAAACAGCATTTAGCAATTAAGACCATCTTGATTCAGATCTTTTCATTTTAGGCAATAATGATTAAATCCCTGTATTCTGGAATTAATAAAAAGAATAACAGAAAAATCTTCCTAGAGAATTGCTAAATGGGGCATAAGGCATAGGATGGAGTCTCATTAAGCAAATGTTTAGCATGTGAATAGATTTGTGCTATTACAGAGGCTGTCTGATTTAAATGACTCTTGCCTGGAAGACAGTCATCCAGTTCCACCACCCGGAGCTGACTCTGGGTGGAGACAGATCCTCAGACAGTTGCAATGACTGACCAACTCCTCAGAAAGCATTTCATTTCCGGTGCGCCTGTCTACAAATCCAACACCTTTGAGTCACCTGTACGAGAGTCATCTCTATTTTCTCTATGTTTTTATGTTTATTTAAAATATTCTATAGTCATGGAAAGGTAAAATGTTATAATTTTATGTTACTTTCAAGTTTGAAATGATTTCAGATTTACAAAACATTACAAAAAACTTTATTGAAAAAAAATCCTGTATACCATTTACCCATCTTTTCAAAACGCTAATATTGAAGGTAGCCATAGTACAGTAGTCAAAACCATATGAACATTAAAGCGTTAGGTGACAAGCTATGCTGTAGGCTCTGTTCAATTGCTAACGGTTGTCCCACAAGCACCCACCACCAGAAGTTGTGCTTAGGAGCCCTGGCTCCTTATGGCCTCCAATCTGACAGGGCAGTTCCCGGCCTCTGTCTCTGGTGACCTTGATCCTTCTGAGGAGACTAATAAACCATGGAAGCCCCCAGAGTGGTTCCATTGAACACACCTCTGCAGTTAGTTCCCAGGATGTCCAGGAGGAGCTGGAGGAACCAGGTTTTCTTGCAGAAAGAATCTGTAAACACCAGCAAGCCCTCAAGCAGATGGGGGCGGGTGGGAACATGGCTGGTAGGAGCAGGCAGCACCTCCCCATCCCCTCACCCCCACCCTGGCTTACAGATAATGGAATTTTTAAATCTCTCGTCTCTGAACACCTTACACAGCACCAAGCTTCTAGCTACCTGGATATCCCACCTCGTTCATTCACAAAACCCTCTGAGGGGGTGAATGCCTAAGTTGACTCATCGAACTTGATTAGAACCAGGAGTAACTAGTAACCATGGCCTTCAACCTTCCTGGAGTTTTACATCAAGACCACATTACCAAGGTTAAGAGTTTCCTCTCTTAAGTAAATGCTTACTCATGCTAAGGTAAGGTAGTATCCGCCCTATCAGGGTCCCCAAGAGCTGAAAAACTTTGTCAATAGCATAGATCTATGTGGTGCTACATCACCACCTAGTGTTCAGAGTGACACAGTGCAGCCATCTGCCCCTGCTGTTCCTGCCCATCACTGGGGGTGTATCAGATTCACAATCTTTAAGCAGCAATACACAAAGACTTGGCAAGTGTGCTCTCATTTCCAGTGTGACAAACCAGGTTCACCAGGGAAAAGCTCTGGAGTCTGACAATCCCGCCTTTCCTTTTACTGTTTCTTTCTTTTTTTTTTTTTTCCGGCTACTGACCATTTCTAATACTTTTCTTTTCCTATAAATGCATGAGTGCTGAATCCATAGCAGGTCCCAAGAAGCATGTGTTCCTTCTCCTTCTCTATACTAGTGGTCCTCAACCTGTGGGGTCGCACATCAGATATACTTCCTATCAGATATTTACAATTCACAACAGTAGCAAAATCAGTTGTGAGGTAGCATCGAAATAATTTTATGGTCAGGGGTCACCACAACGTGAGGAACTGTTTAAAGGGTCACAGCATTAGGAAGGGTGAGAACCATTGGTTTACATTCTCTTCTAAACTAAAACCTTCCGTGTCAATCTGAAATAATCAGAGGACACTTCATGAAAGGCATGAGATCTGACAGAAAGAGCCACACTGTAACTTCTGGGAGCCACTTGTGAGTAAAGGCAGGGACTCTGACAACCAGTCGCCTTGTTTTGGACACCAGTTCCTTTGCCCTCACACTCTCCTTTCTCCCACATCCTGAGTCTGGCTCCTCTGAGCAGCTCGAGGTCAGACAGGGCCCTAAGGACCTTCCTGTGCTTCCAAAGTAGCCCAGTTGCCTAACAGGCTGTGTGTTCTTCCCTAGTCTCCATGTGTGTGCTGCACACACCAGCTTCTACTCAGTTCTTCCTTGCTTACTAGGTTTTTCCTCGTCCCCATTTCTGTACTCTTACACTGGTGGTGTTCTTTATCCAGACTGACACTGTCTTTGGGTTGCAAGGCTTAGTTCACATGGGCGGGACGTAGGTAGGCATTGCTGTTTGGAGCAATCAAACATGTCTCCTCTCTGCTTCTATTTGATCTAGTTTCCTATTTCTCACTTTTAGCTGTTCTTTTGGATTATTTGCATCATATTCTATTATTCTTCCATTCTTCTGAACACACTATAGACATTGAAACATGCCACTGTTGTCATTAGTGTATTCTTTCATGTTTGTGTGCAGGTGGATGCACACATGCATGTGGAGACTAGAAGTTAACCTTGAGAGTTGTCTACCTTGTTTTTAAGACAGGGTCTCTCACTCGGGACCTTGGGTTCACTAATTAGTCTTAGCTAGCTATCAAGTGGGCCCCAGGAATCCATTTGTCTCCACCTCCACACCACTGGGATTACAGGAACCTACTACCAGCTTTTTATGTGGGTGCTAGGGATCAACCTCAGGTCCCTTTGTTTGCACAGCAAGTACTTGACTGAGTTATCTTCAATGTATCATTAATTTTTTATACCATTTTTAAATTTATTATTGAAAATATTCTTCTCTCATACAATACATTCCAACCAGTTTCCCCTCCCTCCACTTTTCCTAGCCCACCCCTGCATCATTAATTTCTAATGCAAGTTAGCATCTTTAATGTTTTCAAGACAATTCAAGAACTTAAGATTAGTACATGGTTCCTGAACTCTTATTTTTGTTCTAATAAGTCTTCTAAAATTTCTACTCAGTATCCCAGCCCTTACACCAGCAAGTGCCAGTCACTGTTCCCAGCTCTTGAACACTTACTTGTCTTTCTCTCTTGACAACCCTGGGAACACGCTGGTAGATGATTACACTAGGACTTTTCCTGTTTGCTCCACAGAAGGGTTGGTGTGAGAAAAGCTCATCACAGTTTCCTCAGAGCTAAGAACCCCTACAGGCCTTATTTGCGTAACTGGCTAATTGAAAAGAGTGCAAGGTCTGAAGCAGAACAGAATGCTGGGGTATACTACCTGCATGATTTGGGGCAAGTTGTTTGTGTTCTCATGTGGAAAACAGAAGTAACACTGGACGTTACCTTGAGTTGTTTTAAACATTTTAAAACAAAGGTACACTTAGCACAGAGCAGGTGTGCTGGTTAGTGTCTTATCGACTTGACAAGAGAAACCTCAGCTGAGAAAACGCCTCAGTCAGACTACCTTTAGGCAAATCCGTAGGTTATTCTCTTCATTAGTGATTTGGAAGCACCCAGCCAATTGTGGGTGGTACCACCCCTGGGCAGGTGATCCTGTGTGGTATAAAGCAAGCTGAGCAAGCCACATGGAGCAAGCCAGTAGGCAGGCATCCTCCA
Source organism: Peromyscus californicus insignis (assembly GCF_007827085.1). Lineage (NCBI taxonomy): Eukaryota > Metazoa > Chordata > Mammalia > Rodentia > Cricetidae > Peromyscus > Peromyscus californicus. Next base: position 20,681,044 of record NW_026294402.1, read on the forward strand.
TAGTCTGTTTCAGTTCCTGCTTCCAGTTTCTGGCCTTGAGTTCATGCCCTGACTTCCCTTCATGATGGACTAAGTTGATCCTCCCCAAGTTGCTTTTGCTCATGGTGCTCATCACAACAACGAAAACATACCTAGGCAGCAGGAATATGTTTGAACATCAGCAACAGTTTTGAAGCATGCTAGCTGGTCATTTTTATCATTGTGTAACTGGCCAGGATGGCCCAACAGCAGCCTTTCTGTGCATCTTCCATGAGAACAACAGCTGGTGAAGACCATCCATATTCAGTTTGCCCACCTGCCTCTTCTGTAGCCTTGGCGTACTCAGGCACGAGCTGCTGCACATACTCGGTGAACAGTGTGTGCAGGAAGTGGCATGCTCATTTTGTAAAGTAGGTCAGTAAGAGGAAGAGTCAGAACTCAGCAGTAGAATTAGGAAGTAAGCTTTGACAAGATAACTTCCAAACTGGTCTCCAAGACTGGGACCTCTGGGACATAGCCATAAGTGTAGAGAAAGAACAGCTGCACCCATGGGGGTTTGCTATACAGACAGGTCTTCAGTAGGGCTGCAGCCCCGCTGTGCTGGGCAGAGTTCTTCCCAGAGTCCTGGCTAGGAAACAAGCCCAAAAGCCAGGAATAGAACAATGAGTGATGGCTCTGTGCTCTCTTTAAGAGGCCAACTCTTACAGGCTCCACAGGGACCTTGAAGGCTTGCACTACTCCATAACAGATGCATTCAGGAAGCATTGCATGGAATTCTGTTCTGTATAAATGTTTCTCAATATCTAAATATTGGCACACCCAAAGTATAATGTATGTGTGAGAAATGAGACACAATGCTTTGTTCCCACCACATAGAAGTTGCCACCACCTTGAATCTGCAAGGCTAGCCCTTTCACCTGTGGAGATGAGCTGGCCCTACTGGCTTCCCAGACAACTTGCTAGTGAAGAACCCACTTGCCAGAGCCTGGTCCAGTTCTGCAGCTCCAGCGCCAACCATTCGAGATTCAACAGATGAGAAGCTGCCTCACCATAGTCTACTAAAATGTAACGTGGAAATCCAGTCTTAACTATGAGACAAAAACAAAACAATAACAATTTTAAAAAAAAAAACCTGTCACTGAACTACACAACTGTGGCCCCAAAATTGGTCTATCTCCCACTAACTTAAAATAAACAATTTCAGTAGTGTTGGTGGAGAGAGCCAGAGAAATTAGTTAGTACACTGAGCTGTGGGTCAAACTATGGAGCAAAGGTCTTCACCTCTCCAGCCCTCGGGCCTCTCTTTCCTGTTGCTGACACATAGACCCTTTCACTGGAGAACGCCTAATCCCTCTGTCAAGTGTAGAGAATATAAAAAGGCCTTGGAAGCACTCTAGAAAACATATCCTAGTTATCACTGGTCATGACTTGGCTTCAGACCAGTCTCTGGGCTTCCACACAGCCTCTTCTGCTATCTGAAAACCATCTTCAAGCACCATATAGGCCTCTCCAAAACACAGCTGACACTTGACTAGTTTTTTGGAGTTTGTTTGTTTGTTTTTGTTTTTTTACCAAGACTTATTGAAAGTAAGGCTGATATGAAGAAATTAACAACATGGAGAAAATTATTAAAAATAATAACATATTTACCATTCCTAGAACCCACAGTTGTACCTCTCTCAAGGCAAATCTGAGCAGCATCTTCCTCCTGAGGCTCTGCCTGGGCTGAGACAAAAGAAGGAGGCTCATTTCCCCCTGCAGGGTCCTCTGTAACTACAACACCTGACAACAGAAGCCCCAAAATGCTGCACCTTCAACAGATTCCACAGCTCTTTTCACTAGCTCCCAACAGAAGGAAATAAACTTATCAAGAGTTTCAATAGCTCTCCATTCTTCTGCCACTACCCTGTAGGTCCTCAGGTTCAAACTCAAGGAGCATTTCTGTCAGTGTTAGACTGCCTGGAAACTAAGAGGTGCCCTTTAGAATGGAAGAAGGCCAAACTGACCCGGAAGACATTCACCCTTCCAAATACTTGTAAAATTTAAATATATTTCTGCAGGTCAATTAGTATTGAAGAACTTGAATAAATATCCCATAAGGCTATTTATCATAATTGACTTTTTATTTAAAAAATTACAGGGAGCAATTTCCAGCATATTTTATAAAAGTACTGCCATATCAAACATTTTATATCACTTAATTCCAATGAAGAGCTGCCTTTTTCTTTTAAGATACTAATTCCAACTGATACGACATGTGTCCTTAAAATAGAAAGTTTCCATCATTTATTCAAATGTCAAAATTAAGATTTTTGAGAAGTTTATTGCTTTATGGGTGGGCAAGATGCTACTAGCACATTTTAGGTAAATAAACTTCTTTATTAAAAACTATGAGGTCATTTCTGTTTAAAACTTTTAGGATAATTCACAGAAAATAGATATATTTTTCAAAGGATACATTGAAGGGCTGGCCGTCTAGCTATGGACATTTAAAGGTGTAGCAGCTCTTTAAAGAAACAACACACAGTGGTTCTGCTTGGCGCACTACACATAATTGAAATGAATAAAACTGGAAGACCAGTACTGTTATGCTATGTTCTGTTAGGATCTTTAAACAAACAAACAAAAAAAAAATCACACGCTTAGTAGTCCATTTGTGCTTAAAATACTCAAATGCGTGAGAAGCTTAAAGAAAAGACCTCTGTACATGATCATCAAAAGAAAGTTATACATTTTTTTTTTTTTGAAATTGCACTGTTATTTAAACCACTTTTCTAAAGTCAAACCCTCCTTTGCAGCTGGCACAGTTTTTCAGGTCTAATTGGCAACTTGGGGAGGCCCCTCTGGTATTAGTGAAGTAAAAAAAGTGGTGATAAAGGACCACGCTGAAGCCATTAAGCCGGGCCTGTGGACTGCACTGGCATCTTCACCTGCATCTTCTCCACTCTCGTCTTCAAGTCCATCGTCCATAAGACGCTCCTTTCAAACAACATAAACACAGTCCTGAGTAACTGGTACCATAAACGCCAACTTACTGTAGCACAGGGGAGAGCTAAATATTTTCTAGAGCAAGAAAAAATCTAAGTGTGTAGGAAAAAAGTTAGATCTGGGGCAATTAGAAGGCACTGTGAAGTCTAAAATGAATCAATTCTGTGGTGTGTAAATAACTGCCAATATAATGAATTTACTCAGGCATAATATCTTTCAAGACTATTTTTAGAGAGCTACTAATCCTTCCCACTTATTCTAACAGAGGATATGACTGACTCAGCATTACATGCTAAATTCCCCAGATGAAACCACCACAGTTTCTACATCAGCTTTTCTTTGTGTGCCTTGGGTATCTGTAAAGCATCCAAGAGTCCATCACCACTTCTGTCCCATAAGGACTCAGGACTATCTACCTGTAAAACCCACACAAAAGCCAATAACCTACCATCTCTTCAAGTTCTAGATTGTTTGCATTCTGCCCATCGTTGTTAACGTCAACATTGTTAGGAACCTGTTGCTGACCGCCTTCTTGCCTGAAAGGGAACCATCCAGCCTGGTGTCTGTTCAGCAAAACAGAGGAAATAAACCACAGTCACTTGTGTTTTCAATACTATAAAACAGAGTCCCTCAGGGAAAAACTACTGGAGGCGCTGTAATAAATGATAAAAACAAGTATCTTACTTCAACTCAGTGGATTTCTCAAGGTAATAACAGCAAAACAAAATTCAATTCAAATCCACAAGCCTATCTTGGATATAACTGGCTCAAAGTGACACATTAAATCACAAAATCTTGTGGAGTTTTTTTCAAAATGAAATATAACTAGATATATTTCTTTGCCTCATGACTTACTATTAATAAATATAACTTAAAAGTACACCCTTATGATAACATTTATCATATATTTGAGTTCTAAATAACTGAAAGTCTATGAATCACTGAATTAATAATTTACATAAAATACAAGAAACAAATACTCTGCTTTTAAACAATTCTGATAAATATTCTTACACAATACCTCTGCCATTACTTTTGACTAGCATCAACATGCTGGATAGTTGAAGGCCAGTATTAAAAACCCTTCATTCTAACTAACTACATTATGCTAGAATCTGTGATAAACTGTTTTAGAAAGCGTTAAACGAAACCACAGACAGTTAATACGAATCACTCACAAATACACCAGCAGCATGGCTCCCATCACCATGATAAACCGACTAAAAGAGGAGTAGAAGTACACGATGCTGAGCAGCACTGCAGCCCGCGAGAATGTGTACACCCAGTCCAGCCAGTCACGGTTGAAGTCCTCCTCGTTCAGCACTGCTCCCCCCTGCGCGTTCATTTGGACATTCTCATTCATGGGCCCGTTGTCTTGGGCTACTAGGTTGGGAGCTGGTGGAGGCTCTTCTCCAGGAACATGTGCCAAGTTTAGAGGTGGCGATGCAGTAGGCTGGGCTGGGCTGGCACTCGATGTGGCCTGAGCTGTAACTGCAGCTTGACTGAAATATTCACCAAAATATTAAAAGAAAGAAAAAAAAGAACTTTACCATACTATGCATTTTTAAAATGTCTTAGGTATTGTAAAATTTTTATAACCCTAATCTTGAGTATCACACTCTTGCTCTGTGTTTCTTAGGAAGCAGTTTCCAGTAGAATAGTGGGGCTAAGATTAGGACATTCTCTTAGCCTGGTCACCTAAGACTATAGCAGAGAAGAGGAAGAAATAATAATGGCCATGTTTATGCTCTGGTAAATCGGCTTATAAGCTGATAGAAACTATAAAACTTTCAGTTAATGGCTCTTTTTATTATTCTACATAGGATGAACACCTCAAAGCCACTGTGACATACTTGTCTAAATATGGGTTTAAACATTAAATGAATCTTGGATAACCACTCGTCAACCCCAATCCTAGTTTTCTGGCAACTCCATTTGAGGATCACTGTTTCTGTCACCTGAGAAAGAATTGTGTCCTCTAAAGTGCTGACAACGTGACTGTGTAAGTCAGAACAGGGCTAGCAAGATGGCTCAGTCGATTATGGCGCCTGACCACCAAAGTGTGATCCTGGAACTCACACAGTGGAAGAAGAGAAATAACTCCCATAAGCTGGCCTCTGCTTCTACGGGTGACACAGTATGCATGAGGGTACTCACATGCACACACACACACTCACACACCACACACACACAAAATAAAAATATGTAATTTTAAGAAATTTCATTTTTTAAGAAAGACAAAGGACTGGGGTTTGGAATTCAGTGAATACAGTACCAACCTACCATACACAAAAGTAAGTCCTGGGCTCCATGCCTAGCACCACATAAAACTGGTAGGCACCACATGGTAGCACGCATGTGCCTATAGTCCAGGATTAGGGAGGTGGAGGCTCTAGGAGCAACAGTTCAAGGTCATCTTTGGCTAAATAGCCATTTTGAGGCCAACCTGGGCTACATGAGACCCTGTCTCACAAAGAAAAATAAGGTTAGAATAAATTGTTTATTACAGGTTTCCCAAAAAACAAAATATGGCTAGGATTTGCTTTTAAAATATAACAAGAAAAAGGAAAAGTTGTAGACTAAGATTGACATGATTTTGTAACTACTGAAGCTGAAACACAGGTACACGGGGATTTGTTTTACTATTGGGTATTTTGTTTTACTATTAAGTATTTTTAAATGCTCAAATTAATAAAGTTAGTCAACATAGCTAATGAAACTTAAGGAAATGTTCCATGGGCTATAAATTCCTATTTAAACCAATGTGCTAATACCTTGTTTCTAAAGAAGTCTTTTGTTTCTAAAACATTTCTTATCTCATGACTGTTCTGACACACAGGCGAGCTACTTTAAAGCTAAGAACCTGAGACTCAAAAGTTAAATGACGCACACAAGGTAATAACTCAGCACTCCTTTTATGCGGTTCTCATGGAGGTCACAAACAGAACAAAAGGTGTAAGGCAGCGTACTAAACACAGAGTCATCCCTGAAAGACAGCTGTCACCATGACACTATAAAAGTACAGTCTCCCTGAAGCCAGTGTTTATGAACGAACATTAGCATAAGAAGTTCACTGAGCAGGTGAGCTTTGTACAGGGATATTTATATATCCTTCAGGCTGGAGGCAAGAAAGTCAGTAGACATTTGGAGCAAAAAAATAAAATAAAATGCCTGATGCAATACTGTTTGAAGTAGGATAAGGTTATAGTATAGTATAGAAAAGAAGGCTAATGTGAAGTAGATCTAGCTGAAATTTTGGAAGCAGGATTCAAAGAAAGAGCAGCAGTTCAATTATATCATTTTTGTAGGGTACTGGGTTCAGGATAGCAGAAGCTAGAATCTAAATGGTTAAGGCCAAGAGCGCTCTTGACAACTAACAGGGGAAGTCAGAAGGAAAAGGCATTTAAAGACTGGAGGAGCCAAAGTTTAGATGTTCTGAACTTAGAGCAAAAGCAATTACTCCACAGTCTCCCAAGTAAGCTGCAGCGACACAGGAAGCAGAGAAGGTAAAGAATGAGAGTGCGCAACTGCAGCCGCAGAAGACAGACATCTAAGAACACTGCCCAGGGCAGATTCCGGGGGTCAGCAGGCACACAGCAGCCAGGTCCACCTGCCAAACTGAGCCAAGACTGTTACTGCTAAAAAGAAGGGGAGAAAATGATGGTAAGAGAAAGAGGAGGAGAAGGAAAACAGGAGCAAACACACCAGCAGGACAGGAAACGGCAGCAGCTGGACAGTGTGCGTGAGTGCACAGGATGAGGAAGAACGGGAGAACACAGCAGAGACATGACTCAGTCTGGGAGTCCAGAATGAGGGCAGTGACCATCCGTGCCACACTGGGCCTGACACTTCCTATGGCCCCTTTTCCTTTGACGTTTTGTCTCCTTGTAGAGCTGCAGCCTTTCAGGGAAACTCTCTTCTTAGACTTCTATATTATGTTTAAAAAGTATCTGAATATTGCTAAATAAAATCAGGGCCAAGAAGAAGAGGCTAAGAACAGGCTTACTGATGTAAAACGGAGGGAAATGCCAAGTAATTTGAAGTAAGTATCTTCTGAGAAGTTTATAAATTCCTTCTCAGTAATTCTAAAGTAACCGAGTAATGACAGCAGCAAATGCAACCCAAATCAACTTCGTTAGGGTAAGAGAACATTAAGTCATTAACAGAGTAGCTAAAACAATGACTCAGACAGACTTACTATTGCATATAATACTGATGAGCATACATCTGCTGCCACCACAGCATCTGCAGTGGGCTGAGAGCAGGGTACACTGGGAACCCCGGTGGCACAGCTTGCCCAGGAAACTGGTGGTCCACATTTCTGCAATAAAGAATAAACGAAGCCTTTTAATGTGTCAAAAGCTAAATAGCATTCCTCTGAATTATTTATGGACCGTAAGTCAATCACTGACACGGCATTTTTAAATCTTACTGTAAGACACCGATTTTCAACATTCTTCAAATGACACAATAAGTCATCCACAAAATATGGAGCAAGCGTGAACAAAGCCAAAAATACTTTGATTTTTAAGTATATTCTCTTTAAGAATCAAAGCTATAGCTGGGCAGTGTTGGCACACGCCTTTAATCCCAGCACTAGGGAGGCGGAGGCAGGGGGATCTCCATGAGTTCAAGGCCAGCCTGGTCTACAGAGTGAGATCCAGGACTGCCCAGGCTGTTACACAGAGAAACCCTATCTCAGGAAAAAAAAAGATCAAAGCTATAAAATAAACTTTAGGTCACAACCAAGTAGTAAAATGCTATTAAAGATACAGCAGACAAATAATTTAAAATACAAAATTTTCAAATATAAACTGTCCTTTAAAGAGCCAAAAGTGAATAACATACTTCTGAATTTTTAAAAATAAGTTAAAATTCTATTAATTCAGTAAAACTTTTGGAAAGTCATCATTAACTTCCTTATGCTTCAGATTTCCTAATTTTTAAATGGATTCTTCCTCAAAATGCTGTTATTCTATTCAGCAAACACTAGTGTTATGGTTTGAATATAAAATGTCCCAGGCAGTTTTGGGGGTTAGGGAGAAACCTGGTGCCAGGGAAACTGTCAGGAATTCACAAGGATGATCCCAGCTAAGACCCCTAGCAATAGTGGAGAGGGTGCCTGGACTGGCTTTCTCCTATAATCAGATTGGTAACTATCCTAATTGTCATCATAGAGCCTTCATCCAGTAACTGATGGAAGCAGATGCAGAGATCCACAGTCAAGCACTGGGCTGAGCTCCGGGAGTCCTCCTGAAGAGAGGGAGGAGGGACAAGCCAGAGGGGTCAAAGTAGTGATAGAGGAGCCCACAGAGACAGCTGACCTGAGCTTGTGGGAGCACACGGACTCTGGACCAACAGTTAGGGAGCCTACTGGGACTGACCTTGGGCCCCTGCATGTGTGTGACAATTTGGTCTGTTTGTAAGGCTCCTAGCAGTGTCCCTGGCGCTTAGCTGGCTTTGGGAACCTGTTCCTCATGCTGGATTACCTCAACCCAGCCTTTATGCAGGAGGACTTTGGTCCTACCTCAACTTGATGTGCCATGCTTTGTTCAAGCCCATGGGAGTTCTGCCCCTTTCTGAATGGAGACTGAGAAGAAGTGGATGGGAAGCGGGGTAGATGGAAGTGGGGGCAGAGGGAACGAGAGAAGAGGAGGGAGGGTGTAGGGAAAAGGGGCCAACCAAAGAAACCCATCCATGCCCTGATTCTGAAACCAGTGCCAAAGAAACTCCCTAGAATCAGAGTCTGTGAAAGAAATATGCCCTGGCCTTAGAAGCCAAAAAGCTGAAAAGGGCCAGTGAAAGAAACACAGTTTGGCCCTGAAATCAGAGCCATCTCTTCCCCTGAGCAATGAAACCAATCAATCCCTGAGCAGGAAAACGAACCAATCCCTGAGCAGAAAATCTCCCTGGAGAAACTCCGTCCCTAAGAAGCCCTATATTAGCCTTTCTGCCTGTTCAGTTATGGGCTGTGCTTTCCTACCCTGGCAGAGGCAGCCACTCTCCTGGACTCCTCCTTCCCAAATCTCTTTCTCAAAAGTCTTGGGTGAAGAAGACTACTGCAGCTCCAGGTATAGTCTGACTTCCCGAACAGTCAGGATACCATCTCCTCCAGAGCTGTAACACTCACTTACAGAGGGGAAACTGTGGTAAATATGTAAAACAAATGAAAAACTGCAATTAAATATAATAAAATTTTTAAAAAATGTCCCAGGCATGCTCATGTATTTGAACACTTGGTCCCCTGCTGGTGGCACTGTTTTAGAAAGTTATGGACCCCTTAGAAGATGTAGTCTTGCAGAAGAAAGTGAGTTGGGGGTGGGGTGGGGGGGTGAGACCTTGAAGTTGAATAGCCCAGCCCCACTTCCTGTACTTCCTGTGTTTCCTGACCCACTGCAACCAGCTAACCCACACTTCTGAAACTGTGCCTTCCCCGCCATGATGGGCTGTATCCCTTCAACTGCGAGCCAAACTAAACTCCTCCTCCCGTAAACTGTGTGCAATATTTGGTCATAACAAAGAAGAAAGTTACAGTGAGCCAGCTTTGCTTTTATTAACCATCCCTTAAATAAGACTGTGACCCCAAAATACATATCGTAAGACAGCAATAAAATGGCTCCTAATGCCATTCTGCTGTACTCAGAGATCAGTGCCTTGTTCAGTCATCACCAGAGAAGCTTCCTCCTGCAGCAGATGGGAACAAACACAGAGAGAGACCCACAACAAACTGCAGAGAGGGAGGCCATGGCACTCAGTCCTAAATGGGATGTCTCCATCAAATCCCTCCCTTCAGGGCTCAGGGAACCCTGCAGACGAGGAGGTAGGAAGAGTGTAAGAGCAGAGGGGACGGAGAACACCATGGAAAGAAGGCTTTACAAACACACCAGGACTGACACACACAAGAACTCACACAGTCCCTACATGGTTCTAACCCAAATAAGGTCCAGTGCTGGGAGGGAAAGTGGACACAAGCCCCCACTCTTAACCCAGAAGCTGTCTTCTCCAACTGAAAACCACTCAGTGAAAATTTAGTTTTCTCCACTGGAGCCCACTGGGTGTTCAAACAACTCTTAATGCTGGGCCCCATGCCCAGCAATAGAGTGCCAACACAAAGAGAACCCAGTGGTATTTTGGAGGTTCCTTGTTTCACAATGCTTTGTCTGGGCATTGCATTTAATTTTTTCTTTCTTTTTTTCCTATGTATTGCAGTTTCTAGTGTTGTGTTTTTATAGAATTTGTATGTGTGTGAATGCATGAGTCTCTGCATCTCTATGTGCTTCTTGTGCTTTTTCTTTGGTAGTTTTCCTGGTAGTTTGTTTGCTTCATCCTATTCCAGTTTGCTTGTTGTTGTTGTTATTATTATTATTATTATTACTATTATTTAGATGCCCGTTTGTATTACTATGTCACACACAAAAAGAAAGATGTGTAGATTTGGGTGGGTGGGAAGTAAAAGAGGACCAGGGAGGAGTTGGAGGAAGAGAAACTGTGATAAGAATATATTGTATGAAAATTGTAAATCTATTTTCAATTTTCAAAAAGACTCAGAGATATGTATAGAAATCAAAACCACTATGGGGTACGTACACAAGTAAACACAAAATTTGTAAATATGTTGTCTTTTGTTTGTGCATGTGTGTATATGTGTGTGCACATTTGTTCATGTAGCATGTACATATGTGTAGGTGCACAAGCATATATGTGTCTGAATGCAGAGGCCAAAGGTCAATGTTGGATGCCTTCCCCCATTGCTCTCTACCTCACTTTTTTGAAAAGGGGCTTTCACTGAGCCTGGAGCTCACCAATTCATCCAGAATAGTTGAGTAGCCAGCTCCAGGGATCTGCTCATCTCTACCAGCACCTTTCCTAGCCGCACTCCCAAAGCTGGGCTTATAGTAGCGCTGGGCCTGGCTTTTATGTAGGTGCAAGGGATCTTATCCAATTTTCTCAGTCCTGAAAACTACAGACTTTTAAAAGGTGGCTACTTTTTCTTTTTCTTTTTTTTTTTTAACCTTTTCTTCCCTTGATCTTGGAGAGAAAAAAATCCAGTGTTCTCATTGTGAAATTGATATAGTAAATATGTTTAAAATTATATTTATTAATGGTAGAAATTTATGAAGCTCTATTTCCAGGTGGATGCCCCCTACAACTGGAATACTAATACTAATAAAATATGCCTATAACACTTTAGCCTTCCCAAACTGTTCTAAACTGTCTCTACAATCAACAATTCCTAACGTATGTGTAGTCTTTATTTAGAATATAAATGTGTTATAATGTGTTATATTTAATGTTATATTTAGAATATAACGTGTTAGTTATTCTTATCTCAGTCTGGGAAGATCAAACTAATGCCAGCCAAAAGCAAAATTCAGTATGAAGAAAAGGAGACTTAAGAGCTGGAAGGATGCATTATTGGTTATGTGCTCGCTGCACAGGTATGAGGATTTTGATCCCTAGCCCCCACATCAAACATTGGGAATGAGCTGGGTGGTGGAGGCACGTGCCTTTGGAGAAGCAGAGGCAAGTGGGATTGCTTTATTTATCCTTGAATTCTGTAAATTCAAGGTCAGATCTACAGAGTAAGTTCCAGGACAGCCAGGGCTACAACCTTGTCTTGGGGAAGTTGGAGAGTTGAGAACGGTGGTGAATCTGTGTCAGAATCAGAAGCAGAGACAAGTGGATCCCTGGCTTTCTCTGGTCAGCCTTAGGACACACTGAGAGATCCTATCTGAAAATTCAAGGTGGATGGCTCCTGACAGCAACACCTGAAGTTGACCTCTAGCCTCCACATTTGCATACAAACACACTTTTGGTGAGGACCAAAGGCTCTATCCTCTATCAGGTACTCTGTAATATTTTGAGATTTCACGGGTGCAGCTTCCCTGTTAGACACAGATGACACTATCTCAAAGCAGATGCCCTGGGCCTCTGGCTCTTACAGTTTTTCTGCCCCTCTTCCACAGTATTTCCTGAGCCTTAGTCATGGGGGTTGTATTACAGAAATATCAACTGGGGCTGAGAAACTCTAGTTAGTTTCTCTGCATATTGACTGGTTGTAGATTTCTGTAATGGTCTCCATCTGATGCAAAAAAACAAAAACCAAAAGCAGCTTTTTTGAGGAGAGTTGAGTGCTAAACTTATCTGTGGATGTAAACATAAGTATTTAGAATACAGTTAGAAATTACATTGGTTTAAGAAACTAACAGTAGTAGGTTCTCCTTTAGGGTCCATGTTTTCACCAGCCACAGGTAATGGGCTAGGTTTATGTACCAGGCATGAACAGTTCAATTAGACAGTTGGTGGTCACCCCTAAGCTATAAGTGCCATTCATTATCGCACCTTTAGAGACAGCTTGCCATTCTGATCACTGTCATGGCTCAGAGGCATTAAGGCTGCTTAGACTACTGACTGCCATTCTTCCTTGACAATTTGCATTGCACAGCTCCTCTGATACTCTGAAAACTAATCCTCAAGGAGGAGGCTTCCAGGTCTGATGCAGCTCAATTCCACCAAGTCCTATGTCCAAAGCCTGTGCTATCTTCAACATTAGCCTATTACCTTCAGTTCTAGAAGGCAAGCAAGGGCAAATGGCAATATTGTTTTGAGTCTCTTGGGTTCCTCTAATAAATAATGAATGGAGGGTTATGTCTTGCACTGGGCTCTTTGTTAGACAGTCTCTATAGCTTTTAGTGGTTGGGAAGACTGTCAAGTAGCATACCTTCATTTTAAAAATAGAGATATGCTCTTCACATCTTTTTTGGTTTTTTTTTTTTTTGGTTTTTCAAGACAGGGTTCCTCTGTGTAGCTTTGCACCTTTCCTGGGTCTCACTCTGTAGCCCAGGTTAGCCTCGAACTCACAGAGATCCGTCTGCCTCTGCCTCCCGAGTGCTAGGATTAAAGACATGCGCCACCACCTCCCGGCCTGCCCTTCACATCTTGAAATCAGTCATGGTAGGAGTTTTTATGTTATAGGAATGAGCAAATTGAGGGCCTTAATTTTCCTTTTACTGAACAGCTGTTAAGCATTTTCCTACATAGCATTGGTTATAACTGGAATACTTCACCACCCTGGGGCTATTAAGAGATCATGTGACTATTTCTTTAGTCAAATAATAATAAATGTGACATGCACAAGGCTTTAAATGATTTTAGGTCTTAGCCTATCCTTTGACATCCCAGGGAATTACTGATCCACCAACAAGAAACATGAAACAGACCTAAACTCAACTACAGCCTCAATTAGGCAGAGATGTCCTGGGTGACTAACAGACCTGTGAGCAAGAAAATAAAATGTCTTGTTGAACACTACTGAGACTTTGGAATAATATGCAGCAAAAACAAATAATATAATTTGCCTCCATAGAGGAGTAAACAAATTAATATAACCAAATAATGAAAAAACAGACAAACCAAATGTGAATTTACATAGATCTGAAAATATTTCCAACCTGTTTTGTTTTAAAAAAAGTTTATAAGATAGAATAAAATTTATGATCTTCCAATTTTAAATGTACACATAGAAAAATATGGAAGTATAATTACAAAAACTTCAGTAAGGCTTATTGCTGAGTGGTGGGCTACAGGTGAGTTTTCAGTTGAAATACAAAACAAAGCTGTTACTAATTCAGAGAGAAACTGAATCTCTGAAAGTGAGTGTCTAACAAAGTAATCAGCATTTTTCAAGTTAAATAAATGTAATGGCATAACAGATGAGTCTAAAAACAGTCTATCATTACTGTAAATAGGACTTTGTAAACCACTGTAGTGAGAGCATGTAGTGAGTTCTTCTGTGTCCCCAAGTTTCCCTAAGAGCAAAGGGAGCTCTCTATCAGCCTCAGGATTTCTACAAGTCAAGTTCACCATGTATGGTGAAGGTGTCGGGCTCTTGAGAATCATCCAAAAACCGGAAGCTTCAGAGAGTAAGACACAGAAAGCAGTAACATTAGCAAGCACACTATAGCTACAGAATCCTTGCCTATGTGGTGGACAACTGCAGTCTAGCTATGCATTTGTAGTACTGGGGTTTGGAAAAGGAGAGCAGAGCTTTTATTTTGGTATTAAATTTCCCAAAGTCACTAAATCATTGCTCTTTAAGGTTTAAGGAATGGGCTATGTTAAAGTTGACCAAAAGAAAAGTAAAGTCTTTATAAGTAAAAAATGACAGTATATCCAAAAGCTAGAGCATAATTAATGGTAATGCATTTGTATAGCATGCTTCAGGCCCTGGGTTTAATATGCACACACCCAAAAAGGACACTGCTACATTAGATAATCTACTTATTGAACTTCTCTATCAGCTGCTTTGTGAATCACAAAGTACTCTCTCCAAACAGAAAGTCTTGTTTTTGAACACTGGCATTTGCTGTGGGATGTTTTTCTGTATGCTGTGAATATGTGTTGCTCTAATTGGTTGATAAATAAAGCTGCACTGGCCTATGGCAAGGCACCTTAGAGGCAGGTGGGAAAGCCAAGCAGATATATAGAGATATATGGGAGACACCAGCCGCTGTCAAAGAGCAACAAGATGACAGCAGACCTGTAACACCATGGCGATGCGGCAAAACATAGATTAATAGAAATGGGTTAATTTAAGATGAAAGAGTTAGCTAGCAAGAAGTCTGCCATAGGCCATACAATTTGTAAATAATATTAAGCCTGAATGATTATTTTACAAGCGGCTGTGGGACCACAGGTGGGACCGAGGGACTGGGCAGGACCAGAGAAACTTTCCAGCTACAGGCATTCATTCATTTGAGTGTTTTAGAATAATAGGCATACTTGCTGAATATGCAACATTCACCTAAAACAATGAATTTGTAAGTTATTGCTAGTATATCACTATGTACATAAACATTTTACATGCATTATTAGTCCACATAGAAATAGTCTACCAGAGTAAATGTAAACGTAAAACTCTACCAGGCCTTCAAAGAAGAATTAATTAACACCAATGCTACTCAAATTATTCTATCAAATAGAAAAGGTCCTAAAATATTTTTATGAAATCAATATTACCCTGATATCAAAACCAGATAAAGATACCACAATAAACAAACACATAAACAAACACATAAACAAACAAACAAACAAATAAATAAATAAATAAATAAATAAGATTACAGACAGATCTTTCAGATGACCACAGATGCAGAATTTCTCATTAAAATACTGGCAGGACAAATTCAGGCTAGTAAGAAAAAGTTCATTTATCAACATCTCTTTATGACAAATGTCAAAGAGAGTCTAGAGACTGAGGAAGCAAAGCTAAATATAACAAAGGCTATACAACAAACCTACAGTCAACATCAAGTGTTCCAACTAAGAACAGGATTAAGGCAGGAATGTCCACTCTCTCATTCCTACTCAATACAGTACTTGAAGTCTTAGCTAGAGCAAAAAGACAAGAGAAGGAGATAAAAGAGATGAAAATAAGAAACAATAGTATGGTAATCACAATAGGATCCCCGAAAGAAGAAATCCTAATTTAAACCAAGTGGCAGCATACAAAAATAACACACGAAGATCAGTAGCCAACCTATATACCCATGACAAACAGACTGGAAAAAAAAAAAAAAAAAAAAACATCAGGGAACTAATCCTGTTCACACTAGTCATAAAGGGGCAGGAGGAAAAACTTAAAACAAGGCAAGTAAGGGCCTCTACAATGAAAATTCTTAAGACACTGAAGAAAGACACTGGAGCAGATAATATAGAAAGATATCTCATGCTCATGGATTCAAAGAATTAACATTGTGAAAATAACCATCCTACCAAAGCTTATCTAAGACTCAATGATCCCAAT
Organism: Peromyscus californicus insignis; assembly: GCF_007827085.1. Lineage (NCBI taxonomy): Eukaryota > Metazoa > Chordata > Mammalia > Rodentia > Cricetidae > Peromyscus > Peromyscus californicus. The sequence goes on from NW_026294402.1 coordinate 20,696,816, forward strand.
TGAAATTCCAACATCATTTTTCAAACAGAAAAACAATCTGAAATATTTAGAGGCACAGGAGACCAAGGACAGACAAAGCAATCATGAATAAAAAGAATAATACAGGAAATATCATATCGGATTCCAAATTCTACTACAGAGCTATAGTAAAAATAGCATGGTACTGGCACAAAGACACAGATCAGAGGAATAGAACTGAAATTCCCTGATAGAAGTCTACAAAACTAAGTTACCTGGAGGAGATGCCAAAAATACACATTAGAAAACAAGACAGCATCTTCAACAAACAGTGCTGGGAAAGCTGGATTTGAACATACAGAAAAATAAAATTAGACCATTATGTCTCGCCAGGCACAAAACTCAACTCCAAATAGATGACGGACTTCTACCTGAAACTGCCGAAAAGTAGCGGGTATACTTCAACTCACAGGCACAGGCACACACTTTCTGAAAGAGACCTCAGTATCACAGGAAACAAGACCAACAAGCAATGGATGGGATATCATCAGACTAAAAGCTTCATTACAGCGAAGAAAACTTAAAGCAAACAAATATGCAGCACACAGAATAGGGGAAAATCTTTCCCAGCTATTCATCAACAGAGAATTGGTGTCTAGAATATACAAAAAAAGCCTTTAAACATTAAGAAAATAAACAATCCAGTTTTTAAAAATCAGCCATACAACTAAACAAAAAACTCAAAAGAAATATATCTAGGAAACACAAGAATACTCAACTTCTTTAGACATCAGGGAAATGAAGATTAAAACCACTTTAAGAATCCACCTCACCCTAGTGAGAATGGTCAACATCAGGAACACAGTATGACAATAAATGCTGGAATGATTTGGTGAAAGGAACTCTTATAGTTAGTGGGAACAGAAACCAGGGCAGCCACTTTGGAAATCAGTCTAGAGATCCCTCAAAAAAGTTGAAATTGCCCTATGACCCAGCTACACTACTCATGGGCTAATACTCAAAGAACTTTGTAGTCTACTGCAGAGACACTTACACTACTGCTCCATTCACAGCAGATAAGAAATGGAAACAATTTAGATGTACATCAACAGATAAATGAATAAGGAAAATCTGGAACTTACACACAATGGAAACTACTCAGCTATAAAAAAATGGAAAGCATGCAATTTGTAGGTAAATGTATGGAATTAGAAAAATTGTACTGAATGAGGTAACTCAGGCCCAGAAAGACAATGCCACATGTTCTCTCTCATTTGGAGATCTCTCTCAGTTTGTGTACTTATTTGGAACACGAGTGAGAACGAGGGCGGTATAAAGAAGCCTTGGGGGCTGCGGAAGGGGGAGGTACAATAAGAAAGGAGGGAAAATGGAATACAGGTGAGTCGAAGTAGTGAGGGGTGGGAGGGCTTCAGCAAGGAGAGGTGTGGGAGTATGGAGAAAATCAGGGCTGATCCAAAGAAAAGGGATGTCAAAGCCAGAGAGGAACCCACTATCACAAACCCAGCGTGTAGGACACATGTGAAGGGAAATGAGGAACAATGAGCGAAAAGATTAAGCAGGGATGGGAAGGGCATGGGAAAGGAGAGGCAGTAGGTGGCTAACTAGATCTAAGGATGTCTGAAAAAGTACTAGGAAAAGCCACGAGTTAGTGAGCTAATTACAACTTTAAAAAATAAGAATTCAAATGGAACTACTCTGCATGGACGGACAATGTCACTCCCAGAAGACATGGGTTATTAAATGAAAATTTCAATACAAAGCATGGGATACCTCCCTACAAGTTACTGGTCAAGGAGGACCAAGTGGTTCCAAAACAACACAAGTTATAGTCATTGCTGTTAACTACCTACCACAACTACATGGTAAGACCCTATTGTTGAAGATACCACATAATTTGGTTGCAGTACATACAGAAATCAATTGTAAACTAACCAGGAAACTTCCTCCTTGCTTGGCTAGCTTTCATAGTGCCAGAAGATACTATGTAGGCTTCTGGGGGTGGAAAGACATCAATGGTCTTTTGAACCCTGGACCATGGACCTGCATGCTATAATATGGACCTGCCAGACAAGCTATGTATATTGGCACAAGAAAAGCATGACTGTTATGGGGTAACTAATTGCTTTCTTGGATTTGAGGCCTGCTCCACATGAGAGAGGTCCCTGGTCAGAAGCCCATGGCTGGGGAGCTCATAGGCCCTAGAGTAGAACTTGCTATTGTTATTTTGCTATATGACCACACTGTCAAATTGCCTTCTAAATACTCCTGTTTGTACCCATAGTCCTAGGCTGCTCTTAACCTTGGCCAAAGAAACTTCTCAGTGCCCAGCAGTCAACAGAGAGATGCATCCCTGCTCAGAGTGCTGAGAGTAAAGTCTGACTGCTCACTCTAAATGGAACATCTATATTAACACTACGAGAACAGCAAGGTTAAAGCAACATCTCAAAAGAGGAGGAAGAAGGAATGGAAGAGCTGGGGTGGGAGCTGAGGGCTGCTAGAAAACAGTCTTCTGGACATGACATAGCAGCTGTGGTTACCTGCACGAGACTTACACAAGATCACCCCAACCAAAAGATCTCTAGGCAAAAGCCCTTAGGAGCTACTGACAGTGGATAGTTGCTGCGGTGTGGGCGTGGAGAACCATTCTTTATTGAGGATGTGGCCACTACCAGGTTTCTCATGCTGCAATGGATGGCCCCACACCCATGCATATATGGGCAGCACTAACTGGATGTAATGAATTTTTCAAGAGGCAAAACAAATAAATACATGAAGTTGGGGAGGAGGGCATGTTGGGGAACATGAGGGTAAATTATAGGTGGCAAATATTTCATTGTGTTTGAAATAAACACAATGCATGAAGTTTTGAAAAAAAAATGTAAAACAACTTGTCTATTCATTCAGCCAACCTACCAGATATTGTTGTTACATATACACTTAGGTGTTTGTTACATTTCTTTTAGCTTCTCACTTTCACTAATGGTCTGATTTTGTTTGTTTCATCTGTTTGTGAATAAAGCATATGAAAGTACTTGAAAAGTAAGTAAATAAGTTTCAAATGTACTTTAATAATCAAAAAGATGCTACAGTGAAAAAAATCTAAAGTAAATGGTTTTTTTGTGTGTGATTTTTGGAAGGCCCTAATTATGATCCATACTTTCACTTACCCTTGGATTACATATGGAAACTGATGACTCTGGGCTGGGTCAGTTTGTGCCTGTGGAAGGATGCGTTGCCTCAATCCTTCTGAAGAACCAGCAACTAATGACGAACTCTCTTGACTGGGGGATGGAGTTGTTGAATCTGAGTGATCTGAATTCTACAACAAACAAACAAAAAAGTAAGTATGTCTTGCTAAACATGTATTTATAAAATCCCTCTGGGAAAAAAAATTTAGAAACTGATTTCAATCTCAATCTCATATCCAATAAAACATACTTTGATTTTAATGAAACTAAAGGGTCAGAAATCCAAGACTGTGATAGTAACACTGTATTTATCAGCTAGACAACAGAACAACCTACAAAAAAATGACTATGCACATTAAACTACAGCAAAGCTCCTTTCTCAACGCCTAGCACATAGAAAGTGTCTAATAATGCCACTAATGTCTGGTCATTTAAACTGTTACTATATGCCAGACATCTTGTAACACACATTGGTAACACTGTCTCACAGAATGAAGAAAATTAGGTATCTAAAATCCCTGCTGGATCTGACGCTAACAAAGAAAATAATTTAAGAGTCATTTACAGCCTCCATCTCTGCTTTCTTGGAAAAAACAAGACTGCCCTTAGATTTTCAGACTTTTCAATTCTAAACTTTTATCAGTTTATAAATGCCATAAATAATTTTGTAACCAACAATATACCAATCAGGATTTTAGTGCTCATGCTCAAATGATCCAGTAGGTATAGCTTGGTAAAGTTCCTCAATGAGTAATAGTCAGAAAACAGTTTCAAGTGTTGTACATATTTAAAACATAATTACATTTTACATAAATTATAGTACTCTAGTTGTGAAAAGTTAGATACAAGTTATTTTTAAATCCTCTTAAGTTTGTTAAAATTGCCACAGCCTCTTGATAGGCAGTGTCTTTTAACATGTCTGTCTTCCTAAGTTCTGTCCAGTGGAAAATCACAACTTCTCTTTAAGAAGTTACTTCATGAAAAACAGATACCAAATATTTTATTAAGGAATCTGGCTCTCTATGACATAACCAAGAAAGGCTTTTAAAAAAAAAATTTTTTTTTTCATTAAATGGAACATTAAGATATGTTATTCATAGCTGGGTGGTGGTGGTGGTGGTGGTGGTGGTGGTGGTGGTGGTGGTGGTGGTGGTGGTGGTACACGCCTTTAGTCCCAGCACTTGGGAAGCAGAGGCAGGCAGATCTCTGTGAGTTCAAGACCAGCCGGGTCTACAGAGTGAGTTCCAGGACAGACAGGACTACACAGAGAAACCCTGTCTTGACAAAAACGGAAAAAAAAAAAAAAAAAGGTATGATATTCATCAGTATAATTAATAGTAAAGCCTAGCTATAGGTCAACACAGCCAAATTTCTCTAAAACTAGTTACTTCTCTTATTAGGTAATTCTTTTATGAATAGATTTTTATTATTTTTGAACCTCTTTGAAATCCTTAAGCCATGAAAACTTAGGGGAAATTAACTTATCTTTCCTTTGATACTTTTTATATTTCCATAACACTTTGAAAAAAAAAACATACACATTAATGACATAAAATTATGGCCAAGAAACCACTGGCTCAGTCAACAAAAACTAGAATACACTTGCATCCAAAACTACATTAAAAAAAAAATCTCTGTGCTAGTCTGGAATTTGTCCCTTTTCATGCCAAGGTAGGAAACATATTCAATATTACATAAGCTCAATTCTCATGGCTGGTACCACAGAAGATACACTGAGTAAATATGGCAATTTCAGATTTATTTCTTAAAGAATCAGTTATTTAATATATATCAGAAGATCTCTCAGTTAATTTACCCTATTGATCATACCTGCCTTAAAATTTTGATTGAATTCTTTATCTCTTTTTTTTTTTTTTTGGTTTTTCAAGGCAGGGTTTCTCTGTGTAGCCTTGGCCATCCTGGCCTCAAAACTCACAGCGATTCACCTGCCTCTTCCTTCCAAATGCTGAGATTAAAGTTATGAGCCACCACTGCCAGGCTGACTGAAATCTAACAAGGGAAATACTTTTAACACAATCAATGTTCCCTGCCTAGCCAAGAAGTCAGTAAAGAAAGTAAGTTTCTATAATCTCCATCCTCTCACCCTCAAAGCTGAACTCTTACAAGTTCCCAAAACAATTTCAGCCAGAAATGAATATTTACTTATGTAAGAGGTAAATATATTAAGTAATTCTCCTCCCCCTTCACTGTGAATATATGCCTGAACCAGTGATTAAAAAACAAAACAAACAACAACAAACCCCACAAAGTCTTTTGCCAAGTAATCTACTTTAATAAAAGTTTAGGCCACTTAAACTTAAATAATTTAATGTACTTTGAATAAAATATACTACATTTGATACCTTAATATTTCTTAAACTTCACTAGCCTAAGATCTGTATTATATAACCATATGAATTCTGTTTCCAGAGTATTTCAGTAACTAAATCTGTAAAGATTGGCTCCAGTTGCTGACCTGTCCATTCATCAAATTGTAACTCATGGTGAACACAGCTTGGAAGTAAAGTAACATTGTGTATCAAAAACCAAATGTTAAATTTCACTTCTTAACATTTCCAAACCATTTCACTGAGTGTGGTGGCAAAGGCTTCTGATCCCAGGAATTGGGAAGTAGAAGCAAATGGATCAGCAGTTCAAGGCCAGCCTCAGCTACACAGTGGATTCAAGACCAGCAGGGTTACATGAGACCCTCTCTCAGAAATAAAACAAAACAAAGCTCCCAACTCCAAGTGTTCCGTTTTATTCAGGTTAGCTTGTTTTGTTTGCATGCTTGTTCTTTGCTGTGACAGGGACCAAACCAGAGCTTCACATACGCTAGACCACTGCTCTACTGTGGAACTACCCCAGCCCTCCATTTAGTCGTTAGAGGCAGAAAAAGAAAATCAGAAAAGTTCAATGTTTACTCCTCTCAAAATGACTCACAGAATTGGTGCTGGATGCCAGTGCTTCGTGACTTTCTCTATTGGTGCTGGATTTTGGAGAACTTGGAGGACTCCGAGAAGTACAGACTAGATGAACCATATGATACTCATCTTGCTAAAATTAAAGAAGATCGTATTTAAAGGAAAGTTTACAGTTCAAAAAAGCCACTAGCTAAGCTGAAATACTCAACTTAAGACTTAAATTCCTTTCCTCTCTAGCCTAGCCATTTTGTTAATAATAAATTGTTCAGTATTTGGAGATACCTTTGCCATTTTAATACTTTGCGGCCTTCTGAATTCAATATTTTCTCTCCATGCTTGAAGAATGGTTCAAATATTCAATAATTATTATGTTAATAGTACTTGGCATACACAAAGCATATTTGAAGCAATACTACAAAATTTATCAATATAAACTATTATTTCAATATAAAAACATATGCTGTTTTAATAACAATATAAGAGCCACCTTGAAGTTTTAGACTCACAAGTTTTGAATAATGTAAATAATTCAGTTACTTGAATGTACTGATAAAAGAAACTCAATCTCATTTGCCTTAATTTTAGCAAGGTGAAGTATAGCTTTTTACTACTTTCCAAATTAAGCCAACATTTTTTTTAATGTGTAACACTTATATACAGATATAGAGCACATATTTGAACTGTATTCTATAAATATCCCACATTATTTGCACAAATTTACAACTATGGCTGAGAGAAGACATTTCCAATCATGAATAGGCTGGTCTTTATGCTTTAGTGACCTCACACACAAATTTACACAAGACATGGAGCTGGTAAGCTGGAAAACCTGATGGCACCAGACAACAATGAAGCAGAGTGACGAGTCAGTGTTTTTAAAGAACTAGGAGAACAGCAGCATAGGGAAGGGTGGGTGGGCAAGAGTCAAGAAAGATGCCTGAGGTGAGAAAAGGAACCCAGACCTGTGCTCGGTTCCAAGGTGAATTCAAGAAAGTCAAGGGTAGCCTTAAAGGAACTGACGATATTGTTAACAGACAAATCAGTGCAACAGGGTACAATGACAGACATATGTGAAAATACTTTGCAGAAATCTGAAAAGCCTGAACTACAGTTGCTTTAGGAGTCTAGAGGATGAAGTTCTTGGGGTTTTGCTGTTTAAGGAAAGGCTTCAGACAGACAGCATGAGATAGGTTGTTTCTCTTCATAAATCAGACTCAGCTTCTGAACAGCAAATAATAAAAAGTATTCAATGTGTAGCCCCATAAACCTAGGGCCAAAAGGTCATACTAATAACGTTTATCACAACATCCATTCACCTTCAGGAAATACTTCTATGGAACATTTTATAACTAAAGTTTGTAGAGCCAATAGCAATATTTTACTAAAAAGAAACCAACTTAAGAGAAACAGTTCAAAGAACTATTTAAAATGTAACACTGCCTGAAGTGCTTGACATAAGATCTGCAACAGCTTTTGAGAGTGTGCAGATTTCAGACTGTTCTTCAGAAAACAATGAACAACAAAAAGCAGATAGTGTAACAGTTTTTAAACAGGAAAATAAAACAATGGTCAGGATAGCTCATTGGTAGAGCTCTTAGTGCAAAGTCCTGGGAATCATCCCAGCACCACAAAAAGTAAAGAAAAAAAAATGAATAGGTGAGCACATTTTAGGACTATGCTATATGATACTATAATGGTGGAAACATGTAATTATACATTTGTCAAAATCCACAGAGTATGCATCACCTATAGTGATAACTTGGAGTATGTATAATTTTAGTGATAATGTTCACTGATCACAACAGATGTGCCACTAAAGCAGCTATGACAGCTGGGGTAGCATATACATTAGCGGGAAAGTGTATGAGAAATCTTTGTGCTATACCCTACAATATATTTTAGGTGGGCATATGGTAAAACACTACAGCCATTTGAAATCATACAACTGAACAGTCAGAAGCCACACTGGCAAAGCTAAAATGTCACTTAAATAGAAGAAATGCATTGACATTACATTTTGTTTCCCACAGGTTATCATAAACAGAATAAAACAGATCAGGAATATCTGAATTAAGAGTTAAGTTAAAAAGCCAAACACAAAGTATAAAGCTATCCAATCTTGCTGTATTCACAAACAAAAAGCAGCATAGCAAGAATAAAAAGTTCTAACAGTAAAAACTTCACAAAGGACAATGAGCTAAAAGGTGCCATTAAAATAATTAGCATTCAAGTTGCCTGTCAAAAAGCTACCTTGGAACAACACTGTCTGAGCAACAGCATTTAAATTCTGATAACAGGTATGCCACTTAGGCACCATCCTATTTCCTTTCTTGAAATTAAACTCCTAACTCAAACCATTTTTATTAAAAATGTTATACATCCTGATTAAAAATGGGTTTAAAGAGAGGTTATCACTCTTTCACCACTGTGAACACTCTACTCTTGGAGTACTAATAACTCAGTGTTTTCTTCTCAAAGATGAGAAACATCTGAACACAAATAACTTCAGATTTAGCTCAGATGGGCATACCAAACTGTTAGCCAAATGACCTCTGTGCTCTGCCCTGTTGTTACCTTCTGACTTATTGTATCTGTTCTGCTACCCACAGTGGTTGATGAACTCAACTGGCTAGACAAAACTTGAGAGAGACAGTTTCTCCCACTCTTCTAAGGAAGAAGGAGAGCTTACTTTTCTGAGAATGTCTTTCAGCTGCAGATGGTCAGGAAGCAGTCTGCCTGAATACACCAACCTCTGGTCCTTCGTCAACTAGAAATGGGATAGAAGAAAGAATTCAGCTTTTTAATTACACATATTTAAGGTTGGGGAAAACATGACTGAATAAAACTAAACTCTCTTTGAGGACAAATAAGCAGAAAAGCAGATATTTTAAGAACTTTTGTGTCCCAAGTTCTGCTTAAGGCATTTAAGAGCTGAGCAAACAGCAGCGTATCTATAATTAAAAAAAAAAAAATTTTTTAAAAATGCAGATCATTACCATAAAACTTGACAAAAAGGTAAACCACAAGTTTGCTTTATCAACTATAATGTAGTGGTCTTAATTAAAAGTCTTCAAGTTCAAATAAATGGAAAAGCAAAGGGCTTTCTATCAATAGTCAATAGAAGGAGATCAATTTTCAAAATCACCAGTGATTTTGAGCTGTTTTGTAGTATTTTTTAATATAAAGTATATACAGATTTATTTTCTTCCTTCCAAACATTACACAGAAGAATTTATTGGTCTTAATTTGAAAGCTGTAGTGATATACTGTGTACCCTAATAAACTTGCCTGGGGATCGGAGGACACAGCCAGCCACTAGATTAGACATAGAGGCCGGACAGTGGTGGCACACACCCTTAATCCTATCAAATGGGAGGCAGAGATCCATCTGGATCTCTGTGAGTTCAAGGCTGCACTGGAAACAGAGCCAGGCAGTGGTGGCACACACCTTTAATCCTACCTAGTACTGGGAAGCACACACGCCTTTAATCTCAGGAAGTGACATGGCTCGGTGGAGAAAGGTATATAAGGTGTGAAGAAACAGGAACTAACGTAGTTCAGCTGAGACCCTTTCGGGTGAGGACTCAGGATTTCAGTCAGAGGATTCATGGAACTGGTGAGGTGAGGTTGGCTGTGACTTGCTCTGCTTCTCTGATCTTTCAGCTTTCACCCCAATATCTGGCTCTGGGTTTTCTATTAATAAGACCTCTAAGATTCGAACAAAAAATTCGAACAACAGAAAGTCATTTAGATTTAAGGGAAGTTTCCATAACTATTCTAGCCTTAACTGTTTCTTCCACTTACAAGAAGAAACAGTTATCTACACATGTTCAAAACAGCAAAACCAAAGAAAAATCAACAAAAACACACGGAGATTCGGCTGTCACCTCTATTTGTAACCTATAATATAAAGTATGTTCTGGTTGGCTCTGTTACATTTTAGTACTTCATGATAAATCTGCTAAAGTTCACACTGCTAGCATTACTTAAAATTAGTGTGTTTTTGTTAGTCTCCATTAGGCCTATTTGCAAATGTCCCTTGAATTCCATGAAAATCATTTATTAGTTATGCCAAATGTTAAATCCAAAATCCAATCCAAGTCATAAATATAATTTTAAACAAACTGTACTTTCAGCATGGCTATGACAAGAGTCATATACCTGAAAATCATAATAGAAATTGTTATGCCAAGTGAGATCTACAGTTCAGGCATTCTTAGACACCAAAAGACACTATAGAAACGCAGTTATCCTTTCAAGATGCTTAACTGACAGACATGATTTTAATGTACCATTTCTAAAATGCAAAGTGTAAATTCCTATATTTAAAAAAGCAAATATAAAGGTTTTTTTTTTTTAATGCCACGTCTTGAAAACTCTAACCAGCACATAAAAACTGAATAGAGCTCTGTATACATCTGGTATTCATCTTATTTTCTGCCATTTAACATCCCTCCCTACAATCCTTAAACTCTAGATTTTGTTTGCTAATGAGATAACTAGTATCTAGAGAGCAGAAGTCTTGGGATGGGGGCAATTCAGAGTCTGTTGATCAGAATCACATGCTACAACCTGGTAAAACCCATCTGAAGAAAGAGAGAGAAGGGCAGACCTGCAGTTCTTAGATATGGGATCTGACAGTACATTTTCAGAAGTGAACTCAATTAGATGACACTCAGCTGTTGTCTTCAGAGCAATTTTCACACATTTTGGTGAGCAGAAGTCACAGAAGTATTCTGTATTGAATGCTGTGATATAGGAGAAAGCAAGTTTCTTAATCTGTAGCCAACAGGCAGTGAATGGAAAATATATGTGCACAAGCTAATACTAAGTAAGAAATGAGTCAATACCTGGCCAAACAAATTCTAAAGTTCATTTTATAAGTATTGTAGCATCGTAAATCATTTTTTCACTAGACCAAACATTTAATTAGTAGACACTTGTGTTGTACCATCACTCAGCCTAAAGAACAGCTCTTCTTCATGATTTGTTTTCTTTACTTCAATATAAAAATTCTCCAACATGCAGAGTGGATAGAATGAAAAGAATCACTACCATGTTAAAGAACTCTCGAGTACTCATCATCAACTGGCATTCTACAATTCTTCATCTATCCTTTTCCTCCCTACCCCTGGAAACCTCTCGAGGAGATTACAGAAGAGCAAATGCATCTCTCTTTTCACTTGATTTGGTACAACCTTTAGGGTTTGGGTTTTGGTTTTTAATAACTACAAGACTGCAACATTCAACCATGTAGCTCAAATTTTCTCATTTTTAGAGATAGTTTAAATCAAGATTCAAACAAGACTCACACACAAGACTGAATTACGTCTCAATCTTTTTATTTATGTTCTGAGACAATGGCTCATGTAACCTAAGTAGGTTCCAAGCTTGCTATACAGTTGCAGATGACCTTATCTTCTCATGTATTGCAGCCCTATATAGATGCAAAGGAGCTGGAACTTCCGGTCCCCTTGCCTGCACTTTCTAAGCACTGGGATTACAGGTGTGTGACAGCATGTCTAGTTATGTGATGCTAGGGATCAAACAAACCCAGGGCTTCATTTTACCACCTGAACTACAACCCCAAACATCTGTACTTTCTTTTCATTTTTCCTGTGTATTTCTGAAAAAAGTCATCTCATCTGTCTTACAGTTATACTCTGTCCTGTTTGGGTCAGCTGTATCCTCCTGGTACTCCATCTGTAGTAGTTAGGTGTGGAGGGCTAAGTAGGCTCAGACGAAGGTCAGTGACAGGAGTACTTTGTGACAGAGCTAGGTACTTCCTGCACCATCAGTACATGTAGATTAGGATGGTGACTTTTAGCGATACTGAGCTTGATCAGTGGTTCTGATGTTGCCAGACTGATCTGTCCCTTACATACTTCCTACCTACCTTGTTAATTAGCTACTGAGTTGCTCCATTCTTTCACTAGGAATAGCAAACTCATTTTTCTAATTCCAGAATTCCTTCTGTTTTCAGTATGATCATTCTAGATCTTTATCTTGTTCACTATCTGGTTACTCAGTCTATATGAGAAAAACAAGCACAATGAACAACTACTTCCCTTTGTCAGTTTTTAGGGTGACCGCCCAAGCAACCCCCAGAGTGACCAGTGAAGTGCTGATAATCCTTTTCCTTTAGTGTCATTGAGAGTTCACAGAATGTTATGCTTTTGAACACTACCATTTTCTTTTTCCATTTACTCCTCAGACTGTACCATCTTTGAACATTGGGAATCCCTTAAAGTTTACTCTAGTGCCATCTGACATGATCTTTGTCTGCTCTAACAGTCTTCTTGCTTACAGATACAAAGTGCCCCAGGTTCAGCTTCTACATTTTCTACTGAGGCCTAGAACTGCCACTGATCAGGTGCCCAATTCTTTTTAATTGAAATGGTACCTAAGACAAAAATCTGAGAATTCGTAGTACTTACTTTTGTCTTCAGTGGGCAAAGCTACAAAATAAGTTCTTATTTTTTAGAAAAAAAAAAAAAACTTAAGCCCCTGAATTCAAACTGGTATTTTCCATTTCAAGTTTTTACTTATTTATATCTTCTCTCACCTTTAAAACTAAGCTTGTTGGTGGAATTTATATGCTATTTGAAAATTGTTTTAGATTACTTATAATCTCAAAATAATAATCACAAGATTGTTACTAATGATTTGAATGAAATCTATGACCTCTAGTAGTTTTTCCCTCCCTGTCCTAAGATACATACTACTAGGGACACACAGTCAAAACAATGAGCTCCCTGGAAGCTGCAATGCCAACCTGACAGGCAAAATGGCCACCGGTACAATAGTGGCCTGTCTGCTATAGGTTCTGATTGGATGTGGGGTCCACTCCATAATTATAATAATAATAATTCATGCCTGACACTGCAAACCTGATGAAAGACTCATAGCTAAGGTCATGACTACAGTTGTTCTGCTAAATGTATATGGTGTCAAACTGCCCTTTAAATATTTGTTTACAATCATAAATTAGTGCTGTTCTCAGCCTTGGTCAGAGAAGCTTCTGTCTGCAGCGGAAAACAGTTAATTTAGACTCATAACTGATCAAAGGGTTGAGCGAACACAAGATTGCTGAGAGTTCAGTCTGAAATAAGACATCATATCTCCTCCAAAGGCTCAGGAACACACTGTGGAAGAAGGGCGCAAGAATGCAGGAGCCAGAGAATGGCAAGAAGTGTGACATGATATGGCCGTCAACCACAAAGTCACAGCAACAGAGGCTACCTGCACAAGACGGGGCCCATCACCATTCCCTCAAGGATGAGGAGGGGCTCATTATGGGCAGTTAATGGTTGCTGGAGAGGGGGGTCATAGTCCTCAGTGGTGCAAGCATTTGTAAGTGCCCTTTGTCAAGCCAATAACCCCCTGTTCCCTTCTCCCTGTAATTTTATATTCCTTCTCATTATAGAAATACACAATTCTCCTTCCCTTCTTACATAAAAGGCAGGAAACTATGCTTGTTCTCTGATGCCATGCTTTCTCAGTACATCCTGTAGATAACACCTTAGCAGTACACAAATAGTTTCTTAATTCTTTCTGACAAATGCAAAATACTCTATTGTACTTAAGTACTACATTTATTTATATTTATTCAAATGTTTCCAGGCTTCTGATATACAGGAAACTTCTCTCACATTGTTCTATTTATCTCTGCATTCCCCACAAAGCACCCTACAAAAAGTTTTCTAATATGCTAGTGAAAACAATCTTGCCAGAGCAACAGCTACAAAAAAAAAACAAACCTAACTGGAACAGACTCAACAGAAAAGGACAGCAATGTAGTGAGAAAGAGTAAATATATAAAAACTAACAAGGCATTCTGCCCCACAGGAGAGAAAGAGGACAAGAGAAGTAGGATCTAGAGAAGGTCTAGTATCTTTGGTTCTTGCATATTTCTTTCTTTTGTGGGTTGGGTCTTTTTTTTTTTTTTTAAGAAATAACATCTGTATGCCAAAAGGAAGAATCTAATAGAAAAAACTGACATTGTAGGTTAGAAAAATATAGATTATCAAGAGCAACATCACTGATTTGCTACAAGTGGGGTCTTGCGTATAGGAATCGGACTCACAGATAGGGCAGTATTATAGATAGCTGAAGAGGAGTCAGGAAATGTGTACAAGATCCTACAGCCATTACATTTCTCATCTACAAAAGAGGATAACAACAGTATTTACTGCACAGGCTGGAGTCTAAGAAGAGAATGCACATCAACCTCTTAAAGCCGAACACATTTAAGGATGGCAGATATTCATTTCTGGTATCTATATTATGTGGTTTCACGAAGACCTAACAGGACTATGTAAAACCATTGGAAAGCGATATATCTTTCCAACTTCAAAGCAACATTCAGGATGCCCAAGAGTATGACTGGTACAAAAACAAACTTGGCTAAGGCTACAAAAGGCTGAACAAGAAAGCCTTGACTCATACTTAAATAACTTTCAAGCCTCTATTTCAAAAGGTAACAACCGAAGTCTTTAACCTTCTCTGTACAGAAATACATCTTGATGTTGGCAGAAAGTCCATGTCCAAAGCTTAAGTCATTTAACCTCAGATTTTTAATGGAAGAACGCAATGTTTACCAACTACTTCTAAGGAAAGTGACCTACCTGTACATTATCTACTTTCTTTCTTATATAGATTATCTCTACTTTCTTATTAAACTGTAACAGCAATAGAATTAATCAGAAACTATCACTTATGAGCAAGAAATAAAAATGTTAGAAAATGCAGTATTAAAGACCACTGATCCACACACACTTCCAGTATAAGCCATTAGTCTATACAATATAGTAATAATATATATAAAGTACACAAGAAAAACAATTCTGTAATTCATTTTGAGACTAACTTTTCCCAGAAGCAATAGCTTCAGACACTTCAGTTTCCAGAAGCATATGCTTGAAAAACCTACATCATAACATATTTTATAATATTACTCAGTTTAAAACACAAGTAACAGGACTGGGGAAATAGCTCAGTCAGTAAAATGCCTGCCATTCAAGAGGACCTGAGTCTGGATCCCCAGCACCAACATAAAAATCCAGGCACAGCAATGAACACTTGCAATCCTTGTGCTCAGGAGGCAAAGACAGGTAGATCCCTGGAGCTCACTGATGAATCCGGGAGTTCCAGGTTCAATGAGAGAGCCTGTCTCACGGACTGGGCAAGTGGCTCAGCAGCTGAGTGTACATAGAGCTTGTGTTTGATTGCTCTTCTGTTACTATGACAAAACATTGACCAAAACAACCTGAGGAAACAAGGGTTTAATTTATCTTACAAACACAGGTTATAATCCATTACTGAGAAAGTCAGAGCAGGAGCTCAAGCAGGAACCTGGAGGCAGGAACTGAAGCAGAGATCATCATAGGTGGATGTTGCTAACTGGGCTTGTGCTCCATGGCTCGTTTTGCTTGTTTCTATACAAGCCAGGACCTGTTCAGAAGTGGCACTGCCCACAGCTGGCCGGGCCTTTCCACATTGATCATTAACCAAGAAAATGTCCAGGGACTTGCCTACAGGCCAAATGTCTCTGATGGAAGACATTTTCTCAGTGGAAGTTACTGCTACCCAAATGACCCCAGCTTGTGTCAAGATGACAAAGAAACAAACCCAGCACATAAGCTTTTGCAGAGGACCCAAGTTCAGTTTCCAGAACTCAGAACAATCGCTTATAACTCTAGCTCTACACAACTGCTTATAACTCCAGCTCTACAAACACCCCAAAAATTTAAATGAAAAAATTAAAAAACCAAAGTATTGAAATCTCATAACTATATATAGAGTGACCACCTAGACTACTAATGACTTTTACATCAAAGATAAAATTTCAAAATCAAGTATTTTGGGAACTCCTAGCTCTCAAACTATGGGTCTTTCATTTGAGCGTATGCATAATTATTAAATTTTAGAACTAACCAGTCATGGTGGCACACACCATTAATTCCAAGTACTCAGGAGGCAGAGCAGGCAGATCTCTCAGTCTGAGGCCAGCCCCGTCTACAGAGTGAGTTCAAGACAGTTAGGGCTACACGGAGAAACCCTATCTCAAAAAGTAACAAGTAAACTAAAGCATATCCAAATTAACCTAAAAAAAAAAAAAGCCATCTAATGACTAAGCTAATAGCCTAGAGAGAATCCCTTTCCCCCAAAATTCTTCCTTAAAGCTTTACCTACTAAACAGAAACATGGGACAATGGCTAACCAGTCTCTAACCCCCCAAAAAACTGTGACATTTACAAGATGACATCAGGCTTTCACTTGCATCACTGTGATGGAGTAAAGGGTTCATTCTCATTTCAACAGTATCACTGGTCTTTGACCCTCATGGCCTTTTGCTCAATTGTCCATCCAATTCCAAAACACATGTTTCTTGTATCTTTCCATCTAAGTGCTTTGTTTCTCTCAGTCAGAGACCCATATATCCAATGGCTATGACATGTGACATGGTCTAATGTTTAACAGGTAACTCACAGGCAAAAAACCAACAATGGACGCCAAATGCCAGATCCCCATTCCTTCTTTCCTATGCTTATCCCACCTGCCCTTGGTTGTTAAAGCGAAATACCTGGGCGTACTCAACCCCTCTTTCATCTCGCCTCCTATACGTAACTGGCATTGAATCTGTTAAGAATATCCGCTCAGATCTACCTACTTTTTCCTATCTCCACTGGCTAATGCCCTAACATACATCATTACCTCCTGCCTATGCTTTTGCAGGAGCCTCTCAGCTAGTTTTCTTGCTTCCACTCTGAAGTCAGGACCTACTGTGATCTTTTTAAAATGCCAATCACTCCAGACCTATTCTAAAATACATGATATTTAATACTAACTCCAAACTTTTTTTTTCCAAGGCAGGGTTTCTCTGTATGTAGCCCTGGCTGTCCTGGAGCTCACTCTGTAGACCAGGCTGGCCTCAAACTCACAAAGATCCACCTGCCACCTGACTCTGAGTGCTGGAATTAATGTCATGCATTGCCACCACCTGGCTGCAAATTTTTTTTTAATTTATTATTATTATGTGTGAGTGTATGGGGGAGGAGGCAAGAGAAGTGCCTTTACCCACGAGCTATCCCATGGGCCTATCTACTCTAATTCCTTCACTGCGGCCAATCCTGACTTTGGTTTCTTTCCCATCTCCTCTAGTCTTCTTTCCCCCTCAACCTTCTAGCCAAGCTATCATTCACTTAGATTCCCAGTCCCTTCCCAACTTGAACATCTTGCTTGTGGTCTTCCCTACAAACTGCTGCAGCTTTTAATCATCCTTTTAGATCTTGACTTTAACATGGCCTCAGCCAGGCCTTGCTGACTGACCAACTTAGTACAGTTTCTCCTGCCACTCATCCTGAAACAAACCACAATCGCCAATTACATGTACAAGTTTGTGTCCCTAAAAGAAATACCAATGCTAAGACTTAAAGGGTGCATTATCCCTTTTGTTCATTATTTTGTCCCCAGAGCCTGGCACTGTGCCTAAATAGATGCTAAATGCAATGTTAAATGAAAGTTCAGAATAGTTTGCATATATTTGGGGGAAAAATTCATTTAGCACTATTTTATAAGTTATTATTAAGGAATAAAATGAGATATTCTATTAATCACAATAGCTTGAAACACTTGCTAGGACAAAATTCATCTGGTTAATTTCCACAAATGATGCACTGATATTAGCAGATTATGAAGGAACAATTGTGCAATAGTATTTTAGCATTTCCCCCCATAAATTATGGTTCACAAAGAAAAAATTTTAAAAATAAAAAATAAATTATGGTTCACAGCAAGAAAATATCAATTTTTAGAGAAGCAGACACAAAAATGCAACAAAATTACAGGTAACCTTCTAGAACATGTGGACCAAAAACAAATACAGACAAAGGTGTAGGGAAATTAGAACTCTCACACACAGCTAATGGTGTAAACAGGGTTGCTACTGTTGACAATTTTTACAATTGCTCAGAAGTGAGAAATAGCCACCCTCAGACACAGAAAGAACTAAATCCAATTATACCCCTAGGTATATGCCACAAAGAGCTGAAATCAATGTCTACTCCAACACTTATATAAGAATGTTTGTAACTTCATTGTTAATAAAGGAAAAAAAGTGGAAGGAAGCCAAATGTCCATCAACTACTGAATGAAAACATAAAGTACGGCATTCACATACAATGACATATTCAGCCATAAGAAGAAATGGAGTTCAGATACACATAATAACATAATGACTGTTATGGTAAGTGAGAAATATCACATATAAAGGCCATCTATCTATGTTCCCTTTATATGAAATATCCTAAATAGGCAAATCCAGAGACAGAGAATATTAGTGGTTACCAACAGCTTAGAGACAAATAATAGGGAGTAACTACTAATTGGGAGGTGATGAAAATGTGCTACAGGTAGGCAAGTAATAACTACGAAAATACAAAGAGCCAGAGTTGTATAATTTAAATGACAAACTTTACAGTATGTGAATTATAATTTAGCAATATATTGTTGCTCTCATCTGAATATTCAAATGCATTCAGATCATCCTAAGTTTTAAAAGAAAAATGAATTGATTTGAAAACAGAAAAAAAAATGAGTTTTTCATATGCCTAAATTGAGACTTAAAATTTTTTCCTTGTTAAAAAAAAAATCACTTCAACTTAAGTACCAACAAACTGAAAAATAAAGCAAGCCAGGTGACAATAACTTTTACAAAACTAGTTGCTTTGACATAATCTATAGCATTAGAGAAAGTACAGAATTTGAGCTCTCAAAGTTTAACTTGAACATGTGATATGACTTCATTTCTTCATTATCCTTTTCCTTGATTGAAAACCCACTTCTCTGGAGAGTGAGTGACTATGATCAAAACACACTGTCTGAAACCCTCAAGGAACAAACTGAAAAATGGAAGAGGGGAGAAAATCCACTTCTCTATCAAGACAAGTGATGCTGGTGTCATAACAAACCCCCAGAGCTCAGTAACTTCACACACTAAAAATGAATTTTTTGCTGAATAAATTACATGGTATCTTTAAATTTAAGAATTACAAAGACTCAGTATTAGCTAGTCAGAAGTACTAAACTGTTTCTGTGGCTCTCTAGCACAAAACCAATAAAATTAACTGTTCACACTATTCTTCCTGGTGTTCACTCCTACAACCAACAGTCAGCCAATCCCATCAGTACAGTTCTTCCCTAGATAAAGTGTGGTCATGTACGGCGGAGCAGGCTTCACTAACTAACAAGCAGAGAAGATCCAGATGGATCTCTCAGGAACCTAGAGGCAAAGCTAGTCTATTCAACCATCTGTTTACGCAGCTGGCCAGAAAAAACTCTGCTACCCACTTAAGATACAAAAGCCAAAGCAAGAAACCTGACAGAATATTAAAAGAATAAATAAATACTATTCCTGAGAATAAATATTAAGAAGTTTGAACAGAAAAGATCTGGCTGGGCAGTGGTGTCACACGCCTTTAATCCCAGGCAGAGGCAGGCAGATCTCTGAGTTCCTGTGAGTTCGAGGCACCCTGCTCTACAAAGCTAGTTCCAGGACAGCCAGGGCTGTTACATAGAGAAACCCTGTCTCAAAAAAAAAAGAAAAGAAAGAAATATATCTAAACCCCAGCCCAAATCTACAGGCCAGAAGGTCCTGAGCTCAGAATTCTTATACACCTCATCTGGGGTCACACTGAACCTGGCTAGACAGCCTGGCCAGTAAACCCTAGGAATCCTCCTACCTTTGCCTCCCCACAGCTAAAATTATAGGCATGAGTGACTCTCTGCCTAGCTTTTATGAATGTGATGGCTTGAATCTGAAATGTCCCCTGTAGATCCATGCACTGGATTGGTTGTCAGCCGATGGGGTTTTTAGGAAGTAACTGGATTGTGCAGACTCTAATAGAGTAATCCACTGGTAGATTCAAATTTGATGCCTTTATTGGGACATGAAGGAAAGCTGGATGCAGGACCTCATCTGGACTTAGGTTTCTCAGGGTGTGTGTCCTGGAATGGTGAGTACCTGATGGTCTTTTCTGACCTTCTTGGGCACCAGGTACACATTTGGTGCACATACATACATAAGATACACAACAATCTAGAAAAACAATTTAAATATTCACAACAGTCCGACAAATGAATTTACAAAACCAACTATATTTTCTTACTTCAAAAGATTCACTAGTATGAAAAGATTAAAGTTTATGTGTGTGTGTGTGTGTGTGTGTGTGTGTGTGTGTGTGTGTGTGTGTGTGGACAGGTAGATAAAAGACTAAATAAGTCTCTCATATATGACTTAAGAAAATCATGTCAAACTCAGAAACAAAACCCCTACATGTTCTCCCTCATATGTGGATCCTAGCCTCTAACATATACGTGTATATATGTCAATAAGTATCACTGTGGATGTATTATAAAATTTAAAAAGGAGACCAAGAGAGGGTAACAGCAGGTAATAAGGAATGATAAAATGTAGGAAAAGAATGGCCATTTTAACTGTATAGACGTTTACAGAGATGTATAGAGCTTGTGCCTAGGCAAGTGTTTAAGTAAGTCCTTAAACTCACTATGTGATGTTTCTATTTGTAAGTTAATAAGAATAAAGTGATTAGAGGAAAAAAAATCTCAAAAAAAATGGAAAACAAAGAGACAAAAAAACCCCTCTGTACTAAAAGTCATGACCCTATTATGCCCAACTTTATTAGCATAATCAAATTCCATGTAATTTCAAAATATTAATTTTGAACTTTTTTTCCCCTTTGGTTTTTCAAGACAGGGTTTCTCTGTGTAGCTTTGGAGCCTGTCCTGGAACTCACTCTGTAGCCCAGGCTGGCCTCGAAATCACAGAGATCTGCCTGCCTCTGCCTCCTGAGTGCTGGGATTAAAGGCGTGCGTCTGCCCTAATTTTGAGCTTTATGTGGATTTTTAAAATATATGATGATTCAATAAAAGTAATCTTCAACTAACTGGTAAGTTCTAATAACTAGTATACATGTACTTTGAAAATAGAAACTATTACATTTCAGTTCCCATACACAGCTCAGTCACAAGTATCAAATAGCCTTAAAGAGCTAACTATAAGGAGGCCACAAAATATCAATTCTGGGAAAAATGAATTCTGTGAATTTTTAAACATGTCTCTAATTAAATTCACTCAGTCCAAAGCTCCGAGAGATTCAGAAGTACTGTAAATGGAAGCATGGTTACCCAAACAGCCTCTAGCCCCTATCTACTTACAATAACCAGCACAAAGAGGTTTCCACTCACAGACCATTTAGTCACATGCCAGATGTATGTGCAATACAGACTGCCAACGTATAGAAATGAATACATTGTGAGGAGTCAGAACAAAGCAACATACTCTGCAATCTTAAAATATTATGTTCCCACATTTTCTCTATAGTTTATCAAAATAAACAGTAATAACCACACAGTAAGCTGATCAGGTGCTAGCACCTTAATAAGGATAGGTTACTCAACTATGTAGTTTCTAAGTATCATAGCATCCAAATGTATATCTTTTTTTTAATTAAAGAAAATTATTTAACATGTATGGGTATTTTGCCTTCATATATGCCTATGCATCTAGTGTGTGTCTGATGCCCACAGAGGCCAGAAGACGGCATCAGATCCCCTGGAATTGTAGTTTAAGACATTTGTGAACTGCCATGTTGGTGCTGGCAATTGAACCCAATCCTCTGCAAGAGCAACAAGAACTCTTAAATTCCTGAGTCATCTCTCCAGCCCCAAACATCTTTTAATAGTTCAATTTATTGTTTTCTGTTTATAGGTGTATAATTGATACAGTGCAGCCTTCATCTCATTTATATAGCTGAGTGTGTATCTGTGTGTATGTGTGCATATATAGATATGGCTAAGGGCCTTGACTTTCAAGTCAGACTAGCTTGGGTTTAAATCCCAATTCTACTTAAGAGTTTTATGACTTTAAGCAAAAGACTCATCAAGTCTCTGTGTCCTCATCTATAAAAGAGTTAACATCACAAGGTGTCTACCACAAATAAACATTACGGAGCACATCAAGTATTTAGTAGAATGCCTGGCTTAAATGGCAGTTTAAAATCAGAGCAATTAAATAAAAGCATTTTAGACAATCGGTATTACATAAAGAGAAATTTAAACTAAAAACTCTAGAACCCCCTAAAGCATTAATGCATTATTAAACAAAACTTTACATTTTTTCCAAAAAAAAAAGACATAAGGATAAGACTACAAAATACTTGAGTAAATTTTAGTCAGCAGTCATTAAAAAGTTCAAATTTCTATTTTTCATCATCTTCACATTAAATTCAACAGTATCATTTGTTCACAAAGTGTTTTTTTAAAAACTGAGCCATACTGCTAGGTGACATGAAGCCCTCTTAAATTTGTTAAAATTATATAAGACAACTGTCTTATCAAGTAAAAAGTATTCATGTATATGGATTCTATCACCTGGAAATCAACAGTCCTGAAGTGGTCAAGTTACTACATTTTTCTTTAATGACCTAAATAAGGTAATAGGGAATTACAAAATGACAAACAAAGAAGTTTCAAAAGCTACAAGACACACTACTTCCACTGAAGAAAAGAACTTCCTTCTGGACTACAGAATGTTATATTCTCAGAACAGAACCTATATACAATCGGTCCTACTCTTGCTTCTTGAATTCCAACAGAATGTCAAAGTAAAAGAGGAGCTTGGAAAGCTAGCTCAAGCCTCCCTGGCCGATCAGGGAAGACAGAAGACCTAAGCACTGGAAGTGACTGCTGTAGTTTTACCACCGTAAAATAAACAGCAAAGGCGGAGGAGATGTATCCAGAAGGAAGACACACATCGCAAGGCATTTGGACCCCAAGCACTGGAAAGGTTTGCCCTCAACATCAAATTCAGGGTAAGTCAACTCCATCTCTACCTACCTACCGTTTGCAAGTAAGACACTGAGTAAGAGAGATGGGAAAGTGCCTAACTAGACAGGTGAATTTTATATATTTTTAATTTCTATTGGATACTGCATTCTATTGAACAATTCGAAGTTCAACCATTTGTGCATTTACATCTCTGATAACTAAGTCCAAGTTCAGACTAGAATCCAACACTCAAGGAAAAGTGGCCTTCCGACAGGGTTCTTCAACATCCTGTAGCAATTACTGAAATTTAAGAATGATTATTTCATACCTCAGGCCAATTTCAGGAGTGAAAAACTAAATCCATCAATAACAGCAAATGTCCTATTAGAATAGGTTTCATAATGATCTAAAACACCATCAACCTGAACTGTTACTGGTGAACTTCCCAGTTTCTAAACCAATTACCAGTATCTTTGGAAGTGAGTTGAATTCCAAGAGCTCAACTCCACATATACTTTTCACATACATATGACAAATATCTTCCCCTTCTGCCCACTAAGTATCTAGTCTTTTTACTTAGAACTGTATTGCTTCTTATTACAGTAATGTAAGGTGCAACATTAACTCTGAAAGAATGGTACTTGTTAAGGGGGAGCGGGGAGAAAAGAAGAGCAAGAAGACCTATAGTTCCATAACTTGGGAAGCTGAGATGGGAGAATCACTTGAGTCAAGAATCTGAGATCATGCTGTGCAAACCAGTAAGACCTTGTCTCACAAGGAAGGTGAAGCGTACACACATGAATACACACATAGGATACAACACTTAAAACACTGAAAGAGCCAATGTGCGTCACTGTGGGCAGTCACAAGGATCTAAACTCTTGCTATAATCTTGCTTCATTACAAAATGTTTTGACTTCTAAATAACCTCAAAAAGAAAATGTTTATGACTCCAAATTCCAAGAGCTGATATCTTCTCTAGCTACAGGGTACCACTAACTGCAGTTACTCAGCAACTGTGATATTCCAAAATTAATTCCAGGTAACAAGTCAGAACAGAGACCTGTAAAGTCTAATAATTAACACAAAATTTTCAACCTAGAAATGAACTTGACAAGGCATTACAATCCACTCAGAAAACTAGCTAGAAAAATGTTAAAAGGTTAAGTCATTAATTAGAGTATGTGGTGCAGCCTCCAAAAGACTCTCCAGTGTGTCTATGAGTTAGGCAAGTCAGGAAAGACAGTTTTGCAAGTGATCTCCTCTTCAGGCATTAACATCCAGCTGCACCAACAGTCCTCCGCTAGTGACTAGCTGTGCAAGGGCAAACCTCCAGCCTCAAGTAGGCTTATCCCTGGGCAGAGAAGGAAAACAGGCTTCACATTTCTATCTCACATAGTTTTTTTTTGTTTTTAAGAGAAACGTTTTAGAATAGTACTAAATTTGTTTTGGTTTGGGGGACAGGATCATACTAGCTTCAAGCTCACTACGCAGCTAATGACCCTGAACTGCTGATCCTCCAGCTTCCACCTCAGGTGCTAAGATTATACCACATGGGGTTTAATGCAAACTTCTGATCTACATATTGCAGATCAAATCCCTTAACGGTGAAATAGTATAACAACACATGGCTCTCACCTTAGTGCATACCATACAGGTATATGCAGACTTAAAAATGTACTTCAAAACAGTATTTTGGGCTGTTACAAAAATCGGTCTTTCAATTATGACTATTCTCACAAGGTGCTTTCTATTTAAAAAATGTGGGAAAACAATAATAATATGCAATAGAAAAATTTTATAAACCTCAATTTCTTAGCGAATTGTTATCCTGGTGTAAATCTTCACTTTCAAACCTAATCTTTGAATAAGCCAAAGTTCTAACTTTTTTAGTTTGTTCCCACTACTTAAGTAACTCAGTATTCCCCCGCATACTAAAAATATTTGTCTCACAAATACAGCTAATGCCAAATGAGTTTAAAACAAACAACAAAATATACACCCTCCGGCCTTTGCAATAAAATAATTCAGTGGTTATTCCAGAAGTCTAAATCTTAAACAATACTGCAAAAGACACGGCTCTAACTCATAAATATCTTAACACAGACCAACATCTTCCATACTTAGGAGCACAAAACAGGCCTAAAAAGCAGTTGTTTTCCAACTAGCTGATGGTAAATATGCCAAAATATTTCCCACCCTAAAAAACAAGTCTCTTTATTACATTTAATTATAAGATTTAGTAGTTGAATACTAGGTATTCAAGAATGAAAAAGTTATACAATAGAGAATATGAAAGCCTCAAATATACTCTAATGGTGTACTTCTCTCAACTATTCAAAGACTTACCAACTACGTACCTTCAAATCAGACTGTGGTGACAAATAGCGATATTCTGCTTATCTTTCCAATACCAAGATATAGTTAAGAATGGAAAACAAAGCCACACTGATTTGAGCGAAACAGATGACACAACCAAATAATAAAACAGGCATCAAATGACGTGTGTGTGAAGAACTGCTCGTCTCAATGTGTCTTCAGGAGAAATGTGAGGTGGGCAGTGGGGAAACAAAGTGAGTCTGCACCTTACAACACGTGCAATGGAGTGATGGTTAAAGCATAATTTTCGCTAAGTCACATACTTATTCCAGAAGAGAAAAACATTCTCTTCACCATCATGAACATATTCCTGACCCAGGAATTTAAAATTAAAATGGAATTTTGGCCTACGAAGCAATGAAAGTTCTAATATGGGCTGTGATTCTTTATCTCAAAAACAAACAAAATAGCATCGGACATTCACATGAGATGGTTTAAGGTCCATGGAAGATGGTCCCTTTTCCATAACTGCAAATTCTTGTCTCTTGGTCTTTCTGTATACTCGCTAATTAACTGAACCTCATTAGGCAGATAATAACGATGGTTCACTCAGGAGACACCCGCAACCTCAGAACCAAAAGTATTTCGAATGGAGACCTATTTGACTGGCGAGGAGGGGGCAGGCTGGGAGAAGGGAGGTACCAGGCACACGGGTGGGGGCTGCAGGTCAGAGCAGCTGCGTCCAGTTTTACACTTACTGGTTTGCTAGGGTACACGTTAGATAGATGCGTTTTTAGTTTCCCCACGGTCCAGTTCAAGAAGCAGCTAATAGTCTGGTCACTGTATTTCTGATTCGGTGCTTTAATGACGAGAGTCACAGGAATCTCCATCCCACTCTGGTCCATGGTGCTCTCCAAGTCGGGCAGTCTAGCGACGCTGCAGCTAAGCCCTCACTGGGCGGGCACGGCTGGGATGGTGGGGACAGACGTGAGTCCTCAATATTCTGGGTCCAAATCAGTCACAAGCACATCGGGCGATACGAAGGCCATTGCCGATACCAACGATGGACGGTGGTGGTGGTGGCGGCAGGCTCTGGGTGCCGGGCCGGGGGTGCGGCTGTCCCCGCCAGGTCTGGGCTCCGCCTGGCTCCAGACTGCGGAGGAAGGCGGGCAGGCAGGCGACCTGGGGAAAGACGCGAAGGAGAAGCCCCGGGGGACCGCTCAGCGCCCCGCCCCTGCCTCCGCGACCCCCGAGATGAAACGCAACAAGGCCCTACGCGAGCAGCCGCGCGGCCTGAGCGGCTGAAGGCAGCGGCCGGAGGGCGAGCCTCAGAGAAGTGAGGCGGCGGCCGGCCGGGGTGCGAGCCTGGAAGAAGGCAGCGGCCGGGGTGCGAGCCTGGGGGAAGGAAGGCCGCGGCCGAGGGCGAGCCTCAGGAAGCAAGGCTGTGGCTCACAGCGAGCCCGGAGGAAGGCAGGCCGCCCCTGCTCCGCGGCTCCGCGGCGCTCGCCCTCCCGGTGTCCGGGGCGGGGCGGCGCGGTGGCGGTGGACTACTCCGGCCCTCCTGATCGCGGCCGGGCGGCAGGTGGCAGGGGGAGGGCGGGGACAGGGCCGCGGCGCCGCGCGAGCGCCCGGAACTGTTGTTGCGAGGAGGGCCGGGGTCCCGGGTAAGCCGGAAGGCGCGAGGCGGAAGTGCGTCACGTCGCGGCACTCCCTTTGACCCGGCCGGGTTAGCCCCGCCCCACCCCCGGGCCAGCAGGGCCTCCGAGTGGGCCGGTGTGCTCCCCAGTCCCCCGCGAGGCGCCACCCCTGGCGTGTGGCTGGCACTAGTGTACCCCGCCTTCACCACAAGTGGTGGAAGGGCTCCGTCCCACGAGCTGGCTCGGCAGAGTTAATAATATCGTATCCTTCCTGAGGCTGAGTCCAAGCTTAGGCTCTCGTTTTTCCTCTATGTCAGCTGCCTGCCAGCCAGTGCCACGTCGGGCAGGGAGCTCCGACTCAAACCTGAGCTCACCTCGGCTCTGTGCAACTCTGGTTAACCGTTTCTGAGCCTGGGCTTGGGAGCCGATGCTGCCTGTCCTACTGCATGACAATGCGTAAGTGGACTGTGAGTGGAAAGCCAGGCGGGTCTTTATCGTGGCTGTCTCGCAAACCTCCGCCTGCCATAGTTCCTCTTAATTCTCACAAAATGCGTCAGGTTCTTGCATCAGCTGTGTGTTCTGTCTTGCAGTTTAGACATGGCAATGCGAGGATGAGTCCATTGTTGCACCCTGCCCTGTTCATGTCTGCAGTGGTTTAGGAGTCCCTACAGTAAAGTTTGTTCGATGTGCATTTTCACAGCTCCAGGGTTCCACTTGAAGGGAGGGGTTTTCAGGAGCTGGTCTATTTCTTTGCCCTTAGGAAGGACTTCAAGTTACCACTGGATTAGTGACCAAGGGGAAATTCTTCTCAGTGGTTAAATAGGGCGGAATCCCCTACACCAGTAATTTTCAACTTGTGAGTCGTGACGCCCTTCACAGGGGTCGTATCAGATATTACATTAAGATTCATAACTAGCAAAATTACAGTTATGAAGCAGAAATGAAAATAATTTTATGGTTGGGGGTCGCAACATGAGGAGCTGTATTAAAGGCTCGAAGCATTAGGAAGGTTGAGAACGACTGCCCTACATCTTCCTTCCCTATCCTACCTTGCATTTATGTTAGGACACCCTTGATACTGTAGCTGTACTGTCTCAAGTTCTATTCTCTAGTAAGAGTGAAACCTCCATTCCCAGTCACTGTGACCATAGCCCCCTAGACTCCAAGTTTTCTGTAAGACTGC
Organism: Peromyscus californicus insignis; assembly: GCF_007827085.1. NCBI lineage: Eukaryota > Metazoa > Chordata > Mammalia > Rodentia > Cricetidae > Peromyscus > Peromyscus californicus. The sequence goes on from NW_026294402.1 coordinate 20,724,894, forward strand.
TCTTTATTTACCGAGTCACCCCCGTGGGACCTTAATTTTAGCTAAAAACAGATTTTCAGATTTCCTTAAAGCTAGTGGCTTTACCGCTTATATGTTCATGAGGGACATGAAAAAACAAACTAACAAAAAACGCACAAAGAGGGAAATGAAAAAAATGTCAGAACGACTATTGGAGGCTGGGTCCTTAATGACATTGTGATCTGTCTTCATAAGATTTGTTTTATGTCAGAATCCTGTTGAATCCAGGAACTCCCTACAACCCCCACCAACCACTTCTGCAGCTCCTGTCACGTAGGCTTGTGACTTGGGCTTCCAGGAATCCTTTAGAGTTGATGTAACCATCTCATGCAGCACTATAAGATGCATATCAGCCACAAAATGTTCATACTTACTAAGACAGTAAGGCATTTCACAGTGGTAAGTAGAGTCCATCAAAGGTTTACTAGCATAGACAAAAACATTTAAAACAAAATCAAGAAATTAAAATATATGTTATATGAGATGATTTTAAACTTTATAAACTTGTATTAAGAGGGTTCCTAAAACTAGTTTTGCTCATGTTGAACTGCGTCAAATGAGGCACGTTACATAAATATTCCATTTTTTTAAATGTGTAGGTGTAGAATAACATTGGAAATGGTGGTCCCAGAATATTGGTACTGTGACTTGGAGTTTGGGATAACCAAATGTTAGCACTAACATGCCACTTAAAATTCTCTTTACATGTGGTAGATAAAATTTGGAAATACAAAAAAACAATTATATGTGTCACTTATACTTGGTTACTAAAGACAAATTCTAAGATAAACACTTGGGTTTTGTTCATTTATTTGGTCTTGGTGGGTTTTGTTTTGTTGTCCCCATTGTTTGTTAAGAGTACAGTGTTAACAGATAATGAAAAATTTGTGATTGTTGATTAATGTTCTCCAATAATATTAACTTTTCTGTTATACATCAGCTAGTGGTTAAGGTTGATTTCTCAAGTCCATGGAGTAGCACTACTGAAAATAAAAGTAAAAGAGAGATTTAAGGAAAATTAGTTTTAAATAGCAAAGAGTGGTTTCCAGTATATGTGGAATGCTTACTTCTGATTCTTTTAATCATCAAGGGTATCGGGCAAAGATAGCTAAAAAGGTATAATTGATTCATTCTATGAGAGTCTAGTTTCTTCTTAATATTCAAGGAAAATCAAGGCTTTGTATCTGAAATTTGAAGTACCTTCTAGGAACCTAAAATACTCTGAGGATGTTGGTTGGTATATGCTGGGTGGATGGCTGGTAGATTGATTGCCATCTTGGGATAAACGGCTCTGGTCAAGTTATCTTGCAGTTGCTTTCAAAGGTGACATTGACCATTTGGCTTCTGATTTCTTCCATTTCCTCTTTCACCATCCTTGGCATTTTTTTTATGATACTGTGCCACAAAATATCTAATCAAGTCTCAATCAAATGCAATGCTATTTAAAACACACACACACACACACACACACACACACACACACACACACACACACACACACACACAAACACCTGTACTGGAAGCCTATCAAATTTAGTTCATTTCAGCGCTATTTTTAAAAATCCTAATTGGTCTCAGATGTTTAATTATAAACCATCTTGTAGAAAATGGAAAAGAGCTGGCCCAGTGGTACATACCCATAGTCCCAGCTGTGGAGCCGAGGATCTATAGAGCTCAAGAGTTCAAGACCCTGTCCCCCACCCACATTGACAACTGAGGCAAATGGGAGAGCTGTCCCTGAGGTCCGAAGAGCAGAGCGGGAGAGCTGTCCCTGTCCCTCATCAGCTGCAGCACTGGGGAGAATGGCTCTTACACCTCCCTGGGCAACACAGCAGAGCTGGAGGTGTAGGTATAGGAGAACCAGCTCGGTTGTGAAAGCCAGAGAACTGGCCCGCCCCTTGCTCATCGATGCTAAGGGTGAACTAGCCAGGGCAAATCTGGAGAGCCCATCCTATGAGCTAAGACAGGGAAGAACTGGCAGCTGACCAACCCTGCAACTATCCAGGCCCAGAACCAGGGTTATGTGTTGACCCATCCCAACATCCACCCCATCTGTGATCTCCTGGAGCACGAGGTGGGAAGGGGGGGGGGGGTGCCAGTCCTGTGGACCCAGGGCTGCAGGATCTCCATGACACAGGGCAGTGACAGGATGTCCAGGAAGAGTCCCAGTGAGGACCCAGAGTCGATGGTGTAGCAGAGACCAAGGGCCTTGAACCAGTCCAATGGTTCTTTTCAATAAATGCCTGCATGCAAAAATATGTGGCTAAAGAGGTTTGCTTCGTGACTCACTGTGTCATACTGCAGCTTCCGTGACAGCTTTTCCCCTCCCCCCCCCCCCCCCCCCGCCTTGTTCTCTTTAATTTTATTTTGGGGTGGGGAGGGAGATTGGTGGGATCAGGAGGCATGATGTGAAAGACACAAAGAATAAATAAAAATAAATTAATTTAAAACAAAGAGTTCAAGACCAGGGCAATTTAACAAGGCACCATCTCAAAAAAAAAAAAAAAAAAAAAAAAAGTCACGGATAACAAGGCACATCATCATAAAAGCTTTTCAAAAACATTTTAGAAGCAGCTAGATCAGCATTCCAAATACCACAGGCACTCAGGCACTCTTCCCACATTTCTGAAGGGCTGGGAAACATTTGCAGAGAAAGGAGAATCCTAATTTTCAGTGTAGCACGGCCAGTCGCATAAACATCCACAGCTGTTATAAGTGAGCTAAAGTCTGCAGTATTAGCATCCATTGTTAGGCCTACTCTTCCCCTTTGATTAATCCAAAATATGTTTATTCTTGCTTTTTATCGGTGCTATGGACTGAAAGCAGGGTCTCCTGCATGCTGGGCAAGCACTCTGCCACTGAAATGTGGCACAAAAACTGTGTTTATTCCTTTTAAATTATTTTCACATTCTTTATTCTTTATTTATGATTTGGGGAGGGGCAGATTCTACTCTCTGAGAATATTATCTATGAGCATGTATTAGTTATAAAATAAATTGCCTCCAAACACTGTGGGTTAAAAAATTGTGAGTTATTTTGTGCTTTTGGTTTGAGACTCTTACTGGCATTGTATCCGCTGATCCCCAGTCATCTACAAACTCAGTAAACAAAGGAGGACCAGCTTTGCACGTACCTGACTCACATGGCTTGTGCAATGGTACTGATTATTGGTTAACGTCTAAGTTCTTCTCTGGTTAGGTCTCTTTACAGGACTGCTGAGTGTCCCACACATGACAGCTAGGTTTCCCTAGAATAAGATGTCCAAGAGACCAGTGCAAAAGCCTTAATGCCTGTTATGACAACCTTGGAGATCATTTGGTCACCTCTGTTGTGCTGTGCTGGTCACATTAGCTCGCCCTGATAAGATGTGGGAAGAAGAGTATAGACTCCAGGCAGTGGGGTGTGTTGGTCTCATTCCAGGAAAGCTGCCATAATGGACTTAACTGAAGCACAGCAGGTCTCTTCCCCTTCTGCCGATGACTGTCCAAGAGCAAACCCCAGTGGCTCACAGCTACTTTCCCTTCTGCTCATAGGCTTTCAGGTGTTTCTTTCCTCGATTTCTTAGTCCTACAGTTGACTGTTTCTCAAATGCCTGAAAAGCAACATTCAAATGAAATTGAAACTATAACATTAAATTTAAACAAGAAAAGAGTTATCAGCCTAACCAGCAGAGGGGAGGTAGTTCTAATCTTCCTTCAGAGATAGGCATGCAGGGTGCACATGCTCCTGAATCTTCTAAGGTTTTTATTTGTATATACAGATATCCATTTATATACAGGAGAGTGTCTGGCTCACTTGCAATGCTTTTCAGAGGCCAATGAGATACAGTTCTCACTAGGAGATATTTTTTCTCAATTAAAAAAGTGGCCAGTTAACATTATTACTGTAAGATTCCAAATATACCCTCCTTTGCTTGCTGTAAGAAATAGTCAAATCATGTAAACACCTTTGCAGGAACTTAAGCTGTCAATAGAGGACATTGGAGAGGTCTCTACCTGGTAGTATGTTTTCTTTCTTTCTTTTACTTTTTTTAGGATTTATTTTTATATGTATGAGTGTTCTGCTTGCATTTGTGTGTGTGTGTGTGTGTGTGTGTGTGTGTGTGTGTGTGTGTGTGTGTGTGTGTGTGTGTTGTATGTCACATGGGTGTCTGAGGAGTTTAGACGATAGATCCCCTGTAACTGGAGTTATGGATGGTTGTAAGCCACCATGTGGGTTTTGGGAATTGAGCCTCCTGCAAGAGACTCTGACAGGTTCACTCTTTCTTTCTTCCTTTCCTTTTTTTTTTGGTTGTTTTATTTTTCAGTTTTTTCAAGACTGGAACTCACTCTGCAGCCCAGGCTGGCCTCAAACTCAGAGATCTGCCTACCTCTACCTCCCAAGTACTGGGATTAAAGGCATGCACCCCCACACTGGGCTTAGACAGGCTCTTTCAGTACATGAAATCTACAACTCTTTTAGCACCAGATTCCACCAGTGACAGTGACCAGTGATGCACTGTACCCCTCTCCCACAGCTGTCTATCCAGGAGCACCCTGAGGCAAACTTTCAGGCAACTCCACTGGTGGCTTCCTTGGACCCCTTCACCTGGCTTCCTAGTGGAACATCATGGGTGCCCCTATTAGAACCTTGGATATCCAGTGGGCCATACTCGCTGGGGTTCTGTATGACTGAGTCATGGTCCTGAGGGGAGTGACCCATCCCTATATATATATTATTCCTATATTCTTTAGGGTTTTGCATGTTCCTTTCTAGCCATCCCCTTGCTTCCCCTTGTCCTTGTGATAAGTAGAAATTCTTTGAATTGAACCCTTGTGTTCAAAATAGTGTATGATTTGTCTTTTTTTATTAAACACGAACTAAAACAATTGGTTTCAGGGATGACCCCAGGAGATGGACATACAGAGACAAACTGAGAATCAGCTTGGTCATGTCCTTTCACTGAGGCCTTTCTCAGTAAAATGTCCTGCTGGGGACCTCTGGGATATAGGGGTACTGTAATTAGATTTCTTCTGAGTTTGAAGGTGAGATAATGAAGCAACTGGTCACTCGGCTGGATGTTGGACTTGACATTTTCAGCCATTACAATAGCTGTAGGATGGCAGGACAGAGACGCTTATGCTCTTGAGTAGCTCTAGAAAGAGAACAAGTCCCAGCACCAGCCACAGCCTAAGGCCAGAAACTTCTGTTATAACTGAAAGGAATGTTTTAGTGCTTGCAGACATGGAGGAAAAGGTACTATTGAAAACCAAACACAGATTTTATTTTGGGTCTACGTATGGTTTACTGTGTTCCTGAGCTGGTCTCAGATCTTGAATTCAAGCAGTCCTCCTACTTTGGCCTCCACAGTACTGGAAATAAATGTTACCACCCCTAGTTTCAATTTTTAAGAGTTGCTGACGCAGTAATGGGGTGCACAGTTATATCCAAGTTTTGTGTTGAAATTTAGGGCTTGACTATTAGAGGAGAGATGTCTGCTTGGAGCCGGACCAAATTATCAGTCTCAAAACTCCAAGTCACTCAAAGCTTCTAATAGTTTTTACTAGCAAGAGTGCCTTTCACCCTGGGTGAGCTTGAAGTCAGCAGCAACCCACATTCACAACAGTTTTCCCCGGCATGGCAGGGCTAACAGAAATACTGCTGAGCTGCATTGTATCTCAGCTGTAGAGTAAGGAGCTGCCTTCTGCAAGAGCAGGAGGGGTGTTAGTGAGAGGACCCACACTGGGGAAGCTCTGATCACTCTCCCTTCTAGACCAGGTACACTGCAAGGTGATGACATTGAAATGAACCTGCTGATGTGGCTGAAGTTGGGGAACAGCACCTTAAAAACAAAGAAGAGGACCTCTTTTACAGGTTGTTGTAAAATGAATCAGAGAGGCTTGCAGGCTCTAATCAATGCTAGTGTTTACCCGAGTCGCTGTTACAGAGAATGTAAGGAATAACACAATCCACTTCCTCTCCAGGAGTTTACAATCCAGTAGGAGAAAATGAGACAAACACCCAGTGACTATAAAAACAGAATAGAGGGAGGGAGGTGCCCAGGCCCTTCTGCATTGCCAGCTAAGAGCAGAATACAGTGAGGAAAAGCACGCGATCTGGTATATATTAAAGTGAGCTGGAGCGATTTTCAAAATGCAAACAAGAGTTGGACATAGTTTTCCTCCCTACGCTCTTTCCCTCTTTTCCTCCTACGTTTTATGTTAACATCTATCCAGTGCCTTTCCTCCACCTCAGACAAGACTCCATTTGCCCTGTAGGGAAACTGACCCTGCAAGACACAAGAACTAGGATCAGCCCCAAGCTCTCAGGTGTCTGTTTCATACCTGCTAACCCCTACTTGTCCACTGGGTCATTTTCTCCTTCCTTTGCAGAGCTTTGGCTGGCACACGCACACATCCTCAGGCCTGTGCCATCCCCAGCCCCACTGCCATTCCGGAGGACAGCCTCAGCCTTTCTATCACACTCTCCACTGCTGCCTCCCATTCTACTTCTGATCTCCATTGCAATTTCCTTACCATGGTGGTAGTTTCCTAACTAAATGTTTTTAAAGTCTAAGGCTAGGCCGGGCACAATGCCACAAGTCTGTGAGTGCTCAAGAGGCAGAGGCAGAAGGCTCAGCAAATGTTCAAAGGCAGCCTGGTACACATACTGAATTCTAGGCCAGCCAAGGGCTGCAGAGCAAGACACTGTCTCAAAAACAAACTCAAAATTCTAAGGCCAGATGTAGAATCAGGACAATATTGATTAGTGTGACTGACAAAGGAAAACAATGGGAACTGGCAGGTCAAGTGCTTCAAGTACTGTATATTCCAAGCCTATTTCATTTATTCATTCTGATCATTTAGTAATCCAAACACACTCTTTGCTTTCTATCTCATCTTGAAAACATTTCTAAAACCATACAAACCACTTAAATATTTATATAACTAGTCAAGAGAAAATGCCAAATTTTTCCGAGAACAGTCTCGGCTGGGTTCACATATTTTGCTTTCTTAGTCTCCTCTGTATATTGCTCTTCATGACTTCCTGGGGTTTGTCAACTAAAAGAGTCTTTGAAAATGCAAGTTAGTGAAAATGTACTGAATTCCAAGTGTTACAGGATGCTGGAACAGCCTCTTGAGCATAGCCTTTGCAATAGTCATTCTTCAAAAATGCAGACGTTTATCCCCAAAGGGCTTTATGTTTAACGACTTTGATGTCGGTGGAAGAATGCTCAGTTCTGCTGTAGGAATGTATAGCCAAAATCACTGCAACACGTAGAGAAATGTATTATAGGACCCCTTCCAGACGTGGAGTGTGCGGGGTGTTAGTACAGGATGATCTCTTTGAATCCCTTCAAGATGAACCCTGAATGCCACTTTCAGACCTACGCTTGCCACAGCCTTAGAGGCTTCCATGTAAAATGGAGTTTCACATTAACTGTATGGTAGCTCGTTAATATGCCTGTCTCCTACCAGGCTTTGGTTAAATGTTGAACTTTAACCATTTTTATATCACCATTGCTCCCACATAAGCCCTTTTTGCATAGTAATAAATACTATCAATTAAATGATAATTTTCATTTTACATGAGCTATAGAGAAATGAGTAATTCATTAAGGATCAACCACTTAGTAATTAATAGAACACTTGCTTCAAAAAGCCTTATAATTATAGGCTAACTTCTCATTTATCTATATTTAACATCACTCTAGGTACAGTCATGAAGAGCTTTTGTACAACCATTTCATGTCCTCTATCCTGTGTGATGGTAAACATAGAGTGTGTGGAAACATCTTGACAGTGTTGAGATTAGAATACAGAGTTAAGCAGAAAGACCACAAAATTGCCACATGGACAAAGTTCCAAAGCATGGTGTAACACATTACTCTTCAGACAGCTGCTAGGAGTCTCTTGCTGCTGAAAACAACAACCTGATTAACTACCAATGTGCTTCTTTTTTTTTTTTTTTGGTTTTTCGAGACAGGGTTTCTCTGTGTAGTTTTGCACCTTTCCTGGAACTCACTTTGTAGACCAGGCTAGCCTCGAACTCACAGAGATCCTTCATAGCCAGGCGGTGGTGGTGCACGCCTTTAATCCCAGCACTCAGGAGGCAGAGACAGGCGGACCAGTGTGCTTCTTAAACACCCCAAAAATAAGGAAAAACAGCCACAAGATTCAGCATTCTGTCTGATTCTTATCTTTTATACACCTTCTCATTTAAAGACTGGCCTTAACAGAGCCAACTTCTTGCAGCTCCTTTGGCAAACAGTAATTAATCTGGTAACAGTTATTGTACATATGTCTGGAATCTTCTAAAAGTGTTACATGCTTGAAACATTTGTATCTATGAAAGTCATTCTTTGTTTAACATAGACCTTTGATTCATTTCTACAGTAGATCACAGCTTATAACAATACTCAAAGAAGAAGAAACTTTGAGGCATCCTTCTTATGAACCACATATATTTATAAGGATGCCAAAGAAGCTATAGCAGTGGGTAAGTTTACAGAAAGTCAAAACCAGTTCCCTTGGGATGGTATTCTTTGATCATTACTATTTCTAAATTGTTTCTCAAGTTATCATTGAAATTCCTTTGAAGAGGTAGAGAAGTGGCTCAGCCATTAAGAACACTTGCTGCTCTTCCAGAGGACCAGAGTTCAGTTCCCAGCACCCACGTTAGGTGGCACACAACAGCCTGTAACTCCATCTGAAGGGAATCTGACACCCTCTTCTGGCCTCCATAGGCACCCACACATACATGACTTACATACCTGTGGACACACACACACATATACATACATATACATATACATACATACATACATACATATATATATAGATATCTTTAATTTTTTTTCCTTTAGAAATCTCATTCTGGAGGTATAGTCTTATATTATAGAAGTCATCTTCTATAAGGGTTTTGGTATTGGCTACAATTTTCCTTGGTTTGAAAGCCTTTTGTAACTTTATAAAATATTTAATCTAATATATGATCTCATCACTCTAAGGCAGCAGCTCTTATTTCTTCATGTCTTCTAGTTGGTTTTATATATACATATATATGTATATGTATATAATTTATCTATAAGTAATTCATGTACATACAGAGTTTTTTAAAGTAATAATTGTACATACAGAATTTTATTAATTTTTTTTCCCTAAAAGTGTATTTGTAGAGTCTGAAGGGATGGCTTAGTGGTTAAAAGCACTTGGTGCTCTTGCAGATGACCTGGGTTCAGTCCCAGCAGCCATATTAGTCTATAACTCCAGCGCCAAGGTATCTAGCACCCTCTTTTGGTCTCCATGAGTACTGCATGCATTGGTGCATATAAATACATGCAGGCAAAACACTCATACATATGAAAGAAAAGTTTAAACATTTGCCAGGTGGTGATGGCACATGCCTTTAATCCCAGCACTCTGGAGGCAGAAGCAAGCCCACTGGGAGTTCGGGGTCAGCCTGGTCTATGGAACTAGTTCCAGGACAGCCAAGGCTGTTACACATGAAACCCTGTCTCAAAAAGAAAATTTTAATTTTAAGTATATTTGCAAATTTTTATTCTATATGGCCATACTCATCTACAGATACATACACATCTAAGCCATAGTTCTATAGCTATACATAGTTTGGAAATGGATGTCGTGTACCAATAAAAGAACTGCTCTTTGACACTAGGACACCTTTCCTCTTAAGCCCTCACGGAGCTCAGAATCAATCTGACACTGGGAAATAAGCAGCTCACCGAAAAAATAAGAGGCTGATTAAACAGTCTGAACTAGATTCCATTCCTATACTGAGATGCAAATGCTGTCGCTAGGTTTGACCCACTTGCATTAGCCTTTCTGGACTAGAGGAGCTTCCCTAACAGGTCAGTGTATGGCCTCTTTTCCTAGAAAATCATCGCTGTATGAGGAAATGCATGTAGACATGTGTGTATGTGTGTCTCTACATATATGTATACATATAAGACAGGAATGAGTGGGTACGCTGCTTCTTGTTTTCAATGTTTCTCCGTCTTCTAAATGAATTGATGTAACTTTTTATGATAAAAGCTATTTTAAAAACTAAGCCCATTTATTTCTTCACTCAGCAGCAGTTCCTTAGCTCCTATTAATCTTTTAGTGTCTATATGTGTGTGTGATATACATGTGTGGAAGTGAGAGGACAACCCTCAGAAGTTAGTTTTCCTTTTACTATGAGATACGGAGATCAAATTTAGGTCGCAAGCTTGTGCATCAAGAGCTTTTACCAATGTTCATGAATGTATATGGTGTACAGATACACATGTGTATGCAGGTGAACCTGTACATGTGTGTGTGCATGCAAGTGGACACCAGAGGTCATTCAGGTATCATTTCTCAGAGCCATCCACCTTGGGGGATGTATGAGTGTTTTACCTGCATGTATATATGTACAGCACATGCATGCCTGTTATCTGCAGAAGTGAGAAGACATTGACTGAGCTCCTGGAACTAGAGTAGCAGATGGTTGTGAGCCATTATGTGGGTCCTGGGAACTGAACCCAGGCCCAGATCCTCTCCAAGAGCAACAAGCACTTTAACCCACTGAGCTCTAATTAGCTGGCCACACCTCATTTTTTGAAACAGACTGGGACATAAGGCTTGCCAGTTAGACTAGCTGGCTGGCCAGCAGGCCCCATGGACCTTCCTCTCCCAGCACTGCGATATCAGTTACTGCCCTGCTGGCTTGTTAGGTGGGTCTCAGGGATCAAGCTTAGGTCCTCTTGCTGGTGTGGCAAGCACTTTACCAGCAGAGCCACCTCCTGAACCCTCCAGTTTTAAGTTTTAATTTCAAGTTTCAAATATTAATCTCTTTAAAGAATTCTTCTCTAATCACAGCTAATGATGAAAAAGGAATCTACATTTATGTCTAAAAGACATTTTTCCCATCTTTCATGTGAAGGCATAGTCTTTTAGTGACATTGAAATCATAAATTTATTATTTATTTTTATGTCACTGAATTTCTGTGTGAGTATACTTATGTCTATTTTCAAGAGGAAATGTACACCTGGAAAACAGGAAGCCAACACGGTGAAATGTGGTTGCTGCATTAACCACACCAGCCGCTGGGTGTCTCCATTGCATCACCCCACTCTATCTCTGACGGAAGTTTCCAATCAAAGAGATGGAGAGCAAAGCTTTATTCACAGTTTTCTTTCTTTATACTTAAAAATATTTTTCACATGTATGAGTGTTTTGACCACATATATTTGCATCGTGTGCATGCCTGGTGTCTGGGGAGGTCAGAAGAAAACATCAGATCCTCTGGAGCTCAAGTTAGGGACCTTGGTAAGCCTCCATAAGGGTGCTGAGACTCAAACCCAGAACTCTGCAAGAACAAGTGCTCTGAACTGGTGAACTATCTCCAGTTGCTTCACAGAATTCTTAGTTAAGAAGACCCAGCATTTTCCTGTCAGATGGCCTATTGAGAAACAGTTCTCCCTATGTGTGTCATATTTTCTTTCATTTTTTGATAACTGGACACTTCATTTGCCAAGGAGAGGAAACCTTTATTGCATCCATTTGTAAATTTGTAAATGTATTTTAATAGCTATCATTTTAATAGTCCAATAATCAAATAAAAACATGAGACCACATGTAGTTCTTTTATACAAGTGGAATTCTACATTGCCTCTCACAGTAAGTGTCATTTAAGTAGCAGCATTTTGCACAAGAAGAAAGCACCGTCACTTACAGATGCCTTCAAAGCACACAGGAAGCACCTGGTGACCGTCTACTGCCTGGAAAAGCTCCCTTCTCTGTTTTTATCTTTCCTTTGCTGCCCTGTCTAAGCTAGGTTGGGCAGACAAGTTTTGAAGAAAGATCATTGTTTAATACAGCTGTACTTTAACCCTGAATCATTCCATTAGTAAAGGGCATTCTAGAAATTACATAAATGGTGACGGTTTGAAGTATTCTTAAATATGAACTATAATTTAGTGTTGGCTGCAAGTTGATTTACCTGTCTGCTCAGGGAAACTAATGGATGGTGAAGTCTGATGAAAAAAATTTGAATTCCAACAGCAATGAAAGCAGAATTCATTTTTCATTCTATAAACTATAAATAGAGGAACTAAACACAGAATTTGGTGATGACAGAACTCCAAGTGAGAAACTGGAATTTAAATATCAAGTTTACCTTCTCAGCAAAAGACAGAGTTCCAAGCTAGATGATATGTAGCTTTAGATAAACTCAAACAGATGAAGAAGTAATGTAGGATCCTAAGCACTAGGATTGGAAATTATTTAATACCATGCAGCTCACAGAATTATCTTCAAAAGAGTGGAATAAGGAATCTGATAGGCTGGCCATAGATAGAAGGTGATCACAACCACCATCTTATCCAAAGAGAAATCCACATGTAAACTTGAAGCTCTGGTCACACAGGCCAGCCTTAGGGTGGATTGAGTCACTTTTATGGATAATCCATATGGCAATAGTATTACAATTCCTACCCTCCAAAATCAATGTGGCCAGAATGTGGTAGCCAGGTGGCAACAGGCACATCTACCCATTAGCTTCACTATCTTCAGTGGCTTCTGGGATCTTTCTGTGTTTTTGAATGTCTTATTGAATCAGATTCTTTGCAGTGGCTAGACTCCTTAGAATATCATTTGCATTTAGGTTATTGAAGTCTTGAATGGGGCTAAATTTTATAATTTTTTTACCATAAGCATAATTATATTAATAAAACTTGGATTTAAATATGTTTACATGTTCTTAAATGTCTAATGTATTTTTGTGAAGATTCAATTCCAAGGGCTGGGAGTGCTTCTCAGAGGCAGAATGCTTGTCTAGCAAATATTCAATCCCTCCTATAGCAACTTGATTCTCTCATTCTTTTTTAAACCATGAAATGTTACAAGGATACTGTCTTAGTTAGGGATATGGCAGCATGCAGACAGACATGATGCTGGAGAAGGAGCTGAGAGTTCTTACATCTTGATTCACAGATATCAGGAAGTGGTCTGTCTCACCAGGCATGGCTTGAGCATATATGAGATCTCAAAGCCCACCTCCACAGTGACACACTTTCTCCAACAAGACCACACCTACTCCAACAAGGCCGCACCTCATGATAGTGCCACTCCCTTTGGGGGCCATTTTCTTTCAAACCACCACATTCCACTCCTTGGCCCCCAAAGGCTTGTTGTAGTCATATCATAATGCAAAAGTGCTTTCAGTCCAACTTCAAAAGTCCCCATAGTCTGTAACAGTCTCAAACTTATTTACAAGTCTAAAATTCAAAGTCTCTTCTAAGATTCATGCAATCTCTTAACTGTAATCACCTATAAAATAAAAGTCAAAGAGGTGATCACATACTTCCAACATACAATGACACAGGACATACATTACCGTTCCAAAACAGAGGGAAAGGAGCATAGTGAGGAAATACTGGACAGAAGCAACACTGAAAACCAGCTGGGTAAACTCCAAACTCTGCATCTTCTGTCTGATGTCAAAGAACTCTTCAGATCTCCAATTCCTTTCAGCTTTGTTGACTGCAACACACTTCTTTCTCTTGAGCTTGTTCCACTCCCTGTTAGCAGCTGTCCTTGGCAGGAATCCCACAGCTCTGGAATCTCCAACATCTTGGGGTCTCCAAGGTAATCCAGGCTTCAACTTCACAACTTCACACAATGGTCTCTCTAGGCCTGCTTTCAGGGACACCTCTGACACATGCTTGGCCTCAGCAGCTTTTCTTGGTCACAGAGGCAAATTTCATAGCCCCCTTTTTGTATCCTTAACTCTAGAACCACCTGACTGAAGCTGCCAAGTCCTGCTGCTCACTGGGGCTGAAACATGGCCCCTCTGTTTGACCACATCTTCACCAGTTTTGTGTTTTCCATGGTTTCCTTCACTGCCTAAACTTTGCTGTTCCGGAACTTGCTCTGTAGACCAGGCTGGGCTTGAACACCAAAATCTGCCAGACTCTGCCTTACCAGTTCTGGGAATGAAGACATGCATCTCAACACTGGGCTCTAAACTTTTCACAAGTTGGAAACTTTAGCTGGGTGGGATCTTGCCCTGAGGTCACCACTCCTCTTGTTCCATTTCTTAATCTGTTTATCTCCTTGAAAACAGGATTTAGGTCCATTCCACTTCCTGGTGCTCTTTTTCTCCTCAAACTGTTCTACATTTTGTATTTTTCCTTGTTTAGCTTGTTCCTTTTCATTATAAATCTTTATTAGAATTACCATTAATAGCCACTTGATGGAATCTATACTAGACTGTTTTGAGAGTTTGGCAGAATAAATGCAAAACTTTTCAATTTAGCCTCAGGCAGACTCTTCGGACAGAGGCAAAAGGCAGCCACATTCTTCACCAAAATATCATAAGAATGATCTCTAGGCAACATACTAAAGTTCTCTCCTCTGAAACCTCTGAGCCAGCCCCCCACAGTTCAAATCATCCTCAGCACCATGTTTTCATGTTCCTATTAGTATGATCCATTAAATAACACTTAAAACATTCAACTGTTCTTCTAATCTATAGTCCCAAGTTCATATTCCTTCAAACAAAAGCATGTTCCAGGCCTATCACAGCAATACCCCAGTACCTGGTACCAACTTCTGTCTTAGTTAGAGTTTATATTGCTGTGAAAAGACACCATGACCACTGCAACTCTTATGAAAGAAAACATTTAATTGTGGTGGCTCACTTACAGTTCAGAGGTTCAGTCCATTATCACCATGGCTGGAAGCAAAGCAGCATGCAGACAGACATGGTGCTGGAGAGGTGGCTGAGAGTTCTTACATCTTGACTCACAGACAACAGGAAGTGGTCTGTCTTCCTGGGCCATTTTCTTTCAAGCCACCACAGGCTCCAATGCTCAATTTTCCCCTGCATTTGCTTATTTACTGGACAGTTTAGGTCTGTGGTTCTCAAGATGTGGGTCAATACCCCTCTGAGGGTCAAACAGTTTATAGGTGTTGCCTAAGACCATGGAAAAACACAAGAGATTTACATTATGATTCATACAGTAGCAAAATTATAAAGTAGCAATGAAAATAATTTTATGGTTGAAGGTCACTACAATAAGGAACCTGTATTAAAGGGTCTCAACATCAGGAAGGTTGAAAAACACTAGTATAGACATACAAAAAGTGTCATCTAGTGGAAAGAAGGAAGGATTGCATATAATTTTCAGAACCAGCAATGGTTTTAATTTCATCTGTTTGCTATGATGAAACTGATTAAGAAAACAGCATATTTTCAGACTTTACTACCAGATTTTAAAAGTGTCTGAGCTAATAAGTATTTCCCCAAAAGTTCTTTCATGTATTATGAAGATCAAGGAATGAAAGCTGTGTGGGGAGCAGATTAGTTCCTGAGTCACTGTGTATTGTGGACATGAGCACAGCCATGTCAATGACCCCAGTGCCTCAGACCCAATGGAAATGGCAAAGCCTTCCCCAAGTAAAGCTCAGAGAAATGACAAAACTTTCCTCTGACCCAAGTAGGAGTGTTGATGAACAATTGACCTTTAGCTAAGACCAGTGCATGTAAGACTTCTACTGCAGCTTCCTCCTTTCTGGCGTGTATAGCCTGAGACTGCTCCCTTACAGAGACCTCCCGCCAAGACTAGCTAACCCCCTCCTCCTTGAGTTGTACATAATAAACCAGCTGAGTTGCTGGGTTAGTTGTGTAGTAGGCATCCTCCATCAGAGCCAGCATATCCTACCCAATCCCAGGTTTTGTTTTTCACATGTGTCTATCATTTCTTTGTAATTGGATGTTTCCTGTTCTGACCACCTGTTCCCAAATACCCAGCAGCAGCCACTTCAAAAATAACTACACAGAGGCTTATATTAATTATAAATGATTGGCCAATAGCTCAGGCTTATTACTAACTAGCTCTTACACTGAAATTAACCCATAATTCTGATCTATTTTTAGCCACCTGGCTTGGTACCTTTTCTCTTTACAGCTTTCTCATCTTGCTTCTCTGTGTTTGCTGGCCACTCTCTGATTCTGTCCTTCCTCTTCCCAGAATTCTCCTAGTCTGGCTCTCAAACTTAATTTCTTCCTGCCCAACTATCGGCCAATCAGCTTTTTATTAGCAAATAAGAGTAATACATATTCATAGTGTAGGAAAGGATTGTTCCACAGTATTTCTTCACTCCCAAGTCTCCCCAGTCAGATTTTCAAGACCAAGCCATTCAGGACACAGCACAGCTGGTGAGATGACTTAGTCAATATAGTGCCTGCCTCACAGATGTGTGAACCTGAGTTCTATTTCCAGTATCTACTTAGTAGCACCTGCTTGTAATACCAGCCCTTGGGAGATAGTAGCTGGCCAGTCTAGCCTAATGAGCAAGCCCCAGCTACCAGTGAGAGATGTTGGCTTAAAAGACAAGGTTGACTATTACTATCAATCCACATGAGTCTATTAAATGGGTAACAGAATTTATTAAGATACAGATTGGGGAAATACACTCATGATTACAGAACAGACATCAGAAGTCATCCTTTGATCTGACCAGGAGCGAATCTACCTCATTCAGAAGGGACAGAATTCGTACTGTCAGCAGTCGAGGCAAGGGCAATTCTTTGCCCAGTAGGCCCAGCTGGCCCCACATTGGATGCCACTTCTTACAATCAATCCATGTGAGTCTATTAAATGGGTAACATAATTTATTAAAATATAAATTGAGAAAATACACTTACGATTACAGAACAGAGTAGACAGCAGAAATCATCCTTTGATCTGACCAGGAGCAAATCCACCTCAAGGTCATGTCACTCTTTTCCAACTCCTTATAAGAGGTCACGTACAATGTCAGGAAGCACTCCCTCCTTTGGGCTATATAGCCCAAGGTCATGGGCAGAGTAAATATCACTACAGTTGACCCCTGACCTTCATGAACACCCACAGAAATACACCCATACCTACCTGCGTATGTCTTTGTGTGTGTACATGCATGTGCACACACACATACACACAGAGATCAGTAAGTGTATTACTAATCTTCAGACTATGAGATGGGCTAAGAGATCTCACACTAGGATTTAGGGACCCTGTATTTGAGTCCTGTCATTGCTACCTTAAGCAATTTATTCAATTCAATTGATTTTTCTCTTTCCTCAGTTGTAAAATTAACCAGTTGGACCAGATGATTTTTATGATAATTAGTGTTGATATATGAAATGAATATAAATTATAAAGCTCAAAAATATATATTTAGGTCATTATTTTAGAAGAATTTTGGTTTTGGTGTAAAGTCAATTTTTATTGGAATCTATTTATAAGGAAAGTGTATAATGGAATGCTCACTCTTCTAGGATAGAGTAAACATTACTTTAAATTATTATATGGCTATATATTTCTGGTTTTTGTCATCAGTACATACCATATATATATATATATATATATATATATATATATATATATATATATCACTCACACCCCTAATCTGTTTACTTCTGAGTCCTTAGAGTTAATTTCTCCTCTAACTATAACATTGCTGTTATGGAATAAGAGTACAGTTCCATACTAGTTGCACAGGTTCATTATCATATTTGTAGGGGCTCAATGTGGACAAATTATAAAGATTACCACTGTATAAGTTAAAAATCACCTTGCAAAACCAGGTGTGGTGAAGCATGCCTCTACTCCCAGCACTCAGGAGGCAGAAGCAGACAGATCTCTATGAATTTGAGGCCAGCCTGGTCAACATAGGGAGTAACAGGCAAGCCAAGGCTGCATATTGAGACCTTGCCTCAAAAAAAAAAATGTAAATAAAATCACCTGCAGCTGATTTGGGCTTGTCCTTTACTGTTTCTTAGCCCTTTCCTTGCAAGGACAGGGCTCTATTTTTAAAGCCACAACCCACAGAATCCCCTCTCAATCCTTTCTCAAAAAAAAATCAGTCATTTTAGAGAATTTTTAAGTGTATAATTATAGATATAAACTACTATCAGTTTAGAAAATAGTTGAGCATAATAAAAAAAATATAGTATTGCATCCAGGCACTGTGGTGCACATTTACAATCTCAGCTCTTAGGATGGAGGTAGGGTGATCAGAAACTTAAGGTTATCCTTAACTATATAGTGAGTTAGAGTGAGTTTGAGGTTATCCTGGGATACATAAACCCTGTCTATACAAACTGGATATAGCTCAATGGTGGAGCACTTGTTGAGCACTCATAAGGCCATTTGTTCAGTTCCCAACATCTCAAAAAATAAGGAATGGGGAAAGACAGAGGGAGGAGGGGAGAGAGAGAAGGTATTCCTAAGCATCAGAAGCTTTATTGCAATTTCGTGCCCCTCTCTCCTCTTCTCACAGAAATCCCAACTGGTATCCATAATTTCAATAGAAAATCTATAAGCCTTTATTTTCCTTAAATTTAAAAGTATGATCAGGGATATAGACAGGTGTTAATTTATATGAAAATGTGGTGGTATTGTGTTCCCCCAAATATTATGCACCCTAATAAACTTCTCTGGGGTCAGAGACAGAACAGCCACTAGATACAAAGGCTAGAAAATGGTGGCACTCACACCTTTAATCCTAGCATTCCAGAGGCAGAAATCCCTCTGGATCTCTGTGAGTTCATGGCCACACTGGAAACAGCCAGGCATGGTGACACACACCTTTAATCCCAGAAAGTGAGCCTTTAATCCCAGGGAGTGATGGCAGAAAGCAGAAAGATAAATAAGGCGTGAGGACCAGAAACTAGAAGCATTTGGCTGGTTAAGCATTTGGATGGTTAAGCTTTCAGGCTTCTAGCAGCAATTCAGCTGAGATTCATTCTGGATGAGGACTCAGATTCTTCCAGTCTGAGGAAACAAGATCAGCTGAGAAGTTGGCCAGGTGAGGTTAGCTGTGGCTTGTTCTTTCTCTCTGATCTTCCAGCGTTCACCCCAATACCTGGCTCAGGTTTGATTTTATTAATAAGAACTTTTAAGATTCATGCTACATGAAAATTATCTCCTTTGGCCAATGCTGTGTTTGAAAAAAATATATAAATTTTTATGAAAAAGCTGAGTATTGTGATGGTTTGCCTTTGAGCAGCCTCCCCCTCCCACCAACACCTACCCTTCATCAAGGCAGAAAACCCTAATTTGTTGCTGGGAGGAAGTGTTCTACATTGCCTTATTTACAAAGCAAACAGTTCCTTCGTGCAAACTGTCCCATCATGTAACCTTCAGCACTCGGGTTCTCAAAATATTTAAATTCATTAAAACCAGTGACTTCATCTACTGTGGCATATGATAAATTTGTGTTTAAGACACATTAAAATTATGACTTCACTGTTTAAAGGAATTAGAAAACTTTCTTAGTTTGTTCTCATTAGTACCTCTAGAGTATTTGTTCATTAGTAGGGTTGAATCATTAGACCATGTCTGTTGTGTGGTATTTTCTTTAGTTTCTGATAAATAAAGCTTGCTTGGAGTCAGAGGGCCGAGCTAGCCACTAGTTGGACAACCATAGAAGTCTGGATGTCTGTATAGAGAGGAAACAGGAAGTGATAAGGTAGGGCAGAGACTTTTGGACTGGAGGAACGAAAGAGGAAGGGAGTGACTGTGGCTGCTCCCCTGCTTCTCTGATCTTTCTGGTTTTACTCCTATATCTGACTCCTGGTTTTTATTGATAAGATTAATTAGGTTTAAACATCACCATGTCTTTTGATAATAAAGGGCGTGTTACCAGTTGAGTGTTAAGGCTCTGAGTAGGTAGGACTTGGTTATCACATGCATTTATCTCAGTGTTTCTTCTTCCTCCACATCTTTTCCTACAGCTTTCTTATCTCCTCATTGCTTCTAATAATCCCACTTAGAGTCTCTCATCTCTTTTACATTGTTCTTTCTTTGTCAATTCTATTTCCCCCACTTAACACTTTGTAACATTTACTCTGATCTGTGGACTTTCTTTGTGATACCCCAAGCAATCGGAGTCGAAGCTTCACTGTCAGCCTGGCCAAAAAAATGATGCAATCCTGGAGAGAAGACAGACAGGCGGTAACAAGGGCATCCAGGCAAATCTGGGCCAGGCTGGGAATCTACTGAGTCGGCCCTGCACTTGTATCAAAACAAAAGGGAGCATGAGGTGAGAGGCATTGCTCATTGTAAACTCCAAAAGCAGAAAGGGGGAGCCTACAGGGAAAGGGTACAGAGAAGAAAGCCAAGGCTGGACTTCCAGGAAGACCAAGTATAGTGACATCTTCCAAAGGGTCAGAGAAAGGGCCAGCATCCTGTGAGAGCCAGAAGATGAGCCAGGGGCTAGCAGCTGTCCGGAGTAGCACAAAGTGGGGGCGTCACAGTTCTGGGCTCTAGCAGAGGTAAAAAGAGATGACAGAAGAAGACACCACAGGGGTTGAGGAACTGGGAAGTAGGTGGCAGAACTGGCAGAGGCTGTTGTGCCTGTTCGGGCATCACGGATGACAGAGAAGGCTGGCACAGATTAGTAGTAGTTGCTGGGCAGGACAGACCCGGCAGACTAGTACAACAGCAGAGATCATGTTGTACTTGGACTGAAGAAGTAGAAGCAATAATGAGAAAAAAAGAGACTCCCAGGTAGGCCAAGGACAGGGTAAGCCAAATGGTAGGTAGTGTCAGTCTGTCCAAGTGTCCAGCAGCATTCAAACCTTTTACCTTCTGCTTTGCATGTGTTAGTATGTGTAAGTGAACATGCTCAAATGCACATGAACATATCTACACATGTAAAGGCCTGAGGCTGGGAATCATCTTCAGCTGCACTCAGCCTTATTCTTTTGATGCAGGGTCTTTTAATGAAACCCAGAACTTACCCATATTGCAAGTCTCTCTAGCCAGTTTATTCTGGAGCTCCCCTGCCTCCAACCTCCAAGACTGCATTAGCGGTGGGCTACCACTTCCACCTGACATTTGCATGTGTTCTGAGGATCCAAACTCTGGTCCTCTTGATGGCATAGCAATCTCTTCAATGGCTAACCAATCTCCCAAGCCCCAAATAAGCAAAACAAAATGAAAGCCAATATGAGACAAAGTAGATTTTTATTTTGTTTTGTTTTTAAGGCATGACCTCACTATGTAGCCTTAACTGGTCTGGAACTCGATGTGTAGCTCCGTCTAGCCTTGAACCAGTGGTGATCTTCCTGCCTCTGCTTCCAGAGTGCTGGGATTACAGGAATGTGCTACTGCGATCAGCAATGTCTGTCTTCATCCTATGCTTCCCTGGTGATTTAAGACCCATAGCACCCTTTGCTTCCTCTAGAAGAGGAATAATTATAGTCCTTAATTTTGGCCTGGGCCTGTTCAAGGCAAAACCATCAAACTTTTTTTAAACAAAAACATTTATAAGATCTAGGTCTTGAGGATATTTAACTGGGAATATTGAAATTCATATAACTTTGTATTTAATACTCACTTTCTAGGAAGAGCTTATTTCAGCTAATCATGCTTTTATTATCTACTGAAGTAATGTTGCTTTAGTGTAAATAACTATTTAATAGTTAATAACTATTTAAATATTAATGTTTTCTTCATTGAAAATTTTAAAAGCTTGTGTGTACACTTTTATGTGTTAAGACTAAAAATTAAACATGAGTAATTAAGCTTTGGCTGAAAAAACAACTGTTTAGTTCACAAATTAGAATTATAATTCCATTGTGAAGCTGACTCACATGCTAAGTTAAGTAAGACTGTGAATGCCGGCACATAAGAAGTTAAGTTTGCTCCAACCGTAGCTGTGGATTTCAAAGCTAGTGTCGTTTCCAATTTTTGCCGACAGAAAACTTATGGACTTTACTGAAAGCAGATGTTTAGGATGGAATGGATGTCTAAGCACAACCCTAGTTGATTAATATCTTGTTGTACTGCTTTGATACGATACTAACAAATATTCAGTTATCTGTAAGTTGATCTTAAGACTATTCAACATTATCTCTAAAGCATAATTTCTTAAATGATTTGTTCAAAGTTTCTATCAATCTATCCTGGCAGCAGAGCCGCATGTTCAAAGTTATTGCTGTCTGAGTTAGAGCAGCTGCCCTGGGAGTCTTGTCTGAACAGCAAGTTAACTGCTGTTCACAGTAATATCTGCTCTCTCCCACCCCGAAATATACACAAAGGATTTTTGTCATTCTTGGCCCTGGGCAGTAGAAGCAGCAAGGCATGCCAGAAGAACTCTGCAGGCAGAATGTCCTTCCACCTGTTTTACTCTGTAAGACAGACTCCCAAATGTGAGGCGGCGTGGAGGGCTGTTTCTTTGAATGGCAGCTGAATGCATCAGCCGGATCCTTGGCAGTGATGCCTAGGCACTGGAGCTGGCATTCAGGAGAGCTAAATAGAGAAAAGAAACTTGAGCAAACCACTTCCTGGAACACTGAGATCCTGAATGAGAAATTTAGAAGCACCAGATTCTCTCTATTCTTATACCAGCCAAGGTCAGATTTCCAAACTCCCGCTTATTTGAAGTTTTCCCTTTCAAAGTACTGTGGCAATGGATGAAAGTAATAGAAGAAAAGTACTTCCTTTTCTTTCAGAAGATACTAAAAGTTACTGTTTTGTTGAGCTCCTGTTTGAGGTTCTTTTTCCATCCTAAAGTGACAGCTACACCACAAATGATGTAGAATCACGGTAGAAGGAATCATTAGGGGAGACAAGTGACTTGTTCCACATCTCCAGGGACAGGTCTTCAAAGGGCAGGTGTCACTATTCCAGCTGGCTTGTTGCATCATTTGATGTCTCTTAACAGAGCCGGGACTAGTTGTCCCTTGGAGAAGAGAGCTTGGGGCCAGATAATTGCCAAGACCGAGTACTCAAAACCTGTGAGGAAGGTAAATTGACAGCAGAGATCTAGCAGAAGTCACAGGCTCTTACTAATACAATGTTCTCTGCCTGGTGACTCCTGGACCAATAGTTAGGTTCTTTCTTTCTTTCTTTCTTTCTTTCTTTCTTTCTTTCTTTCTTTCTTTCTTTCTTTCTTTCTTTCTTCTCCTTCTCTTCTCCTTTTTATTGAGTAATTAATTTTTAATTATTATTAGTTTAATAGGTTTGCGGCAGAATCTCATTCTGTAGCCCAGGCATGCTTCAAAGTCTTTTCTATCCTCTTGCTTCAACTTCTGAAGTGGTGGGATTATTGGCATGTGCCACCACACCCTACTGCTAGTCTAGACTACTCCAAATCCTAGCAGTTGAGAAGGGTAATGACAACAATCTGAGGGGGTGGGGTAGACAGAGGCCAAGGATTCCTCTAGTTATTTTCAGTTTCTCAGGAAACCTAAAATAGTTTATTCAAAATACAGTCTTTATGTTTTTTGTGTTTGTTTGAGACAGGGTTTCACGTAGCCCAGGCTGACCTTGAACTCACTCTGTAGGAGAGGATAACCTTGTACTCCCAATCTCCCTGCCTCTACTTCCAGAGTGCTGTGATTACAGGCATATGCCACCATGCTTGGACTCCAATTAGTTACACAAAGGAAATCTCATACTCCTTGGTTCTTTGTTGGGAAGATGAAATGCATTAGTATTTCATACACAATGACGATGTTTGCTCGGAAACAAGACTCTTCAGTGGGAGCGTCTTAAAAGTTTTTGGTGATGAATTAGGAGAAAATTGTGTAAGAAATGGAGTTTTCATAAAAGTTTACAAACAGCAGCAGGGTTCAGTTATGCTCCTTATCTAATCCTACGTCCTGCAAGAGTGTTCTGGGAAGGACTGTGACATGTGGAGAGCCTGCTGTCACTGAGGGCCTGGGTGCTTCTGTGACAGACTGCACTGGCTTGAGTTGTTAGAGCAAGTGACTAGGACACAAAAGTGGGAGACCATGTTGATCTATGGGGCCTTCTTAGAGCTGTGGATTCTTTGGAGAGGTTTATCTAAAGACAATGTACATGAACGTCCACAGATCCAAGAAAGATGGTTGAGAAAGAACTTGGTTGCTCATGTTTCAGCAGCACTAACAATGGCATGGAAGTCCATTTGTTAAGTTATCTGACACCTTTAATGCCACATTCTAGGAATATAAAAATTAATACGAAACTCACAGTGACAGATAAGACTGCCAACTCTAGTAGGTCTCATCACTTTTCCTGGACAGCAAGTCCCCAAGGTTACACCCCAACTCTTCCCTGGACCCAATTTCTTTCTTCCATAGACCCTCAAGTTCTTTAGGTGCTAAGAAGTGGACTTCCCCAAACAACTGCTATAAACTACTGTTTAACTCCCGAGTGATGTTTCTCAAAAGGTCTGATTACCCTCCCGTTCACTAAGCTGTTGTCACTCATATCCTGTAAGAGAAAGCAGCAAAGGAAGCAGCACTTTCCCTGGAATGCCCATCCACCATCTGTCCAGCAAACAGTCTTGGCCCATTCTCCACTTTCGTTGTTTATTTTGCTTTGTAAATTTCTCCCATTAAAGCCCATGAGATTTGTGGAATTCATCCTCAAATCGTAAGTCTTGTTTTAGGACAGATGGTAAGTTCCGAGGATGCTGTGCTTCAACTGCCGGATGTTACCACTGTGGGAAAGTGGGGAAAGCTATGTGGGATCTCTATCTTCCTTCCTACACCTGCAGGTAAAGCTATGATTATCTCAAAACAAAAATTCTAAATAAAAATGGGCAAGTGTGTCCATCCTGTGACTTTATTACTTTGTCATTTTCGCCCTGCTGAAATTACAGAGTAGTCAATCCAAATCCACACAGGACTACCAGCTCACATTCTTTGGCTTCCATTACATAGGCAGGTATATCAGGCTTTCCAATATAGCAATTTTACTAGTTTAACTGATGTAAACGGTAGGCAAATATGCTATATAGATAAAGAAGGCTTGAGGATGACAGATAGTCTCATGGCAGGCACCTCGCCCATGCTCTGCCTTGCCTTTCTCAGCATGCCAGTTTTTTTTCAGCAAGAGAGCTCAGCAGTACAGCAGCTCTTACAGTGTTCCCTGTGTTGCTGTAAATGGTATCATGAGGCTTTTTTTAAAAAAATAATAACTTATTTAACTTTATTTTATGTGCGTTGGCTATGAAGGTGTCAGATCCCCTGGAACTGGAGTTACAGACATTTGTGAGCTGCCATCTGGGTGCTGGAAATTGAACCGGGTCCTCTGGAAGAGCAGCCAGTGCTCTTAACCACTGAGCCATCTCTCCAGCCCCCATGAGGCTCGTTTTAACAGTAGGAAATGCTTGCAGGTCTTCCTGTTACTCTCCTTGCTCATGCTGTGCTGTTTTGTTTGCTGTTAGTTTTTTGAGATAGGGTTCCACTGTGCAGCTCTCGCTGGCCTGAACTTAGAGTTTGCTGATTTGGTTAGACTGGCTGGCACTTTTCTGTACTACCTCATCGCCTGTCATACAGTATATGACAAATAAGTACTAATGGAATTAATTTTCACGTATATGTGTGAACACAAGTTGTTGGGCTTGTATGTGTGTGTGCAAGTGTGTTTGCACATGTAAACATGCACATGTGGAATCCAGAGGTCAACCTTGGTTATTCTTCCTCAAGCACCATCCATCTTGGTTTGGGCAGACAGAATTTTCACAAGAACCCGGGGCTCAGAAAATAGGGTAGGCTGCCTGGCCAGTGAGTCACAGGGATCTCCTGTCTCTGGCACCCCAGGGCTGGGATTATTATTACATACAACTACACTCAGGTTTGTTTTTTTAAGTTTGTTCTTTGACAATTTTGAATGTGTATGTAGCATATTCTGACTGCTCTCACCACCACCCCCAGCTGCTCTCATCTTCCTCCCATCCCTACCAACATCCCCTCTTCCCTGTCAATCCCTTCCCCTGATTAATGTCTTTTTGTTTTGTTTTGTGGCCCACTGTGTTTAACCAGAGTTTGGAAGTATCCACTGAAGCTTGATGGGATCATAATGGGTCTATAACTAAAGGCAATGATTTCTCCTCTTCCAGAATCTATCAATAGCCCCCCACTCAGCCCTTTCCGCATCTAAGCTTGAGTGTTGAGTGTTGGCAGGCCCGTTCTTGTGCAGACACAGTGTTGGTAACTGTAGGTGTTGTTAGTACATGATTGTAGTGGCTGTTTCCTGCCTAAAAGGTGGCATTTACAGCCTTTCTCCCTGTTTTCGGGCTCTTAACATTCTTTCCATCTCTCTCACATCAATGATTAATCAGGAAAATGCCCTAAAGACTTGCCTATAGGCCAATCTATTGGAGATTTTCTAAACTTGGGTTCCTTCTTCCAGATGACTCTATCTTGTGTCAAGTTGACTATAAACTAACCAGTACACAGCCCTAATCAGAGAAGCCTCCTTCTCTACTGATCAGTGGTAAATTCAGAAGCTCATGGCTGCTCCAGGTGTTGAGAATAAGTGATGGTTGAGTGCTTAGCTATAAATACCTAAGGCTTGGGAATGGTAGCAGAAGAGAGACTGTGCCAACCCTGGGCAGGTGGTTCTGGGTTGTATAAAAAAGCAAGGTGAGTGGAAACGTGGAGAACAAGCCAGGAAAGAGGATTCTTCCATGGTTTCTGCCCTAACTTTTCTTCAATAATAAACTGTAAACTTGGAGTTGGTGATGTAAACTGTTTCTTTCCCAAGTTGCTTTTGTTCATGGTCTTTATTATAGCAATAGAAACCAGACTAGTACAGGCTGATAGTAGCATTTTTCTGTGGGTATAAATGTAGATGTAACCAACGGTCTTATTAAATAAGAAACACAGATAAACATAACTATTTACCAAGTAATTTGATGCTAAGACAGTTTAGCTAAACAATAGTAGCAAGTTCTTACTTAGGATCTATGACCTTCCCAATAATTGGGTACTTAACTGAGTTTATAGTACGAGGCATGAATTTCCATGTGGCGTGGACCCAGCACAGAGTGACTGGTTACTCCCATAACAACCCTGCCACTATTATACAAATGTGCACGTCTCTCCCTTGGCAGGTTGGTATTGTAGTTCAAAGGATTCACAGCTGAGTAAGATCATTGCTGCCTTTTCTCCTAGTAAGCTTGCATAACACCATCCAGCACTCTGAAAGCTAGCCAGTAAGAAGGAAACCTCCAGCTCAGTGATAGTTTGACTTCTTTATGTCTTACAGTGAACGCATGTGATAGTTTTCAGTAATAGGGTCTTATCATCTAGCTCTAGGGGCAACCAAGAGGCTTAGCAGGAGCCTATATTATTTGAGGGCCTCTGGGGCCTTCCTGACCAACAACTTATAAGGAGATACACAAACCTGTAATAAACATTTTTGTTTAATAATCCATAGCTTCTAGGTGAAGCTAATACATCCTTGCAAGTTATCGCCCTTCAAATTCTTTTTTTATTATATATTTTCACTGGGTTACAAGAGAGTGTACTTCCACATGACTATTTGAATACATCTTTCTGTTCAGTTTATCATCCCTTCTTGTCGCCTTAACTCCCCCATCCTCATATCCCCTCCTTGCTGAAACTCACCCCAGTTTCCTCTCTCTGTTTTCATATTATCTACATTCTACTGTCCCCCTTCCATTAAGTGACCCCTCTCATGGCCTCTTCCTGTATTCCTGGCTTCTATAGGTACTACAAGTTGAACGCACAAAATTAGAGATTCCCAGCTGGGATCCACATGTGAGGGGGAACGTGTGCCACCTGACTTTTGCTTTGGGGATCAGACTCAGGTCCTTGTGCTCTGTGGCAAGCACTTTTGGCAAGCAATCTCCTCAGCCCCCGACTTAGTTTAAACATTCCTTATTTAATACTACAGTACAAAAATCTACAAGGGTATGTTTTCCCCAAGGAGACCCTCAAGAAGAAAGGAGGAGACTGAGTACATGTCTCTGTCCATCTGTCCCTTGCCCCACATGTGTGTTCTGAATGCCACAGGTCATTTCATCACAAAAGTTACTTGCACAGCAACAAAACGGCAATGGGATTGAATCCCAGTGCCGGCATGGCCTTCTTCACCCACAGACTAAAGGAAGAAGTGGGACGATTATTCACCGGGGAAAATCCCGCAGGTAAGATTACATCTCCTCACCTGGATGACTGTGATGCTGTGACACTGGCTGACAGCTGTCCCCCCAGGGCCTGGACAGGAGGACAGTAGACACAGCTGCTGAGCCCGGGAACATTCAAGGAGGGTGGGAACCTGTTCCACTCTCCCCAGAGGGCTTTATTAGTGAACGTGACCAGACCTACAGGACTATTTTATTTTTAGATTTTTCTTCTTCACTCTTTCTCCTTTCCTTCTGTTTTCCCTTTCTTTGTCTCCATGTCTTTATGTTCCTTCTGCTTTCTCTCCAATTTCCTAGTCTCTTCCTCTTCCCCTCTCAGGAAACGCTTTCAACATAAAAAAACATATTTCAACCTTTATTGAAATAATTTGGGTTTTTTCATAGTTCC
Source organism: Peromyscus californicus insignis (assembly GCF_007827085.1). Taxonomy (NCBI): domain Eukaryota; kingdom Metazoa; phylum Chordata; class Mammalia; order Rodentia; family Cricetidae; genus Peromyscus; species Peromyscus californicus. The sequence goes on from NW_026294402.1 coordinate 20,753,206, forward strand.
TTGACCTTCACAGAAAATTATTTTCTCACCTTGAATTAATTTTCATAATAATTATCAGAAGATTAAAGGATCCAGATATCTGTAAGTTGAATGCATTAAGAGAAGTTGAATATTGAATATATTAAAGTTGTTTAAAAACTAACATTTATGCTTTCTGGCATCTACTCTTTTAAAAATGGCATTTAACTTGATGCCATTTCTGCTGGGAATTCCCACATTTACAAGTACCATCTGTTTTATGGGCTTCCTTTATCTGTAGAGATATTTCCTGTTCTGTTTTCTCTTTCCCTCAAGACCCATTACAACTACGTGTTATTGGTTTGCGGTTTTATTAGTGAGAAAGAAGGAGGATGCCTTTTCTTGTACTGACATAAATCCAAACATTTGATAAGTGATGGAAGAAGGAAGTAAGCCAAGAGATGTTGGCCCTAAATTAGGTTGGCATGTTTGTGTTTATCTGTGGCTGGCTTGACTTTAAATGAAAGTGTCTTCCCACTTAACTAATTTAAAGTTAGTTTCTCAAATGTCTGTCAAAACTCAGTTCTCATGTGTCCATTTAATATGTATATATTGTGTAATCACAGGACCACAGGTCTGAGGTTAACAATGCCAGGTAACGCTTCAACTGGGCTTCTCAGTGCTGGTACTATATGACTGAAACTACTCCTGTGTGTGTGTGTGTGTGTGTGTGTCGAGATTTCAATCACTGTGACAAAATATCAGAGAAAAACCATTTAAAATGAGAGGGCTTATTTTGGCCCAGTTTCCAGAGGTGTGCTAGTCTCTGGTTGGCTGGCTCTGTTGTTTCTGCTCTAAGAGCAGTGGTTCTCAACCTTCCTAATGCTGTGACCCTTTAATACAGTTCCTCATGGTGTGGTGACCCCCAAACATAACATTATTTTCATTGCTACTTCCTAACTGTAATTCTGCTCCTGTTATGAACTGTAATGTAAATACCTGATATGCAGGATATCTGATATGCAGCCCCCACAAGGGTCACAACCCATAGGTTGAGAACCATTGTCTTAAAGTGAAGCAAATGTCACTGTGAGGAGAGCCTGGTACAGCAAAGCTGCTCATTCCCTTGTGGTGGCCAGGAGAAGGAGGAGAGAGAGAGGAGAGGGGGAGAGGGAGGGAGAAAAGGGAAGAGGAGAGGGGAGGGAGGGAGAGAGGAAGAAGGGGGCTCAGTATTCCCTCCAAGGTCATGCCCTCAGCGATTTCCTGCCACTGGAGTGCTCCTCTTGAAGTCTCACCACACGACGGGAACTTTCCCACACGTGAGCCTTTAGAGGACATTTAAAACACAACCATAACGATATAGATTCGGCAGTCCTGCTAGGTTAGAATAGGTGGCTTCAACAACAGACCGCTTTCTCACCATTCTGGACACAGGAAGTCCAAAATGAAGGTGGTTAAAGGGTTGGGCATGAGATGGCCACATCCTCACTGGGGGCTCACTTGGCCTGTGCTTTGTTCTCGTCAGGGAGAGGCCACTGTCTCCTTCTGGAAAGTACAGCGATCCTAGGGATCAGGCCATTACTCATAGTGACTTGTCAAACCTTCATGACTTCTACATACCACATCCAAATACAGCCACTCTGGGGGTTAGGGCTCCAAAAGGTAAATGTGGAGGGTCCACATTCAGTCCTTCACAGGAAGTAAACCTTTCCACTCCTCCCAGATTGGAAAACTGGAAGCCACAAAGGCTGAAAAAGCTCCCCGAGGTCATCCAGCTTTCAACACTGAGGCTGAATCTATCTCCTGTACTCCTAACCGCCCTGCCCTGCTGGCTCTCCATCACCTAACGAGGGTTTCCATCAGCCCAACACCCCCAGCCCCAGTCAGATCTTAAGCCTGTTGAGGAATTATCGGAAATTTGTCACATCTTTAATTTTTTTTCCTACAGTAAACAATTCATTATTGTTATTAGTGTCAAATTGGAAAACTAAATTTTAATTACTACAATGTAGCTCTTAAAAGTGCTTGTCTATCTTAATGTAGTAGAAACTTCCTCCTCTATTTCTAAGTTTCTGTACTTAAATTCTTAAAATATAACAAGAAAAAGGCGAGGGCTGGGGCTGTCCCTCAGTGGTAGAGTACTTACCTGGCATGCATATGCAGGAGTCCCTGGGGTCAATCTCATAGCCTCAACGGAAAGAAAAAAAAGAGAGAAAAATACAAAGGAAGTCAGAAAGCAAGCAACTGCTTGAAAAATGGGCCCAAGACTGGAGGAACTCGCCAGAGAAGATATTCAGATGCAAATAAGCACACAAAAGATGTTCCACATCATCCTCATCAGGGGAGATGCAAATGAAAACAATAATGAGATACTACTGTGTGTCTATGAGGATGGCCAAAACTCAGAATCCTAGCAACAGCTTGAGCAATGGCTAACTTGAATGCTCATTCATGGCTGGGGGCTGATGGGAGTGGAAACCAGCGTGGCCACTTTGAAAGACACTTGGGCCATTTCCTACAAAACATATTTCTATATTTATAACTTTAGTGGTTATAACTGTAACCAGGGGTAATTTTTTTTAAGATTGTACTGCTTTTAAAGAATTTTTTTTTTAACTCAGCTTTGTGTTCAGAGAACTTGAGCATTATAACTCAGTAAGGTTACCTTTAGAACTCTTGCTAGTTAATGAAACAATTTTTATGGCCACTTACCAACTTTGCTATAATTGGATTAAATGTGCACCGAGGACAATCTGGTTAATCAAGTGACAGCAGCCCCGGGGTTTTAATGCACAGAGGTGAGAGGACCAATGTGGCGGATCAGAGCAAAGATTCCGGAGTCTGGCGAGACTGCGTACACTGCCTGCTGTGTCTCTGAGCAAATCGTCTAGCCTGACTGTTTCCTCCTCAGTAGTTGTTTCTGTGTGTGAAACTGAGCGAATCCACAGTAAGTGTGGGTTATACGGTACCTAACTAAGCACTCACTAAAAATCGGTTTTATTCAAACTTCTGAAGAGAATGTTTTGTTAAACTTTTTAAAACAAAGTCCAAGCTCTGGCAGGAAGGATACCGTAAGTGTGAGAAGAAGCAGTGGCCAGTGTCGTGAGTCCACATCACACCCCAGCCCTTTCTTTGTATTACTCATCACACCAGGAAACAGCAGAAGCTCTGTTTTGAGACAAAACCTCACACCAGCAAGAACACTGCTAGACCACAAAACTGTGCCCTGAAACCTCAGCTCGTCACCCCTGCTTGCCACAGGAGCTAGGAAGAACTTGTGATGAGTTCTGACAACAGATTCTCACTGCTCAGTTCCTGTCAGCTATGATGTATGTAGCCTCAGAGGAAGACACTGTGAGGTGGGACATTTCTCCTCATAATCCACTTAAAATGAAACATTTCCTGTGAACACGAGTAGTCAGGGGATTACTCCACAGAGATCTATTTTGGCTAGCTGAACATAATCTTAGCCCGTTCCCGTAGGCACCACCTGTAACACGACTATAGCACGTATAGTCAGACACAAGACTATCTGTGTGAATCTATTGACGTGGCTGGGGAATCTTGTGAGTTGAAGAATGGAGCCAAGTGTAGTTGCTAGGATGGCTAAGAACCAAAAGAAGAAGACTTGAAGATCCTCCCACCACGTTCTGTAACCTCCCAACTAGTTCCCAAGTGAGACTGGAAAGTGGGGGACCTACTGGCAAGAAACCTTTTAGACACCCAGTCCCAAGCATCACTGCTTTGGATCTTACATTTCCACAGCATACACATGAAAGCCCATTCTGTTCTTACAACCCCAGGGCTGGCACGCTTGGCAGGCTTGGCCGTGCTGGGGCTGAGTCCTTGGCTCTACCAATGCTGCTTTCACAGTGAGCTGTGGCAGCACTGAGGGTTTTTCAGTGTCCCTGCAGGATGCAGACATGGAGGAGCCAGAGCTAGGGAGGAAGGACTGGGTGCATCAGGGCACTCACACCAGCTGGCTTTAAGTGTGGATGGCACACCTTATTGGCAATGCCCCAAAATAGCTGGAGGCCACTGAGGTCAAGCGAAAAGCCTATCGTTACTTTTGTAACTTGGACATCAAAGGCAAACGTAACCTGCTTTCGTATAGTCTGGAGAGACCGGTCAAACATGCCGTATCTAAACTATAATTGCAATTAATGAGCTTCTTGGCAAGTAACCTAATTTAATGGGGAAACTGTGGCTTACAATGAAATAGATGACCGAGTTACAATAAAAATAAGATTATAGCCATCACCAAAATGTCTGTGAATTGGAAAATTTGAGAGGAAAATGAGTGAATCAGGTCATACAAAAGGAGAAAAATACAAAGCTTAGGGAGATTGAAACGTCCATGGGTAGCTTTTTAGCACAAATTCCAACTTTTTACCCCCAAGGAGTGCATGTGAGTAGAAATATGAATAGAATATGGAGGATATTCTCTCAACATTTTATGTTACTCTCCTTCAGAATGGGAGATAAAGCTTGGGGTGTGTCTCAGGATTAGCATACTTGCCTAGAATTCAGACAGCTCTGCATTGGGATGTTCGTAGGGCTATCTTTATCAAAGGATGAGAGATTGATTGACATTGGCACCCTTGTACAATGGGACTTGTTTTTGTTTGGTTCTGGCTTTGATGCTGTTGCTATTTTATTGTGCTGAGGATTAAATCCAGAGCCTTAAGCACACTAGGGAAATGTTTTACCACTGAGCCAGGCCTGAAGCCCAGTGGTCACTGTTGACTCCCTTGATAGCCTTACCTTTTGAGTCATCTGCTAGCCAGTTTTGTGAATTACTGCAAGACGCACAACACTGGGGCTGGAGAGTAGCACAGTGGTGGAATGTGTGCTTAGAACGCACAAGGCACTAGAAGACCCTTCCCTTAGAATCTCTGAATGCTCCCAGCAAGCTGACATCCTATAATGGGCTCCCACGGAAAGACATCTTTGCAACAATTTATTTCTTTGAGAGTAGCTTCCCTGAGAAGAGGAACAAAGAAAGCAGTCCCTGACTTTGACAATCCCCTCTTGTCTGTCCATTTCCCTGAGGTGATGAGGAAGGGAAATGAGACTCAGTTAATAAACTACTTCATCAAGGAAGCCTTACTTGATTAAGCCACATCTTTCATTGCCCTAACTTCTTAATATTATGAGCAATAGCGACTATTCACTTACAATTAGCAAACATAAGCATCATCATATGTTTAATTACTGCAGATAATATGGGCACAGATCATGCACGTGGTGGTCACTGATGGACAGTCAGGATACAATACAGTCTCTGGCATACAATAAATAGTAAAATCTGCTGAATGAGTGAATGAATGTTATTATCTTTCCCTACATGGCTTATGGTTTAGGCTAATACACTTAATGTGTTCTACATTTCTGCTCTTAGTATCTTAAACTTTGTTTGTTTATTTATTTATTTATTTATTTATTTATTTATTTATTTATTTATTTATTTATTTATTTTTTGAGACAGGGTTTCTCTGTGTAGTTTTGGTGCCTATCCTGGATCTTGCTCTATAGACCAGGCTGGCCTTGAACTCACAGAGGTCCACCTGGCTCTGCCTCTCGAGTGCTGGGATTAAAGGCGTGCGCCGCCACCACCACCCAGCTTTAAACTTTATTTCTAATGTTTTAAACAATATGTGAATGAATGCTCACTGTAAAAATTCAAGTCACACACATGCACACATAAAAGTTATGGTTGTAGAAATGTTAATTATGCTCAATAAAGCTATTTTACTTTTTTATTCATTTTAAGTGTGTGTGTGTGTTGTGTTGTGTTGCCTGCATGTATGTATGCATGTATGTACTGGCTACTTTTATGTTGACTTGACACAAGCTAGAATCATCAGAGAGGAGGGACTTTCAAGTTGAGAAAAAGCCTCCATAACATCCAACTGTAGGCAAGCCTGAGGGACATTTTCTCAATAGGTGATTTATGGGGAAGGGCCCAGCTCATGGATTGTACCATCCCTGCTCTAGTGTGTGGTGGTATTGTGTTCCCCAAAATATTGTGTACCCTAATAAACTTATCTGGGGTCAGAGAACAGAAAAGCTAGATACTTAGGATAGGCAGTGGTAGCACACACCTTTAATCCTAGCATTCCAGAGGCAGAAATCCATCTGTTCAAAGATACAGCCAAGCATGGTGACTCACGCCTTTAATCCCAGAAAGTGAGCCTTTAATCCCAGGGAGTGGTGGTAGAAAGCAGAAAGGTATATAAGGCGTGAGGACCAGAAACTAGAAGCTTTTAGCTGGTTAAGCTTCAGGATTTCGAGCAGCCAGTTCGGCTGAGAGCCATTGGGATGAGGACACAGAAGCTTCCAGTCTGAGGAAACAAGACCAGCTGAGAAGTTGGCCAGGTGAGGTTAGCTGTGGCTTGTTCTGTCTCTCTGATCTTCCAGTGTTCACCCCAATACCTGGCTCAGGTTTGATTTTATTAATAAGAATTTTTAAGATTCCTGCTACACTGGTGGTCCTGGGTTCTATAAGAAAGCAGGCTGAGCAATTCATGAGGAGCAAGCCAGTAGCAGCACCCCACCATGGCCTCTGCATCAGCTCCTGCCTCCAGGTTCTCGCCCTGCTTGAGTTCCTGTCCTGACTTCCTTTGATGATGAGCTGTGATGTGGAAGTGTAAGCTGAATACACCCTTTTCTTCTCAAGTTGCTGTGATCATGGTGTTTCATCACAACAGTTGTAACCCTAGCTAAGAACCATGCATGTTCACCATATGTGTACTGTGCTCCTGGAGGCCAGAAAAGAGCATCAGATGCCCTAGGACTAGAGTTACATAGTTGTGAGCTGCCATGTATGTGCTGGGTCCTCTGGAAGAGTGGGCAGCGCTGTTGACCATGGAGCCATCTCTCCAGCATGAAAGCTAATTTTTTTAAAAAGCTAGAACTCCTTCACAACTTCCTACCCATCTGGTCGTATTTCTTTTCCAGTTCCTGAAGCTGCCCTCAACTGTTTCAGGTATATGCTGAAGGTTCTTTTTCTGTATTGTCCTGCATATGTGTGTGTACACGTTGATCTGCAGACATATGCTTACATAGTCACATATTTGCTTTTCCATGCATATGCATGATGATATATAAGTCCAGAATGTTATGATCCAAGAGTAAGAGGCCACAGAACCCATGCTAGTTCCTGCAGGGAAAATGTAAAGCAGGCAATGGGAGACAGAGGTGCCAACCAAAATACCAGAAACTACTGTAACTGGAGGGCTAGAGGGAAGAAACACGCTACTAGGATCTATAAACTAGGGTGCCTAGAAGCATATAAGCAGTGGTTTTCAACCTATGCCTAGAAGCATATAAGCAGTGGTTCTCAACCTATGTGTCATGACCCCTCCGGGGGTTAAATGACCATGTCATAGGTCACATAGCAGATATTTACATTACGATTCATAACAGTAGCAAAATTACAGTTATGAAGTAGCAACAAAAATAATTTTATGGTTGGGGGTCAGCACAACATAAGCTCTAAGTTTTAGGAGTGCTGAGAGCCACTGATCTAGAGCGATGGCAGCCCTTACAGGATCCAGTTGGAACATGGAGGCTTTGTGGCTAGGGGTGGAGATGTGGTCAAAATGTTACAGGTACCATCTGAAGCAGGGAGAAAGGAAGACAGAACCTGGCTTCTGGTCAAGAAGATGGCTCAGTAGCTAAAGGCACTTGCTACCAAGCCTGGCGACCTAAGTTCAAGCCCAGGGACCCATACTTTAGAAAGAGAAAACCAAATCCTGCAGGTTGTTTTCCTCTGACCTCCACATATGTGCTATATTATGCATTCACATACACACACACACACACACACACACACACACACACACACACATACACACACACACACACACACACACACACCCGCGCGCGTGCGCGCGCACATACACACAGCACAAATGTACAACACAAGCGCAAACCTACCTATCTTGATTCTTCCATGCTCCCATCTACAGGTCCTCTGCATCCCTTTGGCCAGGTCTGAAAACAAAGTTCCCAAGGACAGAGGGTGGAGCGGAATAGATCTGAAAGTAAGCAGACAAGAGGTCAGCACAGTCAGTTTAAAATAAAATACATAAATAGCACCTTGGCATATGTAATGCTCTAAATACATCGCCTACCATTTTTATAGAGATAAAACCCATTTAAAAACACTCTTGAGAGCAGGTTCCGGCCACAGGATAAAGGATGCAGCAGGAGAACACAGAGGCAGATACCACAAGGCAGCAGTAGGTGGGAAAATTATACTCATAGCAATAGGACTCACAGACATGCTGCAGAATAGCAGCTCCTAGGGCTGGCTGTGTGGAGGTCTTTTTCTGGAATCAGGCCTGACCTGCTCTGCAGAGATCAAGGAGAAGGCAGGAGTATCAGCTGATAGAATCAAAAACACAGTTTAGAACTGCAAGAAACTTGGGTCTTCCATGATAACTCAGGACTTCTACAAAACTAGGAACTGAAACACAGTGAAGTGCTGGGCTGGGCAGCCCAAATAGTCTCAAGGTAGGTTATCGTCTCTTTTGCCTCTTGGGGACTTGGTGAAGGAGGTGTTAAGGGACAGTTCAGAATCAGTGCCTCCTCTTCCTGCTACTGTAAGTACTAAGTAGCCTTACCCAGACAGTGTGACAATGGAGAAGTTCTAAAAGGAAGTGCTGCAGTGCTCTGGTTTATGGACAGTGCTAGGTACTTGACATTTTCATGACTAAGTTGCCACAGAACGTCTTTTCCTTACAAATACTAGTGACTCCCAGAATCTGATTTCAAATACCTTTGGTGCAATAGTGGAGGCTCCAGCAGGTCTCAAATACTTTGATACACACAGAGAAAAATGAGATACAGCAATGAATAAGCCATGCACATCTAGGCACTCTAGACTTCACAGGGAATCACAAGTGAATGCCTTGGGCTGGGGATATGCTCAGTGGTAGAGCACTTGCTGAGGACATGCAAGACCCTAGATCCAATCCCTAGGACCACAATATAGTGAACAAATTGATTTTGATGCAATGTGATAAACAGAATATCTGTAGCGCAGGAGGGATGATCAATAATTCCTAGAGGATGACAGCCAAGCACAAGAGGAGAGACAGATGTAGTTTCTAAAGGTGATATCACAGTGGACATTAAGACAGGATTAACAGACCCTTCAATCTCCAACTCTATTGTTAAATGATCAAGACCAGCCCAACCTTGCTCAAAACACCACTACCCTTCCTTAAGGATTTACACAGAGACTTTCTTCTCACAATTACTTCTCATCACATAATGGAAGACACAGACATATATAGGCAGAGGTGTGCACACAAATACACAGGCTTACACAGAGACACAAAGGCACACACAGAGATGCAGATACATACACAGAGACACTGACATATGCATGCACACACAAGTGTACACACACATATCACTCATATAGGCACACATACCCATACACACAGACATAGACACACCTATACACATGTACATGCACACACAGACACACACACAACTTTTGATGGAGAAAACTAATCTACTGCCCATCAATTAGGATCATCAGGTCTGGAGTAGGAACTTCAGAGATTCAGCATTGAAAACCAATGGTGTGGCCACATATAATTTAGAATTAAACAATGTCATCAGTCCTAAAAATTCTAACCCATTCTACCATGATGTCTACCATAGGAGTGTCAGACAGCCTACCTTTACCCCTAGAATTAGATTCTCAGTATTTTTAGTAGCTCTGCCTTGCTGATACCCACATGTGGGCTTAGCCCACTGACGGCAACTGTGGACTGAATAAGTAGCCTCTTTCCATACCAGGTGCCCCAGACTAGCTTCAACAAGTTCACATTCTTATGCTTCTCCAAATGGACTGGAGGTTGTCTTTTCACTTCCCTATGTGGCACATGTATTATGAGTTTTTTCTCTATCTGTCTGCCAACAAATACTCAGGAACTCAGGAAGGCCATTTGAAGGTCTAGTGGTCTGGTGCTGTAGGATGTCTTTCTGTACGCTGTGAATATGTGTTTCTCCCATTGGTTAATAAATAAAGCTGCATTGGCCTATGGCAGGGCAGAATGGAGCCATGCAGGAAATCCAAGAGAGATAGAGAGAAAAGAAAGGCAGAGTCAGGGCAGACACTGCGAGCTGCTGCCAGGAGAAGCAAGATGTGAGAGAACAGGTAATACCATGAAGCCACAAGGCAAAACATAGCTTAATAGGAATGGGTTGAGTTAAGTTGTAAGAGCTAGCTAGCAAGAAGCCTGAGCCACAGGTCATATAGTTTATAACCAATATAAGCCTCTGAGTGATTATTTTATAAGTGGCTGTGAGAGCTCAGGTGGGAGAGAGTTGCCTGGACCATGGGGCTAGATGGGACAGAGAATCTTCCATCTACAGTCTGGTTAACCATAAAGAAAAGCAGATGTGAGAAATGATTTCCTTACACAGAACCCAGCAGCTTGTGGCAAGAGAAAGCCCATGTTACAATGAGACTCTCATGAGAACAATCTTGTCTAACAGATGTGTGCCATTCAACATTGCTCTCTCTGAACCATGCAATTGGGAAAATGATTTTATACCTGTAAGTGTGATCATCATCATATAACTTAATCACAGCACTGAGACATTAATCTTCACTGTCAACTTGACTGGATTTTGAATTGCCACAGATGGACACCTCCACATGTGTCTATGAAGATGTTTCCAGACAGGTTCAACCGAGGAGGAAGGCCTACCCTGAATGTGGGTGGCACTGTCCTGTGGTCTGGGATCTCAGACTGAGTGAAAAAGAGAAAGTAAGCCAAGCACCGGATTCATCCCTGTCTGCTTCCTGACTGTGGATGCAGCACCACCAGATGCCTCAAGACCATGTTGCTATGACTTAGCTTCTCTGCTGGCTGTATTCTTAATCTATGTACCAGAATAAAGATTTAATTCCTTAAGTTTCTTTTGTTGAGTATTTAGGCACAGCAATGAAAAGCAAAATACAAGTGTCTACTTCATTAGTTGTTTTTAGGTGTATTGTTTATTTTTAGGTGTATTTTTATTTTATATGTATAAGTGGTTTGACTATATGTATATATATATGTATATGCATATAGATATGCATATATGTGTGTGTGTGTGTGTGTGTGTGTGTGTGTGTGTGTGTGTGTGTGTGTGTGTACTACATGCATGCCTGGTGCCCATGAAGGCCAGAAGATGGTGTTAGATCTCTTGTAATGGAGTTACAGGTAGTTGTTAGCCTCCACGTGCATGCTGGGAACTCAACACCAGTCCTCTGGGAGAGCAACAAGTGATCTTAACCACTGAGCCATCTCTCCAGCCCCCCAATAGTGGTTTTCTGAGCAACTAGTTTATATACTCCTGCTGTATGTCTAGTACTTCCCTTGAAGAAAAACACACAGCAGTGAGCAAAGAAAACACTTGCCCTACTTCTTATATGTTCATAGAAAAAGATAGACAATAAGGATAAGCAAACACATGATTTTAGAAGGGAAAGAAACCACGGTATGCTCAGGAGAGCTGCCATTTTAGATGAAGTACCTAATGAGGGCTTGAATGAGAAGACAGTTCTGTGACATGTCAGCAGCAGGTGGGCACTGGAGGACAGCCTTCCAGGAGAGGGAACGGTCTGCACCAAGATCCTGAGGTAGAAGCAAGCTGTGTGCGTGCATGTGTGCATGCGTGCATGTGTGTGTGTGTGAAGAATAGTGAATCTGGCTGAAGCCAACTGAAAGTGGGGGCTGCATAAAGGGAAATGAAGCCTGAGAGTAGTTGATACACACAACTTTTGATGGAGAAAACTAATCTACTGCAAATCGGGATCGGGGTTGACTTGAGCACGACCTGACTTGCATTTCATAGGTCTTCCCTAGCTGCTGGGTTGAGAAGAGACTTACATACTGCGTGACTTCTCCTGGAGACATGAACAAATGTCAGTCACTCCAGTTAAGGCGCTGATGAAAGAGCAAGGATGACTCCATCCAAGTCTAGCTTAGTGAATTTGCTGGGGCTACTTGAGAAGCAGAGGTGACTCAAAGGTCGCTTCATCCCCAAAAAGCCCACCCCAGAATGTGTGAGACCACATGAAAGCCACCTACTTGCAGCTCCCTGAAGGACTACACCAGCTCAGCAGGTCAGAGTCTCCTGTCCATAGGAGTTGTTACTGCTTATATAACCCCGGGCAGGGAGTTTACAAGTTCTGTGATATTCAGAAGCTTGCCAAGCCCTGTGAGTTTTGTTTACTTCCTAAGACTTTGTATGTGCAGGTGTATGTGTGTGTGTGTGTGTGTGTGTGTGTGTGTGGGTGGGTGTGGGTGTGGGTGTGGGTGTGGGTGTGCATGCGTGTGCACATGAATGTGAAGGACAAAGTACAAGCTTCAGTAGCATTCATCAGGAGCTATCTACCCTACCTTTGGGACAAGGCCTTCCACTGGCTTGAAATTCACCAAATAGGCCAGGCTGGCTGGCTAGTTAGCCCTGGGAACCCTCCATGTCTGTGTTCCCAAAGCTGGTATTACAAGCACACCCACCACACTCATCCCTTTTACATGGGTTCTAGGAGTTGAACTCCGGTCTCAAGCACTTTACTAACTGAACCAACCCCTCTGCTCCAGCTGCCTGAGTCTTACATGAAGACTCCCTCCTCCCTGCATGAAGGAAAGTTTCAATCTGGAGGAAATTGCTGCCAATAGAGCACAAGGATAGAATCGGGACTAGAAAATGCTGCGATGGTCCACTGAGAAATGACAAGTGTGAGGCCCGTACCTTAGTGCCTGTTCCCCTTAGAAGCTCCCCAGTCTCTTTTCCTCCTTCATGCCACATTGGTCTTTTAACTGCTCACCCTCATGTCCTTTCTCAGTACCTATTTTTATTCTCTCTTGGTCTTCTTTCTCACTACCCCCTTACACTGTTATGGAAATCAGTATGGAGGTTTCTCAAAACTTAAAAATAGAACTGCCATGTGATCTAGCTACACCATTCCTGGGCACATAGCCATACGCCCCACATCCTACCACAGAGATAACTGCACTTCCATATTTATTGGTGCTCTAGTCATAAGAGCAAGGAAATCTAACTCTAGATGTTTATCAACAGATGAATAGATAAGGATCATGGTACAGATACACAATGGAATTTCATTCAACAGTTAAAAAAAAATCACCCCATTCTTAACCTTCTTCCCCCACCCACCACCCCGCTGGCTTCCTCTCATTGCTCTTGGGAAAAGTCTGTCTGTCCAAGAAGTTTTGAAGGTTCTTTAGAGTCTTGGTAAGGGAGTAGGAAGCCTTTCACCCAATTGGCTTGAAGAGCTATATTCTATAGGGTACATCAGAAGGGCAACGAAACAGAGGCTGGCATAGAAGATGCCAGGAGGCTCTGCCATGGAAATTATATTGATGTCACAAGTGGAGCCTGTGGACCCCAGCAGAGTTCAGTCAGGACTGGAGAAGCCTATGCACTGTTTATTAGCATGGATGATCTGAGAAAGGCAATCCTGAGGATGTTTTCTTCATTGCATCAGCATCAAAGTGTGCACAAAACTAGATGGGTACTGTGGGATAACCCTTTGGTACACTGTAAAGATTTGTCACTTGAATTGGTTTAATAAAATGCTGACTGGCCAGTAGCCAGGCAGGAAGCATAGGCAGGACAACCAAACTAAGGATGCTGGGAAGAAGAAGGGTGGAGTCAGAGGAGACTCAAGGAGACACCAGAAGATGCAGAGGAAGCAGAACATGTATAAAATGAGGTCACAAGCCATGAACTATGTAGCAGAGGGTAGATAAAAACATGGGTTAATTTAAAAATGTAAGAATTAGCTAGTAACAAGCCTGAGCTTTTGGCTGAGCATTGTTAATAATATTGAGTCTCCATGTCTGTTATTTGGGAGTTGGTGGGTGACAGAAATTTCCTCCTACAGATAGGATGGCCTGTTACACACCTCAAAGGTACAGTATACATGATTTTTTTAAGGCTTTTATTTTTATTTTTTAAGCTACATTTGTTTAAAAAAAAAAACTCTGTACAATTCGGGAGCCTGTACTCAGGAGGCAGAGACAAAAGGATCATTAGCTTCTAGCCATCCCGAGCCACCTAGTGAGGCCTTGCATTAACAAACAAACAAAAACAAAACCCCAAACAAACAAAGATCATGTATCACTAGTCCCACAGCATTGGGTAAATAGTTGTCTTCTCCCTCTGCATCTTGTCCCACTGGAGTGTCTCTGGAGATAATGACAGATACAGCTGTCATCTCCTCTGACAATAGTGGCTTCCTTTGCAGCTCCTCCTGAAAGATATGCCCAAGGATGGTTCACATTAATTTTATTTATTTATTTTAATTTTTTATGTGTGAGTGTTTTGTCTTCATGTGTATCTGTATGCATATGCATGCACATCAGATCTCTTGGAACTGGAGTTACAGATGGTTGTGAGCTGCCATGTGGGTGCTGGGAATCGAACCTAGGTCCTCTGCAAAAGCAACAAATATTCTTTCCTGCTGAGTCATCTCTCCAGCTTCTTATTTATAGCTAGAAAGGATCTACTCTAGAATAAGGAAAAAAGTATCACAAATACATAAACCAATAACACGGTTGTTTATTTTTGTTACCAAGTACTGTGAGCTGGATTTGGAGATAGTTGGTAGAGGCCTTGCTCTGAGAGCACAAGCACCTGAGTCAACCCCCCTCCAAATCTATGTAAAATTGGGCAGTGGAATGTGCCCCTAATCCCAACACGGGGAAGATGGAATGGGCATATCCCTCTAGCTCACTGGCTGGCTGGCCTGGCCTCACTGATGGTCTCAAGGCCAATGTGATCTCCAGGACTGTCTCAAATAAAAAGGTAGACATCATCAGAGGAATGACACCTGAGGTGGTTTTGTGGCCTCTACATACTGGTGCATGTGCAGGTACACACACACACACACACACACACACACACACACACACACACACACTACTATGTGGTATACATAATTGCATGTGCTTGCTTTTGTACAACAGGAAACACAATGGGTTTGTCTACACTGGAACTATCATAAATTCCGAAGTAATATACTGTACTACATAAAAATCACAACAGCTAAATACCACTAAGCAGCTGGAATTTTTCAGTTATGTTACAAGCTTGTTGGATTACAGTTGTATATACAGTTGTTGGTCCAGTGTTGACTGAAACATTGTTATGCAGTACAAGCCAGTACTGCAGAGGGTAGCTGGAAGGATGCTAGCATAAGTAACCAGAAGCTGATGTCTCCACTAGCTAGACCTGGGAGTAGTGGGGGTGAGGGATTGGCCAAAAGTCATTTCCATGAAAAATACAGGTGACAGAGAAGCCAGGACTCACAATCCCTTACCAATAGCTCCAAAGTATATGATACAAAGGTATCCTTTGTATCGGCCACCATCTTGGGGTCATGACTCAAATGATCTCTCATGTGAGCAACAGAGGTAGTCTCAGGGAGCTGTTCTGATATCAGAACTACAAACAATGACTTGATACACAGACATATGTTCAAAGCACTGAGCCAAACTGAATGTGTCACCCAGCTCAACTTCCCCTTCATCAGAGCCCCAAGAAATTCGAGGCTAATCTAATGGTCCCAACCAGGAGACAGAAAGAAACCCAAGAGATAGTAGTGGCCTTAAGTTATGACATATCTCTTAAAATCTCTTCATTGTGCCTGTCTTACAGAAATATTTGGACCTGTGAACTCGTTAAAAAAGACTCCTGTATTGACATTGGAAGAGATCCTGTCAGAGAGGGTTCTGGTAACTTGATCTTGCAGAAAGTCAGCCCTTGCCTAGAACTGAAGTAGTCTACCCTAGGGGCCAGAGAACTGTGTTACAGGAAGGGGATCTAGGTAAGCAAGAGTGTTTCCTTAGGTACTGTTCACAGCAATAACAACTTGTTCATCAAAGACTTGTCAACAACACTATTGGATGGTTTGTTAAATTATATAGAATTGACTCTGTAGATAATGAGCTACTTTTGATAGTTTTTACCCTCTTACTTTGTAGATCTCACACTTGTTTGTCAACTAAAATGTATGGAAGGCATTCTTTGTGGGCACTGTGCTCAGCTCACGTGGTGAAGAAAGGAAATGCAAACCCTGCCTTCCCAGGACCCGCAGGAAAAGACTCAACATCAGACAAGCATAGAACTAGAGGGGAGAAGAAGCTTAGAGTCCTGGAGGAAGTAGAACGGGTTACCCTGAGCTTGTGAGGATGTTAGAAATGACAGATCTAAAGCGTTTGTTTTTCTCAAGAGTTCAGTTTTTCAGTGCTAGGGATGGAACCTCTAGACTTGTGCCTGATAAGCAGGTGTTCTATCACTGAGCCATGGCTGAACTTGTTAGTGCTGCTTTTTGTAGGGCCTTTGAAAGACTGTTCAGCTGCCTGAGAATATCTGTGTCATTATCACCACAGTTTGAAGTGATTAAATGGTTCTACATCATGGCCGTGTTCCCAGTTTTGCCAGCCCTCAATAATTATTTTTGAGTGCCTATTCTTTGCCTGAATAACTGAAGACTAGGAAAATAGTGAGTAAAGCTGCAGAATGCCTGCCCTTCTAGAAATGCTTGCTGGAGGAGACGGTGTCGCAGAATCAGATCCTACCTAGCTAGCTGTAGGTTGCAGCCTAGGGATAGCTTCCTTGAAGAGACAATGCGGGTATAGATGTACACATATGTAAATGGGACTGGTCAACAAGGACAGACTTTCTGAAGGGCTTCTGTGTATAGAGAGTCAGAGATACAGTTAATGGAATAGGGGAGAAAATAGGTCTGTTTAGAGACTTCCAAGCAAAACTAACTGCTCTGATAAAAGTTCCAGTGTAAGAGTGTGCAATAAGAAAGAGAAAAGAATAAGAAGACTCCTGTATGGCTGGATAACTCCAGAGTGAGGAAATCCACAAAGAGGGCAACTCATGAGGAAGGGGCTAGTGTGTCTAAAGTAGATGGGAACTCCAGAATGGTCCTAAGTAGTGAGAGACATGGCCCATGGACATCGAAACAGATTGCTCTGGCTGCAGCAAAACTGTTGGATTACAATGGTCGCTCTGCATCCTAATCGCTTCTGCCTTTCTCACTTTGCTCTCCTGGGGCTTCAGGGAGTTACAGAAATGCACACCTGATACAGTTAAAAACAGGTCAACAATGCAGAGCTGTGTGGCCTGAAGAAGAGGTCACTGCTTGGTGATGACCAGCTCTGCCTCTACTTCTCTTCACCTATCTCTTCTAGAATCCACTTTCCTTCCAGGCTCTAAAGTGGGTAGAACAAAGCCCACTCTGGTGAGTCCCCAGAGCAATAGCAAGGGAGTGGGCAAGTCACCTGGCATTTGGCCGAGCTCATATGCCAGCTGTTATCAGCGATCATTGTAGTATTGTGCCAGTCATGGGACTATTTCTAACACATAATGGGTGTATGTCAGTACTACATATTTTTATAGATAGCTATCTAATGATATCTGCCTAACATTAGTGTTAGAAAAATTTGTATTACCTGTGGTATTAAAATAAACACACACAGACATAACATTTTAAACCTTTTCTCCGTCTATTATGGGACATACAAGTTACTAATGTTTGGGACTTTACCCATGTAAAGCAACTGAATGCACTCGTTAGCCTGTCCATCCTCTAGTCTAAATGACATTAAGGTCTCAGGTGCAACTTTCTCAAATTTTCCACAGCCCACTAGGGAGCCTGCTCACACACCATAGTGGATAGCCAGTAAATAACTGCAGAATGGAAAAATAAGTAAACAATAAGTGAATACATTTAACTAATATATGTGTATATGCATACATATAAACACACACACACACACACACACACACACACACACATGCATGCACGCATATTTGGTTTTTCAAGACGGTTTCTCTGTGTAGCCCTGGCTGTCCGGAATCTCACACTGTAGACCAGGCTGGCCTCTAACTCACAGAGATCTACCTACTTCTGCCTCCTGAGTGCTGGGATTAAAGAGGTGTGCCACCATCACCTGGCTATTTTAACTATATTATATGAGGCTTTTAGAGAATGGAATTTTTGAAATCCAGACTGCCCTAGAAAATTCAGGATCTATGACCAGCATACATTCTCAACTAGCTGAACCCACTTTAGAAGGAGCTACCAAACACAGCTATAATAAGTCCGACTGGAGGCTTGTGTTATGTTTATTTTTGAGCGTAAAAATTGTTCCAAGTTCCTTGCTGACAAAGCAGAAACAACCTAGATCTTAAAGCACTTCTGTTTAACCCCGGACACAGGGCCCTGGGTCGGCTTTTCTCTTATCTCACTCACTATAATTAGCTGCCTTGAGAAGACCTCTGCTGGCACCAGAAGAGCAAGCCAAACAGCCGGAGATTCTGTTTGTTAGACACAGCTGAGCCTGGCTCAACAGAGTGTCGATTCAAATGGGAAATAAAATATGCAGCAAAGTAGAGAAACTGGGAACAAAGAATCCAGTCTAACAATTTACAGGAGAACTAAAGAAGCACTCAAAATAGCATCAGAAAGGTGAAATGCCCCGGGAATCTAACAGAGATAAGATGGAGCGATGAAACCGAGAGGACTGAAAGGGCCGATGCTAAATCAGTGAGGATCAGAGCTCTGGAAAGGGCACCGTTGAAAGTGAGGTTTATTGAAGTATGGTTTATCTATAGTAAAATGTGCCCTTGCGGTATACAGTTCTCTGAGTTTTGATCAGCACACATAACTATGTTCTTATCATCAGAGCTGGAATATAGAGGCATCTGATTATTTCAACATTTCTTCGTACTCCTTTGGAACCACACATCATGTGCACCCTTAACCCTGATCTGCTTTCTGTCCCTCTAGGTTTGCTTAGGATGAGGGTGTAGCTCATTGGTAGAGTGCTGGCATGGGCAGGTCCCTGAGTTCAGTTCCTGGTACCACCACCCAAATTTGGCAAGGTTCTAATAAAAGAAATAGCAGAGCTTAAACTGTGTGTGGGGTGATGACTGAGATTCTTTTGGGGGGGCTGGGGTAGGTAGGTTGAGACGGGGTTTCTCTGTGTGACAGCCCTGGCTGTCCTGGAACTTATTCTGTAGACCAGGCTGGCCTTGAACTCACAGAGATCTGCCTGCCTCTAGGATTAAAGGCATGAGCCACCACCACCCACCACGGCTGAGATTCTTTAGCCTGCCCCTCAACACCCGTTCACTTTCCATACTGTTTAATGGCATCATTTAATGAACTTACTTTAATTTTACATTTATTATTCGACAACTGCTTTAGTAGCAATTTGTAGAAATCATGCATTGTCTTTCCTTCTTACAGCTTGTCTGTGAGGAGGTATTTTCAGGATTTCTCAGGTAGGAGAAAAGAATCAAAGTGATGTCCAGCTGGTAAAATGAGAGCAGTGATTAGAAATCAAGACAGGCAAAAATGTTATCATCTAGGTGCTAGATTATGGTAAGATTGTAGTTTTCCTGTTTTTCTTTTTGTATCATCGTAGTTTTGACAATGAGCTTATATTGTTTCTGTAACCAAAAGAATATTATGTAGCAGGGCATGGTGGTGCACACCTTTGATCCCAGCACTTGGGAGGCAGAGAAGGTGGATCTCCATGAGTTATGGCCAGCCTGGTCTACAAAGTGAGTTCCAGGATAGCCAGAGCTACACAGAGAGACCCTGTTTTGTATTTATATGTGTGTATATATATAAATACATGTACATATGCATAAATAAATATAATGCCTGCAAAGTCTGATTCTATAGCCTTTTCTCTTTGCTGAGCTGAATGGAGTGTTGGGTGTTGCTAATGTTTTCCTGCCTAGCCCACAGTCAGGACAAATCTCTCTCACCCGCCAGTCCCAAGCCGCTCAAACCCGATCAAGTAAACACAGACACTTATATTGGTTTCAAACTGTATGGCCGTGGCAGGCTTCTTGTTAACTGTTCTTACAGCTTAAATTAATCCATTTCCATTAATCTATACCTTGCCACATGGCTCGTGGCTTACCGGTACTTCACATGCAGCTTGTCATCATGGCGGCTGGCAGTGTCTCTCTCTCAGCCTTCCACTTCCCAGCTCTATTCTCCTCCTTGTCCCGCCTATACTTCCTGCCTGGCCACGGGCCAATCAGTGATTTATTTATTGACCAATCAGCAACACACTTGACATACAGACCATCCCACAGCACTTCCCCTTTTCTTTTCTTAAAAAGGAAGGTTTTAACCTTTACACATCTTTGAAGTCAGCTTGGTATATTTGGGAATTTGGGCGTAGCTTCTCTTACTACTTCCTGCTGGAGGGGGGCGCTGTATCTTCTGGGGAAACAAAGAAAATTTTAGGATCATGGAGTAGTCCGTGAGGCTGTATCATCTGAGCCAGTTGTCTTGAAATGGTTTTGGATGTTGGATCATCTGGGCCATGGTGTCATCGGAGACCTTTCAGGGGGTCTTGGCTGGTCAAACCTGATGTGTCTTAATCTTGAGCAAATCCATAGCCTCTGGCTTTCTGTGGAAACAAAAGAGACTCTTTTCCAAAGCAACATATCCTTACATCCAAATTTTGAAGTCAAATTATCTTTAAAATATACATACTGGTTTAACTCAGCTTCCTTTACAATCAAATATCTCTCTGTAGTTAAGAATCCCAAAGACAACACAATCCAGACTCTCTGTGTAATAGTCATCTCTACGTGGCTTATTTTTTATATTAATTTTACTGTCTCTTTAAAGACTTTATTTTTTAAAACCATGTATTTGTTTCTATACTGTATATATCACCTTTTTTGTCTCTTTCAAGCCTACGTATATTTTACACACATTTTAAACTATTACATCTGAATCTGTCTTATTGTGAATCTATTGCTTTAAGCTGCAGCAGCTGTGGCTGCTGGCTCCACCCACCGCAGCTTTCCAACATGGCATGGTACTTTACCACCAGCTCTGGGAGCTATCGTGGGTCTATGCTTTTATCCAAGCAGCGTGTAGCCCAGAAACCTCTTTTTTTGTGTTTTGTACTAGCAAAGGCTAAATCCACCACACAGTTTAATGTGCCACTTGCAGAGGCCTCATTCCCGCCATACAGCAGGTCCAGCACGCACGCTAGGAACCCGCCAGTAGCTCAAACCGGCAGCTGCCGCTCATTTGAGAGAGACAATTAGGAAGCTGTTTTTAGCTCCGTTTTAGAATCTCTTTTCTCAGTTTTTAGGTGGAAACTCTTGCCACCACGTTGGACGCCATTTGTTGCTAATGTTTTCCTGCCTAGCCCACAGTCAGGACAAATCTCTCTCACCCGCCAGTCCCAAGCCGCTCAAACCCGATCAAGTAAACACAGACACTTATATTGGTTTCAAACTGTATGGCCGTGGCAGGCTTCTTGTTAACTGTTCTTACAGCTTAAATTAATCCATTTCCATTAATCTATACCTTGCCACATGGCTCGTGGCTTACCGGTACTTCACATGCAGCTTGTCATCATGGCGGCTGGCAGTGTCTCTCTCTCAGCCTTCCACTTCCCAGCTCTATTCTCCTCCTTGTCCCGCCTATACTTCCTGCCTGGCCACGGGCCAATCAGTGATTTATTTATTGACCAATCAGCAACACACTTGACATACAGACCATCCCACAGCAGTTGGGGGAACAGTTTAGAAAGAAATGGAAGGAAGGCTCCTGCTTGCAACGTGCACCTGTTTGGAGGCAAGTCAGGTTCACCAAAAGGACTGGAGCTCTTCTGTCTCTAGATCTCAGCACAGTGAAGCAGCCCCGACAGCAGGTTCTCAAGCAGAGATGTCACCTAAAAGTGCCAAAAATGATTAGCTTTGAGAGAGTCCAGAACTGCCCCACCCCGACACTCCAGACAAAAGGCAACTCTTACATACCTCTTTTTATCTTGTCCACACCTCCAGAACACCAAATCATCATCGTTCTGGGCAACCCAAGGCATGGCAGCTGTTCTGACACCACTAGAGAGGCAGGGAGCCACACTATAAAGTCAAAGCTTAAAATACAGTCCATATGTCAGTGTAAAAGCAGAGCTTAAACTTCAATAAAAGGTTTTCAGAACATGTATTTCACAAAGACTTAGTATATAGAGTAAGTAAAGTGCATCTATGTCTAAAAAAACAACTTAAGTCAATCTGGATTGGTTTCACAATGGATGCTATACAAATAGTCCAAAATACTTTAAAACCAGACTTCATCAGCTTTTCCCCTCACTGTCCCGTCTCACCTAACAAATTTTTGTATAATCTCAGGCATAAAGGTATGTAAAATAAGAGTACGAATAAGATATGTTTTGATAATAAATCAAAAAATTGTTTTAAAGCATTTGCTATACAGATAATTTTATCACTACAGATGAAAACAAATGAAATGGAGTACCCCTTTATTTTTGCATGAATAATTGAATCTTGGCTGAGTATTTTATATTTCAGTATGAAGAGAATCTTCAACATTTTTTGGAGATGATTGACACATTCATTTTGCAGTCTTCAATGCTGAGAACGCTACTTTGCATAAGTACACAGTGGAAAGTGGCAGAAGTATGTTTAGGGCCATTTCAGAAAGTGTTGGAAAACTCATCCTAATCACGAGCCAAAATTCATTTAATATTTTTGGTTTCTTTCTGCTTTATTTAATTCAAGACACTAACTCAAATAGCAACTCGTAAAAGAACTTAAAACATTTTTGCATGTGTCTCTGTGTGTGCTGTGTGAATGTGTGTGCATGTTCACATGTGCATGAGCACATGTGCTTGTGGAAGCAAAGCCAACATTGAGAGTCTTCTTCAGTGGCTTTCTACTAGAGGCAAGGCCTCTCAGTGAACCCAGAACTCACCCACATGACTAGTGCAAGCAGCCATCTTGCTGTAGGACCTCCTGCACCTGGGCTCCAGGTATGAGAATTACAGGTGTGACCCCAGGTGCACCTCGTGCTGGTGAGCTGAATTCTAGTCTTCACACTTACATGGAAAGTGCTTTACCAGCTGAGCCCTTTCCTCAGCCTTCAAACTGCAATTTAAAAGATTAATCATTCTGGAGCTGGAGAGATGGCTCAGCAGTTAGGAGCACCTGTTGCTCTTGCAAAAGATCCTGGTTCAGTTCCCAGCACCCACCTGGAAACTCACACCTGCCTATAACTCCAGTTCCAGGGCATCAGATTCTCTCTTCTGGCCTCTAAAGGCACCAAGCATTCATATAGTATATATACATACATTCAGGTAAATACTCAAACATGAAATGAAAATGACTTTTTAAAAATCAAACATCCTAATACAGTATGATCCAGTGATACAAGAATTTGATACTTATATGCTGAGAAATGATGTTAGGAAAATGTTAAAAATTTTTGTCTGTGGTAAACAAACTTGTATTACTCAAAGAGCATTAAAGTTTATATATACAGTAAAAACACTGCGATTCCTAACAAGACAGTTTGAATGTGTGCTAAGGTGTGTCAGGGAGTATTCACTGGCATTGTGTTATGTGGCAGCATGCATGATGTAAAGTGTTCAGGTTATGCATCCTGAAGCAAGGCTGAATAAAATTCCTGTAATACAACACAGGTGGGCACTGCCAGAAACACCTCTAATGCATGACATGTTTGATTTTGAATTAATTTTTGATTGTTAAGTGTTCGGAGATCTTTTACTGTTGCCAATTTTTTTTTTGCCCCCATGTTCAAATGCATAACTTCATATGGGGTCATGACCCACAATTTAAGAAGAAATTAGGCTTAAAAGACACTCAAGGGATGTGGAGCTGGCACTGGGAAAGTTAGAGACGTGCGGATTCCCCAGCTCACTGGCCACCAGTGTAATCACGTGATGAGATCAGGTTCATTGAGAGACCTTGTCTCAAATGATAAGGGAAGCAATAGAGGAAGATAGCTGACATCAACCTCTGGCCTACACACAAGGAAGCCCACATATATACTGTGACAACTTGACACAAACTACAATTACCTGGGAAGAGGGAATCTCAATTGAGGAGCTGCCTCCATCAAATTGGCCTGTGTACATATCTATGAGGCATATTCTTGATTAATGAATGAAGTGAGAGGGCCCAGTCCATCATTGGCAATGCCATACTCCAGGCCTGAGCTCTAATAACAAAGCTATCTGAGCAAGCCAGTAAGCAACACTCCTCCATGGTCTCTGTTTCTGTTCTTCCCTCCAGGTTCATTCCTTGAGTTCTTGCATTTGATTTCCCTTGATAATGGATTGTACCTGTAAGCCAAACAAACCCATTCATCCCCAAGTTGGCTTTGGTCAATGTTTTATCACAGCAATAGAAACCAAACTAGGACTTGTAACACATACATAACACACACACACACACACACACACACACACACACACACACACACACACACACAATTAAAAATACAGATCCTTACCATCATTAGTCATTAGGGAAAAGCAAATTAAAGCCATAGTGTTTTACAAATGGCTAAAGTAGGTCTTCTAAAAAACAAAACCAATCTTGACAACAACAGAAGTGGAAAGAACATGAATTATTCTGACTTCAACAAAAGTGGAAAGTACATGTATTCTGATGTCTCTATGCTATTGGTGGTACAACAGCTTTTGAGGAAAGGTCTGAAAGTTTGTTTGAAACTGAGCAAATATTTACTATATGACCCAACAATTCTATCCTAAATACATAGCCAAGGGTTATGGAAGAATTTCTAGAGACTTGTGCAGAAGAGTTCACAGCAACTTTAGCCGACAAAAACTGAGCAGTAGTCACACAGTGGGCCCCTACTCAGCATCATGAAGAAACAAAAGCTGATAGACGTAGTAATATGGACCAATCTTTTAAACATGATGTTGGGTGAAAGAAGACACAGTAAGAAGAATAGTGTATGACTGCATCAATATGAAATGCTAAAAAGACAAAACTAATCCATGATGGGAAAGAATGAATAGAAGTTTCCCCTGAAGTTGTTGGGACAAGGGAATGGATACAAGAGAACTGACTTTCTGCAACAATAGCAATATGGTCTATTTTGCTAAGTATTTGTGTTGTATAGAAGCTTCCATTTGTCCAATGCCAATGAAATCATACAGTAATGGTGCATGTGCTTTGGTAAATTTAAAAACTCAGTAAAATAATGTGTCTGACCAAATACCAAACTCTAGTTGATGATATCTGTACTAAAATCTTTAGGGGTACAGAGGATACATGTTCAACGTTTCCTTTGAAATATATGCAAAAAATAAGATGGAGTGCTGACTGAATCAAGGTGTGGCTATGTGCATAGATGTAGGCCAAATGGACAGAAAGTAAAAGTCACTTGTGGAATGCAGATTGCAGGTATAAGGCTGTTAAAGTTTTTGTCTTCTCTGGATGTTTAAAAACTCCTTAGAATGAAATGCTGAGGCGGGGTCAGGGGAGCAATCTACTATTTAGGAGAAAGGAACAGTGAAGGTCAGACAAAAAGGATGAAGCTGATGTAAGAAATCACAGTTGCAGATCTGTGGGTTGGGGAGGGGAACAAAAAGAGGGAAGGGAAAGGAAGGCGAGAGATCTGGTCCGTGATGGGCAATGCTCATGGGATTATGTCCTTGTTTCCATGGAGATTTTACTCTATAAATATTTTGTATGGTATTGTGAGAAAACATTATTTTTGGAGTAGAGTGATGACCTCATTGTGTTCTAGTTGAGGACATGGGAGAGATCTGACGGTCATGCCAAAGCTCTGTAACTGCCCAGCTCACCAAATGGATGCTGTGTAAGCACCGGCTTTCCTCTTTCTGAGAGAGAAGGTCTGTCTGGGTTGCCCAGGCTGAAGTCAAATGTAAGCCTCTCAACTCAGTTTCCCAAGTAGCTGGTAAATGTGTGCTGCAGCCCCAGGTTAGGTTTTAGCACACCATCAACAGAGAGTGGCTTCTTGAAGAGGAGACCCAGGCTCTCTGGACACACTGCCTTGTTAAACAGGAGGTATGTTCAGGTCTTTCACATACAATAGACCATAGATAGTGCTCTGAGATAACATACTGGCTCCATTCACCACACAGCCAGGGAATGTGTGTGCAGGAAAAATTGAGCTGCAGCTCCCAAATTCTACAACAGAGAAAATGGCTGCACAATTACTTAGCCAGGACAAAAAAGAAAGATGGAATCCAAAGCTGGAAAGAACATTAAAAGTTCTCTAAGAAATAGATTCTCACTTACGTCATCTACCTCAATGTATCTTGCTAAAGCCGTTCCTCTGTGAGCACAGACCATATGTTAGACACCACCAGGAAAGATAAGAATAGCTTTCTTATACCATATTTTCACAATTCTAAGATGCATAATTATTTTTTGCACATTTTGGCATCTCTGAGATGACATAGTTCTTACAATTAATAGCATGTAATGATGACATAGTTCTTACAATTAATAGCATGTACTACAATTTTAATGGTATGTGAAATAATTGTTTCCTAAAATCATTTTGTTCTTAGAGTTACTGAATTACAGTACCTGGTGCTTCATGGTGCAATGTTTTTATCTTACTTGATTTTGGTGAGCTGGGCAGTTACTAAGATGTGGAATGCTCAACAGATCTTCATTATGTCCTTGACTAGAATATGATGGGGTCATCACCCTACTCCAAAAATATTGTTTTCTCACAATATCACACAAAATATTTATAGAGTAAAAACTCCATGGAAACAAGGACTTGGTTTTATTCACTTATAAAGCACCAGAGTATGAAGTATTTCTTGGCCAAGAGTAGACATTTAATAAATATTTATTGAATAATTGTTGTATTCTAGAAGGGAATGAGATGTCAGAGAGAGACAGAGAGAGAGAGAGAGAGAGAGAGAGAGAGAGAGAGAGAGAGAGAGAGAGAGAGAGAGAGAGAACCCTATGGCCCTGTGGGCTGTGTGGGCTGGGAAGTTTATACAAAGGGTGGCGGCTATCTTGCCATCTTTTTATGTTGATAACGTCTCATAAATCACTCAAATCATCCACCCCACAAAGCCTTCTTTGGGTCAAGCCAAATGCAGTTGGTTCCCAGCATATTGCAAAGCATACTGGTTTCTACATCAGATGAACTAGATTTATATCCCCTCTGATTTTAACCATCTGTTGCATAAAACTTTTGGGAGAGAATATTTAAGTTTTCTTAGTCTTGATCTGTGTTTATCTGCAAAATTAGAAATAATAGAACCTTTAGGTGTAACTGTGAGTCTTAAGTGGATCCCAGCTATGGTGAATGAACCCAGCTCACAGCTTGACAATGTTTCTCACCCTGATCTACTTCAGCTCCTAAGATATTGTGAATTTGATTCATAACCTGTTCTCCAAAGCTCAAGAGAGTACTTGACACATTTCAAGTGTCCTTAAATATTTCTTAGAACTCAATCATTCATTTACTCCATGCTTAAACACCTACTGTATGCCTGCTGTATACTAGAGTCCATTCTAACTACAGGGTGCACCATTATCTTATTAACAGAACTTGGCAAACTCCTTACACATGGGATGAGGATACAGCTCACTGGCAGAGAAATTGCCTAGCATGTACAAGGCCCTGAATTTTCCTCAGCACTGTAAGAAAAAAAATCCTTGTCTTTATGGTGGGAAGGTAGGCAGATGGACAAGACACAAATAAATAAATTATGTGCAGTGGTAAATGCTATGAAATAATAAATAAATAAAATAATAATAATAATATGAAAAACCAATAAAACAGAAATGGGATAGGACACATGGAAGATGGGTGGGGGTGATTTGTTGCAGTATTAATTTTAATGTAGTGACAGTTGAGCAGAAATGCCAAAGAGATCATGGAAATCTGGTAATCTAGGTAAATTTAAAGAGAAATTTAAATTCATATAGGGAGAAATGGAAGAAAATAGCTAGAACATTCCAGAAGGTGGGAACATTTGACCAAGAGCAAATTAAGTAGAGTCCTTGGGTGGACAATGCTAAATGGACGTCTACTAGAGTGTCAGCCCTTAGAACATCAGGATGAGGGTTTACATTTTACCTTAGGTACAATGCTGAATCACAGAAGGCTCTTAAGTTGGTGGCGAAGGGCAGTGTCACTGGAAACTACCTGATAAAACAGCCTTTTCTGGGTGCATTAAAAAGGACAGTGGTTGTGAGTCTAGCCTTTGATGGCTG
The DNA here is from genome assembly GCF_007827085.1 of Peromyscus californicus insignis. Classification (NCBI taxonomy): domain Eukaryota; kingdom Metazoa; phylum Chordata; class Mammalia; order Rodentia; family Cricetidae; genus Peromyscus; species Peromyscus californicus. Next base: position 20,781,274 of record NW_026294402.1, read on the forward strand.
AGCCATCTCTCCAGGTGGCACATACCTTTGATCCCAGCACTCGGGAGGCAGAGCCAGGTGGAGCTCTGTGAGTTGGAGGCCAGCCTGGGCTACAGAGTAAGTTCCAGGAAAAGCATCAAAGCTACACAGAGAAGCCCTGTCTCGAAAAAAAACAAAAACAAAACAACAACAACAACAACAACAAAAAGGACAGTAGTTTCACTTAAAAATCTACAGTTGGGCATCACGATGGGCCACCAAGAAGAATCTGCTTGGCAAACTGCAGGAAATATAGGCCTTAGGTTAAGACAGAAAAGCCTGGGATTTGGGGGATACAGCCCAAGAAAACCCTGACAGTCGGTTCTAATGATCTCCCAAGGCTGCAGCAAATGACCCTTGTTCAATTTTGCTTCTGACTTAAAAGCATTTCTCTCTGGAATGTTCCACACTTAGGCCAATACTAGACAGCCAGAGTCATCAATAATAAGAATGATATGCAGGACCTGAGAGGGGGACATACCAACTAGTTAAGACCATGAAGAGTAGAGAACAAAGTGCCTTGGAAAGCTCAGATTTACCAGGAATCTGCAAGAACATATATCATGCCAGACGCGAAGGGCTTTTGGTTAAAAGTATGCTATGTGAAATTATCTAGACAGTTTTCATAAAGCAGCATGCCTATAATTAATCATATCTAAAAAAAAAAAAATACACGACCCCATCAGACTTCTCAATCTGACACTGACTGGAAACATCAAGAAAGGAAGAAAAAGGAAAGAAATGAGGCCTAATGCTTTACATTTGGAAGCATTTCTCCTTTAGCCTTCAGCAAGAAGAACAGAGGTGTGGGAGGCTGCAGAAGCAAGGGATGGGTTTATAAACTCCAGAGAGAAGGCACAGGAAGCAGCTGCATCTTTACGTAAGATCCTTGAGTCCTGCTACTGTGCTGTGTGACAGTGGAAATCTACCACCGAGAAAAGGAAAAAAAAAAGGTTGCTGAAATAAACTTGGTTCTTCCTGACACAAGTTAATGGTTGTCATTTTGCCTGAGATCTTCCAGGTGTGTTAGGAGCCTATAGATAGCTCTAGGCTCCCCAGAAGGACAGAGACTAGGAAAACACACAAAGAATTGGCTTATTTCACTTGAAATGTATCATCCTATTCCAGAGATCCTCAAATGTTTTGCTTATGTAATCCCCCAAAGAAATTTAAGTTATGTAACCCCACATATTTTCAGTTGACATATGAAAATTTCCATCATAAGGTAAAATAAGATGATTGACCATAACTAGAACAAATATTTCATGATGTTATTTGATAAAAACAGGTCTTTAATCCTCAGGTAATAAAGCATTCTAAATCTGATAGGAATCATGTAAACATTTTCTGAGCCTTCTCTATTCAAAGTTTCTCAACATTTGTACTTGTCCTAAGAACATTCCAGTTCACCTGAAGAGAATGAACATGTGCCTGCTTTCTAGGTGTGCCACATCCAGAGCCCCTCCCACAAACGCCATCACTCACCCCACCTCTATATGGGTGTGACATACTTATCATTAATAAAGAGATATGTCTTCACTAACTGTAGTGGTTTTCATGAGAATGGCCTCTATAGGCTCATATATTTAAATGCTTGGTCGCTAGTTGGTGGAACTTTTTGGGAGGGATTAGGAGGTGTGGTCTTGTTGGAGGAAGTATATCACTGCAGGTGGACTTGAAGTTTCAAAGGCCCATGCTAGGCCCAGTCTCTCTTTGCCTGTTGCTTGTGGATCAGATGTAAGCTCTCAGCGATTGCTCCAGCGTCATGCCTATCTGCCTGCTGCTGTGCTCTCTGCCATGATGATCATGGACTCTACTAGCCTCTGGAACCATGAGCTCCTAATTAAATGCTTTTTTTCATAAGTTGCCTTGGTCATGGTGCCTCTTCACAGCAATAGAAAGGTAACTAAGACATTAACCCAGTGTTTCTTTGTTTTTTATATCTATATGCACCTATAAAACAGAAAGAAATTTCTTAACAGTTGAAATAACACAGTCACACCTAACAAAATATTTAGTCTATATTAAGATGTCTCACAAGGACGCAAATGCCCTTTAAGGCCAGTTTTAATAATCCAGGCTTCCACTCAAGGCTATACACTGCACCTGGCTATTGCATTTCTTCTCATCTAGAAGGTGCATTTTTTTTTTCAAGACAGGGTTTCTCTGTGTAGCTTTGCGCCTTTCCTGGAACTCACTTTGGAGACCAGGCTGGCCTCGAACTCACAGAGATCCGCCTGCCTCTGCCTGCAAATGATCCCCTTCAAAAGGGGGTGGTAAACAGTGGAAGAGTGAAAAACACAAGTCTCTCTCATGATGCTGATGGACTGCTAAGTCCCCACCCTCAGTTTGTGCATTCCTTTGCTTTCTCAGTGTGGTCACAGGCAACAGTGGAATAAGGCTGACTGCACTGGGTCATTTCCACATGGGGACTTCTAAGAGGAGCTTGACTCTGGAGCTTCTTCACTGGCCTGAGGAAGACTTGTGGGGTGCATTGCGGTCTGATTCCCACCACCTCTCATCCTGTGCACATGATTCTCCAGTACAATGTTGGCATTCCTAGCTCTCAGTGTCTTTCTCCTGGAGAACAAAGCTGGTATTGTGAAAGCCAATGCAGGCTCGCAGGTAAGTTTTAGAAAAAGCAGACAGAAAGTTAATGATCTGGAAAATGACCCCTTTAAAACTACAAAAAGTGTTCACCTTCCAAAGGTATAAGGAACCCCTCAAGGTTCAATGAAAGAAGTAGAATGCTAAAAACAAATTTATTTTAATTTATAATTAATTTAATATGGGATTTAACATAAGAATTTGATCTTCCTCATCATCTTGGGGAGCTGGTCACAGCCGATTGCTTCTATGTCTAGTGCTGAACTTAAAAATCAGAGAAGGCATTTGGGAAATAAAGATGGCAGTGAGAGCAAAAAGCCAAAGCAAAGGAGCTCAGAGGGAGAGACCGGAATCTGCTTTAACGTTCTGCCTCAAGCCTCCAGCTTCAAGCATCTGGTACTGCTGGAGATGCTGAAGTCCATTAGAGTGCCTGATGCCTCTCTTACTGGAGGCAGAGAGGCTGGAGATGCTGCTGTTCCACCCATAGGGCGGAGAGGGTGGGTAGCAACAGCACGAATGAGTGAGCTCCAGGAACACAAGAGCGTGCATCAGTTTCCAAGAGTGAGGAGAGTGCAGCTCACTTGCTGTTTTAGCTGTCTAGATTTCACACATACAAGGTCCCATAGTAAGCCCATTCCAGTGCACGGGTACACAGAGAAGGGACATCTGGAGGCCACAGCTTCAGTTGAGCTCAGCTGATGGTCAAATCCACCAGGTAAACCTTAGCCTTTTAAAGGACCACTGCTTGTATAGACAACAAAGGGCCAGAGATTTCCTTGAAAGTTACACTTGGGAGTTGGGGATAAAATGTATAGCTTTGTTGCATATTCTAAAAGTCTATTAAACCTAAAATTCCATCAGCTGGGGAGAAGATGACTTCTTTACTTCAGCGCTTTGACAATGAATGAACTAAGAATGGAGAAGAGGAAGTTTAAATATTATGGACCTAGGTGGGTGAGGGGTGGCTAGTAACCTCTCTAATGCTGAGTTTATTCGTCCACAAGAAGGGCTGATAAATAACTACTGTGAAGATTATATTATAATAGCACACATAAAGCTAAAGTATACAGTGTCAGCATATCACAAGTGCCTACTAAAGGGACGCCATTATTTCAGAGATGCTTTATAGCTTCTCAGTTAATAAAATTGTGCTGAGACCATAGATCCACTGAATTTCTGGACAGTCACACCAGGCAAAGATTGGTTAAGCTAGAGGTTGGAGCTTTCAGTATCATCAGCTCAAGTCCTCTAAAACCAGAGTGACCCATGTCCTCAAGGAGAAGAGTGGAACACAAATCTGATAGGCCTAACTCGTTAGCTTCCAATTGATTCCATTAATCGCTGAAGGCAGAAGACAGTAGCCAATGAGAAATGATGCTTCATCGCTATTGAAATGCATTGTTTCCTGTAGGCAGATTCCTCCTCCATGGTTCTTCATGCCTCAAAGAGCTGAATTGACTTGGGAATCATGGGAGTAAATAAAGTTGTGAAGAGCGGGGGAAAGGTCATTTTGTTCTATCCTAATGTAATTTTTCCTCCCTCTGCTTTCTTCCACTAATATATGACTTAAGAACCACAAATAAAGCTCATGGTCAGAATACACCTGGCCTTAAATTAATCAAAACTGTGCTTTTGACAAATACAAACCCAAGTCCAACTAGCTGTAAACAAACATACACAAAAAAGAAGGATGGCAGGAAGAAGACGGGAAAGAAGGAAGGAAAAAAGCAAGGAAGGAAGAGCAGGGAGAGGGGGGAGTTACGCTTTCTTCTTTATTTGCCTCAGCAATGCATATTCCAGAGGAGATGAACTCTGGATTTTGCAGGGCCTTAGCAAATACAACCTCTAGGTTCTCTCTCTCTAGCCCCGGCTGTCTTCAAGCTCACAATTCTCCTGTCTCACTCTCCTGAGTATTAGGATTATAGGCATGTTCCACCATGCCTGGACAAGTCTGAAATATCAAGTCTGGATTTTTGTCCATGCAGAATATGACCTCCTCTAACTCTATATACTCAATAAACAAGTAGTACTTTTGTACCCACTGGCCCATTTCCAGCTTTCTATTACTTTGTCACAGACCTCCCCTGACTCACTTAGCCCATCATGCTTTAAAGAAAGCCCATGATACTCACTTCACAGGATTCTGTGAGAATTACAAAGGTATGCACCAAGTCCCAGCACACAGTGTACCTGTTACACTCCGTCAACATCATCAGTGCTTTCCATGGGCTGCGTTGCCGTCAAGAGATCATATAGCACACTTCTTTACCACAAAAGTCTATCAAAGTTTTCTTTTTTTAGAAATATTTGAATAAGCAGCAGAACTTTCAAAACAAAAATAGTGCTTACACTAGTTCAAGATGAAACACACACACACACACACACACACACACACACACACACACCCAATGATTTAAGCTATTATCCAAGCCGCGTCTGCTGTTTCAGTCTTTAACAAAGGGTCTTTTTACACGGCAGCAACAGCTGGGAAAGAAAAGAGGGAGATTGAAGCTGGCTCCGCTGTCCTCATCTACTATCCATAAATGATCTTTTCACAAGGACAGCCGATAAAGAGAAGAGGGAAGACAGAAAGCATTCTTGACTTAGGACTAGAAGAGCACCCCTCCTCCCCACCACCCATGTCTGGTTCAGATATGCAGAGTGGCTTTCTCAGGGCTGTGCCTCTTTTGAATTATGAGTCTCCCCGGCCCCCCCACCCCCACCCCAGGCTTCATATTAAAGACAAGACGCAGCTGCTGGGGCCTCCAGAGAGTTCCTAGCAGTCTACGATAGTGAAATAAAATACCATGTTATGCTAGCTAGTCCTTTCTTCACATGGGCTGGGCTATCTCAGGACCAGGACAAAAGATCCCAGGCCTTGCTTCTCTTGAGATTTGTGCCATAGTCTATACAAACCTCATGTTTTCATGTGTTCCCTGATGATTTATTTTTGAGACTGAGTCTCACCATGTATACTAGGCTGGTCTTTAACTCATTATGTAGGCAGAGCTAGCCTGCAACTCACAATCCTCCTGTATCAGCCTCCCCAGTGCTGGGATTACAGGCATGTACTATCATGTATGTATGATATGGATAGTTATCTTCCAGAAAAATCAGGTATGTTTGTATGGTACATATATATTCCTTCTCTTTGGAATTCTGTCCTGAAGGAAGACAACTACTTTACTTACAACTAGAGGGAGATTGATGACCTTGTGCCCCAGACGGTTTAGTACGCTGGCAGTTTGTGAACTTCCGTTTTCACCTTTTATGTCCTTACTAGTTGAGGCTCATGTCACACAAATGGGCTGGTGGAACTGCTTCTGCTGTTGCATGCTCAGCTTGATCCATACCAGAGAAGAACAGAGCGCACATTGGAGGAGAACAGAGACGGCTGAAGGAGCACTGGAACATTACATGAATATCTGTAGTAATAAAATGTTGAGCAGGTGTTGGGGGTGCTGTCTAGTTTAAAGTGTAGTAGAGGGTGCTATAATTTAAATATGTAATGCTCCAATGGCTGTCCTTCATGTCAACTCTACTGGGAAGATGTAGAAACTTCAGTAAGTGAAGAGTATGGGAAGGAAGTTAGATGGTTGGGGCTGTACCCTTGGAGGGACTATTGGACTCTAGCCCCTTCCTCTAGATTTCCATGCTGCCATGCGGTGAGCAGACTTCTTACCTTGCATGCCCCCAACCATGATGTTTTCCCTATCACAGACCCCAAGACACAGTCCCAAGTGACCCTGGACCAAAACCTCTGAAACAAGCCAGAATAAATCTTTGGTCCTTTACATTGTTCATCTTGGGATTTTGGCACTGTTACAGAGAACTAACTAACACAGAGAATGGATTAAAAGCAAACATGATGTCCCATCCTCACAGTTTGATTGCAATCTTTGGACGTACCTCATTCAGAAATCTTTACTAGAATACAGCAGTTGTCAGCTGCTAAGAACCAAATTATTTCTGAACTGATGATGACTTGGGGGATGTATATGAGAGAACTGGAAAGGACCTAATTCATGATGCAAATATAAAATTATATGTTCATTCAGGTATATGAGTCCCCCCAAGCAAAATCTGAAGCAATGGAACTTATCAACTGAGGATTGAAGGTGGATTCTTGTTTTTCTTCTTCTCTCTTTTTTTAATTTGTTAATCATCAGGGAACACATTATTTTAATAAATATAGTAGAGTTAAAATAGTGCATTGAATATATCTATGTCATTTTTTAAAGAAAATAATCCAAAAGGAATCGATCAAATGCAATGAATTATTAACTACATCCTGAACAACTTCCTTATTTTTAATTATGGTACTTTCCAGTATCAAATATATTGATTTATGTATATTTTCTTCAAATTCTCTGAGGTTTCTGTGAATTAGTAAACCAATCCTACCATAATTTTGATTTGGTCTTCACAAAGATATTATTACATAAGTATTCTTTTAATATCTCTATATGAATAAGGAAACAGAAACCTAGAGAGGTAAATGACCTACTTTGAATAACATAGCTTGAATATGAAGATTCAAAATCAAGCTCGGCCAAGCTTGGTGGTGTACTCCTATAACCCCAACACTCAGGAGCTTGAGCCATGATGATGGCAAACCCCAGGCCAACTTGGGCTACAAATAGATGGAGAGACCCTGCCTTGCTCTACTCCCACCCCCATCCCAAAACCAAATCTCTTTGAATCCTGAATAAGGTATCCTAAAGTCTCTCTCTGGCTCTCATTTCTTCCTCTCTTCTCCCTACTCTTCCCTCCCCGTCCTTCCCTTTTTCTTTCCCTTCTTTACACCCTTCCCTTTCATCCCTCTTCCCTTCCCTTCCCCTTTCTCTCCCATTCTCCTCTCTCTCTCTCTCTCTCTCTCTCTCTCTCTCTCTCTCTCTCTCTCTCTCTCTCTCACACCCTTTCTCCCCCTCCTCTCCTTTCAGTGTCAAAAATATGTATCTATGTATGTTTTCTACATACTCTCTAAGGCTTCCATGAACCAGTAAACGTCCATTGCCAGAGAGCCTTGCCAGTCCCACACTGCAAAGATAAGCAGGATGATGGACAGTCACGATACCAGACAACTATGAGGTCATTACCAGCTGCTAGACTCAATCCCAAACTAAAGGCTGTTTAGGCTGGGGCTGTCCTTGCATTTTGTCATTTGGATGTATGAATGACAATCATTAACTTAAAAACCACTTTGAAATGACTGTGAATTTGGCCAACTAGTTTGTATACATGTGCTGTCGATGTGAATAATTTGCATCCGAGATTTGCTTTGATGTCTTTGTAGAAGCATGTTTCACATTCCAAGCACTATCCAGGTCACAGTTACACTTTCTCCTTGATTCAGCACAGAGGTACATACTTCTAATCACTAATACTCTTGGCTCTATAAACACACTGCTCCACAGGTTCACATACGTTATCTCATTTAGCCAAGGCTTATCGGAACCAAACGGCAGCCCAGTGGTCGTACAAGTCACTGGCAGAGCCAGCTCTCCAGTATAGGTTGACCTTATGTCAGGTCTAGTTCTGAGTGTGGCATCCTTACAGGAAATAAAAAGAAGTGACTCTGTCAAGGAATGTGGACTCTAGTAGCAGACTATTATAAATGCTCACAGATGTAATGATAAAAGGCAGAGTGCAGCCTTATATTAATTACCCTCTCCGACCGACAGATAAGGAATTGTAATGATTTCTAAAAAGGAATAGACCCTTAAACTATGTGCAATGTTTTTTAAAAGAACTTGGAAAAGAGGAAGCCACAGAGCATGCTCTGAGATGGGCAGCCTTCCAAACACCACAATCTCTTCTGTGGAATGGCAGAGCCAGAAGTTGGGGTGGGGTGTCCAGAAAGTCAGTGGCTGGGATAGATTTAAAACTCGTATGTGCTTCTGGAGATAAAGGGGTCAGAAGGGCCAAGGGAAGATTAGAGCTAATGACCCACAGGACTGGAAGTTGGGAGTCTGCTGCTGTCAGAGCAGCACAGGCCATAAAAGGATCCAAGAGTTAACTGCTAGTGTGGAAAGGCCCCTGAAGGTCAAGACCTTTTGCAGTGTTCATTTATTTTTCTATAAATAATTTACTTCATCAACTATAGTTTTTAGGACAGCACATATTGTGTTAACTTATGATCATTACTGGGTTGAGAGAAAAAAACAAAAAACATATTTCAAGTTTTTTCTCTATATTTGTGACTTTGTGGGGGAAATCAATGCTAAGAGTCATTTTCCTGAAAGGTGGGAACCACTATATCAATAGCCCAACTCCAACGGTTTCTACAGGACCTCACACTCCAGCTATTCTGGTGATAGACTGGTCTTCCCCTCCAAAATACTACTTTTCATAAATGTCTATGCACTTTGCTTTTAAGCGGATTAACAAACGTCAGAGGGATGCAGTTGTGGAGTTCAGTAGGTTGGTGGAAGAGAGGTAAGAAGCTCCAGCCATCAGCACTTCGTTGTCAGGTTGTTCTCTCAAAATGAGGAGTGCATTCTGCATTTGCTGCTTGCAGTCCCTTGGGATGGCAAAAGCCACGATGCAAAGAGATCTCATAAAAAGAAGCTCATTTATGCCACACGTGCCCTTCATAATGGTTATCAGATTTCAGCTATCTTTTTCAAAAAAATCTTATGGGAACTTGCAATGTACTAGCAGAAATTCGTATGGAAGAGCCAAGCATTGGCAAGCCCAAGAAGGTTTTTTTTTTTTTTAAAAAAAAAAAGAAAGAAAGAATCTTGACTTTGAAAAGTATTTACATACATTCCAGAGCATTCCAAGAACATAAAGAATAAACTCAGCAGAGAAAAGCATTCCATGCCCCAGATTTTGTCTTTGAAACTGGGATTTGTGTGGAAGAAATACATTCTGTTTCTGCTATACGGAGAGAAACGAAACAGAAGTCAAAGGCCCAAATGAAGTGTTCTTGGAAAATTCGTGAGAGAGAAGGGCAGACACCGAGGAGAAACTTTGCAGATGGACATGCTTTGCAATTTGAGCATTTTTGAGCTTGCAGTGGAATTTTAAAGCCATCCAGAAACAACAGATGCTTGACCCCAAATGCTTCAACTTCTGGAAGCCCAAACCAAGGCTCTGAAGGGAAATGCTGGAGTTGTAACATATGAAGAATAAATTCAGACATTTTTTTTTCTCCAGCAATCGGTTCCAAGGGGTCACTCCGTGGGCCTGCTGGCCTGCCCTCTAACTCTGTGGCCTGCTGGCCTGCCCTCTAATTCCGTGGCCTGCTGTCCTGTCCTCTCATTCCATGGCCTGCTGGCCTGTCCTCTAATTCCGTGGCCTGCTGGCCTGCCCTCTAATTCCGTGGCCTGCTGGCCTGTCCTCTCATTCCATGGCCTGCTGGCCTGTCCTCTCATTCCGTGGCCTGCTGGCCCACCCTCTAATTCCGTGGCCTGCTGGCCCACCCTCTAATTCCGTGGCCTGCTGGCCTGTCCTCTCATTCCATGGCCTGCTGGCCCACCCTCTAATTCCGTGGCCTGCTGGCCTGTCCTCTAATTCCGTGGCCTGCTGGCCTGTCCTCTAATTCCGTGGCCTGCTGGCCTGTCCTCTCATTCCGTGGCCTGCTGGCCTGCCCTCTAATTCCGTGGCCTGCTGGCTCACCCTCTAATTCCGTGGCCTGCTGGCCCACCCTCTAATTCCGTGGCCTGCTGGCCTGTCCTCTCATTCCGTGACCTGCTGACCTGTCCTCTCAGCAGTCAGTGATCCTCTATATTCTAAGTGATAAAAGTTTCTGTCAAATGGGAATATTAATAACTCAAATCCAAATCTTTTTTCTAGGTTTGACTTCAATCTCCTCTCTTCTGGCTTGCCCTGACTCTTGACTACATTGAGATCTCAGCAGGAAGACCCCTCTAAATATTATTTATTCCCAGAATTTTATATGTAGAAATGGTTCACAGATTATGGCTTCACATGCCAGAACTACTTAGCTAATTTAATTTCCATAAGCAGTCAAGCTAGGACACTGTGAGTATGTAACTAAAACCCAACTAAAACTAACTCCCACCAGCAATTAATAAGCAAAGTCCACTTTGCAAGTTTATTTTTCCTGAGTAAATGCTATAGATAATGGATACATGTCAAATCTGCTTTGATTAAAAAATAATATATCTTTCATTCTAAAATCAGATTATCACTATTTTATTAGTCGTCTGACCAACTGTGTCCTTCTATATCTATTTAAAAATGAGCACCATGTAGACTATTGGTTCCCTCTGTTCAGCTTCCAGAGAAATTTCTTGTACACCTCATTTACCAAATAAACTTCCCAGCAAGGTAACAAGGTTTATTTACTTCCAGAAAGACAATTGAAATAAAGATGTGTCATATTTTGCCACAGGAATACTGTCAAATAGCATCTTTGGGAGAAAGTGGCAGTGTGGCCCCAGTTTTAAAAGGCAGCCAGGATCTCAAATTGCAACTGCACTTTAAAAATAGACAGCAGCTATGATTATAATTTAGCTCCCCAGCACGTAAGCATGGTATGAGCAGGAAGTGGGGGTGCATCTTCCTAGCCTGATAAGAGCCTCTAATGCAAGACATATGTTTTGCTGCTTAGCTGGCAAGCAAGGCCTAGTCAGAGGAAGAACAGCATATATATTTATCTTAACCTAAAGATCAAACTTATAAATCTTGGAAGATTTTTTTAAATTACTTTTAAATGAAACCATGACATCAAGGGTGTATGGCATAGACTCAATTCTGAAAAGATATTTGTATTTGGAAAAAAAATAAAGATCTGAAGTAATTTCCAGAGGAAAATTCATTAAGTTAGCTAGGCATTGCAAACCTTTGTTATCTCCCTCAGCATGGCAGGGTCAGTCCTAGAGAATCACTGCTAATCAAGAAGGCATGTCTAACAACAACAACAACAGCAACAACAACAACAACAACAAACTTTCCCAATGTCTATAAAAAGTCAGGACTGAGCTCTCTAAGGATTTTATGTTTCAAGAACATTTTACAATATCAATAACTGCTCATAGTTCATCTTAGGACAAGTAAAAATATGACAATGAATTTGGGGTTACTCTGATATTTTAGCTTCTAAACTCTGAAATTAGTGTTTTAGAGAAAGAAAACACAACAGCATGGCTCAGCAGTGGACAACCAATAGTACATCAGCGTATAGACAGACCAATCACATTGTCCAGTTTTCAAGTCTATATTAAAGACAATGAAAAGGAGCCAATGTCCAAAGTCTATCATCAAAATTCAAATGGGATTTTTTTAAACCTGTGATATAGTTCATAATAAAAAAAAAAGTCTGAGACATGTGGAAAACAACAAAAAAGCAATTTTGATTTTGGCTTCTATTCCTTTACAAACAGAAGTCTAGGGATATTTCTCTAATTATTCAGAGTAAGAATGAATTTACTCATTCAACAAATATTGTTTCTTATACATAAGGTTCTGTTGTACTTGCTAGAGATCTGGCAATGGGAAAGGTTGATAGGGTGATGCCATTCAAGCAAGACTTGACAGTCAAGAAGCAAGTAAAAAAAAAAAATAATAATAATAAGTTCTCCAAACCTTCAAGGGTGAGGTATTAAGGAAGACAGAAGAGGTGGGGCTGTTTAAAAAGATGCTCAAGGAAAGCTTTGTTTGAAATGAGACCTGAATAACTAGAGGAAACAAAATGACTCTCCCTCCTTACCCGTCTCCCCCTCTTTTTTCTCTCTCCCTTGTAGGAACCCTAAGAAGCAGGTGCTAACGCACAAGTCCTGATCATGAAGAAAAGCTAGTCAAGTCGGAAATGGTGACTGCTAGAGAGGAGGAAAGGAACCTGGAGGAGAAGGCTTAGCCCAGATCAAACCAGAGCTACTGCACCTTGGTAGTGTGGTTTGAATGGCATGTCCTCAAAGGCCCCTGTGTTAAGGGCTGAACCCCATCCTGTGGCACTATTGGGAGTGGTGAGACTTTTAGGAAGTGAAGTCTACTTTGCTGTTCTACAGAGTCCACAGTTGGTGTGCTCTTTGGGGAGGTTTAGGAGGTGTGGCCTTGCTGAAAGGTGTATGTCACTGGGGTGGGCTTTGAAAGCTTAAAGCCTCTGTCTCCTTCCAGTTATCTCTCTGCTTTGTGCTTGCAGTGGAGGATCTGAGCTTCCACTTCCTGCTCTCGCTGTCATGCATGTCTGATGCCAGGTTTCCCTGTCTGGATGGACTCCACCCCTCTGGAAATAGTAGCCCAAATAAACGCTTCATTCTATAAATTGCCTGGCCTTGGCCATGATACTTTATCACAGCAACAGCTAAATAACTAACACACCTAGGAAAGGAAGTTATGTCATTGGAGGCATGCCTTTGATGGGTATATTGGGATCCTAGCCTTTTCTCAGTCCCGCTTTTACTTCCTGGCAATCAAAAGGTAAGCGACTACCTCTGTCTGTGCTCCCACCAAGGTGTACTCTTTTGCTACAGGCCCAGGGGCAATGTATCTGCCTATTATGGACTGAAACTTCCCAAAGCGTGATCCCAAACAAGCCTTTAAGTTGATTTTTCTCAGGTATTTCGTCACAGTGATGGGAAGTTGATACATAAGGGAAGATCATGTTCTTTGGAAAAGATGGTCATATTCTAAAGAGATTAAATGAGTCAGGATCATGTAACATTGGACACCCCAGTCTCCCACAATCCTCCTCACTTTTCCTTAAACATCATCTTACCTATAACTTTCTATATCCCTAGATCTTCCCACTTATTTCTGTTCCTCCTGACCCCTGTGAAGCCATCTGTTCTCTCTGGGGCTTTTTTTTTGTCTTTAATATCACTTAAAACATAAATTTGTACCAGGCAGTGGTGGTGTACACCTTTGATCCCAGCATTCAGGAGGCAGTGACAGGCAGATCTCTGTGAGTTTGAGATCAGCTTGGTCTACAGAATGAGTTCCAGGACAGCCAGGGCTACATACAGAGAAACCCTGTCTCAAAAGAACGAAAACAAAAACACTCACAACATGAATTTGTGGGTTTTTTTTTTTGTGAGTTTGTCTCCTTCACTTAAGTATAGCTACATCTAGAAAACCAGCTAATGTATTTTAGTGGTTTTAAACCCTCAGAGTGAGTACTATTGCCTTCTACAATGGGAAGCCCAAAATAAATTACTCGACTATTAAATTAAGGAAATTGGAAAAAGAAGGAATCTGTAATTTTCTTCTATTCTTGAAGCCATGATTTGGTTATTGCCTACATTTAAAAGCTTATTTTTGAGATCACTGATAAAATCTTCCTAAAGACAAAAGAATATTCTCTATGGAGATGAGAAAAACAAGAGAGTGATCCTTCTCTTCAAAGTATTTCAAATTCATTCTTCAAGTTCATTTCCTTCTTTGGGAAGTTATAATGTATTGCTTTCCCTTTGGTGGATGAAGTGGTAACACTTTAATGGTGACTTCACTGGGGATATGGCTGCAGCATGTCTGTGGCTCACTGTTTAGGTTATTTTTCCATTCCTGGGTGATGACCTCTGCTTTCCACTGAAAGGATGATACAGTGGTGTAGCTTCTATCTCAAGTGAATAAGATGAGACCAGGATGGCTGAGGATGCATACCACAGAACAGAATTCCTACTGAAAGCAGGAAATGTAACCTTGCTTGGACAATAACTGATAATAGTTTCTTAGGGGTAGATTTTGCCTAGATGAAAACAAACTTGGTAACATGCAGTTGGACTTTCTTTGGACTACCAGCTCCCAAGTAATGACATGGAGACTTCTTATTAATTATGAAAGCTTGGCCTTAGCCTAGGTTTGTTCCCAATTATCTCTCCAAACTTAAATTAACCCATTTGTATGAGTCTACCTTCTACCACATGGCTTGTTACCTCTCCTAGTACAGTATGTCCCACTTTCTCCAAATCTGGCTGGTGAATCCCCTGCCTCTCAGATTTTTCCTCTGAGTTTCCTCTCTCTCCCTAGAAGTCCTGCCTATCCTTTCCTACCTAGCTATTGGCCATTCAGCTCATTATTAAACCAATCAGAAGGTGCCTTGGCAAAGACACATCTTCACAGTGTACAAAAATATTATTTCACTATAGCAACACATATTGCATTTGAAAATAGGATTTAGTATGGTTGTGAGCCTTAACATGGAAGTTTATGACAAATATCTCTAAGACAATGGACTGAAACACTGTCAAATTAATACATGCAAATCAATAACCTTCACATACACAAAACTGTTTAAAATATAAAGAAAAGTACTTATAACAGTAATAAGTTATACCGTATTCATTCTGACTCAGTTAAGAAAAAGGATATTAGGACCTGAAAATCACATAACTGCTACTTGACTAAACAGGCAAAGTCTGAAGATTTTTACAATATGTTGTATTGTCCTGGCTGTCAAGAAACAGGTCCTCTCCAAAGGCATAAATCAACACAATCTTTATGGAAGGCAATTTGGCAACAGTGTAAATTGCAAATAATTTCCTCCTTAACCAATTGGTGCTGCTTTTGCGAATTTATCTTTCATTAGCTCCACTATTTAAAATAGTTCATGTGAAGCATGGTCATGTTGTCATAACTCTAGTTATGTGAGATGCTTGAGAAAAGTTCTTTAAGGTTATCACATTTAGTAAAAAAGTAAGTAAATAAATAGAAAGCAGTTATAGATGAGATGTTGGTCCTAGTCAGAGTACATGCACAAGTCTTGGATTGCATCCCCAGCACTGGGGTTGAGGAATGGGTAGGAGTTCTACAAAACTTTGGCAGATCTATAAAACACTGTTTAAAATGAAAAGTGAGTATGATTATATGTTGTTTTGATAAAAGGTAAGAAAGCCAAGGCTAGGCAGTGGTGGACATGCCTTTAATCCCAGCACTCAGGAGGCAGAGCCAGGTGGATCTCTGTGAGTTCGAGGCCAGCCTGGTCTACAGAGCGAGATCCAGGAGAGGCACCAAAACTACACAGAGAAACCCTGTCTCGAAAAACAAACAAGCAAACAAACAAACAAACAAACAAACAAGAAAGCAAAGCTGTCTTGTGCCTTAGGGCATTATTCCTTCATTGAACACTTCAAGGATAGATATAGAAGTAGGACAGAATGGAAAGTCAGAAATTACTCATGAAAACAAAACTACAGGAGAGATAGCTCAGCAGTTGTTAGGAGCATGTAGTGATCTTGCAAAATACCGTATTTGGTTCCCAGCACCCATGTATACTGTCTCACAATTGTCTGTAACTCCACCTCCAGGAGAATTAGACACTTGTGGCCTCCATGGGCACTTGCACATAGCCACACAGAGACACATACACACGTATGTACACATGATCCTTAGTCTCTTAGCTGAGGATCCTGTGGGCTACCCATCACTGGACCATAGGAGCTGGGAATTCTCCATTCTGGCTACCCTGAATGTAGTCTGGTATGGTCACAAAGACTTTGAGTGGGCACAAGCCACTAACAGCACAGACTTTTACTCTATGGCAAGAGCAAGGCCTTAGTGAGCACTTCAAAATTTCAGGCTTCAGTGGTAGGGACCATTTTCACTTTGCCTTCAGGTTGACATAGCTTCAGCTATTTCTTGATGATCCAGCACCAAGTAAAGGAATAGACAGTAAAATTTTCATGTGTGTAAGTTTTAGAATATTACTTTAGTGCAGAGAGGTTAAAAAATGAACAACAACAAAAGCAGGGCTTCATGTAGCCCAGGCTGGCCACAAACTATGTATGTTACAGAATCTGGCCTTGAACTCCTGATCCTTCTGCCTCCAGCTTCCAAATACTGGGATTATAGGTATGAGCAGAGATTTTTCATTAAAATTTTAATATGTTGCTAAACATTTAAAATACGGCTGAAGGGGCTGGAGAGATGGCTCAGCAGTTAAGAGCACTGGCTGCTCTTCCAGAGGACCTGGGTTCAATTCCCAACACCCACATGGCCCCTCACAACTGTCTGTAACTCCTGTTCTAGGGGATCTGACACCCTCACACAGTCATGTATGCAGGCAAAACACCAACGTGCATAAAATGCAAATAAATAAATTATTTAAAAAATAAAAAAGGGATGGAGAGATAGCTCAGCAGTTAAGAACACATACTGCTCTTCCAGAGGATCAGAGTTCAATTACTGGCAACCACAACAGGCGGCTCACAGCCATCTATAGTTCCAGCTCCAAGGTATCCATGCCTCGGACCTCTGCATTCACCTGTATTCATACACACAAACACACAGAATTATAAAATAATAAATTTTTAATTAAAAAATAATAAAAAAACTGGGTGGTGATGACACACACCTTTAATCCCAGCATTCAGGAGGGAGGGGCAGGTGGATCTCTGTGAGTTTGAGGCCAGTCTGGTCTACAAAGTGAGTTCCAGGACAGCCAGAGCTGTTACACAGAGAAACCCTGTCTCAAAAAATCAAAATAAATAAATAAATAATAACCACCCTTCTTATTATTTTGTGTTTTTTAAATTAGTGTATGAGTTGAGAGAGAAATCTCTAAAAGGAGAGCTGGAGTAGAAAGAATGGAAAAGAAGACTTACTTACTCATCAGCTGATGCCATTGTGATCTGGATTTTAAAATATACCACGTAGACAAAATGAATTTATATTAATAGACCAAAAAATGAAAGCTCTCATAATAATCCTTTAAGCAAATATAGAATTTTGAACACTGAACTGAAGTAGTGGGATGTCTTTGGTCCACAGAAGAAACATGCCAGCACACCATGTTAGGTAATGTGATAAATACAGAAATTCTATTTTCCCTTAATGGCAACATTCGCTTCCAAAGCAAGCTGTCAGCAGGACGCAGTTTTGCTTGCGTTGCCCAGCTTAGCAGATGTCTTTGTCAGGAATGTGACAACTATGGTCATATTTATTTCACCGAATATCAAGTGGGAGAGAGAGATGCCAAGTCCTCTTCCACAGCACGTGGTTAATCACATCAAGCAAGCTGCTTGCACCTTTACTCTTTGTTACTTGTTCTGGAAATTATCACAAAAGGACATACCCGACTCTGCTCCAAATTGAATCTAGTTCAGAGTTGCTATCACTGATCACACATACTACGTAGACTACACAGGGAAAAGGATTACTGTTCCTTGTGCTTTGCTGTATAATAATGCTGAGTCACATTCACCAGGCATTTACTCTGTACCAAATTACGAGTAAGTACTCTGCAGTCATTATCTCTTAACATTATGATCAGAGGTTCTCCCTGATAATGACGTAGAGTCTCTCACCTTCACTACCTTCCTGTTAACATTTTATTATTTGTTATATCATCTAATGACTTGTTTTGATATGATGAGTACTGTGAACTTTTGTCCACTGAATAATTCTTACTATAGAGAGTCTGTAGTGAATAGAAAATTAATTTATAATAAATGTCAAATTACTGCTAAAAACAAATTTTAAAAAATGACTATCCCCCCAAAAGTGAAATTTGATCCTTAGTTTTATGAATTAAAAAGAGGCCACCCTTAGCCGGGCGGTGGTGGCGCACGCCTTTAATCCCAGCACTCGGGAGGCAGAGCCAGGCGGATCTCTGTGAGTTCGAGGCCAGCCTGGGCTACCAAGTGAGTTCCAGGAAAAGGCGCAAAGCTACACAGAGAAACCCTGTCTCGAAAAAAAAAAAAAAAGAGGCCACCCTTAATATGACATTCAACAGTTCAGTGAGCAATTAAGTGTCTACTGTGGATGTGCCTCGTGGTCATCAAGTTATACATCAAAATGAATTTGACCCTGCTCCTGTCTTTCAAGTGGAGCTCTAGTGGAGAAGATAAACAGTCACTTTTGTGCAAAGACAGATTTAAGAATTTTCTGTATTCTAGATATTAATTCAATGTAAAAACATGAGGAGTCTCTTTTTCTGATTCTGGTGATGGGGAGAAAGCCTTTTGGAGGAGAATAATTTGAAGCTGGCTTCAAAAGTCCCTAGCCCTATGAATGTTTGAGGACCCAACTCTGGTCTTCCTTGAGCTTTGCAAAAATGAATTTGAGAGGAAGCCACAAGACAAAAGCAATAGCTTAAGAAAACATGATTGAGTACAAGTCATGTTTAGGGACTTTCACAGACCAAGGCAGACCAAGAGAGATTAAGTTGGACTAAACTAAACAATAGAAGGACAATGAGTAAAAAAGGAAATCCTTTGACCTGAAGGTGTGACATGCTCAGGTAGAGCCTTTTGTAGAAAACTCCAGCAATGGTGCTTTAGAATGCAATATTTAAGATACTGGTCAAGAAAGACAAATGAGCTGAAGAATGGGAAAGCACGCTAAAGAATCGTTAGCGTGTGATTCCACCAAAGGGTGGAGAGGCTGAAAGGAGTAGGGGAAGTCTGCTGTAAAGTCCCATGCAAGGATGATAGGTTTCTCGCTATCTTCTAGGTATGAAATGGACAATGTGATCACGAATACATGGTATCTGTGGCTACCTCAGCAAAACAAAAAGACATTAAAGTAAAAGAGGGACAAGTGGAGAAGACAAAGGAGGTCCACATAAGTGGGAAGGGGATAAAAAAGGATAATAGAGGGTGAATATATTCTTGATACATTGTGTATATACCTGAAATTGTCAAAAATGAAACCAACTGTTGAAAAAAGAATTAATAGGCTTCTGAGGAAGGGTAGAGAACAGGGAAAATTGGTTTGAGAGTTAATGGTGAAAGAATACAGTGTTAGATCCATTAGTCGAGATGAAAAACAACACAGAACTAAAGATATGGTGCATTCAGTTTAGATAAGAGTTTAAAGTGTCTGCAATCCATCAGCATAAGATGATCAGCATTTAGTAAGAAATGAGGGCATGATTATGGGAAGATAGATGAGGGCTACCAAGCTGGGTGTCATCGTTACAATGGAGATAGGCAGACTGATCAGCCAGAAGATAGGTTGAGATAATGAAGAGGCTGTTGGGAGTTAGAAGACAAAGACTGAACAATGAATTTAGAGAGTATGGACATTGTTATTTAGAGGGGTTGTTTTTTGTTTATTTTTTTATTTGGTTTGGCTTTTAGGCAGAAAAAGAATCTTGAAAGGAAGCTAAATGGAAAACAGGTCAATAGCACAGGAGAGAACCAGAAGACTGTACCAAGGACACCAGTGGAAGACGAGAGCTCTCGTAAGGAAAGAGTGGTCACTGTTTTAAGTTGAGCAGAAGATCTTAGTAGGTTTTGGCTCTGAGAATTTCAATAGGCTAGTGATGCTGAGAATCAAGTGAGAGAAGGAATCGAAGTAGGTGAAATTTGTAGGTGAAGGAGACAAACACACCATGAATGGAATTATCATTCAAGAGCCCTTCTCTTTTGGGTAGGAGAGCAAAGGGCAGGAGATGTCAAGGAAGGGATGTCAAGGAAGAAAGCCTCAAAAAATATGCAGAAACTAGATAACTGATGAGGTCATGTCAAGACTGCTGCGAAAGGGAAAAAAAGATCGGTGTATGTAATACAGTTGCTGTGCTTGTCTCTAAAATAAAAACTTATTTATTTTTCAAATTTTAGAAAAATGTGGCTCTGTTCCAATCTGTGGTAAAACTACAGAGAAGTTAAATAGGCTAGGTGATAATCTGGGCACAATTAAATAAATAAGTAATCAAATTGTATGACTTCTAGCATCTTCTAAAACAGGCAGTAAACACGGTGAGTGTAGAAATTTAATGAGACTACAGAGGATTGAAATAGCAGGTATTATTATTTTAAGAGTAAATTAGTGAGAGGTGAGAACCGAAGTGCCCAGTGTTGTTGAGTCCCCAGGTTAACTGCATGGGAGGCATTTTAGATCATCCAAATAACCTAATGATGTTATACATTCCAGAAATGTCCAGGTGCTTGGAAAAGGGAAAAGAAAATGCAGACAGATGTGTTAACCAGAGCTAGAAATTGGCTGAAATAAGAATAGTGGGTCAATGGGGCTGGAGAGATGACTCAGTGGTGAAGAGTGCCTACTGCTTTTGCAGAGAGAGGGTCCAGGTTTGCTTCCCATCATGGCAGTCAAATGGCATACAACCACTTGTAACTCTAGGTGATCCAACACCCTCTTCTGGCCTCCAGAGCCACTGCACTCACATGCACCAAGACATACACATATACTACACACATACATATAATTAAAAACTAAAACTAAAATCTTTATTAAAATACCAGTTAAGTCACCATCCAGATGCAGTTAAAAGCATAGTGGCATAAACTGTGCCTGCAATGGTTTTTTATTTTATGGGGAAGGGACTTATAGAAGCTTGCAGGATGGAGAAAGTACAAAGGGATAAGCCAGGAGTGAGACAATAAGTAGAAAAAGGAAAAGTAAGTGGTCTAAGAAGCTCCAGTATGGAAAAGCTAGGGATAACAGTAAATCTTAGCTATTACTGGCTTGCTAGAGAGGATTTGAGGCAGAACCATGTGGAAGTGAAGGAGGTCAGAGTTTAAAAGATGATCAAGATGGATTCTGAATCTTAAAGAACACTTTCATTATAGATTTTTTCCAATGTTACAAAAGCTATATTTGTATTGTATTTAAAAAGGATAATAGATAAATATTCAGAAAGACACTTTTTTATTCAATAAATAATATATATTGAGTATTATAATGTGTTCAATGTGAAGCTATATTTAAAAAGCATGCTATATAGAAGAGTCTTTTGTATATGGTGGCTTAATTAACATTCAGACATCAGTTTCTGCCATCTGTAGTGATGAGTGACCTTGAACCGAAAGTAAAAAGTACAAAGCAGTTACTTTGAAGAATGGAAAACAATAAAATAGGAAGGCCAAACCTAGTAATTATGAGACATCACCCTACAATGAAACAAATAGTTGAACCAAGTGAATAATAGTGATTCTTGAGAAATTGCTTATGCTCATCATGAAACTGCCAGTCATTTCCTTACTGTTTTGCCTTGGAGTATAAGCTTTCACTCTCTTTCCATGTCAATGAATCCAGAAAGACAACTTTTCTCACCAATACATCCTCTGGGTTGTCACAGGACTGACTTAGAGGCGGCACATCTGGAGCCACTGAACATACAAACCACAACAAGCTGGGCTCACTGGCCCTTTGTACCCAGGATGGGACAGAGCCACAATTTTCTAAAGTTTGAAAAATAAATAAGTTGTTCTTTTTTTGTTTTGTTTTTTAGAGACAAGTACAGTGACTCTATTATATACACTCATTAGGACACTGTGCAGAGTTGGGGATGTTGTAATCATCCCACTGAAAGAGGAATTGTTAGCCCAGTGTTGAGAATATATGTAAACAGGCTCTGGGAGTACACACTATCTCCGAATCTTTGACCAAACACTACAGCATCTATTTACATAGTTTTCAAACACTCTTTAAAGAAGATGGGGAAGCCCTATTTTTGTATTACTTAAGTTGAATATAGACAAAAACGTTAATTATGAAAGTTGCATGGCAGATAAGAAAGTTTATTGTATTTTCCTTGTATAATTGGATATGCTTGAAATTTCCTTTAATAAAAAGAAACGAGTAAATCTTTTTTTCCCCTTACTCTGTAGCTCATACTGCCACCAAACTTACAGCAACCCTCCTATATCCAGCTTCAGTGCTGGGTTTGGAGGTTCATGCTGTACCTAGCTGAAAAATCTATTTATTTAACTTGCTAATGTAGCTAGTAGATGTGAGGTTCCTTCTTTGCTTTTCTCCTTCCTGTTGATATACTCTGAAATGTCTGAAGAGTTGTTTACCTCACTTTCTTCTTTTCTAAGACAAATTGGAAGACATGAACACTAAAATTTGGATGGCATAATATCATTATTATTGTCCCCTCATACCTTGTAACTCTTGCATAGGCTATTCTTTCATTATTTCTATGGACCTTAAGCATTCACAGGTATTCTCCCAAATAGGTGCCCTACCAGGATTCAGGCCAAATGACACAGGTTTTAATTACTAGCCAAGGAATCTTAAGAATCAAATCTATATCTATATCTATGTGTGTGTGTGTGTGTGTGTGTGTGTGTGTGTGTAAAATTATTTAACATTATTTTATGTTCAATGGCACACAAAATGTAAGGTGGTGAACAGCATCCAACAGACTGCCTTGAATCACTCAGCAAAAATTTATTAAAAACCTACTGTCTTCAAAGTAGCTACCATGGCCTTGGTCATATAGCATGCTTGGAATTTCTGCAAGGAATCAGAAATGAGTGAATCATAGTAGTATGGACCTTCGAAGTGAGGAGTAGGGGAATTTATAAATATTCAAATTCCCAGATCAAACAGAGAGGTCCCAGGAAGCCTTGAAAACCACTGCTCTAAGTCATCAAGCCTCAGGGGCCCAGTGATCCCTAGTCCATCCAAAGCTGGGCCTGTTTTCCAGTTGGAGTATAGTTTGCAGGATACGCGTGTGAAATTCATCCTGGTGCTAGAAGGCATATACATGCAAAGAGGGCCAAGCCCTAGAGGAAAATCAGCAGGATCTGGGCGAGGTTCAGAGCTTGGAGCCCAATGGCCTGAGGATCAAGCTCTCTGTACCTGGTGGAGTGCTAATTAGGGACTGTATAAAGATGTGTTATGCATTTTGTCATTTTTTGTGTGTCAGATACTGTATAAAGCTCTTCACTAATGTAATCTTATCCCATCCTCATGACAGTTCTGTGAGATTGAAGCTGATATTTGCAGATGGCCAAGAAGTGACTTAACTCCTAACTACAGAGGCCTTCTTCTCTCTTTCCCTCTTCATGTTGCCTTCAAAAGTGGGCTGCACTCCCACATAGACAGTGGGAGAACATTCAAGTATAAAGGGCTCTTCTTTTTCAAAATTTATTTTTAATTAAATATTTGAGACTGTCATACAAGCATACAGTGTATTTTGACCATATTTCACTCAACTCCTCTACCAGTCTCAACTTTGTGTCCCTTTTCTCTCTCTCCTTTTATCCATCAAGACCAATTTCTGCTGCTATACACTTGTGCATGTGGGGCATCCATTGGAGTGCGCTTGACCTACCCACAGTCATACCTTTAAAGAAAACTGACTCTCCCAAAAGTCATCAGCTGTCAACAGCTCTCCAGCCAGAGACAGGGCTTATGAGTGCCTTCCCTCTTCATGCTGGAATGCAGAGTGGCTTGATCTTGTGCAATCTTGCACAGTCAACTATAGCTGCTCTGAGTTTTTGAGCACAACAGCCCTGTCATGTCCACAAGACACTGTTCAGCTCCAGTCCTCCTCAACCTGTGACTCTTACACTCTTTCCACCCTCCTATTCCTTAATGGACCTTGAGTCCCATGGGATGGATAAGGATATAGATGCCCTTCTTGCCACTGAGCACTTCATAGACATTTATTTTCTGTACTTTGACCAGTTCCTGAGTTTCTGCATTAACCACTGTCCACTGAATAAATCTCTAAGGTGTGAGAGCAACACTAATCTGTGGGTATAGAGACATGAATTTAGAGGTAGTTTGATACTATGTCCATTTAGCAAGTAATGGCAGTAAATTCAGTCCTGGGGTCAACAAGCTCTATTGACATGGGCTCTTGCCAGATTTACAGCATTAGGTATGCACTTCCTCCTGTGAAGCAAGCCTTAACAAACACCATCATTTCACCCACGGTGTATCTTGCCATTCTGTTTGTATTGTAGCTGACAGGGTTCACAGCTGGATAAGACATTGATGACTTTTCCCTCAGCAGCCTGCATGGCACCTTCCAGGAAGATGAACGCTAGCCAGAAAGGGGGAACTTCTAGGTCGGTACCAACTTGACAATGGTACTGATATCTTGTGGCAAAAGTGTGTGCTATTGTCATCAATAGTCTTCACATCAAGTTCTAGTGCTTAGGAAGCTTATGAAAAAGTAGGTTTCCATCC
Source organism: Peromyscus californicus insignis (assembly GCF_007827085.1). Lineage (NCBI taxonomy): Eukaryota > Metazoa > Chordata > Mammalia > Rodentia > Cricetidae > Peromyscus > Peromyscus californicus. The sequence goes on from NW_026294402.1 coordinate 20,805,697, forward strand.
AGCTTCTTCACACATCCTAAGTGTTAGTTATCCCTCCGCTCCTCTATGCCACCCTCTCCACCCTTTCCCCTACTTAAACCTCTCTTCCCATTGTTCAGTCATTCCCCTTCATATCACCTAGGGCTCCTCTTGCAGGAGACACCAGGCATCTGGGAATGTTCACACTCACCAGCAGGCAAAATCAGCTCCCATTAACTTCTAACTGCCAAGGTTCCCATGGTTTCCAGATCAGGGCTCAGTCAATGCAGGGCAGTTTGTCTTTATGCCTGCCACAGTTATCTGCTTTTGTTTCTTCTCCAGTACCCAAGTCGGGGAGGGGGCTGCCTGATGATCTTCAACTCCATTCACATCAAGCTATAGTGTCTGCTGACAGATTCAAGAGGGCTGTGCTTTGGGAACCACTGATTTTGAATAAAGATCAGGAGCTTAAGTGAGTAAAGGCACTAATAGGAGAGGGGATAAGAAGGGCTTGAAAGATAGGCTGAATTCCTGAAGTCACACTTTTGGATAAACTGGATGCTAAGTGCTGTCTGGAGAGACATGATAAGATCTCAGGAGATAGAGGGATTAAGGGTTCTGCTGCTTCAGAAATTCTCTTGAAGTACTTTTCCTACCACTGTACAGGCTTGTTTGCACAAAGTCCTCATTTTTTAATGGGAACAATAAGTATGTGTATGCTTTTCACAAAGATAGTCATTAGTGGTCATTATCAAAGCCTCTTTCTTTTTCATAACTGAGGTTATAGACCCAAACACTGCTACATTAGTATTCAAACAGTGCTGTCCTGCCTGCAATAAATGGTAAACAACAGTATCCACCCCTTATTTTAGTTCTACAGGAACTCAAGACAATTAAAAATAGAAAAGAAAAGAAATAAAAAGGAAAGGAACATGACTGGTCCCGGGTTTCGGTCCCAGATGAATGAAAAGAAGTAAAAAGGAAAAGATATGATTGGTCCTAGGTATTGGCACCAAATAATGAAAAAAAGAAATAAAAAAGGAAGAGACATGACTGCTCCTGGGCATGTTAGAGGAGAAAATTTATTATAGGTCTGTGGGAGAGCAAAGTCAGAGGCAGGAGCATCTGGGAGATTTCACAGTGGACATGCCCCTGAGCCATGTGAGGAGAGGGGGGAGAGAGAGAGCGGGAGAAGAGAACCAGGTGCAGCAGCCAGGAGGCCCCAAATGATCAAGTAACCAAAATGGTTGGGTTGCACAGGGAAGGACAGCCCAGTCCCTGGAGTGGAGAAGTACAGGGTAGGGGCAAGGTATGCCAGCCAGGAGGGCCCTGTAACAGGCAGGCACTGAGGAATGCAGGGAGAACCTGGCAGGCAGTGTCTGCTCTGATACCTTAAATAGGCACCTTGTCATTTGTCCCAGGTTTGAAACCTAACAAAGACAATGGAAATTTTTTCTACTTAACAATCACTTTTGAGCTCTTCATTGCTCTAACAAATACATATGACTATAACTAGTGGCTACCACACATGTTATATATATCTAGATTTAGAGATGGTGATTTGCTTGCTGAGGGAATATAGCAGTAACCAGTGGATGATACTCTAAGATAATGTCAAATTATATGATCACTTTCTGTATCCTGTATATAAAACAAGTAATTTTATTAATCAGCAGCGAGAGTTGACTTTGTCATTTATTTTCTACAAATGTTGAAAACCATCTGACTTTTCCAAGCTGTGCTTTCTACCATGATACAGCAAAAATATTAATACTTGCCTTGAGAAGTTCTTCTAAGAATTGAATTGTAAGAGAATGTACTATCTGTGAAGTGCTCAAAAGCATGGGTTGATGAATAGGTACTTGATGCTCAATAAGTGAGGCTTTGAAAATGTATTGTCAAACTTTAGAGACTTTAAAACTATCTACCTAAGTATGCATAGGATAATTAAAGAAGTATCAGTTTCACTTTTAATCCAAACGAACACATTTATTGCAGGAGTTCAAATATGTAAGTGAACAAATAAAAATTGCAAGGCCCCATTCCAAGGTTCACACTGTGGAGGCAGTCCACTCTTGACAGGTTGACACATATTCTTTCGACATTTTGCTAGGTATCTATCTACAAATATTTAATTTTAAAACACAAGTTTAGATTATATACAGTGTTCTGCAACTTGAAATTTTGATTCAACAGTGTATTTAGACCTAGTATTCTATTTTCTCAGTTGGATTTTAATTGATGATATAAATCTATTATTAATTAATAATTGGGCTATTTATTATTTTTTGCTATTTCACTCACTGGTGTAGTGAACATTCTTAAGTAATCATCTTTTGGCATGTGTACTCGGTATTTTTTTCTAGGACAAATTCCTAGAAGAAAAATTAGTAAGTCAAAGAGTACTATACTGATCAGCCTTTGTTAACCTGCATGGAGAATGTTAAAGCATGGGTTGTGTCCCCCAAGAATTTACATATGAAGCCTTTGATTCACCCAGTGCTTCAGGATGAGACTATTTAAAGATGGGGCCTTTAAAAGGGAGATGAATTTATTAAGAAGATGAGGTGGTTATAGGGGTCCTAAATCCACTCTGACTCTGACTCATATCCTAATAAGACAAAGAAGTTTGGATGTCTGAAGACATCCACAGTGTGCACGCACAGAGCAAAGACTATGCAAGGAGACAGGGAGAAGACAGGCATCTGTAAGCCAGGAGAGAAGCTTCAGGAGAGACCAGCTTACTAACACATGGATCTTGGCCTTTCAGCCTCTACAACTGTGAAAAATAGATTCACTGATGACATCCAGCTTGCAGTATTTCATTGCAGCAGCCCTCACAGACGAATGTGAACGTCTTGGTGTAGTGTGCTGTCTGAGGCCCTGGAGTTATGAAGCTGTTCTTCGCTCCCCCTGCATCCCTGCCTGTCCTTCTCCGCCCTCACTGCCCCTCCTCCCTCCCAGCGTGCTGCAGTTACTCATCAGGTTGTTTACTATGAACCTTGGGAAACCTCAAGACTCTTTGGAGGTTAGTGAGCAAAAATTATTTCTACTTTTAGCTTTTTCACTATTATTATTAGGGTGTAACTAGTGTGTTGAGAACATATCACAGCACATAGCCAGAAATCAGAAGGCAATTTGTGAAGTTGGTTCTCTCCTTCCACCATTTATATGGATCCCAGAAATCAAACTCATGTCATAGGCTTGTGCTTTTACCTGATGAGACACTTCTATGGCCACATTTTTTTGTTGTTTTATTTTTCCTTTTGCTTTGTTGTACCTCATTCTGGCAAAAGATTACAGGACAAAGCTATTACAATATTTTCCCACTGAATTATACAATAGTAAGAACAAAAGCAATAATTTTTCCCCCACAAAAATCTCTCAAGTATTTCTTCCTTGGGTTGATGGGAATACACATTCACTTGGGTGGATCACTTTAAGTTCATTAAATTCATTGTTTGTAGTACAGAGGCTTGGATTTAGAGGCCACATAGGTTAGGCAAGCTGTCCCACCACTGAGCCACATCTCTGTCTCTTCTAAAATTTTTAATTTTATTATTTTTTGAGACAAGGTTCTGCCTTGTCTCAGACACCCTCCTCTGTCAGCCTTCAAAGTAACTGGTGTTACAGGCCTGAGCCACCGAGCCCAGATACAGCCACCTTCTGATTCACCTAATTGAATGAATCTGCACTGACCTAGGAGCTAAAGGCACAGCCCTTTCACACAGTCCCTCTTCCTGACCACCCCACCTCCCTCACCCTCCTGAAATCTGATGTGTGTGCTTCTTTGAGAAGCAGGAAGGAAACCTGAAATGACCAAGGATCTATCCTATGGTCTACAGCCTGTCAGCAACCTTCACATACTTGGCATTCTTTTCATTTCCTAAAGAAGTGACTCACCCAGAACTCATAGCCACAGTAGTTGGAACAATTAATCTCAACGTCTTCTATTAATTTTTCCCTTTAACAATTTATTTTACCTGTAAAATAAAAGACTGCTTTGCTGGATATGTGCATTTTGGTTGTAAAAGCAGAGGAATGTATCTGTCAGTGGTCTAAAAGAGGATTTTTCTTTTCTGATCTCTTTCTTCCCAGAATTCATTTTGGCTGTTCAAGCACCAAAGGCCTGGGAAGCCTGTATTTACTTTTCCCTAACAGATCAGGAAACCATGAGGGGAGCTGAGTCAGACCTGTCTCAACTAACAGGTCAGGATGGCCTAGAAGCAATCTGACTGAAGTAAGAGGTGAGTGAGCACACTGCCAATACAATCCACTGAGAGAGGAGGGAGGGAGGGAGGGAGGGAGGGAGAGAGAGAGAGAGAGAGAGAGAGAGAGAGAGAGAGAGAGAGAGAGAGAGAGAGAGAGAGATCTGTCACACAGAATTTGCAGGAAGACTATTATGAAAGGACTTTTCTCTTGTGCTTGTTTATTTTTGCCCTAATGTATTTCTATGTATGTGCAAAGAAAGTTGGGGACAAATTAAGAAACAAACCCAAAGATAATAATCTCCCTATTTGTAATATTCACATTCTACCTTTTTGTCCTTTTATTGCATTTTTAGGTATTGCTTTTTCCATTCTATTTAGTTTACTAAGCCATGTAAGAACCTCAAAATACATGCAATTATTCCCAATAAACTTGAGTGGCTACCACATGTAAGGAATTCTACCCGACTTTGTAGGAGATACTCAAGGCATTGTGCTAAGTTCTGTATCAGACAGAGAAGATACCGTCTATCTCAGGATCTGGAGATCTGCTCAACAGTTTGCAGAGACAGCTAGATTTTACACAGGAAAACATTCTAATTGTCTAGTGGTCAGTGAAAGAATCTCAATATCACTTATATTTAGCTAAAAGCCCAAGAGTATTTTGAGACAATAGCGAGTAAATGAATACTTTTATCAGAAACCGATTTCAGAAGGGTTCATTTGTGTGTCATAATTTATGAAAGGGAGAGAGAGTTCCGCCCATGACATATGTGCACACCAGAGCCACAGTTATATCATCATCTGCAACACAGCTGCTTCTCTTGAATTCTCACATTCAGAACTTCAATAGTATGCAGCATATGGGCTATGAAAAACTATATTTGAGCCAGGTCAGAATTTGGTAGGTAGCTGATTTAGAGTATTAGGCCTTCTCTACCCTAAGAAATTAAATTAAGGAGCACACAAATATGGCCTTTGGAGACAAGAACTTGAGTAGAAATGCCTACAGAAGTGTCAACTGAGATATTACTATCATTTTGGATGAAAAAGATGTCCATTATTTTCACTTCATGAAGTCTCTTCATCTGTGGATAGTGTTTGACTGGCATGATGCTATTATTTACTGTAGAATTTCTGGAAGTAAATAAAATAAGAAAAAGCATTAACCAAAACAAGACAAGTCATTTGGTTCCAGGGAATGAAATCATATCCTGAGTAACAATCACAAATACTATCATTTGCACTCTTGTTTTCTGTCAGGTGCTCAAGTACCTCCCTAAAATAGGGTCCAATCAATATGAAATGTTAAAGATGAAGTAAAAGAGTCTTTGGGTTTGGGATGGGTAGATAGCTCAGTTGGTAAAGTGCTTGGCATGCAAACATGGGGACCCAAATCTCATGTTAAACTAGGTGTGGTGACTTGTGCCTGTAACCCCATGCTGTGGATGCTGAGACAGGAGGGGCTCTAGGGCTTGTAATAATTGCTATTGTAGCCAGTTGATTCAATGAGAGAGTGTGCCTCAAAAATGTAAGATGGAGAAGAATTGAGGAGGATACTTGATGCTGACCTCTGACCTCTATACACACACACACACACACACATGCATGTGAGCTCACATGAACAACAAATATATAGTGTTTGTGCAAGTACTTGAGATACACACACACACACACACACACACACACACACACACACACACACACAGTCTCTGCACTGTTAGGACCCACACAAAAGAGGGCAGTAGTGACACAATATTTTAACAATTACTAATCTTCTTACCTGTCCCAATCAGTCTCCACAGTACTGCAATGCAATTGCTTCACTTAAAGCAAGCAGATCTGTCTAGCACAAATGCCCAGGCATTTGTTTCCTCTTTAAATTTCCTCTTATCCTGGATGTGAGTTCTCTAAGGTAGACCTTCAGAAAAATCACGAGTCACTAATCAAAGTCTGCTAGGAAAGGGCAAATAGGACCAGGCTAGTGTGTATTGCTTATAAAATGATGTTCATGTTCTAACCTATTACATCCATTTAAACTTAGTTAAGTTCAATTCAATTCACTTTTGTACAGCAGGAAGTATTCAGTCATTGCCAAAGTCAATATATTAAGCCTAGTTGCTGAAGGCAGCTGGTTTCCCACAGATAGTACTATGTGTCCCTATTTCCGATTTCAGTCGATTTCTGATTCAGTGGTAGGAAATGCCTAAGGGAGTTTGCAGCAATGCCCTTTTCCACTTGTAATAGATTTTATGAACTTTGGATTTTTCTCCTGGATAGCTCTAAAACTAATGTCAAACCAAATAAAACAAAACGACAAGGTAAGTGGTTTCTTCTTCCTGTCCCAGAAGCAAGTGTCCTGCCAGTCTATTGTCACGGATGTGGAATCCCCAAGGAGAAGAGGGGCTCTCATATGTATGAGAAACAAGTTTGTAAGAAAGCTCTGGAATGTGAACATTCCTTGAGACTCCAGTGATAACCGGAGATAAATTTGGACTTCTGGGACATCCTATTTCTGTGCTATGTCTTCGCCCACTCCCTTCTTGGCTGGTGGGAAAAAGAGGTAAAGAATTTCAGAATGGGAGGCATTTATTCTGATATTTTTTTCCTGTTTGTTTAAATCTCTGGGCTGACACTGCAATCCCCACTTCCTTTCCTTTCTCTTCTCTTGCTGTGTTTTGACTTTTCTTCTGTGATAGTTGATCTTTAAATAGATCAAGTATGAAGTTTTATTTTTCTCTAATTTTTGTTCATTAACCTTGCAAATATCACATTCTTGTACTTTGTAGATTCCTAATCTATATAGGGATATATTAGTATCTATTCCCTTTTGTTTGTCAAACATCTCAATTTTCAATTATTTTAATAAGCTTGCAATTTCCTCTGGTAACTATGGTATTTAATCATGAATATTTAAACCACACTCAGATTTCATAAAAAAAGAGACCTTGTGGATGGTAGATATATTAGTTATTTTTTTGTTGCTGTGATAAAACACCTGAGAAAAGCAACTGAAGGAAGCGATTTTTGTCTTCTGGTTCCAGAGGGATAGAGTCGACCATGGCAGGGAGAGGGAGAAGGGGGAGGGGAAGGAGGAAGGGAGAGAACTCCTATGCACCAGCTGTGGGGATGCACACTGTAATCTCAGCACTAGCAAGGACGAGGCAGGAGGACTGTTATGAGTTCAAGACCAGACAAGACTACACAGAGACTCCCAGAGTTCCAAGGTCTGCCAAGCAGCTACTACGTGTTGGCCTCCTGGGGAAGTGAAGGTTGCTGCTGAACATCCCGACACAGAGCCCGAGTAATTTGTGCCTCTGCAGCAGTGCTCAAATCTGTCCTCCAGGACATCTTTTCATTACTAAAATTACTGAGGATCCCTGACAGTGCCTGTCTATGTTGGATACATCTACTGAGCTATTATATTTGAAATTAAAACTGAGAAAAATTTAGAGTATTACTGATTTAACTCACAAATATCTAAAATTCATTAAAATATAATAAACTAATATATGTTAACACAAAACACATCTTATGAAAAATATTTGTATCTTCTAAAGCAATAAAAGTTAGGTTGAGAAATGTCATTGTTTTACATTTTGGCAAATTCCTTTAACATCTAGCTTAATAAGTAACAGCTGATTCTTTTATGGATTTTTTTTGCATTCAACTTGTTACAATTATACTGGAAAATGTCAGTGTATTTTTCATGAGAAAAAGATTTAGCAGAGAATAAATCCTCATATTCAGTTTAAAATTGGCCTTAAAAGTCAGTATTAGTATGTTAAAATATTAACCTTTCAGCTCCCCACATTCTCAGAGACAGAATCCCCTTCTCACTGCCAGGATTCCTCACTCAACACCTAACTACTGTATTAGTGCCTACTACACAATTATCCCTCAAGAAATAGTTGCTGGATTAAGTAATGGATACTATACCCTATGTTGGGACTATATAGGTTACCAAGAATCCCTTCTCTCAAGAAGTTTGTACTCCACTGGAAGACAAATATTTATGAGATTGTATTAGCACAATATGAGAGTAAATACAAGATGCTATGGAAGTTTAGAGGGTATACCACCCAATCCTGGAAGATCAAAAAAGGTCTTTAGGGGAAAACTGGTTAAACTGAGACAAAGTAAACATCAAATGAGAAGTGTGAGTGGAGTGTTACAGATGGAGGGGGCAGCAGAACTTGCTAGAGTCAAGCCATGAAGTGAGCAGGCCAGAAGGGAGGAAATCTATCATGTAAGTTTTCCAAGAAAAAGTCTGAAGACTAAACTGGAGACTGACACAGTTAAGGCTCAGAATGATCACTATGGATCATTCTAAGTGAAGAATGAGTCGTAATACAAAGCAACAGGCTGAAACGCTGCTACAAGGAGCTAAGTCAAGAGAATGGATTTGTCTAAAAGTAATGGAGATAAAAAGAAATGGAAGTAGAGTTGGGAAAGGAAACTTGAGTGGATTTCCTGATGATTGTAGAAGGGCAGGGTGGAGTATGACACCCAGATTTCTGGCTTGTACAACTGATCAGTGATGATACCATTTAGAGATCTGAAGCAAATACAGGTACAATGAAATGAGAATTTTAGTTTGGGATGAGATGTTGTTTTGAGATACCCTGGATCATCCAGGATAGACATTTTAAAGGTATGTAGACTTTATGGTTAAGAGAGAACTGGACTTGATACTTACACTTCGTTAGCACACATGATTATGGAAGCCAGGGAGACCACAGAGGACTGTTAAAGGTGAGATGGGGAGCAGGATGGTGCAGCGGATAAAAGCACTTGACAGGTAAGCCTGATGAGTTTCATCACTGAAATCAACGGTGAAAGGAGAGAATAGATTCTCTAAAGTCCTCTGACTTCTGCACAAGTGGTATACATTCACACACACATATACTATTAATGATAAATTACTTTTTAAAAAGAGACACAGATCGAATGAGATGCCTCAGTGGTTAAGATCACTGGCTGATTTTCCAGAAGACCTGGTTTCCATTCCCAGCACCCATATGGCAGTTCATATTCATATGTAACTCTAGTCCCAGGGCATCTGATGTCCTCTTCTGGCTTCTTTGGGCACCATGTACACACATGGTACACAGACATACATGCGGACAAAACACTGATACACATACAATAAATAAAAAGTATATCTTTATGTATATATGTGAGATAGGAACAAATCAGTTTGAACAACTTCTAGGCACATGATATTTACGTGCCAGCAGAAGATAATCCTAGAAGACAAGATTTTAAAAAAAGAGCTAGAGATCTAGGAAGAAAACCAGGAAAGTGTGGTTTTAGATACCAAAAGATGTAAATTTGCAAACTATGGTTACTGGTATCTAACGCTGTAGAGAAGTTGATTAAAACAAGAAAAAAAGGTCTACTGTACTGATATCCTTATGAAGAATTTAGGTAGAGTGATAAGGGTAAAATCCTGAAGCTTATTGACTAGAATAAAAAAATGCATTGAGAGAAGTTCCTGAGAAGACAGAAATATGTGCTTCAGAGATGGTAGAGGGTGAAGGAAACACCTTATCCGTGGTGCCAAGTCAGATGTGTATGCAGGCAGGCTTGGGAGTGAGGAAACAATCGGTTGGTTTATAACGGTTTTGTTGTTGTTGTTTTCTGAAAATAAGCGAGAGAGAGAGAGAGAGAGAGAGAGAGAGAGAGAGAGAGAGAGAGAGAGAGAGAGAGATTGAGATTGACAATAATGCAGAAAATCTGACGCGGCTGTTGCTGAAAGTGGGAAGAAGAGCTCACTAGAGGAATAAGCATTGCTTGATGAATTGGGCAGTTCACTTGATTTGTACATTGTAAATATATATCAGAAACAACCTACATGGTCAGCCCAGGATTTCATATCAACTTTCTTTTTCAAACCTTTTTCTGAATTAGGTTAAGATCTAGGCTTTATTTTGTGAACAAATGTAATACCATAGACAGCACAACAGAAAGATCATAAAAAGAGCACAATTCTCACCTTCTGTATTTGCTTACATGTAATTTTCAACACATATACAATATATAACATCAGCTACTTAATCTCTTTCTGAGAAAGCTCCACATAGTATAATCTCATTTCCTGTAATCTTCCACGAATTTTCAATGGAAAGCATTGAAGTTATTATTTGGGGTAGACTTTGTATGACAGCATAAATATATCTTTGACATTATTTATATTGAGAATTTGTCCATTTTCAGGAAATGACACAACATTCACTAATCTCTTAATGAGAATCTGACCTTACTAAAAGCTCTTCCCCAAAGACATTTACTGACAGAGACAAATATTTTCTTCTTTATAGACTACTAAATCATATCAATTATAGTATTTGGTTTAATTTTACATATAATCATTATAAATTAACTATATATAAGAAGTATCAGTAAGTTTCCACTATGCACAGGACATGCATAGTCTATTGAATTCTGACAAAAACTTCGTAAGTATTATCTTCACTTATAAAGGAGGACACTTGATCACAAAAAGTTAAGAAACTTATCCTAGGCCACATACCTAATATTGTAAGCTGGGATTTGAACCCAAGCAGTCTGACTTTGTAGTTAAAAAAAACGTACTTGGAAATATTTCAAGTACACAGAAAATAGTTACAACTGAACACCCACGTACCCTAATACCTAATTTCAGTATACCTTAAGTTTTGGCTGCCACATTTTCTGCAGGTTACTTGTCTAGAAAATAATAACAGGTACAGTGGGACGCTTCCTGTTACATTCCCTTCTCTTCCTCAGTAAAAGTAGCCATTATTTTAAATTTTATATGTATCATTTATGAGACTTGCACTTTGATTTCATGGCTTCTCATTTAAAAACTTTTATTTATAATAGAGTATTTCGGGACCTTGCTTCCCCCTTGGTATTGTGTAAATGTAGGTATCCAATTAATGCTAGTAGCTTTAGTTCCTTGAATTTCATCCTACTGTCTGTGTATGAACTTTTTAATAACAATGTAACTTATCCATTCCATTAGTATTGTTTCACTGATACAACTGTTGCTATAAAGATTTATATAGTGCGCACAGTAACTTTGTATACAAAGTTCCTTAACAAGCTCCTGGACTTCACAGCAAAGAGAGCCATCGGTCAAGAAAGGAACTAAAGACAGGGGTGACTGATAGCGAACTGAGAATACTCTCCCTAGGATGCTCCAAAACGATACCTCCCGCCTTCCAGTGACACCCTCCACGGTTCACTGAGTTCCCCATGTGTCCATTCATTTCCTCAACCTGAGCGGAGCGGGGGACCAAGGTGAGTCAACAGGAGTGTGTCGGGCGGGGTACAGCCCGCAGCGGGAACTGCACAAGTCGGCCTCTCCACTGCGCCCGACCACCAGCAATGCCAAGAAGGAAGGGTCGGGGCCAGCGGGGCCTGAGCTCCCCCTCCACCCCGCAAGTCGCGGGAGCGAGGGAACGGGATGCAGCGGAGCACAGACACCTGCCGGCTGCTTCTCTGTCACAAGGACGTCAGGTCCGTGGAAGGACCCAGGCGGGCCCCAACCCCGAGGGCGATATTTCCACGAGCTGGCTCTTTAAGCGGCGCCTCCCAGCCTTACGCCAATTCCGTAAGGAGCGGTGGAGGCCAACCCCGCGGCTCCCGCGGCTCCCAGGCCTGACGTGCGACTGCGCGGGGCGGCCCTGGCGGCGGCGGCCATCTTTAGTCCGGGCAAGACCCCGCCCTCGCGCCCCATCCCCCCCGCTCGCCCTCCCGAGCCCCCAGGATTTTTCAGCGGCCCAAAGTAGCGCTGTTCATCTCCGAAGCCGCGTCGGAGAAGCATACAAAAGACCCTACTGTCCACGACAACGGAAGTGCCCAGGCGCGGCCAATGTAAACATGGCGGTGAAGGAGGGACAGCGAATCGGCGGCGGCGCCGGTGAAGTCATGCTCGCCGCGAAGCAGGGCGGCGGGCGGAGGTGGGTAATCTCGCGAGAACTCAGCCGCCTCGGCTGGGCCCGGAAGCCTCAGGGCGGGCGAGCGCCAGTGGGGCCGTCGGCCTGCTGCCGTGTGCGTAAGTGGGGCGGCTACGCCGCGGAGTCGGCGTAGGTGGCTTTGGAGAATCCGGCGGCTGCGCGGCGCCGGGGCTGGTCGCGGAGGGGGAGGGGATGTCGGTCAGTGCGAGATCCGCTGCTGCTGAGGAGAGGAGCGTCAACTGCAGCACCATGGGTGAGCCTCAGCCCCCGGCCGCCCGGCCATCCGGGACCCCGGCTCGGGGCGCGCCGACCCTCGGCGACCTCCGGCCGAGTGGGGGGAACGCCCTGGGGGACCAGAGGGGCGAGCGGCGCGGCAGGGCGGCGGAGAGGCGGAGGGCCCGGGGCGCGGCGGCCGGGGGGAGGGGAGGCGGCCGCGGTGACAGTTTGAATTGAGCCGAGCCGAGGCGGCGGCGGCGGCGGCGGCGGCGGCGTTTCCTGCGCCTTGGCGGGCGGGCCTGGGGAGCGGGCGGGCGATCGGGAGGGCGAGCCGCGGCCTCTTGAGGCCCGAGCGGCCGGAGCCGCCCCGTCCTAGCCCTCGCCCGCCTCCGAGGCCAGCCTTTCCTGCGTCTCCTCCGGCCTCCGGCCCCCGCGGCCTTGCCTGCCCGGGTCTCCTCGTGGGTGTGTGAGCCCGGCGAGCAGGGTGGGGATCTGGGAGCGAGCTCGGTGCCGGGTCTCTCCGGGCCAGCTGGGGAGGGAGGAAGAAGGATGCACTGGGCTGGGGCGGCGGTGGCGGCGGTGGCGGCGGAGGCTGCAGCAGCTCCAGCAGCTCCAGCAAACATGTTGCTGCTCCCTTGCTCCTTCTCCGGGTGCAACCGGGAAGGCTGGTGGATGGCGAGCGAGTCCCGAGACGCATCCCGAGCTTGGTTTTGGGATTAATTTTTAGGAAAAAGGGAAAGAGAAGGTCTGGAAAGGGCGCCCCCCCGGAGGAGGTGTAAAGGATGGGAAGGGTGCCTGGAAAGGGGAGGGGGGTGGGCAGACACGGACTGGAGAAGTTTAAGGAAATTAATTTGGGAAAATAATTTCAGTATTCTGTTTTTCTCTGAAGCCTTTTCATTTCCTTTCCTCCCCCACATGCTGGAAAAAGAACAGGCCATTTCATTCATATTTTCCACTCCAGATTTCCATTTCGTACTTTTTATGTAGTATGAAATAAGCGGTTGAGGTTTTTTTCTTACACATTTCTTTTTGCTAAGTTACTTTTTAGAGTACACTGTTGCAAGTCTGCGTTCTTTCAGTTGAAGGGATAGAATCTGTGATGCCCAGATGTTTGCTAAGTTACCGAAAACATTACTTACTACTTAAATCTCGGCAAGTGTATTGCTAAATAGTTCAGCTTCAAGAGTTACTTATTTGGGTTCTCTAATTTTGGTGAAAAGGAAAAAAATATCTTTTTCATTGCCTCTGAGAATCCAGGGGAACAGGTAATCTAGAGTGACAAGCATTTCTTTTTCTTATTCACATGTTTATGTGCATTCAGGTAGTGAGAAGATGTCCTGCTTACAGCAGGAGTACAATTTGTGGAATCCTGGTAGACTGCAGAATGGACACAGGTTCTTCCGGGAGTCTTTACTTTTCCAAACAGCAAGGGAAAGAGTAGGGGATGATGGCAGAGTGGAGGCAGGAAACAATCTTTCATTACATCCAGCTGAATGGGACTAGAGTAGATAGGGCTTGAGTGGAGCTATAAAAGAAAAGGAAACTACATTGGTAGTTTACATGCTAGCGATGTGTTATTCAGTGATAGGGCAATGTGATGGAGCCTGGTCCTCTTTATACTGTTATTAAAAATATCACATAGGCACTCAGGCTTACAGATTTGAAAACAAAGTTTCTGTGTTTTTATGGGAAGTTGAGGTATGTTTTCCTAATTTGGCAATTTATAGGTGTTGGTTTTGGTTTAGAGATAAGATAACTTGTACATAACAACATGAAGAGTCGTAGTATTATTTCAGAAGTTAGATAGAAAATCGATTATGTGGATTTGTGCATTGATCCCAAAGACACGATCTATTGGAATATTTGAACTACTATGAGACGTTAGGGCAGTTTAAAGGATTGTGCTTTAACAGCAAGAGTATTGAGGAAGAAATGGGAAGAAGAGCTAGATTTGTGGTTTTAGGACCAGTGGGACTGAAGATAGTTGTAGAACAGGTTGGTTTCAGACATATAATTTGGTGGTATATAAATTCATCATGGATTGTGTATGGCTGGGGCCGGCCAGTAGAGTAGTGTTGCTTGACAGAATTGTCAGGAGAAAGCCTAATTTCATATTTTGACTTGAATAGCTAGCTTCAAATTTTTATTAGAAGTTGAAATTCGTTAATGCATTTTACCAAGATTTGAGACAGAAATGTGTAGATTCCATTCTCTGTATTGTGGTTAAAAGTGCAGTGGCTCAAGAGTAAGGATTTTAAATGTTGTTATAGGGGTTAGTGGTCTTGGTATGAGGGAAAAAAAAGACAAAGGCTTTAAGTTCATGTTGCATTTTCTTATTTGGATCTAGTTATTCTGCACACTGGAAGGTAGTAGGGCTAGAAAGGCCCTATCTCCAGAAGGGTCACCTCCAGACCAGATAGACACCAGGGTGGGCCCAAAAAGAAAATAGTAGTAGCCAATGACTGCTTTAGGTTTTGAGAAGAAAAAGTTTTTTGTTTTCTCTTGACCCTTTCTGTCATCAGATTTCTAGAGAGTAAGGGAGGGCTTCTTGTTCAAAGTCGTAATGGAAGTACAACCTTACCATGACTAAGAACTTGAGCTTTGATGATGTCAGACAGGGATTCAGATCTTCACTTGACCCTTCTACTGATGTGTCAGTCATTTTAAGTTAATACTTCACAAACAGGTGAATGGTTTTACTTTTTTTTTTTCTCTTTTCTCCTCCCTACATAAGTCCCTTTTAGTTCCCTACCACCCCAAATCCAAAGTACTGTGAATTTATTTTAAATAAAAGCAGAATGAGAAAGACCATGAAAATCCCAACTTGATTATTAGGTCCAATATACAGAAAATGGTCCTGCTATTAAAACAGTTTCTAAGAGAGGGGATGCAGTGTAGTGGCAGAGCATTGTTAGCTTAGCATCTATGAAGTCCTGGGTTTGGTCTCCAGCAGCTTCAGTCCCCACAAAGACATCTATTTTTGTGCTTAAAATTTCTATACTTTAACATAAACCTACTTTCTTTCATACACTGGTCCACCTTGCTTTCAGAATACTTAACTGGGTTAGGGTGTTTTACAGTAATTTCTAGGTAGCTAAATATGGGGTCTTATCAGTTGTATTAAAGATTGTGTACTTGCAACCAGCAACTTTAAAAGTGCTTGTGTTTGAAAGAATAGCATGGGGCTGCTGCTATTTACATTATTTTGAGGGTTTTAAGTCTTGGATATTCATGTATTAGTGTTTTAGTCTATGTTTGCTTTACAAACAATATAAAGAGAATATCCTTCTTCCTCATTAATCCAAAAGTTACAAGGACTCTACTTTTTTATTTTTAAATTTTTAAAATTTGTGTATAACTGTGTATGTGTGTGTAGGGGGCATGCAGAGTTCAGAGGACAGTTTGTTGGGGTCAATTCTCCTTTCACTATGTATGTCACAGAATCAAACTCAGGAGGTCAGGCTTAGAGGCCTTTGTGCCCTCAGCATGCTAATTCTATTTCATTTTACTCTGGAGCCATAACTGAATAATTTCGGTAGCTTTACTTGCGATGAGCCTCCAGTCAGTTTCTCAACCTTGGAAATACTAACCTTTAAGTGTTTATTTTTGTTATGTAAGTACAACTTGGAGGTGCATGTATGTGTATATATATGGTGTGTGTATGTGTGCTTATTATATACTTAGTACTTCTCAAACTTGAGAATTAGGATTGTCTAGATAGCTATTTTCCTTCCTTCCTTCCTTCCTTCCTTCCTTCCTTCCTTCCTTCCTTCTTTTTTTTTGTAAGTTTATCTTTGATTCATTAATTTTTGTTTTCTTTTTTGGTAATTAATTGACATACCTTACATTGTGCTAGATCAGTCCCAGAGTATAATTTCTGATCCTCAAATATGAAGAGTCAGCCATGGCCTTGTGTTAAAAAGTGCAGATTATCTGGGTCCCAGTAATGTTCCTTGATTCACAGTATCTGGGAGAGGAGCCTAGGAACCTCCATTTTCAAGTGTTTTCCCAAATTAGTAACTTTAGTAAGGTATAACTTTTATACCATAAAATTTACAGGTTTTAAGCACTTACTTCAAGGAACCTTGATATATAAACACCTCTTGTAGCCTTATATATCAATCAAAATATTGAATGTTTCTAACATCTTGGCATTTCCTTGTGCCTATTCTCAACCCTGTGCCTTAACCTTGTTCCAGGTAACCGCTGATCTGATTTCTGATAGTCATTGATTAGATTTTTAAAAGCAGTTTTGTTGAGATGCATATTTATTTTGTATGCTACACACACACACACACACACACACACACACACACACACACACATACACATATATATGTGTATATATATAGTTGACTCATTTGAAATAGTTTTTTCTTGGTAGTTTTTAAAGTTTTTCTTTCCTCCTTTTTTTGGTGTATGGTATTTATGTGTGTACTTGTGTGTATGCGT
Organism: Peromyscus californicus insignis; assembly: GCF_007827085.1. Lineage (NCBI taxonomy): Eukaryota > Metazoa > Chordata > Mammalia > Rodentia > Cricetidae > Peromyscus > Peromyscus californicus. The sequence continues at coordinate 20,822,477 of NW_026294402.1, forward strand.
TCATGTTTGTGTTTTGTATCTTTCTGTGTGTGTCTGTCCATCTGTCAATCCATCCATTCATCCATCCAAGTATAGCAGCCAGAGATCAATCAGTGGTGGATGCCTTCCTCTGGTCTCCACCTTAATTTTCTTTTTGGTACACGTTCGTTGTGCTTGTGGTCACGCATGTGGCTGCTGGAGCATGTGCCTATTTGTGTGCATACAGAGGCCAAAGGAAGACATTGGGTATCTTTGTCTATCACTGTCTTTATTACTTTGAAGCAAGGTCTGTCACTGAACTGAAGCTCTGTTTTGGGATTCACTTGTCTTATCCCCTCAATGCCAGGGTTAGAAGCATGGGCATCCATGTCTAGCTTTTTGTGTGTGTGTGTATGCTGGAGATTTGAATTTAGGCCCTCATACTTACATAGTAAATGCTCTTACCTACTGAGTCACCTCCCCAGCCCATTCACATTTTTCTTGAGACAGGTCTCTCACTGAACCCAGAGCTAACTGATAGATCAGACTAACTGGCTAGCAAGCCCCAGACATCCTGCTGTCTCTACCCCCTACCCCTCCACACCAGGGTTGAAGATCCATATTGTCACATGGATTTTCTGGCTTATGCTTGGATATTGGGGATCCAAATACTTGCATGGCAAGTACTTTACTGACTAAGCCATCTCTCTTTGTAAGATTTCAAATGCACAGAAAAAAATTAAAAAGTTGGTCACATAATTATGGTCACATAATTCTAGTAGCTTTCTAGAATTATATAAACAGGCTTGGAATGGGCCCCTGGAAATCTGATTAACTTTTTCAGCAATATAAAAACTTTTCTTATAGTTTGATCTTTGTAAAATAGTCTTGTAATGGCAGTTTGACATTTTGCAAGCCTTTTTCATTGATTTAACAAACATTGATTACAAAAGTCTTATGTACTATGAAATCTAAGATAATTTGGCCCGTAACCTTGCATATATTATTGTGTTTGTACTTTTGCTTCTGGAATTGATTTTTGTTCCTCCTCATACCTTTTTTTGTGGCAGTGTCTTACTGTGTAGTCTGGGCAGGCCTGGAACTCATTATGTAGACCGGGGTGGCCTAATGCGCTTCAGAGATCCATCTGTTTCTGACTCCCCTTGAATTGAAGGTGGGCACCACCGTGCCTAGCTCCTCCTCCTATCTTTAAAGTCAGTCAGTTTTCTACTCTTCAGGTCACCTACTCTAACAGTTTCTTGTATGTACTCTGAAGGATTTAAAATAGAATTAAAAATCATATAGACTTCCTGCCCTATGACATACATTCTCTCTTGCCTCATTTTCCCCAGCTAGTCTATTTAGACTATCAGTGTGTAAAAATCATTCTTATTTTATATTGTTGTGTAAATCTATTATATGATGTTTTAGTCTGTTTGTGCTGTGATAACAGTATGCCTAAGATTGAAACAATTATAAAGAACAGAAACTCAATTCTTACAGTGTAGGAGGCTGGTAAGGTCAATATCCAAATACCAACAGGTTCGTTAGCTGGTTATAGCCAAGTCTGCTTTTAAGTTGGTGCCTTAGATGTGACTTCCTAAGGAGAAAAGTGCTCGTCCTTGTGGTGGAAGAAGCTTAGAGTAAATAACTCTCTTGCACCTCTTTGCAGTAATACTCCTATTGTTTTTTTTAAAGTATTTTTTATAAGATTTTTATTTTTTGAAATTATAATTATATCATTTCTCCCTCTCCCTCACCCTAAATATATAAATACAACCTGCTCTGTCTCTATAATGTTATCTGTATGTGTGTGATCTCAGGCTGGTGGCTTGTTATTGGATAACCAGTTGGAGTGTTCTTCCATTGCTAAGACCATTTCTGCTCTCAACATTCCCTAGTTGCCCATAGTTCCTACCAGGCTTGAGGCCCTGAAAGCTTTCCTCATTCCATGTTAGCATGTCCATTGGTGTTGTCATTTTTCAGGTCTTGTTAAGGCAGCCATGTTGATGAGACTTCATGGGTGTAGCCTCTCTGATATCTCTAGGAGATGCAGCCTCACAGCAAGCTTCCTGTTTCTCTGGCTCTTAATAAACTTTTTACTCTCTCTTCCAAAATGATCCCTAGTCTTACGTGCAGGAATTGTCTTGTCAGTGAATCATTGGACTGGGAATCACACAATTTCTTGTTTTCTACATTTTGATTGGTTGTGGTTTTCTGTAATGATTTTTGTTGCAGAGAAGTGTCTTTGATGAGAGGTGAGAACTGCACTTGGAGGTAAGGGTAAATATTTTAAATGTCGTTAAGAATTAGGCTGGTTTAGTAAGAGGGCAATTTTTGGTTCTCCTCCAGGATCCATGACTTCACTAGCCCTGGGTTGGCTTGGTTTCCACTGTCAGGAATTGTTTCCCTCTTGTTCAGTGGGTCTTAAGTCCAGTTAGAGAGCCGTTGCTTGTCACCTAGGTGTGCTTGCCATTACTGCACCCTTAGGGTTTCTGTTTCTGGATATTTTGTAGCTTTAGAATTTGAAATTATAAATAGAATTTTTAAAAGAGAATGTTTAACAAACCTCTCCCCCTTCCTCATTTATTCTTGGGGATGTTTATTAGTGCTTTAAGCTTGCAATTTACATTTCTTATGTTACTGGGAAGAGCTGTTTGTTATATATAATCTGATTATTCCTCTGCTTTTAGTAGAATACTCTAGATTTTTAAAAACTACTGTCTGGTATATTTGGTTTTGTGCTATGAATTATATGTAGCATGGATTATTAAATAATATAATATGAATTTTAAAACTATATATAGCTTTTTACATTTTCTGCTTCGTAGCTATATCTACCTATCTTTTGTTCTTATTTCCTGGCTTATTTCTTGAATAATTCCTTATTTCTTGAATAATTTCTTATTTCTGTCTGTCATCTAGCTGTCATCTTTTAATCCACTGACTCCAGTTACTGCTGCCCATGTGCTCACAGGTGTGGGGTTAGCCACTGGCATATGGGGAAACCTGCTAGTACTCCTTCCTCCAAGTGACTCTCCCTCCTCCAGTGGTCATCAGCTGTTAGCAGTTCTTCATTTCTTCTCCTGAGCCCCTCCCTACTCCAGGCTGGAATTTTTGATTCCAGCGTCTTGGTCTTGTGCAGGTAACCACACTGCTGTGAGTTCGTGTGAACAGTCATCATGCCATATCTAAAGGTCATCATTTCACATCTTTCTTCCCCATCCTGCACCTCTTACATTACCCACTCCCCTGCCCCGTGTTCCTAGCCTTAGGTGTTGATCCAGGTGTCCCATCTAAAGCTGAGCATGAAGTCACTTACTCTCAGCCCTTTGAACAGTAACATGCGAGTGAGTGTCTGCATTAACCATACCCACTATAATAAGAAGCTTCTTTGACCACACTTGGAGCAGTACAAATTATATAAACTTAAATATTTAAAAGGTAGTTTGACAACATGACTATTTAGAAAAACCACATCAATAGGTTCTCCCCTAGGGCTTCGGACTTCCTAGCCATGTTTTGATCATGTTTACAGTACCAGATCTGATTTTGCCTGTGTAGACACAGGCCTCAAGTCCAGTTTAAGGTCAACTCTATGCCTGTTAAGCATTGAGCTAGATTTACATGTTTGGTTCTCAGTTATGTCCTGTAAAGTTAGGGTACTGGGTGAAAGGAATGCTGTGGGATGGTCTGTATGTCAAATGTGTTGCTCTGATTGGTCAATAAATAAATCACTGATTGGCCAATGGCTAGGCAGGAAGTATAGGCGGGACTAGGAGGAGAATAAAGCTGAAAAGTAAAAAACTGAGTGAGAGACACTGCCAGCCGCCGCCATGACAAGCAGCATGTGAAGATGCCGGTAAGCCACGAGCCACGTGGCAAGGTGTAGATTTATAGAAATGGATTAATTTAAGCTGTAAGAACAGTTAGCAAGAAGCCTGCCACGGCCATACAGTTTGTAAGCAATATAAGTCTCTGTGTTTACTTGGTTGGGTCTGAGCAGCCGTGGGACTGGCGGGTGACAGAGATTTGTCCTGACTGTGGACCAGGCAGGAAAACTCTAACTACAAAGGAAAATAAATTTAAGTAGGAATAATTCTTGTTCTATGGATGTTGTGTAAAATAGTATACAAATAAAAGAGCTACCAAATCCATTTAGGCTGTTGACTGAAGATGCTGAGAATGGTGAATTGATTTCTCTTGTTCAAGTTTGGAGAAATGAAAACTTGGCACAGGTGGTAGAATTAGTGGAAACATGTAGAAATTAGTCAGCCGCACCTAGGGTTTTTTTGTTAGAAAGCAAAAGTTGGTGAAATACAGAGTAATTATGGCTTACTTCAGGGAGATGAGTACTGTACTGTCATAAACTGCTCAGAAGCTGACTGTATAGTGATAGCCTCTTTCTTAAAATTTTAAAATAACTTTAGATTTGCTAAAGAGATATAATCCTCTAATTAGGAAAGTTAAATATTTGGTTAACATGTAGAAATAATAACATAGACATGCAAATATAGCATGAAATGATCATCCACTTTAGTACTGGCCAGGATTAAAGGGAATGTCATTTGAACTTTTGTTTGATATTTGATAATTTTTTGCTAGGATGTCACGTAACTCAGGTTTTCCTTAAACATGCTGCATAGCAGAGGCTAACTTGAAGTACTACTGATCATGCCCCACAGCTTAGTGCTGGGATTTCAGACATGTACCACCTCACTAGCTCAGTTAACAGTAACTTTTAATTTGCGTTGAACGTATTTTAGTACAGCTGTGGGGTTTCATTGCTAGTTTGATTGAAGAGTGGGTTTTCTAAGTCCGGTTGGTTACCGGAGATTGTGTTTAACGAATTAGAGTCTAGCTAATATAAACCAAGGACCTTCATTCCTCTAGCTTCTTCATTGATTTTACTGTTTTTGATTTCTTCCTAACTAACAAATCTGTTAAGTGTGTTGTACCTAAGGCTCTACTTTAATAAATAATTTGCCTATGGTGGAACTTTAAATAATATCTGTTACTTATAGGTTTCTAGGTTTATAGTTAAATACTATATTTTGGGCTCTATTGCTAGGATTTTTAATTGCCTATTTTTAGGCAGGGGTCTAGGTGTATGTTTTCATCAAAAGCTTCCTAGGAACTCTATAGCCTCCAAACTAAAAATAAAAAAGGGAAAAAAGGCCATAACACTAGAATTTACTGTTTTGAGGTATTAAATTATTTTGATTACTTCAATAGTAGGCTTTTCAAATCTTTAGTTGTAGAATTAGCTTATGATTTTATAGAAACTCTTATAATTTATTAAGAATTTAGCTAATAATTTTATGCAAACATTTAAAGCACTCCCCAGTAACTACATTAGTATGCTAGGTCTGCCATATCCCCATTCCCCAGCCCCCAAATCAGATATTTGTTTTCTCACGGGAATGCAGTAGGGAAGCATTAAAAAAAATACAGAAAGAATTCATTCACTTACAAAATTTTCCTGTTGAGAATACTACAGTAAAATACAGAGTGCTCATATACTGAATGAAGAAAAGACATAATGACTGACTAGTTAAAGTAGACTACAGCTAATCCCTAAAATTTTGGGGATATATACTTGATAATCTTATTCTTATGATATTTTCATGAGGTCCTAGGATTGGAAGATCAATCATTTAGTCTCATCATGGAAGCAGCTCACCCTGCAGTCTTCACTAGTTGGTTTTTTAACCCTGAACTGTTCAATATGGTAGTAACATATATATGACTGTTGAACATTATAGATGCAGTTAGTTTGAATGAAGATATGGATCATGATGTGGAAGCACATATTTCTATATAAAATATCTTGTTAATTTTATATTGATTGCATGTGGAGACAAATGTTTTGAACATCTTTCTTTGGTGAAATACGTTGTTACAAGTAATTTTACATGTTTCCTTTTGCTTTTTTAATGTGGCTACAGAAAATGTAAGATCTTGTGGCTTGCATGTGTTTCTGATGGATGAAGTGGTCCATCTATCAGATGTACTAGAGAAAGTTGTGCTGCTACTATTACATAGCTGAATGTGGTGTTCAGAAGTTCTCATTGGCTTCTTGAGATCAGAGGGTAATTCTTCTTTAATATTATATCATCCTCTGGAGGCAATCCTCAGGCTTTACTGAGTTTTTGGTAGTTTATTTTCCATTTCCTTTAGCACTCTTTATAAGGTGGAGAAGCAGATCCCTTGAACTGTTGTTGCTACTTCCCTCTGAACGTTATTTTTTCACATAGCCTTTCCTGGTGCTACATTCTAGATAAGTATGCTAATGAATCTTAAAGGTAGCCTTTTAGGTCAATGTTCTTTTCTTATTGATGAATGTTGTTAACTGAGATGCTTCCTTCCACCTTTTCTTTTTGGGCTGCTGTAGTTTTGCTTATTCATTTTTTTCTTAAGTTAGGAGAACTTAAGTGTGTCCCTCATCTCTTATTTCTGAAGTTCTGCTAGAGTTCTGACCTTCATGAAAACTTTGTCTTTTTATTTGGGGTGAGGAAAAAGGCACATGATTTGGTTCCACACACTTCCATATTAAATTTTACTTTGGAGTCTTAAGGGGCTTACACAGTAGTTTTTAGCTTTTTTTAGCTTTTATCACTTGCAGGTTTGACATGTGTACCTTCTGTGTTCTCATCAAATTGTGAAATAATATTATGACTTGAGGCCATAAGACTGTCAGATCCTTGGGATGTATAATTCTGCTGAAGTTAATATACAACTAAGCAGCTGTTTATCTGTCTCACTTTATTAATATTATAGCTTTTTTGTGTGTGTCTTTTGAGACATGGTTTCACTGTGTAACAGCCCTGGCTGTGCTGGAACTCACTCTGTAGACCAGGCTGGCCTCAAACTCACAGAAATCCTCCTGCCTCTGCCTCTCAGTGCTGGGATTAAAGGCATGCGCAACCACTGCCCGGCTAGATGATTTTTTTTTTAAATCTACTTCCCTTGTAGTCTCATCATGGTTAATCTTAAGGTTTCTTCCTTTGTAGTCTAATGAGTTTGTCAAAATAAAAAAAAAAAGTCTGATTTACGTGTTAAAAGGTAACCCATGGTGGCTTTTGATGTACATGACTTCATTTTCATTCCTTTTGAATTTTTTTTTAATTCATTTATTTATTATGTATACAGCATATGTGACTGCAGGCCAGAAGAGGGCACCAGATCTCATTCAAGGTGGTTGTGAGCCACCATGTGGTTGCTGGGAATTGAACTCAGGACCTCTGGAAGAGCAGTCAGTGCTCTTAACCTCTGAGCCATCTCTCCAGCCCCCCTTTTGAATTTTTAAAAGTGGAGATGCTTCTGATTCTTTGGAAATAACTTGGGAGACAGTAGAAAAAAGAATTGTCACCAAGTCCAGCTAGCAAAACAACACTGGTGTTAAAATCGGGGTACTGTGTTCTTTTAGATTATTTTTATTCTTTTTAATTTCATTTTTTATGTTTGTTTATTTATTGTGGGTGTGGGCATACTTGTGGAGGCCAGAGGACAGCTTGTAGGAATTGGTTCTCTTTCCAGTGTGTGGGTTTTGGGGATTGAGCTCATGTCTTCATGCTTGCCAGCAAGCACCTTTACCCACAGAGCTGTCTAGCTGGCTGTTAATTAACTTTTAAAAAATACTGTAATGATGATGGCTTATGGTTTTATTTCTTTGGTCTGACTCAAATACATGCACGTGCACACACATTTAATTTTTTAAGTTATTACAAGACTTTCCCAATTAGAAGCAGCATTTAGATTCCTACCAGGAATTTATGCGAGTTACAGTTTACTGTGTACTCACTTAGCAGATTTATAGAAACAGCCCCCTCCCCCCCACTTTTTTTTGAGGCAAATTCTCTTTATGTAATCCTGGGACTTGCTTTGTAGATAGTGCTGGTTCCTAGCTTGTGAATCCTCTTTCCTCTACCTTCTGAGAACAAAGTCAATCGCACAACATAAATGTAGTGGAAAACTCAGGACATCTATGTGCTGAGCACACACACTACCACTGTGCATGTCCTCAACCTCTGCTATCATTTTAGTGGCCTTATGGGTCTTGGGACTTGTGTTTCTTTTTTGTTAAATCTTAAAAAGAATGTTCCTTCTATAGTTTCCTCATTTCTACATTTGTGGTGCCTTAATTCAGCTCTGTGTGCCAGCTCTCTTGAGCCTTGTCCTTTTGTATGTTCTTTCCAGAGAATAATAGTTTCAGATAAATCCTAAACTTGCTATCTTGTGCTCAAGTTACAGGTTGCTATTGGGAAAAAAGATCACATGACTTCAAGTTCACATTCAAAGATTTGTGGTCTTCGGCATTAATTAGATGACCATATTGCTTTACTGTCTTATCCTCCCTCTGTTCCTTAACATTTTTTTGTTTGTTTGTTTTGCTTTGGCATTACTCTGGATTGAACACTAGAGTCTTGTGCATACTAAGCTTTCCACTGTTAACTTACATTTTATTCAGCCTTCTTAACTTTTTATTTCAAGACAAGGGTTTCATTAAGTTACTGAATCTGTCCTTGAAGTCACTTTAGCCTAGGCAGGCCTTGAACCTGTATTCTTCCTGCCTTAGCCTCCTGAATAGTTGTGCCACCAGATATGACTCCTTACTCTTTTTCCCTGTTCTTGTTGCTGTTTTCACATCTTTGTCTCTGAAAAATCTTCTGGCCTTTCCCCTCTTAAGATTAGAAGGTGGTTCTGTTCCAGGTATTGAGGAAACCCCTTCCTTCACTGTATAAACATCTGTGTCCTCACCGAACCTCTTTTCAGTCACTCATTTTCTTTATCTTTTCTATAGCATTTAAATAAGTACCAATAACCAGCTTTTCTTTTTGATCCTAAAGCCCTCTCTTGACTCTGTGCTACCCTCTACCTTTGTTTAGATGGTGATGGTGGGATTTTGGTATTGGTTCTTGGCCAGCTTCTCATTGTATACTGCATTTAGATTCATACCATTTAAACAATGACTTAAAATGTTAATATCTGCCTGTCATTTTAATTTCTGGTTTTTGTTGTTGTTTTGTTTTTCGAGACAGGGTTTCTCTGTGTAGCTTTCGTTGTTCTGGAATTTGCTGTAGACCAGGCTGACCTCAAACTCAAGAGATCTGCCTGCCTCTGCCTCCCAAGTCTGGGATTAAAGGCGTGCGCCACCACCAGCTAGCTATAATGTCTCTTTTTATATAGTCCACTGCCTGCTAGAATATCTGTCTTCTCTAAAGTCCAGTTGGTACATTAAATTCAAATGATTTCTGCATTAACTAATTAGTATTAGTATTAGTAATAGTATCAGTATTAATATTACTTGTATTAATAAATGATAACTATTCATTTAGTTGCTCAAACCTGAAATTAGAAATCTAAGACTTAGCACTTTTCCTACAGGTTAATTATAAAAATCCATTGGCTTAGCACCTTGGTATATAGTCCATTAAACCATCCAATAAAAATTTAATGCAAGTTGGGGCTGGAAGAGTGCTCAGTGGTTAAGAGCACTTTACTGCTTTTTCAGAGGATTCTCTTTACTTCCCACACTGGGCAGTTTACAGCCACCTGTGACTTCAACTCCGGGGGATTTGGAGCCCTCTTTTGGCTTCTGTGGGCATGCATGTGCATGTGACATGTACACATACACACGAAGATACATAGGAATGAGAGTAAAAATGAATGTCAGTTCATCAATACATCAGTCATACCTGTAATCGTATCACTAGCCTAAAGTGTGCAACAGAACATCAAAAATGAGAGAACCCACAACAGCATTGTGGAAATCAAGAACTGACTCCTAAATGTTGACAGACATGAGAGCCATGAAATCCACATGTCTGTACTCACATACACATAATAAATTTACAACATTTTTAAAGATTGCCCATCGGAGTAAAAACTGTAGTTGGAGGTATGCAGAATAGCACATGAACCTTTAAAATACTTAGGGTAGGAGCTATGACTTTATAATCTTGTAATTTTTTAGTGTTCGTGTTATATTGTTTCATATATAGGTATTTTTAGATCATTTATATAAAAATATTTACACCATTTAAATAGTGGATGAAGTTCTTCAGCATTTTCTCTTTGGCTGTATGACCTTAGGAATTTGACTAAGCAAGTGCCTGAGAGTTGTAGTTATGTGTATTATGTAATAGTAGGGGCATTAAGTAGTAGACAAATAAATATCTGTGGTAATATCTTCTCCTTTTACAATCTGTGATTGGTTTTCATAATTTAAGAGTTAATTATTTTTGCAATGGAGGTTTCACTGTGTTGCCTGGGCTGGCATTGAGCTTAAGTACTGAACTGATTCTGCTGTGGGACTGCAGCTGGGCACTCTTACCTTTTTTTTTCTTTAATATTTAGAACTAATTGTAACTTTTGGAGGTAAATTTAATTACTTTTGTCATTGCATAAGCAATATGTATCCAGGTAGTGGTGGCACTCACCTTTAATCCCAGCACTTGGAAGGCAGAGACAGGCGGATCTCTGTGAGTTCAAGGCCAGCCTGGTGTACAGAGCGAGTTCCAGAACACCTGGGGCTGTTACACAGAGAAACCTTGTCTTGAAAAACAAAAACAAACAAACAAAAATATAAAAATATGCAATGTACATATATACTAAAATCCAAAGATTGAATTTAAAACCGTATAGGAAAGACCAAATGTTTTTTAAAGTTATTGATGTAATCTTTGTGTTTTTGTAATGTATTTTTTTTTTAATTGCAATTACAAAAGGAGGAATAGAATTCTGGGTATATTGTGGTACTTTGGGTTATACACTGTTATTCTTAACCATTTTAGTTTTTTTAACTGAAATTCTTTGTTTTTTCAAGACAATTTCTCTGTGTAACAGCTGTGACTGTCCTGGAACTTGCTTTGTAGACCAGGTTGGCCTTGAACTCACAGAGATCTGCCTGTCTCTGCCTCCTCCCTGTCTTATTCTTAAAGTATTTTTGATTCCTAGAAATAGAGTTAAATAAATTCAATACAGACGCATGTAGTGCTGTATCTTATTTCTATCAATCAACAGAATTGTTTACTTTCCCTTAAATGAATTTGATATAGGAATTGTATCTATTAGCTAAAATATTTTGAAAATACAAGCTATTACAAGAAATCAGTGTTACTTCTTATACAACTGGCTTGAGATCAGTGAGTACCTTCATAACCCCAGAGTATTTTGGTGGGAGCCTAAGTGAAAAATCATATATTTATATTTTCGTGATTATAAATATCATAATTACATTACTCATACACACAAATACATATATATGTATGTGTGGGCATATATATGTATACATGTAACATTTATTTTATTTATTTTTGCCCAGAGATTATATTTCATTCTGGCACTGTGACTATTTTGTTTGTTCAGGAAAAGAATCAGTGGGTGGTTAAGACTTTCAGAGTTAAAGACTGTAGATTTTTTTGTTTGTTTTGTTTTTTGAGACAGGGTTTCTCTGTGTAGTTTTGGTACCTGGCCTCGAACTCACAGAGATCCGCCTGGCTCTGCCTCCCTAGTGCTGGGATTAAAGGCGTGTGCTACCACTGCCCAGCCTGTAGATTGTTTTTAAAGTTCAGGGTAAGGAAAGATTATTAAGAGATAAAAAATTATCTCCTTTAGTTAACAAATAGTGTTATACTGCTAGTATATTCTTTAAACTGTATTTGGTGCCAGGTTTTCTGTGCTGGAGCCAGGTGCTCCAGATGTTAGGTTTTGTATTTTCTGGAATGCTTGCTTGCAAAATCTGAGAAAGTTTGTTTGGCAGCAGTAGCCAAACTACTTTGTCAATTGTCTTTGGACAAAATTTCTTCTGAAGACATTTGTTTTAAAAGTGTGATCATTCACTTTTTTGGAGGTTACCAGTTGTGTATTCATAGTTTGTTAGGATTGTAGAGACAATCTGTCTTTCAGAAACTAATCACACGGGGCCTAGTAAGTTAAATGTTCCAAATAGTTTAAATTTAAAACTAAAGTAAATATATGTGTAGAACGGTATACTTTTAATCAGCTCAACCACTTCCTCGCTGTGTTACTAAGACTAGCCTTGTTCAAAGGTAGCTGTAAAATTATTTCTAAATCTTATGGACGTATTTTCTTTCATTGGGTACAACACAGCTGAAAGGCTGCCCCTCCTTGCAGTCATCCAGGCAGCTTGGTTTTCTTGGAATCTTCCTGGCAGATCTTTCTTAGCCTAATTGTCAGCCCAGATTGTTAGAGTGCTCCAGGGCTTTGCCCTGGATCCGCTTCTTTTTATTATTTATAGTTTCTTTTTGGGAATCCATTCCCTTCCCAGTATCTGTGTGCAGATAACTTATTTTCAGCACCAGCCAACCCTGGAATTTCTTTAGTCATATGCTTAAAATTGTCAGCTGGACATCTCTTCTTGAATATAGTAGACAGCCCAAACTTAACATGCTTAAATCTTTTGTCGATTTTGGCTTTCACTACTCAATCTTCCTCCTCCATTGTACATTGTTTTCATAATTACCACCAACCATCGAGTTGTTCAAATCAAAGCCAATGGTTATCCTTGGTTTCTTCTTCTTTCACTGATGTAAAATTCATTAGCAATCCCCCATCAAGTCTACCTTCGAAAATATATTTTGAATCCTTACAATCTCTCATTGCTTCCTAATAGCTTAATTTAATCTACTCTTTCTGGGATTATTGAAGTAGTCTTCTTAGTTCTTAAGCCACTTCACTTAACAGTGAAAGTTATCTTTAAAATGCTAATCAGGTCACTTGCTTGTGCAAAACCCTCCAGTGGTTTCCCCCATGTCAAATAATATTCAGACTTCTTACTTTGGCAGAGTCCCACATGATCTGGCCCCTGCCTACCTGCCTCCATGACCTCATTTCCTATCCTTTTGTCTCTTTCCTTTGTTATACATCACATACCTCCTTTTTTGTTCCTGAAAGTACCAGATTTATTCCTAGTTTATGCTTCTTCCTGTTGGCTGGAATGCTTCCTGCCTTTTCTTAATTCAACCCTAAAACAGTACTGATTATGAACCAAAGACTTTGAGAAAAGACAATAAGACACAGGTACATACTCTTGGGTGTCTTATGCCTTTTTGACTGGTGGGTTCCTTGAAGTGGCAAAAGAAAAGGATAGTTGCGGAAGATTTTTCAATTCTGTGCATGCTGTGTGTATGTGTGTGTGGCAGTTTTTGAAATTTTGTTTTCGCTTATTAAATTAATTACTTCAAGTATAAACTACAAGAATACCTTTACTGCCTCAAGTTATTGAAGTAGGTTGCACAAGTGTAAAATTGTTCCTTTCTCAGGGAGTTATCCCTACTGTTGTGTTTTCTTCTCTGTGCTAGGTTTTCTTCCAGTTTTCACAGCCCGCAGCTTATCTAATTTTCCCGTATGTTATGGCATATCTTTTTTTGCTATAATCTACATTTCTTTTAAGTCTGAGTTCACAGAATTTGAAATGCAGCATTGTATGAAAAGATTTTAACTAAAATGTTTGTGTTGTCTAAGCTGGGCTGTTGACTGACAACACAAAAGTTGTATGAAATTCATAGCACACCTTTCCAAAACTTCATATGTCTACTTCTTTTGCAGCATTCCCTCTAAGACACAGTATAATAACTGGCCTTTATTAAAAGATAGGATTTTTTATATTTCTAAAGGAAATATAAAAGCTACTGAAAATATGAGACTATTACTTTGGCATGCATAGGAAAGAGTCTTATTTTAATTTGTTTTATTAATTTACTTTTAAGTCATTGAGTTCCATGTAAGTAACTTTAATTTTTCTATATTTTGCTGTGTTCCAATGGATCTGCTACTCCGGTTGAACTGAATGTGCCACTACATTTTGTGAAATTCCTCACTTGCTGTCTTCTGTGAATTTATTCTTTTGGAATCTGGAACACTGGAATGATGGGAATGTTTCCATTACAAAGTAGCTGTGAGTACACTACGTAATTTATACAAAACCTTGTTTATAGTCTAAGTTGAATTTAACTTGTAATTAGATGAAATATGACCGTTACAGAAACGTATAACTTAACATAGCTTTAGCTATACTCATCATAGGCTCTCAGATACTTGACTTTAAAATAGTGTATTCCAGTCAGTCTGCTGGTTGTGTTCAAAATTAGCTTTTAATTGAATGGGCTAGCTTGGCTTACCAACATTTGGCTTAAAAATTAGTTAATTTTAATGGAAAGGATGAAAATTATTGTTTAGCTATAAATGTGATAACCAGTGGAGAGTTCTGGCTGTTTAAACCCAGATGTGTTGTAGTAATGCTTTTATATCACAAGTTGTTTTATCATTAGAATTTAAATGTGTCAAAAACTTAGATGTATGTGCTTCTTGAGAGTATTTTGCCACTATATTTAAAGATGACTATTTCTAAAGTAAAATGAAGCAGTACATCTACTCACTCAGATCTTGTAACTGTGAACAGTATTTTTTTTTAACCAGTGACTCAATTAAGAATCAGACTTACTTTACCAATTTAGAATTAAATTTTTAAAAATTACTCATGAAATGATTGTTTGGGTCATCAGAGAATCAAAACTCCATTTAGCTTCCATAATTGTGGTTTACTTTAAGTCCTGGATATATTTCCTTCCATGAAGAGGGAGGCAAAAGATCATGGGACACAAGTGGGCCTGGGATTACAGCTTGAAAGAGACATGCCTCTTGACTGATTTTGAAAATCTTCAAGATTTACAGAAAAGAATTGCTTTAAGCACAAATATTTATTTTATTTCATGAGTCAAGATCAATTGCAAGAAACTCATAAGTGTGGAAATTAGTCAGGGAATTTGAATTTTTTCATAGTTGGAACTTGTTTGTTATTTTGTTGCTTTAGATGGTTGTTCAGTTCCTTGTTAAATGAAACTTATTGTCAAATGAAATCTTTGCTCTGAAACCAGTTTCTGTAATTCTTCATTCTTGGGTTTTAATAACCATTTTATTTTAATTATGTTCAATTTATTCTGTACATTCTACAATTAATGTTTTTATTGATGACAATGTAAACTATTAATTTGCTATGAATAATAATGTGTATAATTTTTTTTGTTTTTGTTTTTGTTTTTTGTTTTTTGTTTTTCGAGACAGGGTTTCTCTGTGTAGCTTTGCGCCTTTTCCTGGAACTCACTTGGTAGCCCAGGCTGGCCTCGAACTCACAGAGATCCGCCTGGCTCTGCCTCCCGAGTGCTGGGATTAAAGGCGTGCGCCACCACCGCCCAGCTAATGTGTATAATTTTTAAAAAACAGTTTGTATAATTAAAAAAAATATATAAACAGAATGAGGGAATTTGAAATGTTTGTTAATACATGGTTTTTCTTCCCTTCCTCAGCAACCGAAGAACCTTGAGGGCTATGTGGGATTTGCCAACCTCCCAAATCAAGTCTACAGAAAATCGGTGAAAAGAGGATTTGAATTCACACTTATGGTAGTAGGTGAGATAATTTCTTACTAATCTGGAGTTTTGTCTTTATTAATCAACTTTGGATGAATTTAAGAAATAATATCTCAAATAACTTTAGTGAATGTATGTTGTATTTTATCTTATGTGGAAACATTTAACAATTAGCCTAGTTGCATAATAGGATTTGTATCTCCTCTTTCTCCTTCCTTTACCCTCAACCTCTTTGGTAGAGACTGAAAGTTGAGAAATGATGGACAGTTGTGATAGAGTAGAACAACACGGTGATTCTCTGCAAATGGTGATGCTAAGAGAGGAAAAGGCATCCAATAGCTACTTAGTATTGCAGTATTTGTGTGCTCTCTGGCTAATCACCTTCAGCGAAGCTGTCACATGAGCATTTAAGGTAAGCAGGTATTTGCTTTGAATTTTGAAAGGAAAGGTAGGATAAAAGGTAGTAATTCAAATGATTGCCTTTAGAATTGCACTCTGTGTGTGGATATTGCAGGGAAATGTTATTCTCCTTGTTTTCCTTTTCTTTTTTTAAGATATATTTATTTATTATGTATACAGTGTTCTGCCTGCCTGTATGTTTGCAGGCCAGAAGAGGGTACCAGATTTTATTATAGATGGTTCTGAGCCGTCATGTGGCTGTTGGGACGGACCTCTGGAAGAGCAGCCAGTGCTCTTAACCTCTGAGCCATCTCTCCAGCCCTCTCCTTGTTTTCTAATTCAGTCTGTGAACACTTTGCTGTGCTCTATAATCCATTTGAAGATATTGTTAAGGGTTATTTTTCATATAAGTTGGTTAATGTCATCATTATATATATATGTACTTTTACAACCTGGGTAAGATTACTATGTAGAGTTAAAAGCTCAAGAGGTCAGAGCAGTAGCTAAGAGCTGATACTAAAAACCCTTTCTTACCCTTCGCTGCTGCTGTCGTCCTTCCCCTCAGAAAGAGACCTACTTCCTGTGTATCTGTCTTTTTATTGACTTTCTGTTCTGCCTCCTCATTGGTTGTAAACCCAACCACATGACCTCCTCGTCACTGCCTGTCTATACAGACCTCCAGGTCTTCTGTGGTTGGTATTGAGATTAAAGGCGTGTGTCTCCATTTTGGCTGTATCCTTGAGCACACAGAGATCTGCCTGTCATGAGATTGGGATTCAAGGTGTGTGCCACCACTGCCTGGCTTCTTCTATGGCTTGCTATTAACTCTGACCCCCAGGCAACTTTATTTATTAACATACAAATAAAATCACATTTCAGTACAAATAAAATATCACCATATTACTAATCTTCAATGGCAGCCTTATTCTTTTTTTTTTTTTTTTTTTTTTGGTTTTTCGAGACAGGGTTTCTCTGTGTAGCTTTGCGTCTTTCCTGGAACTCACTTGGTAGCCCAGGCTGGCCTCGAACTCACAGAGATCCGCTGGCCTCTGCCTCCCGAGTGCTGGGATTAAAGGCGTGCGCCACCACCGCCCGGCGGCAGTCTTATTCTTAAGTGACTATTTTCACTGGCTACAAGCTGACTTTAGACTTTAGTAAAATCATGAGTGTAAAGGAACTGTGTTACATTTTCCTATTATTTGTTTTAAGAAGGTGAAAGCAAGATACTAGATGAACTATTCTTGACAAAGTTGAGTCCATGCTGGACTTACACAGTGTATATTGTTTTGCTAATCATGCTTTACCACAGTGCTTTTAATTTGCTATTAAGTTACTAGAATTAATTTCTCTGTGTTGATTACCACAATTTTTTTCCTTTTGATTAAATTTTTTTTTCATCCTGGAAGTTGTGTTTATTTTAACAGTTCATGTGGTTAAAGCATTGCAATTTTATACTCAATAATGTTGGTTTAAATGAAAATGGCTTACATATCTGAACATTTGGTTTCTCAATTGGTAGTATAGTACTGTTTGGGGAGGTTTAGGAGGTGTGGCCTTACTGGAGAAGTCTCTGTGGGGAAGACTTTGAGAGTTTAAAGCTTTACATTGCTTGCAGTTTGCTCTGTATACTGTGAAGCTTGTGGTTAAGGATGTGAGATCTCAGTCTCCTGCTTCGGCTGCCAGGCCTCCCTGCCATGATGTATTCTTACGCCTCTGGTACTGAAAGCCCATGTAAACTCGTAAGCCCTTTCTTCTGAAAGTTGTCTTAGTTGGTGGTGTTTTATCACAGCAATGTCAGAGTAACTAATACAGTTAGTTAACCTGATTGATTCTGGTTGGGTAGAAGTATTGTACATGCAGCTCTGGAGCAGAGGTGAGTCTAAACAGATGGGTTGAGTCGACTTTGTCTTCTATAGGTTGGCAATTTGATAATTACATATGAAGAAACACTTCATCTTAACCTTTGAGATGTCACTAACTGAATTTTTTATATTAGAATTTTAGTTTAAAGAATAGCTTTTGAACATGTGTTTAGTAGAATGTCATCTGTGGTCACTTGAATGAGATGTCCCTAATAGTCCTAGGCATTTGATCTCCACTTTATGTGCTGTTTGGGGGAAGTTTAGGAGGCGGGGCTTTCCTGGAGGAACTATGTCACTGGAGACAGGTTTTGAGAGCTTAAGGTCTCACCTACTCCCTGTTACCTCTCTGCGTCATGTTTGTGGTTCAAAATGTGTGCTCTCAGCTTGCTGTTCCAGCCATGCCTGCTGCCATGATTTCCCGTTGATCATAGACTCTAACCTTCTGGAACCATAGCTCGAGTGAAATCTTCCTTAAGTTGTTTTGGTCCTGGTGTTTTATCACAGCAACAGAAAAGTAAATAATATACTTAGCTTTCTTTTGTTTTCTCTTTCAAGTAGCTTATAATTTGTATGATAAAATAAAATAAGCATAAAAAGATGCAGCATTTCCTGGTAATAAGTAGAAGTTAATAGAATCAAATAAAAATTTAAAAGTATAAGGGTACTGTCTTTTGTAAGATGCTAACTCCGAATTTTGAGACTAGAATTGAGGTAAGGATTAAAGGGGTATTCCAACTAGGAAAAGAGAGACCAGTTGTATTAGTCAGGGATTTCTAGAGGAACAGACCAATGCAGTGTTATATATATAAAACAAGAGGATTTACTAGATTGGCTTACATGAGTACAGCTGGGTAGTTCAGTAACAGTCACTTGCATCCTGGAGAGGCTGAGAACCTGGTAGTTGATAAATCCAAAAGGTTGGCTGCCTCAGCAGTTCCAGTGTGGTGCTGAAGGCCTGCTGCTGTGTTCCAGTGTCAGTGAACAGTCCCGTGGTAGAAGCACTTACCAAATAACCAAGGAGAGCAGGTATAAAAGCATCCCCCCCCCAACTTCTTTCTTTCTGTGCTACTCTTGTAAAGTGCTGCTCACCCTGAAGGGAGGTTTTCCACCTCAGTTAATCCTTCTGGTGAATCCTTGGGTTAGAAATAGTACATGTGTGCCCAGTTAGAATGCAGTTTTTTGTCCCTCTTTATCATAAGGTCTCTCACATACTTGCCCAGAGCCATAGCTCTTACTTGATTTCAGATCCAATCAAATTGACAACCAAGATTAACAGTCACATTACTTTTTTTTTTCATCATTTATGTGTCAGGCATATGTTTGTTATGTATGTTAAGTCATAATCCTATCATAGGAACTCATTTCATAGGTGACATTAAGGTATTAGATTAGCTTACTTGCTCATGGTTGCAAATCAGTCTGTTTCTGTTATGAATATCCATGCAGAGGCTCATTTAAGAGTAATGTGTAGCTCGAGTTTTCCTGCCTGACCCACAGTCAGGACAAATCTCTCTCACCTGCCAGTCCCACAGCCGCTCAGACCTGACCAAGTAAACACAGAGACTTATATTGGTTACAAACTGTATGGCCGTGGCAGGCTTCTTGCTAACTGTTCTTACAGCTTAAATTAATCCATTTCTATAAATCTATACTTTGCCACGTGGCTCGTGTCTTACCGGCATTTTCACATGTGGCTTGTCATCATGGCGGCTGGCAGTGTCTCTGACTCAGCCTTCCACTTCCCAGCTTTATTCTCCTCCTTGTCCCGCCTATACTTCCTGCCTGGCCACTGGCCAATCAGTGATTTATTTATTGACCAATCAGCAACACACTTGACATACAGACCATCCCACAGCACTTCCCCTTTTCTTTTTTTTTTTCAAAAAGGAAGGTTTTAACCTTAACAAAGTAAAATTACATATAATTTGGGAATTTGGGCGTAGCTTCTCTTACTACTTCCTGCTGGAGGGGGACGCTGTATCTTATGGGGACACAAAGAAAATTTTAAAATTATGGAATAGTCCATGAGGCTGTATTGTCTGAGCCAGTTGCCTTCAAACCATTCTGGATGTTGGATCATCTGGGCCATGGTGTCATCAGAGACCTTTCAGGGGGTCTTGGCTGGTCAAACCTGATGTATCTTAATCTGGAACAAATCCATAGCCTCTGACTTTCTGTAGAAACAAAAGCAGAGTCTCCTTTCCAAAGCAACACATCCTTACATCCAAATTTTGAAGTCAAGGTACCTTTAAAATATACATTTTGGCATAACTCAACAGCTTTTATAATCAAATGTTTTTCTGCAGTTAAAAATCCCAAAGAAGCCGGGCGGTGGTGGCGCACGCCTTTAATCCCAGCACTCGGGAGGCAGAGCCAGGCGGATCTCTGTGAGTTCGAGGCCAGCCTGGGCTACCAAGCGAGTCCCAGGAAAGGCGCAAAGCTACACAGAGAAACCCTGTCTCGAAAAACCAAAAAAAAAAAAAAAAAAAAAAAAAAAAAAAAAAAAATCCCAAAGACAACACAATCCAGATTTTCTGTGTAATATTCATCTTTACGTGGCTTATTTTTTATATTAATTTTATTGTCTCTTTAAAGACTTTATTTTTAAAAACTATGTATTTGTTTCTATAACTGTATATATCACCTTTTTTGTCTCTTTCAAGCCTACGTATATTTTACACATATTGTAAACTATTATATCTGAATCTGTCTTATTGTGAATCTATTGCTTTAAACTGCAGCAGCTATGGCTGCTGGCTCTGCCCACCTCAGCTTCCCGACATGGTGGTGGTATGCTTACTGCCAGCTCTGGGAGCTATCGTGGGTCTATGCTTTTATCCAAGCAGCGTGTAGCCCAGAGTAATGAGTATATATTAATACTCAGTTGAGTAACACTGGAGCCAGTATATCTAGAGAATTCTTGATTGCAAATCTTTGTTTAAAAATTAATTAAAAGGGCTGGAGAGATGGCTCAGAGGTTAAGAGCACTGGCTGTTCTTCCAGAGGTCCTGAGTTCAATTCCCAGCAACCACATGGTGGCTCACAACCATCTATAATGAGATCTGGTGCCCTCTTCTGGCCTGCAGGCTGAACACTCACTGCATACATAATAAATAAATAAATCTTTAAAAAAAAAAAAAAAAAAAAAAATTAATTAAAAGCCATTGTCAGGCTGAGTGTGGTGGTACACTTGGGAGGCAGAGGCAGGAAGATTTCTAAGTTCGAGGCCAGCCCAGGCTACACAGTGAGACAGTGTCTCAAACAGAGCATAAGCAAAATACCACCATCACCAAGAACCAATGTCAGGTTGGTCACAATGAGACGTGTCTCATTCTTGATGGCAGTGGGCTCAAATATATCTCTATTTATGCTTCCCTAGAAAAGTGGCTGGGCATGAGGGCTTCCACTATGCTGAGTTCTATACCTCACTAAATCATATTTAGTAGTAAATCTTATATCCAGTCCAAGAAATAAAAAGTCTTGAAAATAAATCCTATATAAGGAATGTACCTGATAAAGCTATGAATTACATGTCAGTCTTAAGCGTAATTTTTTTTTTTTCTTTTTCTTTTTTTGGTTTTTTTGAGACAGAGTTTTTCTGTGTAGTAGCCCTGGCTGTCCTGGAACTTGCTTTGTAGACCAGGCTGGCCTCAACTCCTAAAGGCATGCACCACCATGCCTGACTTAAGGAAGCCCATTTTTTTAGTACATTTTCATGGCTTAGTTTTAAGATCCAGAACTAGGGATAAAGGAAAGAAAAAGATAGGGGTGGTAGAGAATGGTAGGGCAATTAATAGGTTAAGTGCTTGATTAGTTTTTAGTTTTGACTTTAGTTGAATTCCTTTGATTACAGACACTGTATATTATATATATTTAGGTATATTTAGGATGTTAGAAAACATACATGGCCATTTGTAAGTTATATCCACTATATAACCCAGGATGGCCTGGAACTCTATTGTAAAATTAGTAATAATAGTAATAATCCCAATTTTTATTTCTAATTTTATTAATTTGAATTTTTCTTCTTTTATTCTCAGTGTAGTTGATGGCTTCTTAATTTTGAAGGCCCTTTGGACAGCTCACTTAGTTTTGTTAATTTTTTTTTCTTTTTCTTTTCTAGTTTTTCTTTTTTTTGGGGGGGGGGGGGAAGTCTGCCATAGCCATTATTTCGTTTTGTATTTAATTTATTCTTTTCTAGATCCATAAGCTGAAATGGTTGTTTTTCAATCCGATCATCATTTTTATGTAAGCATTTACAACTGACAATTCCCTAGCACTGCCTTTCTTAGTGCGATAAGGTTGGCACACTGTGTTGTCATTTTCATTTTTCTCTGTTTATATTTTACTTCCCTTTATAGTTTCCTTTTTGATCCTTTGGTTATATGAGAGTGTATTGATTAATTTCTAAATATGTGTAAACTTCTCAGTTTATTTTTATTTTGTGTTTGTTCATGTGCTCATGTGAGCATGCGTGTGGAGGCTGGACGTTGACACCAGGTGTCTTCCTTGGTCACTGAACCTAGACTGCCTGGTGAGCCCCAAGGACCTTCCTGTCTCTGCTTTTACATGGCTACTGGGGATCAAACTCTGGTCTTCATGTTTTCACTGCAAAGCACTTTACTCACCGAGCTGTCTCCATAGCCTCAGTTTTATTTAGTTTTGATTAGAAAATACATGTTTTTATTTCAGTTTTTCCTTTTCAAGGCCTGTTTGTTACTCTTGAAGACTTGTTTTTGACTGGACTCAGACTTAGAAGTACAAGTTCTCAGCAAGGACAGTTTATGTCTCTTGGCAGTGTGTTTCTGGCTTCCTTCATTCTCGAGCCAAAAGTTTAGCATAGGCTACAGCCTCCTCCTTGTTGTTTCTCAGTGCGTTGTTTCTTCAGAGCAGTAGACCTGTGTTTCTGTTGCAGGACACGTGGAGTAACATGTCGCTAAATCTTGGGAGCTTTGTTCCTGGGTTTCTTAACTTCTTTGTTTAAGGGTTTTCTGATAATATATTGGTGGACATCATTTTCTTAAGAGAGATTGAAAAGCTTTCAGATTCTGCCAGCTCTTTTAGTCCCCAACCAATGAAGCACAGTAGTATCTGTCAGGCCAGGCATATCTTTCTCTCTCTCTCTCTCTCTTTTTTTTTAAATAACAAAGTTGAGAATACTTAGATTGGAAACAGACTTGTGCTCCTGCTCTCCAGTTCTTCATGGTCTATAAAAGAATGCCCCTTACTCCACAGCAGGTGCACTGTGCCATGGGTCAAGACACCTTGTTCATGGGAAAACCTTGTTTGTCATACCCACCACTGATTCGGACCAACACTCACTCAGCATCAGCAGCCACTTCTGTGGCCATGTGCTTCTCGTAGAATTTACAGAGGTCGTTCATTGTCCACTTGAATGAGTTTCTGACAGCAGGTAGCTTCGTCTTGACACAGTGAAACACCTAGGAGATGCCACAAAAAAGAACTTACTTCAGTTTTTTTAAAGGAAGACTTTTAGTCATTCCTGGAAAATGTTTTACTTTACACTGGAAAATGTTTTACTTTACACTTAAGAAAAACGTGTATTAGTTAGTCTCCTGGGTTCAGTGTTTTCTCTATATTGTTAGGCCTACTTTGGTTATAATGTAGCTCAGGTCTTATTGTTTCCTTAGATTATTGCCCATCTAGTTGTTCTGTTATGGGGTCCACTTGGAGCCAACACAATTCACACACCAAGTCAATGCAGATGACAAAACTTACTGCAATCAAGCCACTGCTGATTGATCAGGCCCGCAGAAGAGACTTGGGAGCTGAACTGTGACCCCAAGCCAGAATGTTAGAGTTTTTAAACCTGAAAACCACAAAACATCTGTGCCAAGTTACAGACATATTTTCCACCAGTCAGGATTCAGGGATTAGGGATTTTCCTAGGAACATTTCTCTGTGTGGTGCACTTATCTTCTCATTGGTTGGTTTACCCAAATGTGGTGGGTGCCTTGCCCACAATTCATGTCTCACCTTGTCAACCAAGATGTCAGTTACCCAGGGAGGTCTGAAGAGGTCTGGGGGAGGAGGTGTCTTGGGAACTTAAACTTTGTTTGACCCTTAATTCAAAATGAAAGTTCTTTTCAAAATGGCTTCAGTTTGGTTCCTTCTTATAGTTCTGTTTGTGACTGAAGTGTCGAATTATAGAACTATTTATTTCTTCACTTTTTACTGTTTGTTTTACATACTTTGAAATTTTGCTGTATGCTATCTATATGTTTATAAGTGTTACATCTTTGTGAATTGATACTTTTATCAACATTCAAAGTTCTTTGTTGACTGTCTTGACAGTTTTGATGTATCTATTTTGTGTGGTACTAGGGTGGCTATTCTACCTCTTTTGCGTAGAGTGTCTTTTTTAGCCTGGTTGTGTTCTTAGTTCTAAAGTGACTCCTTTATAGATACCATGCAATTGTACAATGCTTTATCCGAGTCTAGAAAACTCACATGTAAATATCAGTGAAGAACTTGCACCATTCTGCTCTTTGTTCTGGATGTTTTATAGCTGTAAGGATCTTACCTCTTTTGTGAGCTATTGTAAACAGAACCCAGCCTGCATATGTAAAGTTATTTTTTTCAAAACATGCGTGTTACTGTATATTAATTAGTAAAAATAAATGCACTAACTGTTATATCAGTCACCACTCCATTTTATAATGTATTCAACCTTGTATAATGTATACCTTAAAGCTATTTGTGTTTTGGTAAAACTGAACTGTATGCTCTTTACTATATACAAAACATAAAAAATTAAAGAGTATGTAATCACAGTAGAAATCACGCCCTAGCTTCTTCTCTTCTTTGTTGGGCATGTGCATGGAAGTGCAGGTGCCTTTGAAGCTAGAGCCATTGCAACCCTGGAGCTGGAGTTACATTCAATTGTAGGCTACCTGACATGGTTGCAGGGCACCTGTTTGGTTCCTTTGCAAGAGCACTATGTGCTCTTAACCCCTACTAAGCTATCTTTCTAGTCCCAGATTGCTAATTTTTAATATCTTTAGTCATTCAGTATTGTCTATAATAAAGCTTAGTACTTTTACTTTTCATTTCACTGAAGCAGTGATACATACAGCTAATTTTTTTTTCTTAATGTGACTATCTTTGGTCACTAAAACATTTCTTTTAAGTGTCAGTTACAGTATTAGAAATGTTACTCTTAAAAAACATGGATGGTAAATTATTAAACATCTATTTTAAAAACCTTTGACAGTGTGGATCTTATTTGGTTAGCATCTTTTCCTGTGGCTGTGATAAATAACCCTGACAAAAACAACCTGAGAAGGGTTTATTTTGGGTCACAGTCCTTGTAGTAGGGAAGGCCTGGTATCAGAAGCTTGAGGCAGCTGGTCACACTGCATCCAGTCAAGAAGCAGAGAAAGTTGATTGCTTGATCTTACCTAGCTTCTTTCTATGCAGTCCAGCACCTAACCCCAGAGGGTGATGTCTCCCCTTAGCCCCCATTCTTTTAAGGAGAGTCATTTTATCTCTGTTATCCAAATCAAATAATCCCCCACAGGCATGCCCAGAGGTTAACATAATCTAAATAAGCTGGAAGTTTGTCTCCTAGGTGATTCCAGATCCTATCGAAGTGATTACCCTAGCCATCACTCAATGTGAAACTGAGGACAAACATATTTTTTCCGAGAACTGCTCTTTTCTGAAGGGAAACGGAGGAGCAGTGGATCTGGGGAGGAGAGGTGGTGCGCAGAACCGGAAGGAGTGGAGGGAGGGGAGGCTGCAGTTGGGATGTATTGTATGAGAGAAGAATAAATAAAAAGAAAAAAAAAAACCATTATTTTCTAATACGGAGTCTTGATGTTTTTGATTGTGAGCCTATTCTTTTTTTTTTTTTTTTTTTTTTTTGGTTTTTCGAGACAGGGTTTCTCTGTGTAGCTTTGCGCCTTTCCTGGAACTCACTTGGTAGCCCAGGCTGGCCTCGAACTCACAGTGATCCGCCTGACAGCGGAGCCTTCGATAGCTCAGTTGGTAGAGTGGAGGACTGTAGTGGGTGAGCCTATTCTTTAGTGCTCATCTCTCCAGCCTGAATATGGAATCTTTGGTATATTTTGAATGTCACTAACTAGGGAAGTACTAGCATTATTATATTCATTGTATAAATTGGTTGAATTTGACATGTTTTTCTTCTGTTTCTTTCAGGTGAATCTGGACTGGGAAAGTCAACATTAATCAACTCATTGTTCCTCACAGATTTATATTCTCCAGAATATCCAGGGCCTTCTCATAGAATAAAAAAGACTGTACAGGTATGTATGGTATTGCTGTTAATTAATAACAGTTATGTCAACACGCAACAAATTCATTTTATTTGGTGTCTAGAAGTAGATTCATACTTGACTTGAAGAGGAAAGTGGTAAACACGACTTCATTAAACTAAAAACAAAAACATATATACATGATCAGAGGTATTATCTTGATTAGAGCCTGCGATAATTGCTCTGATGATCCTCTTAGAAATTACATTGTGATATAGTAATAACCCTAGGGTTGTGTAGTCTGTTTTGATACTCTCTTTGCACATATGCCTAAGGTTGAACCAATAAAATTTAGAATGCAGTTTCTCGATTGCATCATACATATCTCAAGTGCTCTTGTGCTAACCACATGTACTAAATGGTTCTTATTTTGGACAGCCATATATAAAACATTTCCACTATTGGCCGTGAGTTAGTACCATAAGATAGTTAAATGGCAGTAGTAATTATGTCAGACTGCCAAGCCATATATGGTTCAGTTTATCACCTCTTGGTCTTATTATGCATGCTGATGAGCTGAGATCTTACTAAATATAGTTCCTGATCTTGTATGTTTGAGGTAGGACTGGACTTCTGCATTTCTAACAGGACCCCAAGTGGTGTGGCTACTGCTGGTTGTCGGAACACACTTTATAAAAAGGTCTAGACTCAATCACTTTCAACCTTCCTAATGCTGCGACCCTTTAATATAGTTCCTCATGTTGTGGTGACCCCCCCAACCATAAAATTATTTTCATTGCTACTTCATAACTGTAATTTTGCTACTATTCTGATTCGTAATGTAAATATCTGAAATGCAGGATATCTAATATGTGACTCCAAAAGGGGTTGTGACCACAGGTTGAGAACTGCTGCTCAGACTCTAAATCTGCACTTTTGCACAATAGCTTGTAGCTACGTGTTGTTCCTGAGCTTTTTTTAAGAATGTATTCCAAATTGAGATATTCTGCAAGTGTGAAAAGTGCTTCAGATTTTGAACACTTAGCATGGAGAAAGGAATGTAACTTCTCATTGGTTTTTGTTGTTGATGTTTGTTGGATTGTTCTTTTGTTTTGTTTTGTTTGTGACAGGGTTTCTCTGGGTAGCCCTGGGCTGTCCTCTAACTCAGAGATCCACCTGCCTCTGCCTTCACTCTCCGTGCTGAGATTAAAGGCATTCACCACCACTGCCCTGCTCTCTCATTGTTTTTGTATCAACCATATTCAAAGTGCCTACTGAAAAATTTAAATGTACTTATGTGGATCACTGTATACTTTTGTTTGGTTGCACTGTTCCAACTATTGATTAAAAGCTTATTGGTGGGCTGTAAAGTAAGATACATCACATTGTTGAGGCCTGCGGGTTTAGAGCTGGATTTGAAGTAGTGATTAGACCACTGTACAAGATGGATGGGCAGAAACACACATATCATAGTGCCTGGTGCAGTTTGGTCATTTGATTAAGGAGTAGTTTTATGAAGAAATATTTTATTTCTCATTTAGACTTTGTTTGATTGAGAGAGGGAATAAAATGTAACCTTTAATTTGCCTACAGAAAAGTGTTCCTAAGAATGTGAGCCTACATGGCTTATTTTTTGACTAATATTAAAGATTTTAATCCTAAAGAAGAAAAACTTACCTTTTTCAACGTAGGCCTTAATGTTCAAGATCAGAAAACTTGGAAATTTTTAATGAAGTCTACAGTATAGACTTCTAAGTTCAGATGTATTTGGTATAAAATAATCTGCTAGATATTGTCATGGACCTATAAAAACTATTCTTGGTTAGGTAATTTTCTGAGTTCTCATTATTGTTCTAACTTGTAGATAGCTAATTCCAAGTCTGCACAAAAAACACTGAGTTACTGTTACCATCTTCCAGATACTGCTGTAGATGCTGTAGATGTTTATTTACTTGATTCTTACAAGTCTTAAAACTCCATGTGATAGATGGTAGTAATATCTCATTTTACCAATATGATTGCTGGGCTGTGCCCTGAGATCATGTAATAAATAAATGAGACAAGTTTCAAATCCAGACTGTTTGTATACAGACACACACATACACATATGTGTACACAAACACACATGCTCTAGGTGGTTAATGACTGTTAGTTGAATAGACTAATCGGTTCTTCAAAAAAGGATTAGCTGTTCTTTACTAGTACTTTATGAATAACAGCACACTATAGTTTTATAAGTTAGCAGTTTTCTTCTGGTTTGTTTTGCTAAATGACAATCTAAGGTGGTGTTCCTTGGGAGCCATCACCTTGTTTTTTTGAGACATGTCTTCCACTGGCTGGGAGATTGCTACTTAGGCTACGTTACCTGGCTGGTGAACCATAGGTGTGTTCCTGTCTCCACTGTCCAGCATTGGGATTGCAAATGCACATTGCTGCACATGGCTGGCTTTTTTTACATGGATTTTGGGGAATCAAATTCAGGTCCCTTTGCTCCTGTGGCAAATACTTTACTGACTGTTTTCTCTCCACCCCTCATTTTTAGCTCTCTATCCATTCACCCAGTAACTTCTGTTTTAATAGATGAAAATATTAACATAGTAATTTTGGGACTTAACACAAAGAAATCTAGTTTAACATGTTATTTGACAAAATATTCAGTGAGAGATTGTAGTCTTCATTATTCTGTTATTCTACAAATTGAGGAAACATCTGTTAAAAAGGATTCATAAGATGTTGCCATCACTGATTTTCTATATTGTGTGGCATATTTTTCCTTTGTCCTTTTTACTAAGTTTGCTCTGAAAATGCTTTGTTATGAAAAGGCCTTTTTGAGGAAAAAAAGGGCACAAACATAAGCATAAGTATTATGGATTTTCACATATATCCATAAATCTGGGCAACCTGATTTTGGGTTAATGTGTACTACATTTTCAACATTCCAGAAAGTTCTCATATGTTCCTCTTCCAGTGTTATGTCACTCCCTCCCCAAAGACAAACACCTCACCTCTCTAGATTAATTTGGATGTTCTTGAACTTCATGTGGATTTATTCTTGAAACAGATTTCTTTCTCCGAGAATTCTTTTTCTCACTTGTTCATGCTTGTTGTACTAGTTCTCATTGCTGGGTAGTATTGTTGTGTAGAAATATATCATAGCATGTCCTTTTTTGTTTTGGATAAACATTTGGGTTTCTGTGTTTTACTCATATAAATATCCTGTTGTATATGAATGTGGAAAGACAAAGACACTTGATTGCTTTCATGTATTTTCCATTTGTAGTTCAGTTGAGCATGTCTGCTTTACTAATTGGCTACTTAGGTTTCATTGAACTGCTTTGGTCATTTTAGTATTTCCTGTCTTTTTCTTCCTTATTTTCAGGTGTTCTTTATCTACATATGAATCCTTGACATTTTAAGCATTGCAGATGTCTTATTCCCAGTTAGAATCTATTTAGAAAGCTGTAACTTTTGCTCATTTACTCTCAGGGAAGAACATGACATATGTGGGCAAAAGTCATTCAAGAGGCCTGAATATAGTTAGAATGTGATCATCTTTTGCAGCCTGTTGGCTCTCCCACCCCTGTAGCTAGAGTTTTCCTGCCTGGCCCACAGTCAGGACAAATCTCTCTCACCTGCCAGTCCCGCAGCCTTTCAGACCCGACCAAGTAAACACAGAGACTTATATTGCTTACAAACTGTATGGCCATGTCAGGCTTCTTGCTAACTGTTCTTTCAGCTTAAATTAATCCATTTCTATTAATCTATACCTTGCCACATGGCTCGTGGCTTACCGGCATCTTCACATGCTGTTTGTCATCGTGGTGGCTGGCAGTGTGTCTCTGACTCAGCCTTCCACTTCCCAGCTTTATTCTCCTCCTTGTCCCGCCTATACTTCCTGCGTAGCCAATGGCCAATCAGTGTTTTATTTATTGACCAATCAGTAACACACTTGACATACAGACCATCCCACAGCAGTCCAGTAGTCTAGCAGATGATCTTGAAGTAATAAATAGTCTCAGTAGAGGGATTGATCTACCCTTATTATATCACATTTCATACATAGAGACCAATATAGGCATACTGTCCAGAGTTTTGAAAGACAAATGTCTGTGACTTTTGTGACCTGAAGGATTTTTAGAACATTTCTAGTTGTCAGAAAATAAAGGAAAAATCCTCTCCTATGATGTGGCCAAAGAGTAAAACCTTAAATAATAGGCAGTGTCATAGTCTTCTTCCTGAATGTTACATTTATAGTAGACTTGTGTTTTCCGGGAGAGATCTGTTGACATTCATAGTCTTGGAAGATTACTAAGTATTTAAACTAATAAAGAACTGATTCTGAGGTCTCTGTTCCTCAGTGGCTCTGATTCAAGTGAAGGTCTCACTTGAACTCTGAGATTAATTCCTAACCTCCTATATTGGCCTGAGGTCCTCTGCTGAGCATGGCCAGATGTGAGTAGCCACCAGGCATGGTTTTCTCTATACTAGTGATTCTCAGTGTGAGTGTACACCAGATGGAGGCAAAATCCAAATAATTTGCATTTCTTTTAAATTCTCAAGTTGTTGTAGTCACAAAGTTTAGTATTTAAGAATCCTTGCTCTGTAATACTTCTGGATTGTTGTAAACTGCTTTCATTTTATCTCGGGGAGAAGGTTGGAGAGGGAAGTATTTCTCCTTAGTACTTCCAAGGATATTTCAGATTGAATGCAATAGTGTCATGTTACTTCTGTCCTGGTTTATATATTTTCCACAGTAGATTATAAAAATTAAATGAAGGGGAAAAATAGACAGTTGTACTCTCCATGTACTTATTTAACAAACTATATAATAGTATATGTATGTAATTATTTCATTTTATTTTACATTTTTTATTGTTTTTTAAAAATGGAATTTTTTGTCATTGTAAGATTGAACTATGTTTTCTTGGGGAGGAACTATCTTTTATATGAGATTTAGTTTATTTCAATCTTAGTTTCTTGATTGGCAAATTTATCTTGATGTACTGTAAAATGTTTTCTTGGTGTGAAGTTTAGTAAATCACTTTAGTAGTCTTGTGAACAGATTAGGTAGCTATGCAATTTATAGAGGTGAGAAAAATCACAAGCAATAGGTTATACTCTTAGAATAAAATGCTTTATATTTATAGACTTCATGAAAAGTTTTCATAGAGCCCAGTTAAATGTTCTTATAGATACCACTCCTCTTTTGAACCAGTCATTTGCATGAACATTTCAGTGCTTTACGTACTAGGTGGGTTTACAGTAATGACGGACACAGCGTTCTCAAGGATCTCTAGTGGGAAAACATAGGAAATATGAAATAACAACAATGCTGCTGTTAGTAAGATGCTTTTGGGAATTAGTGAAGTGGTGTGGTGGCGGGAGGCAGTAGCAGTGAAGATGGGTGAGAGCTGTGCAGAAAGGACAAGAGCGGATATTTAGAAATGATTATGAAGGAAGCATTTATTCCCAAAGACCTATGCTAGCCTGTAATTGACCTCCTGGCTGCTCAGATTACAGTGTTAGGCTATCACACCCAGTCTCTTTCACTTTTTATGTTTCCCAAGGAAACATTTGAGGTAGTAAATGGAGTGCTTCCTGTCTTTGAGCCAAGTAGATGTACCAGGCTGTCCCTTCAGAGCTTTGGCCTTACTGCTGCTTCTTAAGGAAGTATGGGTAAAGGGATAAACCCTCGACAGAAATTTTTAACCTTTTCTTCAGCATGGTATGCAGTTAATTAAATAACACATTTTGTTTATGTTAATAAATGTCTTGAGAACATTAGATTAAAAAGTTTAGTGTACTTGGTAGTCCTTTTGGTTATAAAGCTGAATAGTAATCATTGAAGGCTTGACTTGCTCCTAGATTGAAAAGCTACAATATTAGAAATAGTGGTATCTTTGATTTGTTGGATGTAGGGAGTCCAAAGATGCCTCAATAAATCAACAGCACACATAAATGATATGAGATTTAGTTTTACTTAGTTTCTAGTAGAAAATGCCCCTGCTTCATTCTCTTGTATAACTTCGTTTCTTTGGCATTAAGTTATGCATGTAGTGTTAGAGAACTATGGGTTATGCTTTGAAACATGCTGAAGTGACCTGCTTAAGAAGAGTGCATGGGAAAGTGACCATTTGGAGCAGATGGTTAGAGAATGTGGAAATTCCTGGGCTTGAATTAGTTTGTTTTCCATGGATCCCATGAAGATACTTGCAAAACCAGATAATAGGGTAAAATTGGATCCTATGAATGGCACTAGTTTATGTTAATGTTTTTTGAATCTTTGCCATTTGTTGCTGACTTCTTTGTGTTTGATCACGTATGGATACCCAAAATTTCATAGGCTAGAAATGGAAACTATCTTTATAGACAGACTCATCAAAGTACATAAAAGCTTCATTTTTCTTACCAAGTCAATAAACAAGTTGAACATTTTTTTAAATGTACTAAGGGTTGAACCTGGGGCCTTGAAATTGCCAAATAATCACTTTGCCACTTTACTTATAGCCCAGTACCTAATCTTTGTTAATACAAACAGTCGTAAAACATAAGCTGTCGTATTAGGGTATGTTAATATAACTATTACTGAAAGAGTAATAGGTCTCGTTAATAAGAAAGCCAGAAATTGTTTGACGTAGATCTGTCTTACTATATGTATGTGATGTGTATGTACACCATGTAACGTGGTGCCTTCAGAGGTTTAAAAGAGGGTGTCAGGTCTCCTGGGTGTGGAGTTAGTTGTAAGCCTCCGTGTGACTGGTAGTAACCAAACTTGGTTCCTTGGCAACAAGTCCTCTTAACTGCTGAGCCATTCGTTATTCTTGGCTCTGGTTATTTCTTTTTAATGACACATATCATCAATAAATAACTCTTATAAAAGAGCTGAGGATGAATTCAAGATATTTTAAAATGTAGATTTGATCAGATTATCCTTTGACCAAAGAACTACAAAGTGTGAACTTCTTGATAATATAACACTGATGAATAGTTAAAACTCTTGTTTATTGGTATTTAGTTTTTAATCTATATAGACTTCATACTTACTAATATTTAATTAATACTTTCAAATATTCAGATTGCCAGTAGATAAATATGTTTATATTTGGGATACTCAATTTTCACTGATCATATAAGTTAAGATCAAAGCAGTTTGAAGAATAATGATCTGCAAGATAAGTCCAAGGCTTATTATCTAAGAGATAGGAAACATGCCTTCCTATAGACTTGCATGTCTGAATTACTGGCTTTCTTTTCCCCAATTTCAGTAACTTCTGAAAATAAACTACTTTTATCAAAAAACTCCTGATTGCAGTAAGCATATAATGTTCAGTTTGGTAGCTACGTGTGAGCTATTCAAGTTTATTCACAGGAAATAAAACTAAATATTCAATTCCTTGATCGTACTCATTAACATTCCAAGAGATAGGTAACCACATAACCAAGAATTGCTGTATTGGACAGTAAAGGTGAAGCAATTTTGTCACCTCAGAAGTGCTATTGAATATTGTTGCAAATGACTCTTGCCCAAACATCCTAGCCTCAGCTTCACAGTCTCTTTATTGATCAGCAAATGTCTGTTAGAAATGCCAGAGGGAGCCAGGTGGTGGTGGTGCACGCCTTTAATCCAAGCACTCGGGAGGCAGAGGCAGGCGGATCTCTGATTTTGAGGCCAACCTGGTCTACAGAATTAGATCCAGGACAGGCTCTAAAACTACACAGAGAAACCTTGTCTCGAAAAACCAAGAAAGAAAGGAAGGAAGGAAGGAAGGAAGGAAGGAAGGAAGGAAGGAAGGAAGGAGGAAGGAGAAATAAACAAATGCCGGAGGGGAGTGAAAAGGCATCCTCATTTGCATAGTCCTTAAAAGTATATCAAACTTTATCAACCCAATAATTATTCAACACATTGCTGAAGCTGCTTTTCATATGCCTTTGATCACATTTCCACCTTAAGTCTGGTAGTCTTAATGTCATTTTAGGCATTTGACACTCAAAGTTTGAGTATAAGTCTTGGCTTCTTTAGTTAGCTTACCAATACATCAGAGCCTCTGGGGAAAGTATTTTTGCTCCTTGAAACAGTGATTGCTTTCTTTTAGACACCTGAAAGTTGGTGGTTTATAGTTATCACAGCATATTGCTTTGGACAGATAATATATACCTTTGGCCATACAGCTGGGGCTTGCAAAAAACCCATAAATTCTGTCAGGAACTAAAGCTGTAGTTTAAGGCTCTTTTTCTTACAATACTTTAAAACTTCTGAAGACACTTGAAGTATGAGTTTGTCATACTATTTACATGTGTTTTTCTTTCAAGTAACTGCTATCCTAGTTACTCGGTCATGTAGGGGCTGGGAAGACGGCTCAGTGCTCTCCATCCTAATGTGAGGACTGGAGTTGCAGTCTGCATCCAAAACCCTTGTGAAGACCTAGTGAGTGTGGCAGAGACAAAGGATGCCCAGAGAAAAGTGACTAGCCAGACTAGTGATGTCAGTGAGTTCTGGGTTCAATTGAGAGGCCCTGCCTCAGTGCATAAGATGAAGAGCAATTGATGAAGAACTTCCCCATCAGCCTTGAGCCTCCACAACCATGCACATATAGGTACACCTGCACCTGCACACATGTGAACATATGTGTCCACACCATGCACATTTGCATGCATACGTGTACACACACACACACACACAGAGACAGAAAACATGTAGGTGGTTAGATTTAATTTGTAAACAGCTTTCCAGTTGGTTTTGAGAAACTTGAGTGTCCTTGCCTCTTGTTACAGGAAACAACTCACATAATATATAATTAACATTTACACCAATGATTCTTACAGGTGGAGCAATCCAAAGTCTTAATCAAAGAAGGTGGCGTTCAGTTGCTGCTGACAATAGTTGATACCCCAGGATTTGGAGATGCAGTGGATAATAGTAATTGGTAAGAAATGTTTGTCCCCATTGTTTCCCAGGTCACTTTAAATACCAGTGTAGTTAATTACCCAGATGCGATGGCACATGTCTTTAATCTTATCAGTTGGGAGGCAGAGGCAGGCATGGTCTGTATAGCTAGTTCAGGCTAGAGCTACACAGTGAGACCCTGCCTTATAAACAGAAACAAAAACCTAGAACAACAAAAAACTTAACAGTGAGAATCATTAAGTTTTAAATGATTAAGACTTGGGTTCATATACCAACTTTGCTGTATCTCTTACTTGAAAATATTTCTACCTGGACTGGTTTGTTTTTTTTTTTGTTTCTGTGTCTTTTTTTCTATTTTGGTGTTTTGAGACATGATGTCTTTGGGTCTCAAGATGGTTAAGAACTTAAATCCTCTTGCTTCAGCCTCTGATTTCTCTTTATATACAGTGGAGTTACTACCTCTTATATTAGTATATGTGGGTGCGTGTACATATATATGTAATTTATATATAATATATATTATATAGCATATATTATTATATGCTATAACAATATTGTTATATATGCTGTATAATAATACCTCTTATGCTGATATATATAATTATAACAAAGCATTTTACTAAAATTTTGTTTATCTAAATTACATCACACCCTAACTTGTCTAATATTTTAGATTTCTGGTTTTTCAGTAAATTATAGATGAATCAAACACTCATGGAACTCTAGTCCAAAGTAATCTTATATTTGTATTTATAAACTGTTTCTTCGAGTTTCATATTGATTCTGAGTTGCAGTTAATTAACATTTTTCTCAACTCTTAAAATACCCAGTAAGCTAATCATGAGGTTTTTGTATTATTTAATCTTTCTTGGAAATTTAAAACTGTGGATGTAATTGTTTTCAGATTATAAAATATTTAGCATTGATATAGTTATCAATGTAAATAATATACTAATTAATTACCAGAACTTTGCTTTGACACAGAGCAATTCATATTTTAAATTTGAAAGTTAAAAATAATGAATCAAGATATATTTCATGCAGTTTTTTTTAATCTATTTTGTGTGTGTGTGTGTGTATGTGCTTGTTTTCACACATACGTATGTATGTAGTGTATGTTCATTCAGATGTGGAGGCCCAAGGTCTAGGTTAGTGTCTCCTTGATTGCTCTACACCTTTAGTTTTTGAGACAGGGTAAAGCTAAGCAGTTTAGCTAGCTTGGCTGCTCAGTGAGTTTCAGGGACCCATCTGTCTCTGCCCCATACCTTCCCACAAGCTTGGGGCCAAAGGCATGGGTCACTATGCCTGGCTTTTTACATGGGTTCTGAGTCGGAACACAGGTCCCTGTGCTTTCAAAGCAGGCCGTTTACCAATTGAGCCATCTCCCCAGCCTAACTTTACCTACTTCTAAATCAGTATGTAGAACAATTTAAGATGTTTTCTAGTGGTGAATTATATTTTAAATCAAATTACAACTATTATCCTTTAATTGTCAAACGGTTCATTCCTTTGTAGGATTGTAACTTAATTGTTCTGTTTATCTGCATTGTACAGCTGGCAGCCTGTCATCGACTACATTGATAGTAAATTTGAGGATTACTTAAATGCAGAATCTCGAGTGAACAGACGTCAGATGCCCGATAACAGGGTTCAGTGTTGTTTATACTTCATTGCTCCTTCAGGACATGGGTCAGTACCTTGATGCTTTGCTATTCATTGTTTATATTGTGTGAATATTTTAGAAGAATGTGTCTGTGGAGTACATATAACTAGATCATTTATAAAAGAACCTAATGTCTTGTAAAAGGGGCTTGGAACAACCTGTTTAAGACCTAGGTAGCATCTGCTTCATAAAAAGAAGAGTTTCCAATTTCCAGGCAGATTTTTGAGATCTTATAACTAATAGTTTTTTGAAGTTTTTGTTTTAACTATGCTTTTGTAAGAGCAAGTTAGAAACCATGCTTTTTGATTTGTTGAGCTATCAGAAAGGCAGCAGTACTTATTGAGTTTATGGAGATTCTAAGAAACCCCAAGGTAACAACTTACAGACAAGGAAATTTACTATAAACCTAACAGAAAAGGTAATAATAATAGAAACAAAGCTTAAGTGCTAACTGCTTTCTTATGCTGTTTCTTTCTAAGTGGTTCATTACACTTTAATATGCAGATTACTGTGTTTACATCAGTATTATCCTCTTTTAGTAGTTCAGACTTAAGTATTAAGACATTCATCTGATCTGATCTGTTTGATAGTAACTAACCTCTTCTTTAAAAACGGAACAAAAACTCTGTACTCTTCTATTTTGGGTAGTTATGTGTCATCATTAGCTATTAATATTTCCATTACTCTTCATCAGTCTTTTGGGGGGGATGATAAGTCACAGCATAACCTAACTATCTAATCATTGTAATTCTACCCACTCTTTACCAGAAGGAACTAGACTGTTATATAACATAAACTAAGTGGTGTTGTCGCCCAGTACTCAGAGTAGTGTAAACTCATTCCCTCCTGTTGTTTTTTGATCTCTTTTGCCTAGTATGATGCACATTTTCCACTCTGGTAGTACAGGGAGCCATAATATGTAATTACTATTTTTTGTGGTAAGGTTGGAAAAGTTTCTTTTGTGCTTAATATGGTATAGTATTGTTAGAAGTTTATACATTTATATCACTAAGCCAGCACATCTACTTATAAGGCTCAAAAAAAATAAAACCATAGTAAAAATTTAGAAATGTGATGTGCCAGCAGGCTCTGATGGCACATCCCTGTAATCTTAGCACTTAGAAAGCTGAAGCTAGAAGATTGCAAATTCAGGACCAGCCTAGGCTGTGTCTTTGTTGATAGCAAGACCCTACCAAAAGAAAAAAAATACATAAAAATAAATAAAAGAAAACATGGGCTAGGATGTAGCTCAGCTCAAGGTCCTGTATTCAATCTTCAGGACAGCCAGTTCTTCACCCCTGTCCACTTCTTAGAAACCAAAACCAAACCCCCAACTGTCACACACTGTACATAGAGCTTTTTATGAGCACTTAGGTAGCTCTTGAGTTTATGCTTTTGTTTTTTGGGGGGACAGGGTTTCTCTATGTAGCCATAGCTGTCCTGGAACTCACTCTGTAGACAGGCTGGCCTCGAACTCACAAAGATCCGCCTGCCTCTGCCTCCCAAGTGCTGGGATTAAAGGTGTGTGCTAGTACTACTTGGCCTTAGTTTAGCTTTTTACTAGCAGTTTCCTAGAAGTCAGCCTAGTAAAGCCATCTACAGTTAATAGAAATGAGTGACTTTATAACAAATCTTTCAGACTCTTCCCAAGTGTTAGTGATTCTCAAGAAGTCACATTCTTATCATCCTTTGGGGCTAATTTTTATTTCTTAAAATTACATAGGAAATAAGAGTTTTGTTTTCTTTCTTTTTTTTTAAGAAAAGAAATTCTGATTTCAATGATGTGCATGGCTTTAAGGCATTTCTTGTTTGTCACAGGGGACATTTTTATTTCCTGTGCCTATTCCTGAACAGTAGCTCAGCTTAACAGCTTTTAGAGATGGAGCAGAGTTTTTCCTGTTGATACATGATACTTATAGGTTAGTGGAAAGAATAAGACAGTGAATTTGATCTGGAATTACAGATGACCTGCTCTCTATAGACTGAAATTGCATACAATCTGGTAAATGCATCAGGCTTTTCTCTGAGTCCCTTGATTCTGTACAACATAGTCTTAGTACCTTCCACAATCACCTACTAGTGTCCTTACTGGATGTTAGGCAACTTAAATTTCAGTTTTTATTCTTTATTTGTCTTATTCACTGTTTAGTAACTGCAGTTATTAAAAGCTAGCTTTCAGATATTAAAATGCCATTATATCCTTTTAATATTGATTGCCACTTTAAGACAAAAATCAGTGTTACTCAATGAGTTTTATATAGAAAATATGTGTAATTAATATTTGTTCTTTGACCTTTATTTTTTTACAGGCTTTGAAGTAAAATAATCTTTTCTCTTAATGTGGGTTTATCTTCTAAAAGTTATATGTAAAGGTCTTTCTATTGTTTAAAAACTAATTTGTTCAACTGAACATTTTGGTGCATGTAATCCCAACATTTGGGAGTTAGAGGAATGAGAATCAGTACTTCAGGGTTGGCTATATAGTAAGTTCAAGACTAGCCTAGGCTATATAGGACCTTACCTTAAAACACAAAACAGCTGCCCAACCTTGAATTTGTTATTAATTTATGCTTAGAAAACTAAATGGATAGAGGAAAAATTACAACCACCATATAATCAACATGTTGAATTAATTTCTTTCTTTTTTTTTTGTTGTTGATTTGTAAGCATCTGATGTTTATATACTCATTTAAAAGTTTTATTGAAGTTTTTACCATTTTCCCTACACTTTAGTTTTTAAACTGGTTTCAGTGTTCTTTGGTCCTGTTTTTATGTATTACTTTATCTTATTTCAACTGTCTAAAGCGGTCTGTCCTGGGATGTGCTGTGAGCTCCCGCCCCCGGTTGCCCCATCTCCCCAGTGCTGCAGCTGCAGGAGCTTGGTTTACACTTCACACACTGATTTCTAAGTCCCTGCCATACCTATTATAAGTATCTTTCTTCCTAAAACTTGTGATACCATGTAACTAAAGTTTTCTTGCCTGGCCCACAGTCAGGACAAATCTCTCTCACCTGCCAGTCCCACAGCTGCTCAGACCCGACCAAGTAAACACAGAGACTTATATTGCTTACAAACTGTATGGCCGTGGCAGGCTTCTTGCTAACTGTTCTTACAGCTTAAATTAATCCATTTCCATTAATCTAGGCTTACCGGCATCTTCACATGCTGTTTCTCATCGTGGCGGCTGGCAGTGTCTCTCTGACTCAGCCTTCCACTTCCCAGCTTTATTCTCCTCCTTGTCCCACCTATACTTCCTGCCAGGCCACTGGCCAATCAGTGCTTTATTTATTAACCAATCAGCAACACACTTGACATACAGACCATCCCACAGCAATACCATATGCTAAATACATAGTTTTAAATAATAGAATTAAAGCAGAGCTTATGTTTTGATTTTAAATATAAAATCCTTGGTGTAAGTATGAAAACTGAAAATTTGATGTTGATGTTTTGTATTGTTTGCTATTAAGATTCACTGAAGTTTTAAACTGAATTTTACCTTTGTTCCTGTTTAAATAGGAATAACACTTTACAAACCTGTGATATAATTCCTTAATGAAGTGGTGGGCATTCATGAGCATAAACTGGGAAATGGTGCATAAATATTTGCTTATCTAAGATTGAATAGACCACAGCTTTTTTATTTAGTGTTGGATAAGGATGAGAAGAAGCAAATCTCAGTTTGGTCCTAAGGATAGTTTCTGTTGGCAGTGGTGAGGCGAATATGTTTACAGATAGTACAGATGATGGACGTTGTTCCAGCCATATTTTTTTCTATTGTGCTTCATGTTCTGACTGCCAGAACATTCCATAGTTTAAGATAAAGAGAATCGAAGTAGGAAGTAAACCTAAATTCTCCTCATCTGTCTCCTTACCTCATGTTTCTGTTCTGATTGTATACTAGTTGGCCTTACTACCATACAAGAGAATACTTACTGCATCGGGCCTCACATGTCCTGTTTTTAATCATTTTTAAAAATACTACTTACTAAGTAAGTATCAGTCAATAAAAATATGACAGAATTCAGACTTCCATTTTTCTCATTGTTCCTTATACAGTTAAGGAATGCCCTTTGGAATGATATTTCCATTATCTTGACTTATTACTGTGGTGCATTAATTTTAGTCTCTGGAACATTCTAGATATGTAGATTCAGTCTCCAGTATGGCTTCTAAAGGACATGTAAAAAATGATAGCATTTTACTTCTTTTGTCAACAAATATTTAGGGACCTTTAGTACCTTCGCTAGGTGCTAAAAACACAGATGAATGAGATAAAAACACTCAACTAAAAGGATCTTTTAGTGTTAGAATGGGAAAAACAAACACAGGGCAAATGTTTTAGTGCTTAGCACATAAAGTACTGTGACCACTTAGAAGAGGTCTTTCTTCATCTGGAAAAGGATTCCATGCAGAAACTCAACTGTCGGCCATGTCCAAAAGAATGAATAAGGATGAGGGAAGCAAAATAAAAGGAATATGCGACTGAAGAATGTTCAGGCAGAGGATGTAACCTATGACACTTCCAAGTATGGAACTTTTAAGGAACTGTGAGAAGTTAAGTCATCCTGGCACACTGGAATGAAAGGTGGTTAAGGAGAGAATATTTGTCTTCACAATCTTAGTGAGCCACAGCAGCTAAGGAATATGGCTTTCAGTAGATAGACAAGTAACGAATGATTCTGTCAGATTGAGGTGGCAGTTGTGTGCACGGTGTGCTGGGAAACCAGAAAGGCTTACATAGTTGTCCTCTGTGGAGATCTCGGTGGCCTGAACTGAAGTGTTGAAAATGAGTCTGTGTTTGTACATATGTGTCTTTCATGCAGGTCTTGGTATATCTTAGGAAATGAGGGATAGAAGAACCAACAATCCTAGGTGTTTGGGGTTAAGTGTTTGGATACATCGTGGTGTCGTGCACTAAGATAGGAAACATAGAAGAGGAGAGAAAAATGGAGATTCAGATTGAGGTCTTGATTCTGAGGAACATGGCATATTGTGGGAGCATAACTACTGGGTTAGACAGTGTCTTGACCATCAGAGTGAAGTTTTGAGTGGGTATAGATTTGGTAATTTTGGGCCCTAAATGATTGTAGTGATGCTAGTCATACAGAATATAGGGTTAAAAATTGAAGGTGACCTAGCAGAGAATTCTGAAGAAATCACATGTTAAAGATCTAGCTTATAGAGAGAGTCCTAAGGATTCTAGAAGAGCAGGTGAGGGAATAATATTTTAGATGCTGCATTCTGGGCAAATTAGTGATGGTAAGTGCCATAGTGGAAGTATTTGGTCTTGAAAGTATAGAGCCAAAGCCGGATTATGATGGACAGAGAGGCATGTTGAAGATTGACTTTTTAGCATTTTGTCTGAGAAAGATAATTGACAGCAAGAATTATATATACTGAAAGAGGACTACCATTTTTCTCGGGGGAAACAAAAAACTCCACCCATCTTGTAAACATTAATAAATATAAAGCTGGTTCTAGGAAATTCTGTTAGGAGCCTTTCTGGTTTTTTCCAATTCCTCTTTAGGACAAAACTTAATGACCAGGATGTTTCAAAGGCAAGAGTCAAAAAGCCTTCTTAACTACTCTATTGCTTCTTAAAAGTCTTGTTCTGCCTGTTGGCTGACCCAGTACATACATCTTCAGAGTGTTTCTGATAAGTAAAGTATCTTATTGTATTTAATGTGAAGAATCTGTTTCTTCAAACAGATAGATTCAGTCATATTAAATACTATATATTTCAGACTTAAACCATTGGATATTGAATTTATGAAACGTTTGCATGAAAAAGTGAATATCATCCCACTAATTGCCAAAGCAGACACACTCACACCAGAGGAATGCCAACAGTTTAAAAAACAGGTAAGCAAGAATGAATTAACTTTTGGGTTTCCAACCACGCTTAATTAATGCTGTTATTATTTTTAGTGCAGTATAGTCTATTTATCTTCTAGCTTTAGTTTAGAGTGGGAGGACAATCCCATTCATGTACTTGGGGAGACTATCCAAGTAAGTGCTGTCCTCACAGCATATGCTTTTTCTATTTTCTCTTGAATCTTAATTTTGTTTGTATTACTTAATAAAATAAATGTACTTAGAAGATAATACATATTAATGTGTATATTCATATACACACATATGTACATGCATTTAAGCTACCTTCCCCAAACTCATGCCCTATTATTGCAATAATAATTCCCCTCCTCCCTTTTTTGGGGGGAGGGGTTTGTTTTTTTGAGACAGAATTTCTCTGTGTAGCCTTGGCTATCCTGGAACTCAAGACCAGGCTGACCTCAAACTCACAGAAACCATCTGCCTTTCCTTTCTGAGTGCTGGGATTAAAGGTGTGCGCCACCACTGCCAGGCTGTAATAATATTCTTAATGATAAATTTTTCTCATTTTGTTGTATTTGCTTTGTTATATATGACATTTATGAAATCTAAATTAAGTTTCTGAAAGTCTGTCTATTCCAATAGTCTATTTTTTATTTTAGGTCAATATTTAAAAAAAATAACAACAATTTTGTATTATATTCAAAATAAGCCTTAGAGTTTTGTTATCTTATTATCTTTGTAAGCTTCTATGTAACAAAATACCTTTTAAAACCTTTCAAATATGAATTTTAGAATACCTTGAAACTTGTTACAAAATGAAAAACGTTCTTGAAGTGGTGTTAAATTCATACGAATTTTGGCATCTTAAATACAGTTTTTGCTACTAATATTTTCACCACAGATATGTTTTCTCTTTTTTCCTTTCTTTTCCCCCCTCTTCTTCCTGTTCATTCTTTTCTTTTTTACCCATCCTCTCCTCTTTCCTCATTTCTTTTTCTGCCTCTTCTCCTCCTCTTTCCCTTTTTTCTTCTTTCTTCATTGTTATTTGAGATGGGGTCTCTATAACCCAGACTAGACTCTGTGAGTAGGCAATTCTCCTGTCTTACCTCTTAAGTTTCTGCCTTGAGTAGTCTGTATCTTTTTATGGATTTATTCTGAGAAGTTAGAGGTAAAAGGATGGATTAGTAATGATTTCTACTTTCAGATTGATCACATGCCACTGGTTCTCCCCATGCCTTTTCCTTTTTTCTTTCACTCATCATTGAATCCAAGGCCTTTGGTGCATATCCTTTACCTCTGTATTGTGCTTCTAGCCTCAAGTTTCTTTTCTGTGAGCTTAGAGTCATGTTTCTTACTCAGGAAATCATTTGGAATTTTTTCAAAATAAGTTTTGAACATAATCCCTACCAATTAGTTCTATAGAGGAAGTTGGGGCTTTAGCACTTATTTTAAAAATGCTCAATTATGTAATTTTAATGTGTAACTTCTGATTAAGGACCACTGCTGTTAAAGCTAGCGATTGTTTGTAGTCAGACTTTCTTTGGGCCACTTGCTCCCAAATAATGACAGGGAAATTTCTTATTAAGTATGAAAGCTTGGCCTTAGCTTAATCTTGTTCCCAACTAGCTCTTAAAACTTAAACTAACCTATTTGTATTAATCTACATTCTGCCACTTGGCTCATCGTGACCTCTCCTCAGTAAACAATGTCCAACTTCCTCTGTGTCTCACTAGTGAACACCTGCCTCTCTGATCCCCCCCACCCCCCCAAGAGTTCCTCCTACTTCCCGGAAGTCCCTCCTATCCTCTCCTGCTTACCTATTGGCCATTCAACTCTTTATTAAACCAATCAGAAGGTTCCTTAGGCAGGTGAGGTAAAACAGAGTCTCTTCATACAGTGTGATCAACTATCTTGTGACAGCTGTTGTATCTATTTCTTAGTTAGTCATCATTTACTTCTTTTTCTTTCTTTCTTTCTTTTTTTTTTTTT
Source organism: Peromyscus californicus insignis (assembly GCF_007827085.1). NCBI lineage: Eukaryota > Metazoa > Chordata > Mammalia > Rodentia > Cricetidae > Peromyscus > Peromyscus californicus. Next base: position 20,866,721 of record NW_026294402.1, read on the forward strand.
AACAGGTATCTGTCTATGTAGTCTTCACTGTGTGGAACTCACTCTATAGACCAGGCTGCCCTTGAACTCACAGAGATCCTCTTGCCCCTGCCTCCTGAGTGCTGGTATTAAAAGCATGAGTCACTATGCCAAGTATTTATTTTCACTGTTTGTTCTTTGAGATGGGGTCTCACTGGAGCTCTGGTTGGCCTGGAACTCACTAGTTAGACCAACATGGCCTCATGAACTCACAGAGATCCACCTGCCTTCTGACTGTGGAGATTAATAGTGTGTGCCACCTCACCCGTCCATTGATTTGCTTTTAAAGTAGATACATGTCCATTGTTAAAGACATGGCCCTATTGATGGCCATTTTAACTTGTTCTTTGAGATAGGCTCTCACTCTTCAGCCTAGGCTAACAAGAAACTCTCAGTACTCTGGTCTCAGCTTCCCAAGTGCTAGCATTACAGGTGTGTACCACCATGCAGGGCTTCTGTTTGTTTCTGTTTAGTATGTAGTCACATAACTCATTTTGTTTACAGCCCTTATATTGCTGTTAGAGACTGTTGCTGTGAGAGTAGCACTGTAGTAAAAGTACAACCAGGGGAAGGTTGTTTTTGGAGTTTGAATTGTATGGGTAAGTGACAGTTATTTGGATGTCTGTATTCACTTGTGAATTTCAAATCCTCTTGGACAAGATAATTTGGTTTGAACTAGGTAGTTTCTGATACTATTAAGTCTTAAGGTTCTTTACTTCTAGTGTGTGTTTTCTCCTTACTTGCTTGTCTAGGCTTTGATTTATGTATGTACACTTGTTCATGTAATGACTTTTTCTGTTAGAGTGTAAACCCTCTCCTGGGGCTAATGTTGTGTTTTCTACTTACCCTTTTCTACTATTTTTAGATCACTTTAAACTCTGTTGCTTTAGCTTTTATAGAAAGTTACATTAAGAGAAAGGATCTCATTCACTTTAAACAAATGACAAAACGCCATTCTAATAGAGACTAACTGGAAAAATGACATTCTAGAATATTCTTTCTTTTTAGAATTCTTTTTGGGATGACAACCATAGGATCATCTGATACTTCTGAAGTAATTGAATTTAAACATATTTTAAATTTCATCTTGTTCTGTGTGTGTGTGTGTGTGTGTGTGTAGGGAAGATGGTACGTGTGTGTGTGTGTGTGTGTGTGTGTGTGTGTGTGTGTAGGGAAGATGGTACACATGCCATGTCCTACTTGTGGATGCTGGAGGATAATTTTGTGGAGTTGGTTTGTTTCTTTATGCCTTTCTCCTTCTACCTTTATAAATCTTCCAGACTTGCATGGGAAGCACCTTTACTACCTCTCCCTGTTCCCCAGTAATAGGTTTTGGAATTTAAATGTGAATAACAAAGAACCAGAAACTGAGGTGTCTCATAAAAATCCAGGAAAGAGTTAGGAAAAATACTGCTAATGTCAATATTATATGTGGTGCCCTTTCTCTACTTCTGTTTTAGATAATGAAAGAAATCCAAGAACATAAAATTAAAATATATGAATTTCCAGAAACGGATGATGAAGAAGAGAATAAGCTGGTTAAGAAGATAAAGGTAGGTTCTTTTCTATGCGCAGTGAAGTGTTTCGGCCTTCTAATGGTACTCTAATGTGAAAGAACAAAAGTGTCATTTTTAAAATAGTTGGCTTACATAAACAAACATGGATATTTCTTAATGTTTATGAACTTTACAGTTACCTTTGATTAGCAACACATAGAGCAGGGCATTGCACGGAGTAGGTGGGTGAATACCATCACAAACGGTTTTCTGTTAACTGGTTTCAAGTTTATATACTTTTTTTTCTTCTTAAGAAAACCATTTGATATGTTGTCGATGTCCATCCATGTTGTCGTCCCCCCACCCCCAGGCCCAGTTTCTCTGTGTAGTCCTGACTGTCCTGGAACTTGATTCTGTAGACCAGGCTGGCCTCAAATTCACAGAGATCCACCTGCCTCTGCCTCCTGAGTGCTGGAATTAAAGGCGTGTGCCACCACACCTGACTTCTAAGTTTGTGTGTTTTAATTTATGAGTTCAAGGCCAGCCTGAGCTACCAAGTGAGTTCCAGGAAAGGTGCAAAGATACACAGAGAAACTCTGTCTCGAAATACCAAAAAAAAATATTGTTTTTGAGTATCTGGAGCTAAAGTGATTTAGTGAATGTTGGTCTTATGTACATGCATAATCCAATTACTATATAATTGCTAGAATATTTATGTCTGATGAATGAAGAATTTTAGAGGTTTTACAAAATAGCTTCTTCTATATTTGAAAATGAAAATATTGAAAAGTTATACTCTGTGTTAAAAATGAATGAATACAATTCCAAAAGTGAGTTTGAGATTCTGAAGTTACAGTTTAGAAAATAGAATATTTCCTGTACCTCATATTGTTAAGGTTAATGATCAGATAGATTCATGCATGATCTTATCCCCTTTTGCTTTTCTCCCAAATACCAATATATTTTTTATTCTATATCTCTCCATATGAGACAATTTTTAAAGTAAAATTTAACAGTTTGACCAATGCATACCATATTATTCTTAAAATGTCAACAAAAGTGCAATTTTATCCATCATTTTACCTTGGTGGTAATACTGTTTGAATAACAATTTCTAAGCTGGACATGGTGGTGCCTGCCTTTAATCCCAGCATTTGAGAGACTGAGGCAGGCGGAGCTATGTGAGTTTGAGGCTACAGAGTGAGTTCCAGGACAGCCAGGACTATACAGAGAAACCCTGTCTCGAAAAACCGAAAACCAAAAAACCAATTTCCTGAATATTTATTGCTTGGCTGGTAAGAGTTAAAATAGGAACTATCCAAATGATTTTTTTTTTTGTTAATGTGTTGACTATTGAAAATTATTTATAATTGCATCATGAGTACTATAGAGAACTCTTTACAATAACACTTTGTTTTATAGGATCGTTTACCTCTTGCTGTGGTAGGTAGTAATACTATCATCGAAGTTAATGGCAAAAGAGTCAGAGGAAGGCAGTATCCTTGGGGTGTGGCTGAAGGTAAGGTTCTTTTCAGTGGTAACTAGTGTAAGGTCTCATGAAGGTGCTGAAATGTGTAGTGTATGTAATATAAATTATACAGTGTCTGATGCACTCTGGGCTTTCAGTTGTCATTGCTCCACTTGACTATGCCTGCACCACCATCAAGCCAGTTTCTGTCTTGTTTGAAAGCATGCTTGTAGTGCAGGGGTTTTCCTTGCTCTCAGGTAATTTCCTAGGATCTAGTGAATCTTTGGAAACTGAGCAGTTTGGAGAGAGCCAGCCACAATCATGACCAGTGCCTCTTCTTTCCTCAAGGAGAAGGTCAACTTTTTCAGTTACTTTACTAGTTTGTTGGTTTTTCAATGCCAAGAAACTCTTAGTGATGACATCAAACTCCAGAGATCCTATTAGCAATAGAAATATTACTATAAGCTTGTATTCATTATATTAGTTTAGTCTAATATTTAATCTATACTGTACTAGTTGGAGTTGCTGTTTAGATATATGTGTTGATATATTTGAATAATTGTATAATTTTTATAAAATCATGCCAAGTTACTGTCTTTATCTCTTATTTTGCCCAAGGACCCTCAACTTTGTTGCCAGATGACCTGCAATTACTGACTTAAGGCTTTAGAACTTTCACGTCTCTTAGAAATATGCTCTGAAACAATTGCTTTACTTATAGGGATTTTTTGTTTGTTTGTTTGTTTGTTTTGCCCACTTCCTTGCTATGTCCATTTAGTGTTTTTGTTTGTTTGTTTTCTGTCTTTTTTTTTTTTTTTTTAAATAAAGAATCTTAGAGCTCTTGACTAGCCTTTTCATTTTGATTGTCCTAAGGAGGTTTTTTTTTGTTTTTTGTTTTGTTTTGTTTTTGTTTCTGACGAAGGGTTTTTCTGTGTAGCCTTGGCTGTCATGGAACTTGCTTTGTAGATAAGGCTGACCTCGAACTCACAGAGTTCTACCTGCCTCTGCCTTCTGAGTGCTGGGATTACCACCTCCCAGCTAAGGTTTTTTAATTTATCATATAATAAATATATTCTGTACTGATAAGGAGGAAGTACATCTTTCTTCTTTCAGATTGTCAGTATTTATTTCTAGAGGGCTCATTTATTACATGGCTATCACTTAGGATTAAACTACATGAAGAAGGGCTGGGGAGGTGGTTTAGTAGATAAAATGTTGAGAGATCATGCCTCTGTAAATAAAACTGAGAGTGGAGGAAACAGCTGATGTCAACCTTTCCTTCATAGATAACATGCACATACATATGACACACATACACACAAAAGTAGTATTTTTTAAAATGCTACAATAGTAGTATTAGGGTACATTTGCCTATTATTCCCTGGAGTTCTGTGATGGTATTAAAGTTTAATAAAATTCTCATGGAGGCAGTTTAAATATTTTTCCTTGGTTTTATTTCCTTATTCCTATGAAAAGATAAGCTTTATTAAAATTAATATGTGTGGTCTGTTTTCTTTTTCTACAGTTGAAAATGGTGAACATTGTGATTTTACAATTCTAAGAAATATGTTGATAAGGTAAGTATGAGCAAAAATGAAAATAGCAAAGGTTTTTTTTTTAGCACCCTAAATAAAGTTAGTTGGAAAGATTGTGCCTCTGTAAGTGGAGCTACTTTAAATTGACATCTTTGTTCTCCTGTTGAAGTATTAATAATGCGTGGCAGTGACTTACATTGTTTATCCAAGTTCAAAGTCATTAGCAAAAATATAAAGCAGGTTATAAAGTGAGGAATACAAAGAAAAATTAGTCTCATACTTTTTTTTGGTCAACAGTCTTTTTTTTTAAATTTTTATTTATTCTTCTCTCGTACAATATGTCCTGACTGCAGCTTCTTCTTCCTCCACCCTTTCCACTTCCCCCCATCTTCCCTTTCTCCCAGTCCACCCCTGATAACCCAGTCTTCCCTCAAAAAAAAAACAGACTTCCCAGAAACATCAACCGAACACGGCACAACAAAATACAATAATACTAGGCTGGGCAAGGCAACCCAGTAGGAGGAAAAGGGTCCCAAAAGCAGGCAGAACAGTCAGAGACACCCCCATTCCCACTGTCAGAGTCCCCCAAAACACCAAGCCAACAACCATAACATACATGCAGAGGACCTAGCTCAGACCCATGCAGGCTCTGTGATTGCCACTTCAATCTCTGGGACTCCCATATTTGATTTCACGGGCTGTGCTCTCCTGGTGTCCTGGAGAATCCCCTGGTTCCCACAGTTCCTCATTCCCTTTTCTATGGAGTTCCCCGAGCCCTGAGGGGAGGATCCCAATGGAGAAAAAGAAGTATTTTGAGTGTTAAAGGTACACAGGTTAGTAGCTGGTAAATGGAGCATTTTAATGTACTGGAACTTTATAAGCAAAACCAGTCTTCCTACTAGTTCTTTAAACTACATTTCCTGATACTGAAAGAGAAGGGAAGTTAGGAGAGTAGGACATAGGGAATATTTTGATTAGAGAAACCCAAGGACTTGAATTAGAGTAGTAGCAGCAGAGCAGAAATTATAGTGGAATTGGAGAAGATCGGAGCAGAGAGGTGATCAAAATGAGCTAGATAGAGTGTTTTCATGTTAATCTATATTATATCCCTTTCTTTTCTGTCTATTCACTTTCTTCTTTTATCTTGTTTTCCCCAAGCCCTTGCCATGTACTCTCCTGAAGCTTTGGTTTGAGATGTACATCATAAGTTGATGTATTTATTTTCACACTACTCTTCGCTTTCTCAGTACACAGGAATCTCACCTGCACTGTAGAGACTGTAACACATTTATGAATGATAATTGGAAATCATGGAATAGCAGGGTCATTATCATAATGAAAAGGGTGTTTTACAAAACTCAAACTGCTCCCTCAGAAGCTATACAATCAATGAGAGAAAGTTTGACATTAAAGAATTCAGCATCTTTTTCAAGGGAACACATGACCAGGTTTCTCTGTCAGGAAGTAGATGATAGAATAGAGGTTAAAAAAATGGGGTTACTAGGCTTCACATTGTAAGAGCATATCAAGTATGTATGAAGGGAAGCCTTCACAGTAGTTTTAGAATACATGCTTTAGGTTCTAGTACCAATTGTTCTCTCTTGTTTTGATTCTTATAGAGCAACTTCTAAAGAATACAGTACCTCATTCAGTAGGACATGGTGGTGCAATACCTTTTATCTCAGTGCTAGGTAGGCAGAGGCAGGTGGACATCTGTGAGTTGGGAGTTCAGCCTAGCGTACATGAATTCCAAAGCACCCAAGGCAACATCTGAGATCCTGTTTCAAAACAAACAAACAAGCAAACAAACACAATGTCTCATGACAGCTTGTAAGGACTGTTGAAATACATAATTATGTTCCATCTGGATTTTAAATATACTCTGCTTAACACTGTTGTATTACATCACTTTTTCACTGTTGTATTACATCACTTTTTCTTGTGTATTTTAAAATATATAATCAGTAATTACCTACATATCTCAAAACATTGTAGAAGGGTCCCAGAAGATACTTTGAATGTGCATAGCCTCAGAACTGGTAAGGAGGAGTCCCTAGTATAAGTATTGCAGAGGAAATTGACCAGCTTGTACGAGGATTTAATAAGTGCATCAGCAAGACAATTCATACATGTATGAAAATATAAATTCTAGTATTGGGCTTAAGAGATGGTTCAGTGATTAAGAGCACTGGCTAAAGACCTAAGGACTCAGGTTCAATTCCTAACACGCACATGGTAGTTCACAAATCTCTAAATCCAATTCCAGGGGATCCAGTACACTGTTCTAGCTGCCACAGGTAATGGGCACGTAACTGATACACAGACATACATGTGGACAAAACACCCATACACATAATATAAAAATAAAATTTCTAGTAATTTGCTATAAAGAGGATAAGTGTTTCATGTAGCTGCTGTCTTTAAGATGAAGGTACCTACTGGTTATTTAATAAATATTTGAAGAAAGGAAATGTCATTGTCAGTCTAAGCCTCAAGTAATTACCTTACAGGCTAAAGTTAGGAATTACACTTGCTTCTAAGAAAGATGTAAATTCAAAAAAGGGTCATTTTGGCTAAGTAAGAACTGGCTGCTCTAGGCAAACCAAGGAAAGCAGCTGAAGAAGAAGAAAGATGAAACACTATTTTGAGGGTGTAGGGATGGGTGGCACAGAAATCACATAGAAAAAGAACATAAGGAGAGGAGAGAGCAGTGATATCTGCAGTGGAAACTTAGAAAAGCAAATTCCTGTAACTGGAGAAAACTTCTGTTGATTTTCCAGATGGAGGAGTGGATTGGAAAAAATAAAACATGAATAGAAGTAAATGCAGTTTTATACCCAGCCTGTAAATGTCAGAATAAGACAGTCGCAGAGCAGAAGTTTAGTGAATAGATAGTCGCTGTGCTAACTGACACTAATATAGGAGTTCAACAGTATCTTATTTTTATTTATAAATTTACTTTATTATAATGTTTCTTAATGATAGAACAATTAAATGTGTATTAAATTATAGAAAATACTGGGGTTTTTTTCTTTAGTTTTTAATTTTAGTGTAGTTTTAGGTAATGTCTCATGCAGCTCAGCCTGGCCTTAAACTTTCTGTGTAGCTGAGGCTGGCCTGCTGAGCTGATCCTGCTGCTTCCATTTCCCAAATGTTTGAATTCCAGATGTGCATCCCCACACCCTGCTAAAAATACTGTTTCATGTTAGCATCATACAATTATCCTTAGTCTCCATCTGGAGACACTCACACAGTGATACATTCTTAAAATACTATTTATCTTATCTTCTGTATGTAATTATTATATTTTTAAAAGATCCTATTATCTGGTATTTATCTGTGTCAAGAATACAAAAGAGATACATGTTTATGTTAAAGATAAGCTCACAATATAGTTAAATACATAATTTGTTAACACTTACGACTTAATTCCAGTCCCAAAAGATTTAATAAATTAGCATGAGCTGTTCCATTTCACCTGCCAGGTGTTCTAGGAATTGGGAACTGCCCAACTTAACTGAAGTAGAGGCAGTAGAAGCTTAGGAGTATTGAGCCTGGAAGAGAAGACCAGTGTATTGGTAGACGGGTTACAAAGAAAGGAGTCTGGAAAACCCAAACTAGTACTAAGAGAAGTAAACTTTTAGAGAACTGCATAGAAATGTCAGATAATAGAAGGTAAACCAGATAATTAAGTTACTTTGTGTTCATGATGTGGGATAAGGTTCTTTATAATGGATGGGATTTGGATGTAAGGAAGCACAAGACACTATCTTTATTTTTGTCTTCCAAAGCAAGTTGTGGTAAAATAATAAAGGTGGTATAGAGGAAGTTCAGAGTGTAATGGGGAATGAGAAAAGGGAGGATTATTACTTAGTCTTTATCATCTTTAATCATTAAAGAATTGTGTCATCCTATAAATTGTATACTTTATCCCATGTCTTGATTTTATATATGATAGAAAAGTTGCCCAAAACAGCACATTCACTGGACAGCTTTGATAAACAGAAGGTTACTCTAAATTAAGATTGACTAGTTGGAGTCAGGCCATGGTCACCTTTAATCCCAGCACTCAGGAGGCAGAGGCAGGAGGATCTCTATGAGTTCGAGGCCAGCCTGGTCTACATAGGGAGTTCCAGAGAAGCCAGTGCTACACAGAGAAACCTTATCTCAGAAAAACAAAAAACAAGATTCCCTAGTTGGTAAACAACTTGATAAAGGTTCTTATATAAATTAACCTGTGAAAACTATGTTACCTTGTTAATAATTGTATAAAGGAAAACAATTTCTGCTAGATTATGAGCTTCAGTAGTAATCCACTTTCCTTTCTCAATTAAACTATTGGAAATGACTATTTTTTTGGTAGAAAATTTCTTCTTCGGTAATTTGAGTGATTCATGGCTCTTGAAAGCTCATTTGGAACCTAAACCTATTTATTTGTCTTTTTCTGCTTTGTCTGTAAATGAAAACACATAAATGTTGTCTTGCTTAATATTTTGTGTTGGTGAAATTGTTAATTGTGTCAAAGCCTTTAACATGAGTAGTAACCTCTTGCTGTTTATGACAGAACACACATGCAGGATTTGAAAGATGTTACTAATAATGTACACTATGAGAACTATAGAAGCAGAAAACTAGCAGCAGTGACTTACAATGGAGTGGATAACAACAAGAATAAAGGACAACTTACTAAGTACGTATATATTTTTGTACAGAAAAAAGTGTTTACATGGTAAATACGTCATTTTCTGTCTGAAATTCTTGTTATTCATTATGAAATTTGAGTGATATTCTCTATTTATAATAGCAGAAAATTATGCTGTTAAATTTTGTCTTGGTAGTTTTATGTCTTTTAATTGTTGGAATGATTATTTTTCTGTTGTTAAGTAAAGAACTGTATATTTTCTTGCCTTTTGCTGGTCATCTTTATAATTCACATAGTACAAAACAAAACAGGTAAATATATATTTTGAAGAGAAAGTTATAAACAATTTTTTGGGCTAGTAAGATGGCTCAGCTGGAAAGGGCACTTTGGGGTGCCTTTTGGTCTGTGGTGGATTTATTATTGTAGCTCGGAGGGTTTGATTGATGACTTTTCTCCTGGTAGCATGCATATTATCCTAGTGAGGATTCAACTTCCAAATTGAATACCAGCTAGATTTCTCCATGTTCTATGACTCAAGTATGTGATGTCTTCATCAATAGGGTCTTACCAACAAATCTGGAGGGCATATAACAGCATTGGCAATATCCTGTAATTTGAGAGCTTAGGAAATTTTATGGGGCCCCATTTGCCAATAAGTCAAAAGCCTTCCTGGCCCTGGGGATGGTTATTTGGTCGCATAAGTGTCTAGTTGGAATATTGCCCCCTGTTATAGGGTAACTTCATTTAAAACCTTTTTATATGTATATTTAGAAAGTGTCTACAGTAGATTTCTACATGGCTTTTTCAGACCTTTAGTGTTAGCTGTCTTTCTCTGTGCTTCCTCCTACACTACCCTCCCATACCCCTCTTTAATCCTTCCTGTTAGGTTTCTCCTCTTTCTCTCTTTATAACACTGCATTGTATTTCAGCTTCCTTGGAAAAACTCCTCCCTCCCATTAACCTCTGGGGATATTTTACATGAAACATCTCTAAAGCTTAAAAGTTAATGTCCACCTATGAAAGAAACCATGCCCTGTCTGTCTCTCTACGTCTGGGTTACCTCACTCAGGGTGATTTTTCTAGTTCCATTCACTTGTCTGCAGATTTCATTAATAGTGTAAATGTACCACATTTCATTATCCATTCATCAGATAGTGGACATCTGGACTGTTTTCATTTCCTGGCCATTGTTCATAGAACAGCAGTGAATGAAGAGAAGCAGTCCCTCTGTAGTGAGATATAGGTCCTTTAGGTATATGTCCAAGAGGATTTAGTTGCACAGCAGTATTTAGTTTTAAGATCTATTTTCAGGTTTTTGAGGGGCCTCCACACTGATTTCCATAATGACTGTACCAGTTGGCACTCTCACCAGCAGTGACTTAAGTGGCCCATTCCCCCATATTCACACCAGAATCTGCTGTCATTTGTTGTTTTGATTTTGGCCATTCTGATTGGGGTAAGATGATTTCTGCTTATTAACACAGTATGTCTGGTGTAGTTTGACTTCAGAATTTTGCTTAATTCCTAAATTGATAAAACATAACACAGGTTTGTACATAGATATAAGGAGTTTTTCTGTGTATGAAGAAATACCCTTGAGTTCAACATTTTTCCTATTTATGCTGATTACCAAAAAAAAGTCATCTAAATTACAGCAGTACATCATTACATCCTTGTTCCTTGTTCTTGTTTGTTTCCTTTCTCTTCTCTGTCCTTTCTGTCTAGCTGCTTGTCCTCTTGATAGGGATAGAGTGCTATGATGGTCAGATAGCCTAAAACCACAGTTTTATATATGGTAAGATCCTGATTCTTGGATCTTTATACTTTGTCTGTACAAACTTTAGTGTAAAAACTTTGGTGTAAATACTTTTCAACATAAAATTTTTTATCTCAGGAATTGCTGTTTAATAATACCTATAAATAAATTGACTTGATGTTTTAATCTTACCACAAATTTTTTTTTTCTGTTTTGAGATTGTAATATAATTATACCATGTCCTTCTTCCCTTGCCTCCATCTAGACCAGTAGTTCTCAACCTGTGGATCACAACCCTATTAGGGGTATTGAACAACCCTTTCATAGAAGTTGCCTAAGACCATTGAAAAACACAGATACTTACATTATAATTCATAACAGTAGCAAAATTACAGTTATGAAGTAATTAATAAAAATTTTATGGTAGGGTGTCACACAGCATGAGGAACTATATTAAAGGGTCACAGCATTAGGAAGGTTGAGAACCACTGCTCTCGACCCTCCCATTTACTAGCCTCCTCGGTCTCTTTCAAATTCATGATCTCATTTTTCATTGTTGTTACATGCATGTACCGGGCTTTTTCTTTTGGGCCACCAACCAGCTTCCAAATCATGACACAGAGACTTACTAGTTTTAAATGCTCTGCCTAGCTTGGGCACATTTCTGGCCAGCTCTTTTAACTTAAATTAACCTGTTTCCTTTTATCTACCTTTTGCCTCAGGGTTTTTTACCTTTTCTTACTTTCTTGTTGACTCTGTCTATCTGAGGGCTGCTTGGCTTCTGGCCCTGGGCATGTCCATTGTTCTCTTGGGCCTTCTCTCTTCTCTGGAGCCTAGATCTAAACAAACATCCCTACATCATTAAACAAATGCAGCATCAACAAAAGTAACACACCTTTACCCAGTTACTGCAGTGTGAACAAATGTAATATATCTTTGCTTACTTAAATAATATTCCACAACACATGCATATAGGTATATACATATATTCCTTAATATATCCTGCTCAGTCTGTATGATGTTACTCCTATATATGTTTTCAGAGCTGACCATTTGGTATCGGATAACCTAGTGTATGTACTCTTCCCTGGAGACTATTTCTCCCACTCTCAGGAGTCCTTATTTGCCTGTAATTCTTTGTGTAGGGTGGAGGCCTCATGGGCTTTCCCCCATCACTTTGGCATACCTGTTCTTGTTCAGCTCATGTTTAAGCAGTCATGTTAGTAAGACTATGAATATAGTTTCTGATAGTACTAGGAGACACCATCTCATAGCAAACTCTGATCCTCTGGCTCTTACAATCTGCCTCTCACCCCTTTGCACAATGTTTGCTGATTCCCTGGGAACAGGAGTGCTTTATAGGTCAATCCATTGGAATTGGATTCTACAGCTCTGCATTTTGATTAGTTGTGGTTTTCTCTAATGGTCTCTGTCTCTTGATGAGGAGTGAGAACTATACCTACCTGTGGATATAAGGACAAATGTTTAGAGTGTAGTTAAGAAGTATGCTGTTTTAGTAAAGTGGTTCTTGCAGGTTCTCCATCACTAGGTTGTTGCTGGACAGGTTTTTCCCTGGGTTGTTGGGTAGGTTTCCAGCACCAGGCATAGGTTCCCTCTTGTTGAACAGGTCTTCAGATCAGTTAGAGAGCTGTTGATCCATCAAGGCATGCATGCCGCTGCTGCGCTCTTAGGGCTGTCATATTATGCTGGTCATTGTTTTGATTCATAGGCATCATACCTAGGTAGGACTGTTGGTTATTTCCCTTCTTTGAAAACTTGTGTAGCATCTGGTACCATGAAAGTTTGTCCTCAGGGAGGAGGCATTCAGGACAGTTGTAGCTCAGGAGTCTCTGGCCCCTGTGTCTTAAGTGAATTATGTCTTCGACCATAGAAACTTAGCTTCTACCCCTGGAGGGCAATCTAGAGCAAGAGCAGTAGACTGTATCAACATGAAAAATTTAAACACAATTTTGCAGCAAAGAGATTTGAAACCATGAACTTTAATGTCCATAGAGTGAACTAATTTTTTTTATTTAACTCTTTAATGTCTACTCAAGCATGTTTATTAACTCACTGAACATGCTTGAAACTTAAGACACTAAAATATTTAAGTGAATAGATTTTCGTCAGCATTAGTTATAAAGAGCCTAGAAATAGTCTGTGTAACCTAAATGATGTTTTAGGTATTGGATGGTAGTCAACGTAAGCATTTCAATTGAGTTACCTTAATAAAGTATAATGAATATAGTTGTGACATCAGTAAATCTTAGAGGAGATTGTAATACTTGAAGTTTTAATAAAACTAAATATGTTCTCTCTATACTGACTTGGTTAGCTACGTTTTTGTTTTCCTCATGCTGAGAATAATTTTTTAAGGAAAATAAATCACATGACTTTCTGTAGTTCTTTTTTCTGGGAATGTTTCTTTTTGGTTTTCCTTCTACAGTTTATTTCAAATATATTATTGTCTTAGGGGGGTGGGGGGGGGAGTTACTGTTGGCTGTGATAAAATACCATGGCCAAAAGCAACTTGGGGAGGAACAGGTTTATTATACTTACACTTCCATATCACAGTTCATCATTGATGGAAGTCAGGGCAGGTGCTCAAACAGGATAGGAACCTTGAGACAGGAGTTGATGCAGAGGCCAGGGAGGGGTGCTGCTTGCTATCTTGCTCCTTAATGATTATTCAACTTACCGTCTTAGAGACCCCAGTTCAGGGGTGGCACTGCCCACAATGGGCTGGGCTTGCCCTCCCCCCATCAATCACTAACTAAGAAAATGACGTTATAAGAGGCGTTTTCTCAATTGAGGCTTCCCCCTCTCAGACGACTCAAGCTTGTGTCAAGTCACATAAACACTAGCCAGGTCAGTCATCTTTAGACCTGAGGGCAACAAGATTTATACCTTCCTAACATTTTATTTTAGGCTTTGCTTCATAGTAATAATTTGTAGAGATTGAGATTTAGATAAACTTCTGTTAACCTCTGGTTATGAGCACATTTTATATTTTACAGGTTTTTTTTTAATAACTTATTTTATGTGCATTGGCCTGCATGTACATCTATGTGAGGGTGTCAGACACTGGAGTTATTATAGACAGTTGTGAGCTGCCATGTGGGTGCTGGGAATTGAACCCCGAGTCCTCTGGAAGAGCAGTCGGTGCTCTTAACCACTGAGCCACCTCTCCAGCCCTATATTTTACAGTTTTTGAAGGATTCTTTACCCATCTGTTACATAAGACTTGGAATTTCTGTCTAAAATGATGTAAATATTTTTATGCATCTGAATGATAATGGCATCTACAACATCTCATTGTTTTTATCAGCCCATTCAGACTTTAGTATTGCAGTTTTCCCTTATAGACCTTAATGATTTTTCTTAAATGTTGGTGACAGGAGCCCTCTGGCACAGATGGAAGAAGAAAGAAGGGAACACGTAGCCAAGATGAAGAAGATGGAGATGGAGATGGAACAGGTGTTTGAGATGAAGGTCAAAGAAAAAGTTCAAAAATTGAAGGACTCTGAAGCAGAGGTAATCAGCTTAATTAACAACCTTTCAGGATTTCTTTTAAATAGTCCATTTATTGAAATGTAAATTATATCTTTATACATTTTCAAAAATAACTTAACATACTAATAAAGTAGAGGAATAAAAGTATTATTTTTATTGTAAATTTACATTATTTCAGTATGTAAGGGCTTAGATACAGTATACTAAGTGGAAGGACAAAATAGTCAAAATACCTTCAATGAATTACTAGTTATAATGAACAATAAGAAACAAAATTATAAGTCATTTCCTAAACAAACTAGCATTTATGTCACCTGCCAGTAAATGCCAGTAACAGCGCCCTTCTCAGGGAAGGACTTGTGAAGAAAGCTGGGCCAAGTTTCCTTTCCCCAAATGCTTTTCTATTAGATATGTCTACTCCTCTTACTTCATAGAACCCCACTCCAATATGCTTACCCACATCCCTGAGATAAAGTTTGTAAAGCTTATATTTACATATGTAAATATATTTAGTATATGCAAATAAATTGTAGAAACCTTTTTAGCCTTGCTTAATATAATTTATTCCTGAATCCATTCTGCTGCAAATACTTGAGACGTAACTGCTAATACTTAGCAGCATAGTATGTCATACGCAGTCCCAAGTTTCTGACATATATTGTAAGTCCATGCTATGGATGTATACGGTAGGTATTACTGTCTATCCTCACTTATTTATACACATGAGGGGAAGGATATAAAATATATTAGTCAATGCTACAGCTGCATAAGTCAGCGTAAAGACAGCATGTGTATGTTTTGATTATGGTTGCTGCCCTCGATAACTTCAGGAAGCATATTTTAAACATAATTTATATCCTTTTATAAGATGTAGTTATTTATTATTTGTGTTTGGGTAAATGGATATCACAGCACAGATATGGAGGTTAGAAGACCACTTGTGAGAACCAGTTCTCTCCTCCTACCATGTGGAGTCTGGGGATTGAACTCAGGTGCTCAGGGCTTGTGGGCAGCCACGTTTACCATCTGAGCAGCCAGCTTTCAGGGCTGTTGCTTTTTACTCCTTGAAAATTTTTCTATTCCTCAATACATCTGACCCAAGGATTTCTTGGAAATAACTGATTGTGAACTGTGCGTTTACTTAGAAAATTATTCATTTGTAAAATAATTGTAAGTATTACTTACTTGCAGACAGCTGTAAGTCTACTTCCCAGCTTAAAAAATGGAGCTCTATGAATTCATTTCAGTCCTGTGTGTCCTCTCCTTTACATATCATCTCTCTTTCCCTGAGGAAAGTACTGTTCTGAATTGTGTGTATGTGATTGCTTTGTATTGGTTTATACCAACTCTGGTACAAAATTTACATTCTCTTGTGTTCCAGTTTTCTTAGTAAATTGCTGTCATGAAGAAGGTTTCACCTCAGATTTGACACACCTTGGAATAAATGTGATTTCCTTTTATAGGAATTAGATGAAATCTTTGCAGTAGTAATAAATAAAAAGTTGGGGTTTTGTGGGTTTACAAATAAAACAAATTGTATGCAAAATTATATTAAACTTCAAATCCAAGGTACTAATTTACCAATAAATCTTTAGTGCATATAATTCCTGGGCAACTGAGTAATCTCAACTGTCATTGAGCATCTGGTGTAGTGACTTAATCAGCTTTATTTTCTTTTGTTTTTGTCCTTTTCAATTGTTAACTGTTTTCTTCAGAAACAGATTGGCTAGTGCTGCATTGAAGGTATTTTTTTGATGATCCATTAGATATAAGCTTTTGCTTCTGTAGTTAATACCTGTTAGCTGTACAGCATTAGTTCTTGGCCTTGGAAGGACCACCAGCATTAGAATCATTGGGACCTACCTGTTGATTGAAAATCCAGATCTCTCCATGTAACACCTGAAGGTTCTAATCTAGTGGATTGACATTAAGCTTTAGGATTCTGTATTGTTAGCCAGCATCCCAGGTAAAATTTTATGAAGGATAATGTTTGGGACCCACCCCTTTACAGGAATTATGGGACATTATCCATTACCAGGATCCATTTGTACTTACAGGTCCTTCACTGACTACTTTCTCTAGCTACTGGCTTAGATATCTGAACCTGGAATTAGGAGATTTGGGATTAAATCCTTTATATTGTCGCCCTCTGATCTGTAGTCCATAGCTGTTTCCTCGTCTGTAAAGCAGAAGGAATAATGATTTTTCCTATTCAACCACCATTGTTGTTGTGAATTAAGAAAAATGATGAGATAACAGTTATCTATAATAAAATATACACAAATATAAGTTTGTTGCTTTTATAAAAAAAGTCGTTATTTTCTGTTTTCTGAGGTAACTCTCTGGAGTTATTAGCTTGGGTGGCAGATTCTGCAGTGGGAGAAATCTCAGCAGTGCTTTCCAGGTGGCACTCTGGCCTTGTGACACAAGTGTATATTGACACTAACGTATCTGGTCTCAATTTCTTAAGCAGTTGTTTCATCTATGATTCTAATTTAGCTCCAGCGGCGCCATGAGCAAATGAAAAAGAATTTAGAAGCACAACACAAAGAATTAGAGGAAAAACGTCGCCAGTTTGAAGAAGAGAAAGCAAACTGGGAAGCTCAGCAACGCATTTTAGAGCAACAGAACTCTTCAAGGTAACTAATATCAGGATGGCCAAGAAATAGATGTATTGATATTTAAAAGAATTTTTTATCTATTTATTTTTAAAAATTAAAAATCCATTGACTATTATACATCTCGGTCTTAGTTACATTTCTATTAATGTAATAAAACATCGTGACCAACTTTTCAAAGAAAGAGTTTATTTTGGGGCTTACAGTTTTAAATAAAGTGCTCATTAGAGTACATGCCATCATGGCAGGAGAGAGCTCACATCATGACCCACAAGCAGGAGATAGAGAGAACTAACTGGGAATGGCCTGGGCTTTTGAAACCTCAAAGCCTACTCCCAGTGACACACCTCCTCCAACAAGGCCACAACACCTGATCCTTCCCAAGTAGTTCCACCAACTGGGTGCCAAGTATTCAAATAAAAATGTGAACCTCTGAGGGCATTCTCATTAAAATCATCATAATCTCCAAGCCCAGCTGTTTTCATGGATAAATGTTTTTGTATGAATAGGTTCATTTGGTGTACTGTAGTAGTATTTTCTTCAATCCAAATGTTTTTCATGCTTAATTTTTATAATTATGATTGAGAAGCTTCATTAACAGTCTCTACAGTTAGCATATCATAATTGATTATTAACCTCCTCAATTCAAGTGTTGGATAAGATGGTTTTGGGGTGTTGGAATTGAACCTGAGGCCTTGCATATACTAGACAGGAGCTCTGCTCCCCAGCCCTTAGGAGATGCTTCAATTATATCTTTAGAATACATTCTTTAAAGGTAAATATGACACATCTAATTTGTAATACAGCTAATTATCCTCTTACTATGTATAAAACTCAATAGTGTTTCTACATTAGGTTTCTTCTTTTGATCATTAGTGTCATTTAAAATTGAGATGTCCCTTTGAGGAGTCTCGAACACACTCTCTTGGTGAGGCACTTTCTTCACACTTAACCATTTTTGTTGGACTTTCTTATGAGCTTTCTGTCCAAAGAGGAAAATACATTTGTCAAAGCACATACATTTAAGAATGCAGATGGCAGTAAAAGGCACCTGAGTTGATTTTAAATTTTCTACAATTTAATTTTAGGAAAAAAATTCTTGTAAGTTAAAATGAATAAAGTGGAGCTTCACTGTGTCTTTTACTGCTTATTTTGGAATTTTGTCAAACATTTGATTGTCTAAGAAAATACTAATATGGATAAACATTGGTTCATTGTTTACTTCTAAATATTTTAGATTTTTTTTCTTTTCAATGAAAATGTATTGTTTGAAATTCCAGCATAGTTCCATTTGGATTAGCTGCTTCTGCCATTTGTTGCTTTTGGCTTTATAGTGTGACTCATTTTCATTGTTTTCTTTTAATCATTTAGAACCTTGGAAAAGAACAAGAAGAAAGGCAAGATCTTTTAAACTCTATTGACCACCAGTTATGTATTAGTTGCCAATATGCCAGCTTGGACATCAGTGTTTGTTGGATCCGTTTGACCAATTTGCACCAATTTTATCCATAATGATGGATTTAACAGCATGACAAAAATTATTTTTTTGTTGTTATTCTCGAAGGAGATTAAGATGCCTTGAATTGTCTAGGATATTGTGTACTTAGAAATTAACAGCTCTAAGTACCTTTCTACATTTTCTTTTTTTTTTTTTTTAAATTAAAAAGATGTCTTCAGTTTAATGCAAGAAAACATTTTACTGTTGTACAATCATGTTCTGGTGGGTTGATTGTTTACAGAATATTCTAAAATAAAAGGACTCTGGAAGGTTTTCATTGAGGATAAATTGCCATAATATGATGCAAGCTATGCTTCTCTATGATAATTATAATACAGAGGTTCCATTCGATGCAGCCTATACAATAATGTATTTAGTCTAACACAGTGGACCCTATTTTTGACACTTCCATTGTTTAAAAGTACACATGGAAAAAACCTATATGCTTACAGTGCACCTAGAGCTTTTTATAACAGCCTTTTTTTTTTGTTGTTTGTTTGTTTTGGATTCTTTAAATATATATATATTATTCTCATTTAGTGCCCCTTTAGCCAGAATCTCATTACTGCTTCATTTTTGTAATAACATTTAATTTAGATATTTTCCATATATTGGCCCTGCTAAATAGAATATAGCATCTTTCATATGGTAGGAACCAACAAGGAAACTTTCCTTTAACTCCCTTTTTACACTTTCTGGTAAGTAGCAGGAGAAATGCATTTGTAGATCATTTCTAGGCAAATTGTGAAGCTAACGACCAACCTGTTTCTACCTATACTCAGTCTTTTGTTTTACTAGAAATGGGAATCATGGCCTCTTGAAGAAGAAAAAAAAAAGTCACCATTCTGCATTTAGCTGTATCCATATATTGCATACCTGTATTTTTTTGTTTGTATTGTAAAAAAAAATTCACATAATAAACAATGTTGTGATGTAACATGTGCGGTGTCTTGCATATTCTGTAGTAAACTGACAGGTTGGGAAGACACTTGAATTCCCTCTGAGGGTCTGCTGCATGACCATCTTGGTAAGCATATGCATGGACCAGTTCTCAGAGAGCCAGCACGCTCAGCTATTACTAATGCTCATTAATAAGTTACTTCTAAAAGTGTTTTTCCACTCTTATTTGGATTATGTGTACTCTAGAAAGTCCTGCAACTGTTGGGTCTTTCTTTTCTTTTCTAAGAGTGTAGTGCAGTTTCTTACTAAAGTCAAAATAGCTTTTTGAATTAATGACCAAAGCCAAGGTAATTGATCATTCTAATTAGCTAGTGTTTTTTGTTTAATTCAGAGCCTGAAAGACTTAAGTCAGAATGCTTGAAAGATGTTTACTGCTTTTCAGAAATACTTAGTTCTGGGTTTTAAAACATTTGATTAGAAGTACTGTTCATATTATAGAATCATTCTATAAAAATTCACTCCAAGGTGGCTGTTTTAAAAGTAGAACTTACAAGGCCTTCAGACACTGTAGATGTAATTCTAAAAGGTCTTATTAAATAAGAAACACAGAGCCAAATGCAGAGTTAAAAGCCCACAGATCAGAGAGCAGTAGCCAAGAGCTAAGACCACCTTCTTACCACCCACTGGTTCTGCTGCCGCTGCCGTCCTTCCCCTGAGAAAGAGACCAACTTCCTGTATGTCTGTATTTTTATTGCCTTTATGTTCTGCCTTCTCATTGGCTCTAAACCCAACCACATGACTTTCTCGTCACTGCCTATCTATACTGACCTCCAGATCTCTATGGTTTGTACTTGGATTAAAGGTGTGTGTCACCATGCTGGCTGAGTCCTTGAACACACAGACTCTGCCTGCCATGTGATTGGGATTAAGGGCTTGTGCTACCATTACCAGACTTCTGCTTAATGGCTTGCTCTTAGCTCTGATCCCCAGGCAACTTTATTAACATACAAATAAAATCACATTTTGGCACAAATAAAATATCACCATAAAACACCATTTAGGAAAACTCAATAATCATTTACCCTTAAGAGATGGCCTTCATTAATTTGAAATTACCTTATGTGTTTTATTTAATACTAAAATACCATCTCCTTTTGGAAAACATAAAACGTTATGTATAGCTTTTTAAAAATAAAGTATAGCGATATCTGGCCATGGTGATATATATCCATATTCCCAGCTTTGAGGAAGCAGAGGCAGGATTACTGCTCTAAGTGTGAGGTCAGCCTTAGCTACATGGTGAATTTGAGGACAGCCTGGACTACATGATGAGTTCCAGGACAGCCTGGGCTAATAGTGAGACTTTGTGTCCAAAATAAGTAAGTAAATTTAAAAAAGATTTGCAGTGTGTGCTGCAGTAGAATAACTATGGTGAGTATCTTTGTTTGGATGCTCTTTTTGGTTGGTTGGTTTTTTCTAGTGCTGTATTGAGAGACCAATACTTCTTTTAAAAAAGGTTTGATTTAATACATTTGAAGAATGAGAAATGAAAAATATTCAGGTCTCCTGCCTAACAACGTACTGTTGCTTCTGCAAGCCACTGTCGTGTAGTCTGTGTGTTATGAAAATATTGATAAGACTTCCCTCATTTTACCACCCTTAATGAAAGTACCCCAGAGCCTTACCCAGGCCCAGGCTTTCACCAAGTCATATAAAGGAGTCCGTGGAGATTTACTGGGCCTTTTGATCATTAGCTCTTGAGTTTTGAGCACTGTGGCAGCTGTTTTGCTGGGTGTT
Organism: Peromyscus californicus insignis; assembly: GCF_007827085.1. Lineage (NCBI taxonomy): Eukaryota > Metazoa > Chordata > Mammalia > Rodentia > Cricetidae > Peromyscus > Peromyscus californicus. Next base: position 20,887,962 of record NW_026294402.1, read on the forward strand.
TGTATGTGTCTGGTTTCTGGTTTTCTTTTTGCTATCAAGTGGGGTTGACCAGGCAGGCACGGATTCCATTGACTTGCCTAAACACTGGTAGTAGAGTTTTACTGCCACCTGGTGGAGGTGAGTCTAATTGTTTTCTTTCCAGTTTATCAGATTCCATTGGACATACTGCTCTATAGCTCAGATTACAATCCTGAAAGCTGAAGAGGGGCCAGGGCTTTGCCTCTCAAGCTCATTGTCTGGGTGTCACCTTCTTGCCTGTGCACTCTGATTCTGATCTAGGAGGGGAAGTCAGGTTGAAGAAAGGAAAATGCACTGTTGCTGTTAATGCTGCAAGAACACTGTTGACTTAAAAGTTGCCTACTAGGTCCTCGGCTCTAAACCCAGTCCTGCTTCCTTAATAAAGTATTTTGGAGGATACACCCACAGTTGTGTGTATAGATGTATAAAGCTATAAAATGTACCGCCAAGTTACTGTGAACATTGAAGTAGTGAAAGGTAAGCTTAGCACTCAGTATGCTACTTGGGAGCGATGAATTTAGGTCATATGTTGACAGTAGTATGTAGAGACTCAGTTATTACTTAGTCCCTAAGCAAGCACTGTTGAAGACACTGTCGTCCTGTTTGATTTGCAGTGAACACTTGTTTGGTACATTCAAATAAAAGCCTTGATAAATAAGCAGAGGTTCCTGTCCTTCACCCAACAACATGTGCACCGGTTTCAGAATATCACCTGGTTTCATCTGTCAGACTTGCTGTTCTTCAGTTATTAGCACAGACTGGTGCTCACTGGTGCTCTGTGGCTCCAGATCTCAGCTCTGAACTGGACACCATTAGTCACTGTTTCCATTGGCTCCAATCCTGAGCTCATGCCTTTGCTTGTTCAGGGTTTTACTGTATGACTTAATGAGACTTGCAGACCTTGGGGTTTGACTGACTGGCAAGTAGTTTCTGAGTTTCAGGAGATGGTCCATTTTCAGCGTGCTGCTCTATCTACACTGGCCTTTTTGCACACAGAAGGTAGCCTTTTGTTTGTTTTTCAAGTATTTTGTTTTGCTTTATATATATGTGTCTGTGTGTATATATGCTCCGTGTATTTGGCTGCCCTTGGAGGCCAGAAGAAGGCATCAGGCCTCTGAAGTTTGCAGTCAGGAGTCATTGGTAATTGTGAGCCACCTGATGTGCGTGCTGGGAGCTGAAGTTGGTCCTCTGTGAACAGTAGCAAGCACTCTTAACTGAGGTTTTTGGAGTTATTGAACTCTGTCTTGACAGTAGGACACTCTAGAAATCAGGTAACTGTCCCAAAGAGGAAAGAAATTAAGGTTGGGTGTCAGAAAATGGCCTGTGTAAGATGGCTGGTGGTTTACTAGCCATCTCTGGAAGGAACATTGCCATTTATGATGCTAGCCATGTTTACTTTTGTGTAAATGGTTTTCACCAAAAGTGGGGGCTGAGCATTTCCTGTATTCTTTAGATGTTGAGAGCTTCATGGGAAGAATGAGGAATATTCTTGGCCTGAGCAAAGGACAGTTAGTCAAAGGAGACTTTGCTCTGTCTGGTTCACAAGGGGTAGCAGGAAACCCTATTGGCCATGCAGAACCTCTGGGTTCAGTACAGCTCACAGACCCCCTGAGAGCTGATACCACCTGGGCTTCCTGAATCCTTTTAGTAGTGAGCATAAGATAGTATGGGCACTTCTCTGCATGGGTGTGTGGGCACATCTGTAAAGTTGGGGGTATGATTTGTGGTGAGTTAGGCACTGCTAACAAATCTCCTTCCAGGGTGGATCCCACTTAGATCCCGACTTCCAGGTATGACAAGGGCCAGTTTTCATATTTACAAGTAAACAGAACACGGAGTTCCTGGTTGTGGGGCTACTTGGCTAACTTGAACTTAACCTGTTTCAAATGGGAATGGAGTGCAAGCATAGAAAAGTTCCAATGTTCTTGGATACGCCAGTGTAAGCAGCTTGGCAAATGCTGGGTGAAGTGATGGGTGCCCTGGCACTGTGTAAGTCTTTGACCTTGCTTTTCCAAAGGTAGAGATTATGGCTTTTGAGGTGGGAGTAGAATCTACCAGGTTTCTTTCCTCCAGGATCAATCTCTGTAGTCAAATGATGCACAGCTACAGCTTTTGCTCCAACGGGAGACAAAGATGGTTTATTCTGAGTCATATATAAACAATCATGGACTGGGACATACATTCAGATTGCCCAATTGGCACACTCCACTATGGAAGTGGTTTCATGAGCATTTAGAGCCATAAGCCAGTAGTACATTTGTGGGTACATCAGGTAGGTGAACCACAGCAAAAGGGAAATCTCTGCTACAGGTTTTAGATATCTCAAGGACACTTAGCTTTCATGTTGGTGGAAGCTAATGAATGGTCTGCTAAGAATACATTCTAAAGGTATTATTGGTCAAGTCAGATACAGAGGTAGAAGGTAAATGGCTGTGAAAGGGCCTAAATATAGCCCACGGTAATTTTGACTCTTGACCTATAACATTCCAACTCTTAAACAAAACTTCAATTTGTCAATCAGTTTATAGTCTTAGGAAATTTTTTTGAAAACATTTACTTGTGGGAGTAGGGCATACATGTGCCACAGCCCACATATGGAGGTCAGAGGACAACGTGTAAGAGTTGGTTCTCTCCTTCTATCATGTGTTTTCTGGAGATGAAGCTCATATCACTGAGCGTGGTGTGTTAATCCTTTGAGCCATCATTGACTTCTGTAGAGGTGTGGCTTTTCTGGGAAACTTCAGTTCATGGTTTTCCCTGTTCCAAGCATCCTACTTTGTGTAAGCAGAAGCCACATGTTTTATATTACATGGGGAGAAAAACTTATTCCTAACTGATAGACTGAGGCCAAGTAGGCAGGAGAGTATTCCTGAGAGAAGTAGCTGTTGAAATACTAAATAAGAGGTTATAAATCATGGAGTTGTCCATTGTTATCTGGGTCTGAACTCTCTCCACCTTCACTACTCATGTAAAATTTACATGCAACACACAACAGTATTATATCTGAAGTTAGAAATCCCAAGAGCTCAATGTAGCCTAAAGAAAAAAAAATGTATCAGAGGTGGGAATCCAGCATCCTAGCCAACCTGAAATTCTACAGTGTGTGTCATCTAACCAGAGTGACTGTGTTTACCTCTATGTCTACAGTAAATTGTATTCTGATTTCTATTTGGAGTATTTGAATTGATTCACTAATCTTTCCATTTCAGTTTTGCTTCTGGCCAGTTTGATTCTACCACTATAACTTGGAGTGACTTCCTAATGCTAGAAAAGATTGGTCTTCAATGTTCAGATTATTGTAACTCTTATTTGTGACTGATAATCAAGTTTGCCTTATTTTGAACTTTCACTATATTGCAGTTTGGGAAGTACTACTTTCCCAGAGTAATTATTCTTCTCTGTATTAAGTGTGAGTGACAGAGGCAGAGACAAGAGCCTAGGCCTGTGAGAAATCAGGGCTCCATAGATTTTGTGGGCATAACCAAATTATATTTCTTGTTTCACAACAGGAGTCACTTCATGATGTCCCCCATTTCTCATTGGCAAAATCTCAGTGTTAGATGGTCTTTTTTCTAGTCCTCTGCTGATTGCTACAAAATACCTTGAGAGCCCAGTGAGGGAACATGAGTCTTAAGGTAATGACTTAGGTCACAAGTTCCCCATATATGTTTATTTTTATAATTTTGGTCTTTTTAATGTTTCTGTGTATTTTTTCTCTCCAATGTCCTATTTTTAAACACAAGCCTTTTTTTTAAAGTTCAACATTCTTTTTTAAAATTTTAATTATTTTACATCCTGAACACAGCCTCCCCTCCCTCCTTTTCTCTCCACTCACCTCCCAATCCACCCCTCCTCCGTTTTTGCTCAGAAAGGGGCAGGCCTCCCATGGGCATCAGCAAAGCATGTCATATCAAGCTGCCATAAGACTAAGCACCTCCCCCTATTCAGGTTGGGCAAGGCAATCAGCATAAGGAATGGGTTCCCAAGAGTCAGCCAAAACACCAGGGACAGCCCCTGCTCCCATTGTCAGGAGTCCCACAAATAGACCAAACTATACAACTGTCACATATATGCAGAGGGCCTAGGTTGGTCCCATGCAGGCTCCCTGTTTGTTGGTTCAGCCTCTTGAGTTATCATGAGCCAGGCTAAGCTGTTTCTGTGGATTTTCTTGTGATGTCCCTGACAACCCTGAATCCTACAATCCCTCCTCCTAGCAGGACTTCTGAGCAAAAGTGCAACCCAATGTTTGGCCATGGGTATCTGAATCTGCCTCCCTCAGTCACTGGATGATGGCTTTCCCATGACAATCAGGGTAGTCACCAATCTGATCACGGGGATGGCCAGTTCCGGCTATGCATTCACTGCTGCCAGGAGTCTTAGCTGGGCCATCCTTGTAGACTTGTGGGAGTTTCCCTTGCATCAGGCTTCTTCCCAACTCTATAAAGCCCCCTTTCCAGTAATCTCAGCACTTTCCCTTGCTGCCCATCTGCCTCCAGTCCATTGGGCCTTCCTTGTTACCTAGTCTCTCTGTGTCTATGAACTGTAGCATGGTTATCCTTTATAGCTATTATCCACTTATAAGTGAGTACATACCATATTTGTCTTTCTGGGTCTGAGTTACCTCACTCAGGATAATTTTTTTTCTAGTTCCATCCATTTGCCTGCAAATTTCCTGATGTCATTGTTTTTTACAGCTCAGTAATATTCCATTATGTAAATGTACCACATTTTCTTTATCCGTTCTTCTACTGGGGAGTATCTAGGTTGTTTCCAGGTTCTGGCTATTGCAAATAAAGCTGCTATGAACATAGTTGAGCAAGTGTCCTTGTGGTATGATTGAGCGTCCCTTGCATATATGCCCAAGAATGGTATAGCTGGGTCTTGAGGTAGATTGGTTCCAAATTTTCTGAGAAACTGCCATATTGGTTTCCAAAGTGGCTGTACAAATTTGCATTCCCATCAACATTCTTTTCTCCATTGTATAGTTGTGGAATATTATTTTAACTAGGCAAAGATATGCTATATTTTTTTATGCTGCAGAATATTTCTTTAACTGTGTAAAGGTGTGATACTTTTGTTTATGCTGCATTTGCTTAACAATGTAAGAATGTGTTTAATTATGTAAAGATATGTTACATCTGTTTCACTATGCCTGCCTAAGGCACCTGATTGGTCTAATAAAGAGCTAAATGGCCAGTAGCTAGGCAGAGAAAGGCTAGGTGGGGCTAGCAGGAAGAGAGAATAAATAGGAGGAGAAATCTTGGCTCAAATAGAAGAGAGAGAGGAGTGAGAGGAAGAAGAAGAGAGGAGAGAATGAGGGAGATGCCCGGGGCCAGAAACCAAGTAGCCATCAGCCAGTCATAGAGACAGCAAGAAACTGAGAGAAGATAAAAAAAAAAAAGCCTGAGGCAAAAGATAAAGAGAAAGGGGTTAATTTAAGTTAAAAGAGCTAGCCAGAAATGTGCCTAAGCATTCAAAACTAGTAAATGTCTATGTCATGATTTGGGAGCTGTTTGGTGGCCCAAAAGAAAAAGTCTGGTACATTTTGGAATTCCAGTGTGAGACCTGTATTTCCATGTAGGGCTCAAGAAAGCTAAAAAAAGAAGAAGAGGAGGAGGAGGAAAAGAAAAAAGGAGGAAAAAGAAAAAAAGAGGGGGGGAAGATGTCTTTTTTTAAGAGGCTCTGCTGTACAGTGAGTACTTGAAACTAGTACCTAAGTAGAAACACCAGGCTAAGTAAAAATCCCTGCCACAATGTGGGGCACCCACTTCCTAGAGCTGGGGGTTCAGTGTATTTCCAGGTGATGCACCTCCGGACTGGGCTGCAAGCTTAAGGCTCGTCTCTCACAGACTCGAGGAGTGGGATGGAGCCAGCCACCAAAGCTGCAGCAGAGGACACAGTGGTAGCTTAACAGTTTGTTTTGTTCATGCAGAGGGAAAAGGCTAGAGGTATGCAGTAAAGACAGATCCAGATGGGAAAAACCTCTAAACAGGTTACAGTGTGTTTAAAAATGTGCATAGGCTTAAGAGAGAAAAGAAAAAGGGTATAGACAATCATAGAAAAAATAAGTGGTTAAAAAAATACAATCTTTGCCGGGCGGTGGTGGCGCACGCCTTTAATCCCAGCACTCGGGAGGCAGAGGCAGGTGGATCTCTGTGAGTTCGAGGCCAGCCTGGTCTACCAAGTGAGTTCCAGGAAAGGCGCAAAGCTACACAGAGAAACCCTGTCTTGAAAAACCAAAAAAAAAAAAAAAAAAAAAAATATAATCTTTAAAGAAAGAAGTAAAATAATAAAGAATAAGCCATGTAGAGATGGGAAATACACAGGGAGTCTCAATCCTGTATGGTTTTGTGTTGTCCTTAATTTTTTTTTAATGATAATGAGCAAAGGACAGCTGTTGGGGGATAACAGGATTGTAACAGGGACTGCTAAAATAAACCAACCTAGATATTTTATGGATGTCTTAAAATGGAAGTAAAAAAATGTATTGCTTTGGGGAAGAAGTTAAGCTTTTGTTTCCACAAGAAATGAAAGACTGTGGATTCATTCAAGGTTAATAGTGATCAGGTTTGACTGGGGAAGACCCCCTGAAAATTCTGGCTGCAGACATAAATAATCCTAGAAAAACTACAAGACCGGTGACATATTTTACCTGCTCAAACATAAAAAAAATCATCTTTGGCTGGTTTATATACAACACAAAGTCCATACTTGTGGTAATACTGATTTGATATGTATGTTACCTTTGAGAGATTGTATGTTTTCAGAGCAAAGGGACCAGACATTAATGAAAACAGGTGGCCCAGGTGATTCAGCCTCTCAGAATGCCTCTGCTGCAGTTTCCTCAGAGTTCTGCATCCAGAACAGCTTCAAGGCTGCTGAATGAGATGGTCCAGCCTCACAGATTATTCTAGCCAGGACTGCAGATAAGCCTTGCAGTTTTCCATTGCACTGAGACTGGGTAACAGCTCTCCCAGGAGTTGACCATTATCTCAATTTTCTCAGGTTCCCCCAAAGATGCCAATGTCCTCAAACAACAGGAAGCAGTCTATAGAATACAATGCCCACATTCCCAAGAGGTGGGGTGGGTGGTTTTTGGTCATTTGGTGAATTATGGATGTTTGTCATCATTAATGGGGATATAAGAATATAAGATAAAAAGATAACTATTAACCTCAAATATTGTGAATTGGTATGAATTTTGGTATATTGATACAAATTTGAAGTTATTTTTGTTACATTAAATGTATGTTTCTACTCTTGGTTGGGGTATCATGCAGCTCATTTAAAAATGTATAATTAAGAAATGCAGGTTAGTAGTCATCTACAATAATCACACTTGTACTATTAGGTGTGTTTTCAAGGTTAAACAGATATATTTAGGTAGATGGTCTTCAAACACTTCAAAGACCTACAGAATATGGCATTTAAGATGTCTAACAACCTAAGGCTTTTCATAACAGTGAGATGCGTCTGCTCCTCACAGCACCAATTAACTTCAGAGAAGATGATAGGCATCAAAGAACCTCCATGTAGAGTTTGCTTTCAATGTGGCAAAGCTAGCTATTTGAACAAGAAACTGCTCTTTTCTTGACTGTTGACAGTATGCTGTACACAAATTGTACAAGCAGGACACAAAGGAAAAAGACTGCTGAACTTTGCCAAGATAAGGCAGGACAGTCCTTCAAAATTTCTGCTTCATAGAAAAGTCTGCCAGATCTTGTAGGCCTGTAGGCTTAGGATTGGATGCCCCAACATTGCAGAGGAACCTTGAGTGACTGTCCAGGCAGCCAGATGTCTTTTGTTTCTGTAGGTTTGGAAGTGTCTTGCACTGTACTTCCTGTTTACTAAGGTAATATATCCTTCTGGGGGTCTTTGATGGAGTTGAAGACTAGAGAGTTACAGTTTTATACTTTTCTTTAGTTATGATAGAAGGTAAATTAGATACAAAACTTTGGGCTCACCAAGACAAAATAAATAATGGAGTATTTTCTCTGAATTTGCCAAATACAAATAGACTGGATATTATGAATGTAATCCTTACTTGATAATTGTTCTTGTTGTATATAACTTTACTATGTTAAAGTTAAAACCCTTCCTTTTTTTAGACAAAAAGGGAGAAATGTAGAATACTCTTTTAACTAGGCAAAGATGTGTTACATTCATTTGTGCTGCAGAATATTACTTTAACTGTGTAATGGTGTGTTGCTTTTGTTTATGCTACATTTGTTTAATGATGTAAGGATGTGTTTTTAAGTATGTAAAGGTATGTTACATCTGTTTCACCTTGCCTGCCTAAGGCACCTGATTGGTCTAATAAAGAGCTGAATGGCCAATAGCTAGGGAGAAAAAGGATAGGGTGGGCTAGCAGGCAAAGAGAATAAATAGGAAAAGCCTAGGCTCAAAATGAAGAGAGAGAGGAATGAAGAAGAAGAGAGAAGAGAACCAGGGAGAAGCTTGGGGCTAGAAACCACACAGTCATCAACCAATCAGACATAGAGACAGCAAGAAAGTAAGAAAAAGTAAAAAGTCCCAAGGCAAAAGTAGATAAAGAGAAATATGTTAATTTAAAAGAGCTAGCCAGAAATGTTCCTAAGCTAGGCTGAGCATTCAAAACTAATAATAAGTCTCTATGCATTGATTTGGGAACTGGTTAGTGGCTCTGTAGAAAAAGCCTGATAGATACAGTTTTGGCTTCTTTGTCAAAACTCAAATGTTCATAGGTGTGTGGATTTATGTCTGGATCTTCTATTCAATTCCATTGATCAGTGAGTCTGTTCTTATGCCAATACCAAGCTGTCTTTATTACTATTGCTCTGCAGTAGAGTTTGACATCAGGGATGGTGATGCCTCTGGCAGTTCTTTTATTGTACAGGATTGTTTTAGCTATCCTGGATTTTTTGTTCTTACATATGAAGTTTAATATTTTTCTATTGAGTTCTGTAAAGAATTGTGTTGGAATCTTGATGAGGGATTGTTGAATCTGTAGATTGCTTTTGGTAAAATTGCCATTTTTATTATGTTAATCCTACCGATCTGTGAACATGGGAGATCTTTCCATCTTCTGATATATTCTCCAGTTTCTTCCTTCAAAGACTTGAAGTTTTTGTCATACAGGTCTTTCACATGCTTGGTTAGAGTTATACCAAGATATTTTATATTGCAGTTATTGTGAAGGGTGTTGTTTCCCTGATTTCTTTCTCAGCCCTTTTATCATTTGTATTTAAGAGGGCTACTGATTTTTTTTTTTTAGTTAATCTTGTAACTAGCTACTTTGCTAAAGGTGTTTATCAGCTGTAGGAGTTCCCTAATAGGATTTCTTGGGTCGCTTATATATACTATCATCTCATCTGCAAATAGCGATACTTCGACTTCTTTTCCAATCTGTACCCACCTGGATCTCCTTCTGTTGTCTTATTGCTCTAGCTAGAACTTGGAGTATCATATTGAATAGATATATATAGAGAGTGGACAGCCTTGTCTTGTTCCTGATTTTAGTAGAATCGCTTTGAGTTTCTCTCCATTAAATTTAATACTGGCTGTTGGCTTGCTGTATATTACGTTTATTGTATTTAGGTATGTTCCTTGTATCCCTGATGCTCCAAGACTTTTATCACGAAGGGATGCTGGATTTTGTCAAAGACTTTTTCAGCATGTGAGATGATCATGTGGTTTTTTTCTTTCAGTTTGTTTATATGGTGCATTTCATTGACCGATTTTCATATGTTGTCTTTAATTTCTTTATTTCTTCCTTGAGCCAGGGGTAATTCAGTTGAGAGTTGTTCAGTTTCCATGAGTTTGTATATTTTCTATATTTCGTGTTGTTGTTAAAGTCCAACTTTAATCCTTGGTGGTCTGATAAGATACAGAGGATTATTCCAATTTTTTTGTATCTGTTAAGACTTGCTTTGTGACTGAGTAAGTGATCAATTTTGGAGAAGGTTCCATGACCTACTGAGAAGGAAGTATATTCTTTGATGTTTAGATGAAACATTCTATAGATATCTGTTAGGTCCATTTGAGTCATAACATCTATTTGTTCCCTTATTTCTCTGTTTAGTTTCTGTCTGAGGACCTGTCCATTGGTGACAGTGGGTTGTTGAAGTCTCTTGCAATTAATGTGTGGGGTTCAATATGTGATTTTAGCTTTATTAATGTTTGTTTTACAAATGTGGGTGCTCTTATATTTGTGGCAGAGATGTTCATAATTGAGACACCATTTTGGTGAATTTTTCCTTTGGTGATTATTAAATGTCCTTCTCCATTTCTTTTAATTAATAGTTTGAAGTCTATTTTGTTAGATACTAGGTTAGCTATGGCAGCTAGCTTCTTAGGTCCATTTGATTGGAAAATCTTTTCCCAACCCTTTACTCTGAGGTAATGTCTGTCTTTGGAGTTGAGGTGTATTTCTTGTAAGGAGTAGAAGGATGGGTCTTGTTTTCATATCCATTCTATTAGCCTGTTTCTTTCTATTGGCAAATTGAGTCCATTGATACTGAGAGATATTAATGACTGATGATTATTAATTCCTGTTATTTTGTTGTTTTTGTTGTTGTTGGTGTTGGTGGTGATAGTGGTGGTGGTGTGTGTGTGCACGTGTGTGTGTGTGTGTGTGTGTGTGTGTGTGTGTGTGTGTGTGTGTGTGTTTCCCTTTGGTGTGGGATTATCTATTGCTTGTGTTTTTGTGGGTATATCTAACTTCCTTGAGTTGGAGTTTTCCTTCTAGTGCTTTTTGTAGAGTTGGGTTTGTGGGTAGATACTGATTAAATTTGACTTTGTCATGAAATATCTTGTTTTCTTCATCAATGATGATTGAAAGTTTTGCTGGGTATAGTAATCTGGGCTGACATCCATGGTCTCTTAGAGTCTGCAGACATCTGTCTAGGCTCTTCTGGCTTTTAGAGTCTCTATTGAGAAGTCAGGTGTAATTCTTATAGGTCTGCCTTTATATGCTACTTGGCCTTTTTCCCTTGCAGCTTTTAATTTTCTTTCTTTATTCTGTACATTTAGTGTTTTGATTATTATGTGGTGAGGGGACTTTTTTTTTTGGTCCATTCTACTTGGTGTTCTGTATGCTTCTTGTACCTTTATATGTCCTTCTTTAGGTTGGGAAAATTTTCTTCTAAGATTTTGCTGGATATGTTTTTTGGGCCTTTGAGCAGGAATTCTTTTCCTTCTTTCTATGCCTATTATTCTTAGGTTTGGTCTTTTCATAGTGTCCCAGATTTCCTGGATGTTTTGTGTTTGGAATCTTTTAGTTTAACATTTTCTTTGACCATTGAATCTATTTCCTCTATTGTATCTTCAACACTTGAGATTCTATGGGAGCCCACAGAGGTTTCCTAGTGAGATCTGAGCTTGCTTTACCCAGCAGGGTTGCATAAGTGGATGGCTTGACCATGTGTGTGGTTACCAGGTGTTTGGAAGGGTCTGCACTTGGCTGTGCTAGGAGAAGGTCTTTTGCTTCACCCCTTGGCATTCCTTTAAAAAGGCCTTGAGAAGAGACAGAAGGGGCCTGTGGATAAGGATCCAGGCCCCCCCTGAGGCTATCCTGTCTTTCTATCTCTCTTCCCCCTATATTTCTATCTAAATCTCTTATCCCTCACTCTTCAAGAGTACCATGGGGAAAAAGGTTGGGAGCAGGTCCCCCACAAATGATACCATGAACAGGGACCAGGGACTTGTCAAAAGCAGTGTCAGGGCATTGCAGGTGTAAGGCATGCTGATAAGGAATTGAAAAATAAAGGTGACGGTATTTTATTCTTGGGAGTGAAAGTTAGATGGTGGAATGCTGAAGTTGAAAAGTGAGGCTACAGTATATCTTTCTTTCTATCTAGGTCTCTTTCTCTCTTTCTTAATTTCTATCTATAAAAATTAAGGAAAAAATAAAAGTAGAATATAGGAATATAGTGTTAGGAAGGAAATTTAGAATAAGAGTTGAATGTAGGAATATAGTTTAAGAAAAAAATCTAAGATAAGTAACAAGACAGAGAAAATATGTCCTTGATTTTCCAACTATGGGGTTATGAATGCAAAATCCTGGGGAAGAATCAGAAAAATCTATCAAAGATGAGAAAAAACAGGCAGAAAAAGATTCGTATGAAAGCTTTTTTACCTGGAGACAGCTTAGAATCAAGTCCTGAGTGGCAGAGGAAAGAATTTTCCCTGAGGCAGATTCAGGTGAAATAAAACTTTTCACTACACTGCCACTGCCACTGTATGAAAACATCATGCCATCAGAATTAGTCTCCATTTGGCCATGAAGTCAAAAGTTTAGAGAACAGAAGTTTTGGGGAAAACTTAATAATCTTTCTCTCAAAAACTGAAAGCTTTCTTGTTGAAAAACATAATATCTCTCTAAAAAACTAAAAGCTTTTCAGTCCTTTACTTTCTCAGATTTTTTTCTTTTTCTGTAAGGCCAAAAATTAGATTCACCTGAAAATAACATCAGTATGGGAAAGTCACCTATAATTGCCCTAGAAAAAACAAAAAACCTCTTGGAATATGGCAAATCCTTTCTGCTAATCCTGTCTTTTCTTCAAGCCAGTATTGGAAAACTGGCAGCCAGAGTTCCCTGTGGCTAGAGCCTATCAAGAAAGTGCAGGCAGAAGGCCGAAGCAGTGACAGCTTCCCCCAAGGTGGAGCTGCAACAGAGGTGGTATGGAATCAGGGAGGGGCTGCTGGTGTGGAGGAAGCAGTGGAGGCTTTGAAATCCTCCCTGTAATGAGGGAGGCAGGGCTTGAGTTCCCAAAAATCTCTCTGAAAAAGCTTTAAGTATTTTTCTTTCACTGAAGAGCAAGCACAGAGGGGGTTTTTGCTTCTGGCACCAAAGTACCTGTCCAAATGCGTGTGGGTGGACAGATGCAACTTGCTCCATGAAAAGTGTCAGGTGAAGGAAATATACCCATTATTGCCAGCTCAGGAAGAACATAAACCTGTGGCAAAAAAAAAAGCTCATTTGATCTTGGTTTTCAGTACGAAAATAAACCATATAAATGGAAATGGGTGTGTGGCATACATAATAGGCAGCATGGGAAATTTAGTCCATAACACCGTTTGAAACAATGGGACAATATAGAGAAAGGCAGTATGGGAAATGTAGTTTTTCAGCTCAAAATGGCAATACTGCCCCAAAACTTTTTCATTTGTTTGTTTTTTTCAGCTCAAAATGCAGTTTCTTTTCCAAGTGATGTTACAAAGCTTAGCCTTACCTCTTGAGAACTAGGATCAAGAGAACAGCTTGCCTCTCAGGAGATGATTAAAAAAATACTAATACTGTTTATCAACAAGCCACTTTGAAACCCTTAAGAAAGCAAAAGAAAGCAGTCTCTGTACACTGGAAAATTGCTCTAGGTATGAAACAACTTACAGGCATATAAAGAATTTCTTTGCCTCTTGAAGCCTTTAGTGAGTAATTCCTTGCAAATCTAATGAGGAACAAGGAAGCATTTATTCAGAAAGGAATAACTGCTTTGTAGATGGGGATTAAACTTCAGAAAATCTAGCTGTCTTACAAAATAGAGACATTTCACTTGAAAGTTCTCTATAAGAAAACAATGCTAAATTAGAATACTTGGTTAGTGAATGCACTGATGTTTGTGAGAAGCTAGGGAATGAATGAAAATACTAAGCATGAAAATGTTCTTCCTCAGATTGAGCTAATGAAAGATGTGTCAGATGTATTTCATGATAAATAAAACACATCTATGTTCTTGACTTCTTTGGACAGTAACAGCTTCTGTGAACAAATAACCTTGTCAGAAACATTGGGCTAACAAGGCATTATTAGCTCATAGTAATCTTAAAAATCAGCTTTAAAAATTTAAGAAGGGTGAAAAATTGTACCCTTAAGAGCTTGCTGGCTGTCTGAGAGTTTGGTGAGGCATGTAAAACAGAATGCCAGCTCCAATGATGCTCTTCTAGAGAAACTGGAGTGAAAGCAGCTGAATCAATGTTCCCAATATTGAGGTTCCATCTTGCAGTCTGGGGAAAGCAGAATGCTAAGGGGGCCCCGACTGCTGAAGAATTTTGGACAAAGCTTTTGTCACTATTTCATAAAAACCGAAAGGAAACAGAGGTCAGAGCCACATAGCTTTTGTTTGACTAGCAGCAAATTGATGCGTGGCTAGATGGTGCCTAAAGGCAGTGCAGGAAGTTTTTTCTAAGAGCTTTACTGCAGCTCAGTATGGTAATTTCACCCTCTCCCTGAGGCCAGGCTTTTCAGTAGAGTGAACCGAAAGTTTGATGTAACTGAGTGAAGTTCCAGCAATGTTTTTTGAATTTTGAATTGTGGCACTTGGGAGCTGCAATGAGTTGGGTGAAGGGACAGCCCCCGAATGGTAACCATGTATACTGTGTGAATTTCTGCTGGTTCTGGAATTCCTGGAAGGGCCAGCAGGAAAGGTGACTTTGGGGGAATGGCATTGTCCGGAGTGTTACAGCCCACCAGCATCAAGTTTTATAACTCCATAGCAACAGCACTCACCAAATTCCAGGGTCGAGGGAGTTGGATACAATGACTCTAGAGCCATTGATGAATTAGGCTCTGGTTTCCAACTGTCAGGGGAACTTTAAGGATGTTATCAAAACTGACTGTGAACTTCAAAAATGAAGCAGTTTTGAGTACACCTGCAATTTTAACTGTGGTGATTCTCGATTCATATACTCTGTCTTGTTGGAAGATAATGTAAATAGTTCAGTTAAGAGATCTCTTCTAGATGTTTGCTAAGGTTTATAAAGTAGTCCTATAGAATGTAAGTTTAAATATGTATAGTGATAATAGTTCTGTTAAGAGATCTGTTTTAGGTATTTGCTAAAGTTTACAAGGTAGTCCTATAGAGAGGTTGCTTTTGAATGAAAGTTTGTAAAAATTGTAAATACATATAGCATATAGTCATGCTAGTTGTAAATATGTATAGTAATGTTCATACCAGAATTATGTTGTTATTAATGAACTAGGGTTTGGTGAGGCTAAGGGAATCTTTAAGTTTGATGCAGTTTACTTGATACAGTTTGCATCAAGAGTTTATTGAGTTTAAAAAAAGGGCTTGGCACAGCTAAGGCTGTTATAGACATCTTAAGACCCATTCAAAAAAGAACATTCCATCTTGGTCATCCTCTACTTCTTTACTGGGGGATATGGCAACCTAGGGATCACTGGATTGTTCAAACTACTTGCAAGCTCCTGAGTCAGAGTTGAGTTAAGCCCTGTACCCTCTCTTGCCAGAGGCTGGTAGTCAGAGATGGGCAATGTTTTTGTTAGCTGCCAACCTAAGACACAAGTATGCTTGATGGAAAGTATATCTCTTAAGATGGGTATGGTTTGTCTAACTGAAAATGATGACGTAAAACAGGCACAGTCTTATCTGAGGGGCCTGAAGGACTGTTTAAAAAAATTAAGAGGAGGGGCCTGTGGGAGCCCACGGGGATGGATTGACCACATGTGCGGTTACCAGGTGTTTGGAAGGGTCTGCATTTGGCTGTGCTAGGGGGAGGTATTTTGCTGCACCCCTTGGCTTCCCTTTTAAAAGCCCTTGAGAAGAGACAGAAGGGGCCTGTGGATAAGGATCCAGGCCCCCCTGAGGCTATCCTGTGTTCCTATCTGTCTCTCTCCTCTCTATATTTCTATCTAAATCTGTTATCTCTCACTCCTCAAGAGTACCCAGGAAAAAAGGTGGGGGGTGGGTCCCCTACAAGATTCTCTCTTCCATTTCTTGTATTCTGTTGGTGATGCGTGTGTCTGTAGTTCCTGTTCGCTTACCCAGGTTTTCCATTTCCATAATTCTCTGTTTGTATTTTCTTTATTGCTTCTACTTCCATTTTTAGGTCTTCAACAGTTTTATTTGTTTCTGTCAACTGTTTTTTTTCTTAGAATTATTTAAGAGATTTGTTGATTTCCTCCAGTTTTTTGGTTGTCTTTTCCTCCATTTCTTTAAGGGATTTTTCCATTTCCTTTTTAAGAACCTCTATCATCTTCATAAAGTTTTTAAGGTCATTTTCTTTTTCTTTCTTTTTTTTTTTTTTTGGGTTTTTCCAGACAGGGTTTCTCTGTGTAGCTTTGCGCCTTTCCTGGAACTCACTTGGTAGGCCAGGCTGGCCTCGAACTCACAGAGATTCGCCTGGCTCTGCCTCCCGAGTGCTGGGATTAAAGGCGTGCGCCACCACCGCCCGGCAAGGTCATTTTCTTGTGCTTCAACTGTGTTGGAATGTTCAGGACTTTCTGTTGTAGGATAACTGGGTTCTGGTGGGGACTTACTGCCCTTTCTGTTATTATGTTATTACACTGACATTTAGGCATCTTGGTCTGGGATGATTATAGGTCTAGATGTTGATTCTTCTCTTTGTCTTTGTTGAATGGGTGTTTTGTTCCTTGGTTTCTGTTTCTGCTCTGGTCTTCTGGCCTAAGTGGCCAAGGGTTCTGGTAACTGATGGGTCTTCAGGTCCAGTAGGATGTCTCCACTGGAGTTTTGGGGGCCTTGAGTCCCTTGATTTGGTCTGGCCTCCAGTAAAGCTGAAGTCTTCTTGGATCTCTAGATACAGCCTGGCCTCCAGTAGAGCTGCTGAGGGTGTTCTTTCGAATGGTATGGACTGTATGTGGGGCTATGGCTTCTGTTCTTCCAGCTGGTGTGGGTTATGTCTGGGCCTATGGAGTCTACTGGAGTTCTGGGGAAGGGCTGCTTGTCCACTGATGAGGGTGGTTGTGGCTGGTGTGTTCTGTACCTCAGTGGTAGAAGTCCCCTGGGATTGAGGGCAGGACCCAGCAGCCACAGGGCCAGGGACAAATTAGGGTGGTATTGGCCTGGTGAAGGGTCAAGGGGGATGGAGTCCAGGGAGGGGTATAGTTCTGGTAGGCAGGTCACTCACCCATTCTGGCTTGTGTGGCCTGGGCCTGCTTGGTGAAGGCAGAGATTGTGCAATGGGTGAAGGCAGAGAGACGGTGGAGTGTGTGAAGGCACTCACTACTGAGTCTGAAGACAGAGTTTGATCCTGGAACCTGCATGTTAGAAAGAAAGAGATGACTCTCAAGTTATCCTCTGAGCTCCATGCTGCACTGTGGTGCATACACACACACACACACACACACACACACACACACACACACACACACACACATACACACACACACACACACACACACACACACACAAAAGATTATATCCAGGCAAATTCCAAAAACCTCGAGACAGTTTTTAAAAGCTCCAAGTATAGAATGTAAATATGTGACATACTCACAATAGTGACAGTGAATAGGAATGTTTTCAGGAGGGCTTGAGTTCCATGGAATCCCATTACTTGGGGATCTCAATTGGGAGTGAAGAGGAGTGACCCTTTTTATGGAGTCTACATAGATATGCCCTTGCTCACTCTCCAAAGCTGCATTGGGAAGTGGTTAAGAAGTACCTGAAGGTGTCCTTTTCTCTAAGGCCAACTAGAGGCTGCTGTGTTGTTCCCCAGTAAGTGAGACCACATGGTTCTAGCTTTCCCTTATTCATCTAGTTCATCATCTCCCGTAAGTTCACTGGGAAGACTAATCAATTCTGAATTGTTAGTTATCTTCAAAGCCCTCTTACAATAGTGCTCAGACCACCATTTCCCATTCCTGTAGGATGCCCAATAATTACACGGAGCTAGATGCTTTTTCAGAATGGGTATGTCTTAAATTTAGAAGAATGTTTTGGATGAAGGAAGCCAGAAACTTGAGTCACTTTTGCCAACGGCTGGTTTTAGATTGGCATTCATTTTTTTTTTCAGCCAACCCAGACTATTAACACCACAAGGTCAAGTTTTACCAAGAGTTTTAAATACTTGTCTGTCAAATGAGGCTGAGGTCACTGCAAAGCTCTCCAGCAGCAGTGACCACCCGTGAGAACAGGCAGCTTCTGATAAGGGGAGACCAAAGCTCAATGGTAAATCATACAAATTAGCACAAGATGTTTGTATCTTGGTGCAGGAGGCATTATCAGATTCAAATAGCTCATTTTGTGAAGGACTAAAGTAAAATACTTGTTCTAAGGGTTGGATTTTGAAACTTTAGAGACTTCTTATAGCCGAGAATTGGGTTTCAGTTTGACACTAGTGTTTTGTGTTTTGGCCTCTAACAGTTTTGATAAGCTGTAATTGTGGTGAACTTAATCATGTGCGTTTGGCTAGGGGGTCCTGCTTCACAAGCCTTCTTGCCACATGCCTTACCTCTGACTCCCATTTATACTTCCACTTTGGAACACTCTTTACTTGTAGGACAAACCATCACCGAAAGTCCTTCATCACCCCAAAGCATGTTCTTATTAACTTCTTTTTTATTTTTGTTAACAGTGCCTCTCTTTGTACCTATAGCTTCTCACAGATGGTCCCGTTTTACAGAACCGCAGGTAAACACACTGAAAAGCTGGACACTAAGGAGAAGAAACAAGGAGCCAAGGAGGCGGGTGCCATAAGACTACTTTGGAAGGGTAACCCTACCGTTAAGAAGCCAAGAAGGTACAGCCTCCAGCTGAAGCCCCACCTCTGTCAGGGAATTGGCAGACATGCCTGAAAAGCTATGTATTCCAGGCCTTGTGTAGGAGAAAGTACTTCGCAGCCAAATCCAAAGCTGGAAAGGGTTCTTGTTACTGTCCTAAAGCCAGAATGGTGGCATGGGGGTCTTCAGCTCCCAGGGCCTGCAGATGTGCTGCAGAAGCTGTGTGTCACAGCAGAAGTCTCCAGTGGGCCATCTCCAAGCCCTGTGTTAGGCACTGGCACAGCCAGCTGGCCCTCTTGGTCCAGAGAGTACCGTGGGACAAATGTAAATGCATCTGAGTTGCTCTGAGTGACAGGGTCTATCTACCCTTGAGGTAGTTGCACGAACTTATAGCCACAGAACAGAATGTTACACATTGGTGCAGGAGCTGGGGAGAGGGCTCAGGGAGCAGTGCACTCGCCCTGCAAGCTTGCTGACTTGAGTGTGAGGTCCAGAATCCCGAAGAGCTGAGTGTGGTGGCATGCATCTGTCACCCCAGCACATCTACTGTGAGGCGGAAGGCAAGGATGAGAGAGTGCCCTGAAGCTCAAGACCCGGCTAGCCTCGGGTAGAGGAGGCATGGGAGCAGCGGAACAGAGGCCTCGGGTAGAGGAGGCAGTGTGGCAGCAGAACAGAGGCCTCGGGTAGAGGAGGCAGTGTGGCAGCGGAACAGAGGCCTTGCTTCAAGGCAGAAGGCAAGAACCAACTCCCTGAAGGTTGTCCTCTGACCTCCACGTGTATGCTGTGATAATATGTGCACCCCCATCATAAATAATAGTTGTTTGTTTTTTTAAGTAATGCATATGCCAAATACATTGGTGAGGACATCAGACAGGCAAGCTTTACAGGTTTCACTGGTATCTGATGACATGTTAGCTTTTGGTCTGCTGAGAATACGTTCCAAAGGTTTAGCCTGCTAAGGTAAAAGAATGTCAGGTCAGACAGAGGGGTGATAAAAGACCATTAAGAATATTAAAGATAGCTTAAGGTAATTTTGGCTCTTGGTCTGTAACATTTCAACTCTAGTCCTCAAAAAACAAAACAAAACAACCCCCCCCCCCAAAAAAGCCCAAAAAACCAAAACCAAAACCATTTCAACTCTCTATAATCAGACCATTCCTTTTTTTTTTTTTCCCCCCAAGGCAGGGTTTCTCTGTGTAGTTTTGGTGCCTGTTCTGTAGACCAGGTTGGCCTCAAACTCAGAGATCCACCTGGCTCTGCCTCCCAAATGCTGGGATTAAAGGCGTGTGCCACCACAGTCCGGCACAATCAGACCATTCAAATCAGTCTGTAGACTCAATATAAGTGATGACTTATATTTTGAGGGAGCTTCAGCTCACATGAATCAGTAGGAACACAGTTATTTCACTCTTGACACCAAAATGAATTTCTTTACTTTGGAGTTGCTGGGCAGGAACTGGAATCTGTATCTCCCCATCTGAACCCCTCACATGTTAGTGCTGGATTAGACCATCCCACATGGTCAGTTTCCTGGAACATGGCATGAAGACAACTGAGAATTCTCCCTGATCTGTGTTCTGGCAAGATGGGCTTGATCACCCTGGGCAGGACATGGTCTTTCTCTCCAGCTGTACTGAAAGAACTATCAGGCCCATCCTTCGCTCTGAAGTGTCACTTTAGACAAAACTGGGAAAGCACTTATTTACCAAGGGAAAGAGAGCTTAAAAATGTGAGGGTGGGGAGAGTCAGTAATACAGCAACAAGAATGGAATGCTTTCCACGTGCCAAATGCCACACTCAGACACTTTCTCAGAACCCATGAGAACTCCAGCATGGCCATTTAACCCTTCTGTAAATGACGCCTACTAGTGTGTTGTGTGGCCGTATAATACTCGGTGTCACTGTGATAGATGCCCTAGCAACAGAACTGTAGCAGCAGCATTTGCAACAGAACTGTGAGGCTGCAGCAGCATTTGCAACAGAACTGTGAGGCTGCAGCATTTGCAACAGAACTGTGGCAGCAGCATTTGCAACAGAACTGTAGCAGCAGCATTTGCAACTGAACTGTGTAGCAACAGTCGCAACAGAACTGTGGCAGCAGCATTTGCAACTGAACTGTGTAGCAACAGTTGCAACAGAACTGTGGCAGCAGCATTTGCAACAGAACTCTGTGGCTGCAGCATTTGCTGCAGCAGCACCTGCCATCCCAATGTGAAGGGTGGCGCCTAATGGCCAGATGCTTCTAGGTAGGGACTCTGGTGAGGATGTCCACTGAGGCTCTGGTCAGCCGAGGGCTTGAATAAGGCTGCAGGACCACATGTCACTGGCAAGTTGACATCAGGAGGACTCAATCAGTCCCTTGACACATGAACCTCTCCGTAGGATTGCTTTGACTGTCTTTTGGACATGGTTGTGTGTTTTTGCCCAGGCAAATGATCCAAGAAAGAGCAATACACAGGCCACCACATCTCTTGACACAGCCTGGGAAGTCATACAACAGAATTTCCCAGTGTGTTATTGGTTATTCACCTCAGCTCTTCCATATGGGAGGGGCTGTGTGAGAGCTGAGCACTGGGGGGCTGCTGCCTCAATGTCCTGTCCATTACCTGCTTAGTAGTTTCTCAGGTATGGATGCTGCTACAGTGAACATCTCTACAAGTCTTTCCCAAACAGACAGGAGTTGCTATGGAGGAGCGATGTTGGGGCCCTGGGTGGGGTTAGGGCAGCTTCCCAGGGCACAGACAGGACAAGGGGTAACATGAGGGTCAAAAAGGGGTCTGGTCCCACCCTTTGGCTTCCATACTTCAGAACCAATTATTTTGTTTAAGAAAGAAAATTTAAGGGCCAGGTGGTGGTGGCTCACGACTTTAATTCCAGCACTCGGGAGGCAGAAGCAGGCAGATCTCTGAGTTCGAGGCCAGGCTGGTCTACAAAATGAGTTCCAGGACAGCCAGGGCTACACAGAGAAACCCTGTCTCAAAACTAAAACAAACATACACAAAAACAAACAAACAAACAAACAAAAACACACACAAAGAGAAAAGAAAAGAGAAAGGAAAAAATTTAAATGTTACCAAAGAAACCGACTGGAAACAGAGCATCATGGACAAGCATATATAAAGAGTGACCATCTGGTATCCTCAAGAGATTAAGGAGAATTGCTTATGAGCCAACATTTCTGCTGTCCTGTGTGGATGCTCCAGAGAGGCAGCCTGGGATGGTGGCATAGGTTCTGTGCACATAGTTGACACTGCACTAGTCAAAACCGGCAATGAAATGAGGTAGTAGAAGAGCCCCTCAAAGACTACAGAGCAGGAAAATATACTCAGAATTTAATATACTCAGATTGAGGCCCATGCAAGTTACAACATGGATGAATCTTGAAACTATAATGCCAAAAGTGAAAGAAGGTAGACACAAAAATACTGTATGACTCTGTCTTGTCTCGCTCTCTGTCTCTCTCTGTTTCTGTCTCTCTCTGTTTCTGTCTCTGTCTGTGTGTGCGTGTGAAGCCTCAAACATCTTGACCAGTCCCTAACTGGCCTGCCTGGCAATCGGTTTCCCTCTGGCTTCACACTCTCATGTGGCAAAGCTGGGAGAGAGCCAGCAGCCTGTACCAGGCATTTGCTGTGGAGAGGGGTACATGGGCTAGATTGCCCAGTGGAAATGATCTGGAAAGAGGACACTCAGCCAGGGAGATGCTGGAGTGCTGGACATAATGGCAACAGATCGGTTACTGTGTGTGTCCCATTTTAAGCTGTAGTCAAGGACAAGGGACATGGGCACCAGCTCCTTAGTGACTTTGAAGGAGGTGATGCCCACAGCAGAAAATCACCTATCTGGTGATTTGGAAGTTGAACACCGGGGTTAAGAGTCCTGGTGGTCTTACCCTATGCCTACAGGATGAGAGCTTCTTCAATAAGGAGATCTCAGCTTGAGTTTGACAAGCACTAATGGGAAGACTGGCATGGCAAACGCATACTCTGGGTCCCCACTGTCGTAATTTTGGTTTCAAATGTCTATTGACATTAACTGGGAGTGTAAAAGTCGGCCAGTGCAGCTGGGTGTCTTGCCTTGAGATGGTAGGGAGAGCTGGAGCAAGCTGCCAGCAACCACTAGGTGGCAGTGCAGCCTCGGCGCCAGCCTTCGGGAACCGTCGGGCTTCAGTCCCGGGCTGGGCAGTGAGAGCCTGCAGCTGAAGCAAGGCTGCTGGAAGCCAAGAAGTAAAAGTCCTTTCTGGCTCATATAAACCCTCCTCATTCTCGTTGATTGGACTCCCAGAGATCCACCCAGGGCCTAGTCATGGATCTCTGCATCCAGATCCCTCAGTAGTTGGATGAGGTTTCTAGCACAACAATTAGGGTGTTTGGCCATCCCATCACCAGAGTAGGTCAGTTCGGGCTGTCTCTCGACCATTGCCGGCAGTCTGTTGTATGGGTATCTTTGTGGATTTCTGTGGGCCTCTCTAGCACTTTGCTCCAATCAACGAGAATGAGGAGGGTTTATATGAGCGAGAATTGTTGAGACCAAGGTTGGATAAAGCACAGGGACAAATAGCCAAATGAATGGAAACACATGAACTATGAACCAATGGCTGAGGGGTCCACACTGGATCAGGCCCTCCGAATGGGTGAGACAGTTGATTGGCTTGATCTGTTTGGGAGGCATCCAGGCAGTGGGACCAGATCTTGTGCTCATTGCATGAGTTGGCTGTTTG